>NC_092763.1:79140156-79767031 GCF_047496795.1 Chiloscyllium punctatum
ATCCAAGGAGCAGGAGAATCAACATTTCGAACGTAAGCTCTTCATCAGGAAGAGCTGATGAAGAACTTATGCTCAAAACATCAATTCTCCTGCTCCTAAGCTGCTGCCTGACTGGCTGCGTTTTTCCAGCACCACACTCTCGACACTAACATTAGATCAGACAGATTCCTGATGAAGGGCTTTTGCCCGAAACGTCGATTTCGAAGCTACTTGGATGCTGCCTGAACTGCTGTGCTCTTCCAGCACCACTAATCCAGAATTAGATCAGACAGAAACAACCTATTAGAAGCAATTCATTTTAAGGCAAAGTCCTGCAAATGCTGGAAATATGAAGCAAGTAATTGGCTGTGGAGCTCTTCAGGAGATCTTTGAGCATGCAATAGAACACAATATTCTTTCTTTATTTTTTGGCAGTCCTCAGTTGTGCTAATTCATCCAGCACTTAGTTTGTATGCACTAAAACTATTCAGCGAATAGACCATTTGACAAATATGACAAATTGGTTTTACATGAACCAACATGTTAGCTAATTAAAACCATGATTATCAAACTCGACAGAAAGATTTTTATCTGAATAAGGTGAGTAAAGCAAAAGAAAGTAAAACACTTGAACCATAAAGCTAGCAAATTAGAGTCGTAAAACTTCCTTCCTGATGAATTAAGTGAGAGAAAAAACAGATAAAATTGCCTGTGGGAGCCAGCACTTTTACTTTATCTTTTGAAATTGCCTCAAGCTTTGTTTTTCTAAAGCTACAAAGTTTTCATCCTCAGAAAGACAAGGGCAAAAAGGTTCTGACATTTCCAACCCTCGTGAGGTGTCGTTGGTTGGGCCAGCATTTATTACTGATGAAAATGTGTTGCTGGAAAAGCGCAGCAGGTCAGGCAGCATCCAAGGAACAGGAGAATCGACGTTTCGGGCATCAGCCCTTCTTCCACCTATCGCATTCCCAACGCCCCTCCCTCAATTCCCTCCTCCCTACCTTTTATCTTAGCCTGCTTGGCACACCTTCCTCATTCCTGAAGAAGGGCTGATGCCCGAAACGTCGAATCTCCTGCTCCTTGGATGCTGCCTGACCTGCTGCGCTTTTCCAGCAACACATTTTCAGCTCTGATCTCCAGCATCTGCAGTCCTCACTTTCTCCTCCAGCATTTATTACCTCTTGAGAAGGTGAGTGGTTTGGAGGGAAACTTACAGTTGATGGTGTTCCCATTATTGAAGATGTAGATATTTATGGAGACCACTCCTCCAGTAATGTCAATAACTTCCAAGCATGATTTCTGCCCACCATGTTTCATAAATCCTTACTCTCCTCCAGCTGTGTCTTGCTGGCTTTGCTCTCTGAAGACCCACTTTCTCCTTTTCCCAGCTTACATTTACACTGATTTCACATCTCTGTCACACCTTTACCACTATTATTGCAGCCTGTGTTTTTTGCTCGAGGTACTCTCACAATCTTTGCCACTTTCTCCTCCCTATCTGTCACTAGCATTAAAAAACACAATTTTTCAGCACTTTCCAGTTCTGAAGAGGGGTCATACTGGATTTCAAGTGCAGTTTCTCTCTGTTTCCATCTCCGCAAAGGCTGCCAGGCCAGTTGAGTTTCTCTAACAGATCCTGCTTTATTTTTCAGATCTCTAATGTCCGTGGTATTCTGCTTTGACTTAAGCATCAGTTCCTGAGAATCCTGTCTCTCTCATGCATTTAATCAGCATCTCTTAGATGTGCCAATTACAACTCCCCTCAAAAACAGCATGTGGCAAAATACCTTTCTTGTCAAACCCTCAGCTGGAAGGCTTTATTCTCCTACTCCATGTCGTCAAGCTCCTACATCAAGGGCTCAGTACAAAATATAGGCTGAGACTTGAATACGTTACTGAGGAAGCACTGTATTGATGGAGGACCAGTACTGAGAGAACAAGGCATTGATGGAAAATCAGTACTAAGGGAGCAATGCATACATGGAGGAACAGTACTAAAGGAACACTGCATTGATGACAGATCAGTACTGAGGGAGAACTGCATTGATGGAAGATCAGTACTGAGGAACATTGCATTGATAAGGATCAGTACTGCGGGAACACTGCATTGATGGGGGATCAGGACTGAGGGAACACAGCACTGATGGAGGATCAGTACTGAGGGAACACAGAACTGATGGAGGATCAGTACTGAGGGAACACGGCACTGATGGAGGATCAGTACTGAGGGAACACGGCATTGATGGAGGATCAGTACTGAGGGAACACAGCACTGATGGAGGATCAGTACTGAGGGAGCACTGCATTGATGGAGGAACAGTACTGAGGGAACACGGCACTGATGGAGGATCAGTACTGAAGGAATATGGCATTGGTGAAGGATCAGTACTGAGGGAGCACTGCATTGATGGAGTATCAATACTTTGAGAACACTGCATTGATGGGGGTTCAGCACTGAGAAAGCACTGCACTGATGCAGGATCAGTACTGCAGGAGCACTGCATTTCTGGAAGATCAGTACTGAGAGATCTCTGCATTGATGGAGGATCATTATGGAGGGAGCACTGCATTGATGGAGGATCAGTACTGAGGGAACACTGCACTGATGGAAGATCTCTACCAATGAAACACTGCATTGATTGAGTATCAGTACTGAGGGAGAACTGCATTAGAAAATAGAACATAGAACAATAAAACGCAGAACAGGCCCTTTGGCCCTCGATGTTGCGCTGACCTGTGAACTATTCTTAGCTCATTCCCCTACACTATCCCATCATCATCCATGTACTTATCCAAGAATTGTTTAAATATCCCTAATGTGGCTGAGTTGATTACATTAGCAGGTAGGGCATTCCATGCCCTTACCACTCTCTGCATAAAAAACCTGCCTCTGACATCTGTCTTAAATCTATCACCGCTCAATTTGTAGTTATGTCCCCTTGTACAAGCTGACATCATCATCCTCGGAAAAAATATTTCTCTGTCTACCCTATCTAATCCTCTGAACATCTTGTATGTCTCTATCAAATCCCCTCTTAGCCTTCTTCTTTCCAATGAGGACAGACCCAAGTCTCTCAGCCTTTCCTCATACGACCTTCCCTCCAGACCAGGCAACATCCTGGTAAATCTCCTCTGCACCTTTTCCAATGCTTCCACATCATTCCTGAAATATGGCGACCATTGATGGGGGATCAGTATGGAGGGAGTACTGCATTGATGGAGGATTATTACTGAGGGAACACTGCAGTGATGAAGGATCAGTGCTGAGGGACCACTGCATTAATGGAGGATCAGTACTGAGGGAACACTACATTAATGGAGGATCAGTACTGAGGGAACACTGCATTAATGGAAGATCAGTGCTGAGGGAGCACTGCATTGATGGTGGATCAGTACTGAGGGAACACAGTACTGATGGAGGATCAGTACTGAGGGAGCACTGCATTAATGGAGGATCAGTACTGAGGGAACACTGCATTAATGGAGAATCAGTACTGAGGAAACACTGCATTAATGGAGGATCAGTACTGAGGGAACACTGCAATAATAGAGGATCAGTACTGAGGGAACACTGCATTGATGGAGGATCAGTACTGAGGGACCACTGCATTGTTGGTGGATCAGTACTGAGGGAATACTGCATTAATGGAGAATCAGTACTGAGGGAACACTGCATTAATGGTGGATCAGTA
This sequence comes from Chiloscyllium punctatum, assembly GCF_047496795.1. NCBI lineage: Eukaryota > Metazoa > Chordata > Chondrichthyes > Orectolobiformes > Hemiscylliidae > Chiloscyllium > Chiloscyllium punctatum. The sequence goes on from NC_092763.1 coordinate 79,143,828, forward strand.
CTGAGGGAACATTGCATTAATGGAGGATCGGTACTGAGGGACCACTGCATTAATGGAGGATCAGTACTGAGGGAGCGCTGCATTAATGGAGGATCTGTACTGAGGGAACACTGCATTAATGGAGGATCAGTACTGAGGGACCACTGCATTGTTGGTGGATCAGTACTGAGGGAATACTGCATTAATGGAGAATCAGTACTGAGGGAACACTGCATTAAAGGAGGATCGGTACTGAGGGAACACTGCATTAATGGTGGAACAGTACTGAGGGAACACTGCATTGTTGGTGGATCAGTACTGAGGGAACACTGCATTAATGGAGGATCGGTACTGAGGGACCACTGCATTAATGGAGGATCAGTACTGAGGGAGCGCTGCATTAATGGAGGATCAGTACTGACGGAACACTGCATTAATGGAGGATCAGTACTGAGGGAGCACTGCATTAATGGAGGATCAGTACTGAGGGAACACTGCATTAATGGAGGATCAGTACTGAGGGAACACTGCATTAATGGAGGATCGGTACTGAGGGACCACTGCATTAATGGAGGATCAGTACTGTGGGAACACTGCATTAATGGAGGATCAGTACTGAGGGACCACTGCATTGTTGGTGGATCAGTACTGAGGGAGTACTGCATTGATGAAGGATTATTACTGAGGGAACACTGCAGTGATGAAGGATCAGTGCTGAGGGACCACTGCATTAATGGAGGATCAGTGCTGAGGGACCACTGCATTGTTGGTGGATCAGTACTGAGGGAATACTGCATTAATGGAGAATCAGTACTGAGGGAACACTGCATTAATGGTGGATCAGTACTGAGGGAACATTGCATTAATGGAGGATCGGTACTGAGGGACCACTGCATTAATGGAGGATCAGTACTGAGGGAGCGCTGCATTAATGGAGGATCTGTACTGAGGGAACACTGCATTAATGGAGGATCAGTACTGAGGGACCACTGCATTGTTGGTGGATCAGTACTGAGGGAATACTGCATTAATGGAGAATCAGTACTGAGGGAACACTGCATTAAAGGAGGATCGGTACTGAGGGAACACTGCATTAATGGTGGAACAGTACTGAGGGAACACTGCATTAAAGGAGGATCAGTACTGAGGGAACACTGCATTAATGGAGGATCGGTACTGAGGGACCACTGCATTAATGGAGGATCAGTACTGAGGGAGCGCTGCATTAATGGAGGATCAGTACTGACGGAACACTGCATTAATGGAGGATCAGTACTGAGGGAGCACTGCATTAATGGAGGATCAGTACTGAGGGAACACTGCATTAATGGAGGATCAGTACTGAGGGAACACTGCATTAATGGAGGATCAGTACTGAGGGACCACTGCATTGTTGGTGGAACAGTACTGAGGGAATACTGCATTAATGGAGAATCAGTACTGAGGGAACACTGCATTAATGGTGGATCAGTACTGAGGGAACACTGCATTAATGGTGGAACAGTACTGAGGGAATACTGCATTAATGGAGAATCAGTACTGAGGGAACACTGCATTAATGGTGGATCAGTACTGAGGGAACACTGCATTAATGGAGGATCAGTGCTGAGGGAGCACTGCATTAATGGAGGATCAGTGCTGAGGGAGCACTGCATTGATGGTGGATCAGTACTGAGGGAACACTGCATTAATGGAGGATCAGTACTGAGGGAACACTGCATTAATGGAGGATCAGTGCTGAGGGAGCACTGCATTGATGGAGGATTATTACTGAGGGAACACTGCGTGATGAAGGATCAGTGCTGATGGACCACTGCATTAATGGAGGATCAGTACTGAGGGAACACTGCATTAATGGAGGATCAGTGCTGAGGGAGCACTGCATTGATGGTGGATCAGTACTGAGGGAACACAGTACTGATGGAGGATCAGTACTGAGGGAACACGGCATTAATGGTGGATCAGTACTGAGGGAACACTGCATTAATGGAGGATCGGTACTGAGGGAACACTGCATTAATGGAGGATCAGTACTGAGGGAACACTGCATTAAAGGAGGATCAGTACTGAGGGAACACTGCATTAATGGAGGATCGGTACTGAGGGACCACTGCATTAATGGAGGATCAGTATTGAGGGAGCGCTGCATTAATGGAGGATCAGTACTGAAGGAACACTACAATAATAGAGGATCAGTACTGTGGGAACACTGCATTAATGGAGGATCAGTACTGAGGGACCACTGCATTGTTGGTGGATCAGTACTGAGGGAGTACTGCATTGATGAAGGATTATTACTGAGGGAACACTGCAGTGATGAAGGATCAGTGCTGAGGGACCACTGCATTAATGGAGGATCAGTGCTGAGGGAGCACTGCATTGATGGTGGATCAGTACTGAGGGAACACAGTACTGATGGAGGATCAGTACTGAGGGAACACGGCATTGATGGAGGATCAGTGCTGAGGGAGCACTGCATTGATGGTGGATCAGTACTGAGGGAACACAGTACTGATGGAGGATCAGTACTGAGGGAACACGGCATTGATGGAGGATCAGTACTGAGGGAACACTGCATTAATGGAGGATCAGTACTGAGGGAACACTGCAATAATAGAGGATCAGTACTGAGGGAACACTGCATTGATGGAGGATCAGTACTGAGGGACCACTGCATTGTTGGTGGATCAGTACTGAGGGAATACTGCATTAATGGAGAATCAGTACTGAGGGAACACTGCATTAAAGGAGGATCGGTACTGAGGGAACACTGCATTAATGGAGGATCGGTACTGAGTGAACACTGCATTAATGGTGGATCAGTACTGAGGGAACACTGCATTAATGGAGGATCGGTACTGAGGGACCACTGCATTAATGGAGGATCAGTACTGAGGGAACACTGCATTAATGGAGGATCAGTACTGAGGGAACACTGCATTAATGGAGGATCAGTACTGAGGGAGCGCTGCATTAATGGAGGATCAGTACTGAGGGAACACTGCATTAATGGAGGATCGGTACTGAGGGACCACTGCATTAATGGAGGATCAGTACTGAGGGAACACTGCATTAATGGAGGATCAGTACTGAGGGAACACTGCATTAATGGAGGATCAGTACTGAGGGAGCGCTGCATTAATGGAGGATCAGTACTGAGGGAGCGCTGCATTGATGGATAATCAGTTCTGAGGGCCATTGCACTGTCAGACCTATATCCATCTGATCAGGTGTTGTATCAGATCCAGTTCCGCTCTGTTTTGGTATATTGACTGTGTGCATTAGAATATCTCATGCCCCATTCAACCAAGTGCAGCTGGTTCCACCTGGTATTTATTCCTCAATTAAGAACAACAAAGGCTGGCAACATGGTTATTTATCTCAAGTCATAAAATTTATTCATTAATCCTAATTTGTTCCAGAGGAGGACCTGAACAGCCAGCATTCTGAGGGGATAGTCCATTTAGATGTGTTAATGCTAAAATATGTGGTTGGCATATTTAGTGGCATTCTAGTAACCAGAAGTGTTGATGAGGCCTATATGGATGTTAGCAAGATTTTTGATAAGTACCCGCTTGGAAACCTGGTTCAGGAAGCAAAACCCCGGGATCCAAAGCACAGTGACACATTAGATCTAGAATTGGCTGAGATGCAACTAGCAAAGTGGGATGATAGAGGGATATTTTTGTGACTAGACGTCTTTCCAGGGGGGCTGTGCAGGGCTCAGTGCTACAGCACTTGATCTTTGTGATGTTCATAAATTATTAGGACTTAAATCTAGGTGATATCTCGAAGAAGTTTGTGGATATCATGAAAATTGATGATAGACATTGGAATGAGAAGTATACTCATAAACTGGAAGGAGAAAGTGAGGACTGCAGATGCTGAAGATCAGAGCTGAAAATGTGTTGCTGGAAAAATGCAGCAGGTCAGGCAGCATCCAAGGAGCAGGAGAATCAACGTTTCGGGCATGAGCCCTGAAGAAGGGCTCATGCCCGAAACGTCGATTCTCCTGCTCCTTGGATGCTGCCTGACCTGCTGCGCTTTTCCAGCAACACATTTTCAACTCATAAACTGGAGGAGATTATCGACAGACTGGATAGCTGACCAAAGCAGTGGCTACTGGAATTCAACCTGGAAAAGTATGAGATAATGCACCTAAAGCGAGCTAAAAGGGATTACTTTATGAATAGATGGAGACAATAAGGTGTTGAAAATCTGCAAAATCTTGGTGTAAATATTCACAGATCCCTGAAGATACCAGGGCAGGGAGACAAAGTGGTTAAGAGGCATATGGAATCTATACCATTATGAGTTGAATTATAGAATCCAAGACAAAAGCGGTTATGCTGGAACTGTATAAAATGTTGCTGAGGCCACAACTGAAATGGTATGTAGTTCTAGTCTCTGCATTATATAAAATATATGATTACACTTGACAGGGTGAAGGGAAAATTTACTCAGATTCTGCCTGAGCTGAAGGCTCTGAACTATGAGTTAAGATTGGATAGGCTATGATTGTTTTCCTTGGAGCAGTGAATATTGAGACTTGACATGATAAACATGTATAAGATTATGAGGGGCATTTTTAGGATGGATAGGAAGGCAATTTCCCTCCAATAGTAGAGGGGTCAATAACCAAGAGGTATAGATGTAAGATAAGCGATAGAAGGTGAACAGGAAGGTAAGGGATTTCTTTTCTCCCAGAGAGTGGTTGGACTCTGGAATTCACCGGCTGAAAAGGTAGTTGAATCAGAAACTCTCACAACATTTAAGCAGTATTTAGATATTGCATTTTTTGGCATCCAAGAGCTAGAAAATGGGAATCGTGTTGACTGGTGTTGACATGATGGACCAAATGGACTCCTTCAATGTTGTAAGCATCTTTTAAATACAAGTTAGAACTGAAGTAAGGCATTTGGACCTTTGAGTCTGCTCCATCATTCAATTAGACCGTGGCTGATCTGATTGCGAACTCATCTGCATCTTCCTGCCTGCCTGCACCCGAATAGCCTTTGAGTCATATGTTAGCCAAGAATCCATCTACCGTAAAAGATATTCAATCAACCACTCTCTCTGGATGAGAACTCTACAAACACACAGACCTTTGAGAGGTAAAACAATCATTTCCATCTGACTTGAGAGACCTTTTATTCTTCAACACTGATCTCTCACCCCAAACTGTCCCACAGGGGAACTGTGCTGCTCCTAATGTCATTGAGGTGTACAGCACAGAAACAGTCCCTGCAGTCCAATCTGCCCATGCCGACCAGATATCCTAACCTAACCTAATTTGCCTGCATTTGGCCCATATCCCTCTAAATTCTTCCTATTCCTATACCAATCCAGCTGTCTTTTGAATGTTGTAATTGTATCAACCTCCACTACTTCCTCTGGCAGTTCATTCCATACACTCACCACCCTCTGTGTGAAAAATGTGAAAAGGTTCCTTTTGAATCTTTCCCCTCTCACCCTGAACCTATGCCTTCTGGTTCTGGGCTCCCCCACCCAGGGAAAAGACCATGTTTATTCACCCTATCCCTGTCCTTGAAGAAAGACAACATCTGTACTTACTAGAGATTTGATTGGAGTGGTGCTGGAAAAGCACAGCAGGTCAGGCAAAAGCCCTTCATCAGGAATCCGAAACGTCGATTTTCCTGCTCCTCAGATGCTGCCTGACCTACTGTGCTTTTCCAGCACCACTCTAATCTAGACTCTGATCTCCAGCATCTGCAGTCCTCACTTTTGCCTTACTAGGCCTGCCCATCATGCAAAGCCAGTCACATACGACATATTTGTTTCATAATGCTCTCAGGGCATCAAGAGATGGGCAATTAACATAAAATCATCAGTGCTTCCCACACCTCAAGGACAAATATGAACAGAAATGAAGGCTCAAGACTACAAATCTGAACAAAACCTTTCTCAAATCATTTTTCAAGCTCACTTCAGGTCTTCTGGATAAGCTCAGCAATCTTCAACGAGAACAATTGAATATGCATGATCAATTATTTGTTAGAAGAGTGTAGCAGGAGCAATAATCCATTAATCATGAACTGGGTTATTTTACAGGGAATCATAGCCACAAGTTTAGAGCAGGACTTTGAAGACTGAGTTTGACTTTCATAGAATCCCGACAGTTGAGTGTGTGGTGCTGTAACCGAGGAACAGAAGAATCCATGTTTTGGGCATAAGCCCTTCACCACACTCTCGGCTCTGGTCTCCAACATCCGCAGTCCTCACTTTCTCAGAGAATCCCTACAGTATAGAAGCAGGACAGTCAACCCAGAGTTCACACCGGCCCTCTGAAGTCTATCCCACTCAAGCACACCCCATCCCTGTAACCCTACATTTTCCATGGTGAACTACCTAGTGTGCACATCCCTGGATACTACGGGTAACTTAGCATGGCCAATTCCCTGCAACCTGTGGAACTGTGGAAGGAAAACAGAACACCAGGAGGAAACCCACACAGAAACAGGGAAAACATGCAAGCTACACATCGACAGTCACCTGGGGTTGGATTCAAATCCAGGTCCCTGGTGCTGTAAGGCAGCAGTGCTTACCACTGAGCCACTGTGCTGCCCAAGCTTTCTCAATCTTTGAAATATCAAAGCAACAAACTGGGTGCTTGAATATGCTGAAAAGACACCTTAATGATTCAGTGTGAGATCAAGGTGTCCTGGCTAATAACCTTCCCTCGGCTAACACACCACATCAGAGTAACTGGCCATTAATCATTGTAATACTTGCCTGAGTGTATTAACTGCAAATAGCCAGCACAATAGCAAAATGGGTACTCTTCAAAAGTAATTTTCTAGTTAGGTTCTTTTATTCTCAAGATGAAACAGATATGTCATGTAAACATAGATTATTTGCTTTTATACTCCCGAATATCTAGACCTTTTTCAGCAAGCTGGGGGCTAAGGCACATTAATAATTTAGTCTGTAGTTTCCCTAGCAGTGTGAGCAATATCCCCCACTACTGCGCAACAGCGCCTCCCCACCCCCAACCCCGCCCACACCCCCCACACCCCCCACACCCCCCACACCCCCCACACCCCCACCCCCCACACCCCCCACACCCCCGCCCCCACCCCCACCCACCACACCAGCCATTCGGAGTGCATTCCATTACGCTGAGTAAGCATTGCACTTAATTAAGACCATAAGATGGAGAGGCAGAAATAGACCATCTCTGCAACTCTATGAGACCTGACAATCCTCAACTCCACTTTTCTGCATTTCTCCATAAACCTTGATTCATTACTGATTTTAAAAAACTGTCAATTTGAGCCTTGAATATACTTAATGACTAAACTTTAGCAATCATCTGCAGTAAAGAATTCCCATTGATTCACTACTTCCGGAGACAAGAAATTCCTCCTTATCTCTGTCTTAAATGTGTGACACTTTATTATGCCCTCTAGAGTTTCCCACAAGATGAAACAATCTTTCTGTATCTGCACTAAGTCTGCTAAGACTCTCAAATGCTTCAATCAAGTCACCTCTCATGGTTTCCATATGGCAATAAGCACTGGCCCAATATACTCAACCTCTTGTCATGAGACAATCCCTCCATTGCAGTTATCAGGCTAGTGAACCTTCTCTGGACTGTCTCCAATGCCAATGGATAACTGGACACCGCACAACAATTGCAAGACAGTGATGTTCATTCCCAGTCGGGGGACACCTCAGTGGTCAAGAACATTCAGCTTCTGATCTTGGATGAGCGTCCTTCCAGGTGGGGGCCTTCAAGATACACATCAATGCAGAATCACCGAGCAGAAACTGATAGCCAAGTTCCACACTCAAGAGGATGACCTCAGTCGTGTTCTTGGGTTCATGTTGTGCTTCATGTGATCGCACTATGTGGTTCTGTATCTGTAAAATCATCCTTCTGGTCCTGTTTTGACACTATCTTGTGTTGATAATTTGTTAAGCTCTCTCTACCTTAACTGGTTTGTACAGTTTTGGATTATTTGTTAACTTTGGTTAGACCCTTGGCATGCGATGCTTATACCTATCATGTTATTCCAACCATTTGGTTTATTTCCAGAACCACCTGATTTTAATATTTTTGTAATTATCTCTTTATCCCATTTAATTGAATTATAGGCTCATCCCTTCACTTGTTATTCTTAACTCTTGACTTCACTTGTTGATACTTAACTCACACCATCTGACACTCTTGATCACCTGCATAGGCCTATTATTCAGCCCGTTCACAACATCTTTTGATCTCTGTGACCATCAATTCTGATTCTGTGGCCTTCTCTTTACTCTACCTGAAGCAGGAGCAGCATTCAAAAAGCTTGTGATTTCATATAAATCTGTTGGACTATAATCTGGTGCCATGTGACTTCTGACCTTATCCATTCCAGTCCAACACCAGGACCTCCACATCATGGCAATATTGAGTCCAAGACGGGCCAGTGGGCCGAGGAGTGGCGGACAAAGTTTAATTTAGATAAATGTGAGGTGCCGCATTTTGGAAAAGCAGATCAGGGCAAGGTACTGGGGAGTGTTTCTGAACAAAGAGACCTTGGAGTGTAGGTTCATAATTCCTTGAAAATTGAGTTGCAGCTAGATAGAATAGTGAAGAGGATATTTGGTATGCTTTCCTTTATTGATCAGAGCATTGAGTAGAGGAGTTAGGAGGTCATGCTGCAGCTGTACAGGACTTCATGGCATGACTTTTGGAATACTGTATGTAATTCTGGTCTCCCTCTGATAAGAAGGATGTTGTGAAACTTGAAAGGGTTCAGAAAAGATCTACAAGGTTGTTGCCAGGTTTGGAGGGTTTGAGTTATAGGGAGAGGCTGAATAGGCTAGGGCTGTTTTCCCTGGAGTGTCAGAGGCTGAGGGGTGAATTTATAGAGGTTTATAAAATTATGAGAGGCATGGATAGCATAAATAGACAAGGTCTTTTCTCTGGGGTGGGGAGTCAAAAGCTCGAGGACACAGGTCTAAGATGAGGGGAAAAAAATTAAAAGGGACCTAAGGGGCAACTTTTTCACACACAGGGTGCTGCGTGTGTGGAATGAGTTGCCAGAGGAAATGGTGGAGGCTGGTACAGTAGCAGCATTTAAAAGGCATCTGGATGGATATATGAACAGGAAAGATTTAGTGGAATATGAGCCAAATGCTGGCAAATGGGAGTAGATTAATTTAGGATATCTGGTCGGCATGGATAGGTTGGATGTTGGATTGAAGGGTCTGTTTCAGTGCTGTACAACTCTATGACTGCATATTCCAGATATAGAACAGTGTATGTTTCATCAATGTTTAAAAGCTGCCTGAAAATTAAGGTTGAAATTGAGATGAAATCGTAGAATAAGGGAAAATGGAATGAAGTGTAGAGAAAAAGGGACAAGAAATGAGTCAAGTAGAGAAAAAGTCATTCCACTGTGTGTCACTTTTGCCAGAAGCAACACCACTCAAGATTAAACAATACAGATTTCACTTTAGAATATTGAACTAGCATTCCAGTTTTATTACTGGTTACTGTTTAAATGAACTAAGGCTGTTTGGCAGTACATAGATTTATATTTTTTGCATTGCAGTATTTTGGTTTTATAAAGGTATAAAGACATGTGTCCACCTGGAAATGACAATTATGCATCAGCTAACACAACTTAATTACATGATAATCGTTATCAACTCCTTTAAGAAGGGGGGATATTTACATTCGATTAGTGCCATCACAGTGCCTCATAAATGTTTACTGTCAGTTTTCGCAATAAAATGTTTAGGAGCTCCAGTCATAGAACGCATTATTTCATGGTGTTATCCACAAGATTCCTCAGCCTTTTTGCACTCTGCCTTATGATCTCCTACAAGGCCATTGTATCTGTTCAGCCTCACATCCGTTGCTTTTGTTAAAGACTATCTCTTGTGTGTAAAATATAAAAGTTGTCACAGCTGGAAAAATGTCAACAGTTTTAGCTCCCACATCAAAGGTACCTTAAATTCTGCCAGAAACCAACTAGGTGTCAACTTTGATGAGTATCACAAAGGGTTCCTCTCCATGAGCTGACATATTTTCTTCCAATATTCCCTGTAGCTCCCTAATTGGCCAAGCTCCACACCTCTGTTGTGCATTGTTCACACATTGCCAGGGGTAGGAATACTCACCCCTCTATGGACCATTCCTTGGCTCCAGCACCATTTTTAAAACACAGCCAGGCACCAAGTCAAGCATTACCAGCCAGGAGTGTCCCTTCACTGGAATGTAACAGGAAGAGAATCTATGAACCTTTCAGGAAACGTAAGTGGCACAGCTGCCACTTCATTGCAAATACAAGTGCACTTTCCCAAATGAATTGCTATTCAATAACTAAGCTTCAAGGCATTGGCATAATAGCAACATCTAAAAAAAACATTTGGATAGGTACGTAGATGGGAAGAGTTTAGAGAGATATGGATCAAATGCAGGCAATTGAAACTAGCTGAGTGGGCACCATGGTCAGCATGGACCAGTTTGGGCTGAAGAGTATTTTTCCATGCTGTATTACTCAATGGCTCTATGACTCTATTAAAAGGAAAATACAAAGATAAACTGGTAATGTTCTGGGGACCTAGGTTCAAATTCCACTATGGCCGATGATGGAATTTGAATTCAATAATAAAAAAAATCTAGAAATAAGAATCAAATGATGACCAAAAATCCATTGTCTATTGTTGGAAAAACCCATCTGGTTAATTAATGCTCTTTAGGGAAGGAAACTGTTATCTTTACCTGGTCTGGTCTGTCTAGATGTGACTCTAGATTCACACAAATATGATTAACTCTTAACTGCCCTCTGATCAATAAATGTTGGGCAATAAATGTTGGCCTAGCCAGTGATGTCCACATCCCATAGATGAATAAAAACAGGTTCCTCTGCTTGGTTTATGCTATGAAATTGAAGGTGTGTACTGTACCTTTAAGATAGAGTGAATGCTGTTTTGCACTGAGAGCTTACAAGCACCTGTCATATGACTAGCTAGCAGTCTCAGAGTGTCCTGGAAAATTCGGAATGTGTAATATTTAATTGTGAAATAGACAGCTGAGTTGATTGCTGTTTTGACAACAATTCGAATTTAACTAACCAGTTTAACTTATGCCCCAGGGTATTAAAACCCAATCGATTTTGAATTTATTATTTTTGCCAACATCAAAGCAATGAGATAATCTGATGTTGGGGGCATAAAAAAGGTCGACAGTTTGAAAGTCAGATAGAGCAACACCCATTTGAAACACACTCTGGCAAAGGTACCTTTCCATATGAAACATCATCACAGTAAAAAGGGAGAAGACAAACCAAGGAGATCTACAACCGGAAGAAGAAAGATGCCAAAGATGGCAGCCGCTGTGTGGTTTTGAAATTAAGTTGATGTAATTTTAATAGATGTCTTATTGGAACAGTATATCATTATAGAGTTGGAGGCAGATAATAAGCACTTAAGAGAGGGGGGCTTAGAGTTATGAATAGTTGTTGTTTAATATTCATTTTTCAGGTTAAGGAAGAAATTGATATCATTTTCTTCAATTAGTAGAATTTGGGAGTTCTCTTTCATTCATATTTTAACAGATTTGATGCATGTTGAGCTTTTCTGAGTGTTCAGTTTAATTAAAAGAGGGATTCACCGCCATGTCATAACAATATCTAAAACAAGAGGCAGTGTCTGAGAAATAGGGCCAGACTGTTCAAGAGAGATGTTATGAAGAATTTGTCCACATAAAGGGTGGTGGGGGTTTGGAACTCTCATCCGCTATGCTGAATCAGTTGTTAATTTTAAGTAGGTGATTTTTTTGTTAAGCAAAGGTATTAAGGGATATGGTCAGAAGGCAGGAATATGGAGTTGGGTCATAGCTCAGACATGACCTCATTGAATGGTAGAGGCTTGACTGGCTGAATGGCGTACTCCTGTTCCAATATTTCTACATTCCTATTCCTATACTCAAGCCACACAGAATCCCTATAGTTCACCTCAACCCATCTTAGAACTCTGCCTAATGCACTGCTACATTTTCCTCATGTCCAGTGTACCTTACAGCTTGGTAATGCTAATGTCCTGTACTGTCAGGATTTTTATCATTGATTCCCTCTCCTCTGTAGTAATCTATGCTCTCCAATACTATATGGCCTCCTCACCACTTTATAAATTGAGTATCATCCCTTCACAATTATTGTTCCCTCTTCATCGCAGTACACTACATTTAAGCCTTCCAATTAACTGAGGCAACTTGACAGAAAGGAGGTTGGGATGGTTAGGTGGTATTTCCACTAAATCTCCAGAGAACCAGGCAATGTTCTGGGATTCAGTGCATGGCGCAGTGGTTAGCACTGCTGCCTCACAGCGCCAGGGACCCAGGTTTGATTCCACCCTTGGGCGACTGTATGCATGGAGTTTGTACATTCTCCCCATGTCTGTGTGGGTTTTCTCCCACAGTCCCATGTGCAGGTTAGGTGGATTGACCATGCTAAATTGCCCCATAATGTCATGGAATATGTGTAGGCTAGATGGATTAGGCATGGGAAATGCAGAGTTAGACCTGCTCTTCAAAGAGCACAGACGCGATGGGCCAAATGGCCTCTTTCTGCACTGCAGGATTCTATGATTTGAATTCTGCCCTAACTGAATAAAAAAAAGTGGTCTTTGATAACACTCCCTGCTTTTTCAGTGGGCTGACCATCAGGCACTCCCACTCTTCACCTCTGCCCTCTCACTGACCGACATGGACAGACAGCTCAGACTAACAACAGACCAGATTTCTGCAGACCCTGGCTGATCTCTGTTCAGCTCTTTGGCTGAATGGTGCAACTCCCTGGGCTGTTTGCACTGGATTCCTGGGATGGGCAGTGGTTTACTCCATGGCCTATACAGTTTCTGACTGACCATGTCCAAACACCGGGACTGACAACAGATGATGCCCTGGGATTACTGTGCTGGGACTCTCTGAGTGAAGGCTGTCTCCTTGAGCCTGACTTAGGCCCAGTAATATTTTTCTTGCATTAACTCAACAGAGGCCAATATCACTCACTAAATCACCCTTTATCCATATTCTATGAGTTCCACCTAGCTGACTTTGTTGCAATCATTACAACTCCCATTAGAATATGCGTCATGGCCATTTGGTTAAAGCACATGCAATGTGTTTGCCATGTATTTTATTGTCACATGATGAAATTGACATACCCCGGTACCATAGAGCAACGTGTCCACCTTCTTGACTGATCACTGCTGACAACCATGTCAAGCTACCTGGTTTTCTGTCTACACTGTACGACAAATTAACACAGAAGTTCAGTGAGTCTTTAAGACCTGGATGATAGAGGAAAACACCAATAGATAATAAATAATGCAATAAGACAAAGCAAGAACATTCAAGTCAGCACAAAATGATTGAGCAATAAGAGAGATAGAGAGTAGCTCTAAGGTATAGCCACAAAAATAAGTCAAGTTAAGAGACTAGGATTGAAAGGAGGACAGAATGTGCCAGATAGGTGCCATATCTAACTGATCACAGGCATAAAAAGTGAAACGGGACTGTTGGAATCTCAAACGTCTGTACAAGTCAAGCCTCAAGATCTGCTAAAAATACTACTAACGATGTCAGAAACAAAATCAGAAGTGTCTGAAAAAGCTCAGCAGGTCTGGCAGCATCTATGAAGAGTTAACATTTCAGGACTGGTGACCTCTCTTGTTCTGAGGAAGGGTTACTGGAGCTGAAATATTAACTCTGATTTCTCTTCACAGATGCTGCCAGATCTGCTGAGCTTTTCCAGCAGCTTCTGTTTTTGTTTCCGATTTCCAGCATCTATAATTCTTTTAGTTTTAATTTACTACGAACAATGTAATCGGTGGACAAAATGGGACTGGTTTCTTGGAGGCCTGGGGTGTGTGGAGTGAGACAATATCTGATTGTCTGGTCATTTTCCCAACAGACAGAAGACAAAGCAACTTGCTATCAAATGTGGTTGAAATCAAGAGCTCAGACCCTCAAATCCTCTCAGCTGTCATGGCTGGTGAAGGGTTAATCAATTGTGGGATACTTGATATATGAGTGATGTCTGACAATGGTCAACCAGTCAATCACTGAGAACCGGACAATAAAGGGCGACCCAACAAGGATTGATTGTGTAGGCTACAGATGCATGTTATGGTGATGAGCATAATCACTCATGCACTCAGAAAATAAATCACCTGATCAGCCACTTGGAGGCCAGATTAGTGGAGGCCTGATCATCCAGTCTGAGTCTTAGACAATCCAAACAACCAATCCACTTGAGTGTTTATACGATAGAAGCACTAAATAAAGTTGCTTGTGTGAGTAAACCTGGTAGCTTTGAGTTGTACAAATAGAGTAAACATTCAAATCAGGAATAGGAATAGCATACATGAGAGATGTTGGGGACTGTTGTCTAAGGTAGAGACCTGGAGTCACCAGATTAATGCTCAGACTTCCATGTCGGAAATTGTCACCGTCTGGCAGGTGGAAGAATAGGAAATAACATATAAACAAAGTGAGATTAGATAATATTGTCTTGATAATGCATGCAAGTGGATGCAATTAGGTCCTTTGGCATTCATGACTGTTCAAGGCTTGGTTGGAGAATTGCAGCTTTTTCTTCTCATTGAGATTCCCATTTCCGTCCATCTCACACTTATCCAAATGGCTCCGAAGTGCCCATTTAATTCAGGGACTGGGAAGAATTTGTCAATTGTATCCAATCCTAAGCACTGTTCTTTTTAGGAAAGAAATAGATGTTTTAGAAAGTTGCAGAGGAGATTTATGAACATGGTTTCAGGGATGAAAGATTTCAATTACCAGGATGGATTGGAGTATCCGAGGTTGTATTCCTCAGAGAACAGAAGGTTGAATGGAGAAGTACTTAAATTGGTGAGGTGTCTGCACAGGTGTTGCCACTGATGGGAGAGTCTAGCTCCAGTGGACACCCATGTAATGTGCTTGGCAATAAGATCGGAAAGAAACAGCACAAGAATGAGCGTTTTTAATGCAGCGAGTGGTTACAATTCAGAAGCATTTCCTGAATAAATGGGGGACAGAAATTCAGTCACAGCTTTCAAAAAGGGAACTGAATGAACACTTGAAGAGAGAAATAAAAAGTTTGTGTGGAAACAGGAAAAAAGTGAAGGAGTGAGACCAGTTAAATTGCTCAAGCAGAGAGTTGCCTCTGTCTTGATGGATTGAATGCCCTGTTTTGTGCTGTTATTATCCTATGGTTCTTTGGGCTAATTTTGATTCATTTAAAACCCATCAATTCACACAAAATTAAAATTGGCTTCTATCATTCTAATTTCGAGAATGATATCTGAACATTTTGATCATTTACTTTATCGAATTCCATTTCCATTGGTATTTATTCACTTTATTCACTTAACTTTACTGTCTGAATGCTGATGGTATTTGTAATGCCTATATTTATTCCCTACTCCTAATACTCAAAAGTGATTGGCCCCAAAGTGGTTTAAGCTATTGGTTTATTTTCTTGTAAATGTCACCCGATTCTCAATAACCAATGTATAAAATAATTGCCTCATTTTTAAGTTGAAAAGAAGTATTTAATATTGGAGCAATAGATTGGAGAATCATGGACTGGAATTAGGTAATGTACTTACAACACTGCAAATTTGATCAACAAGTTTGACATTCAATGCTTAATACTGCAATATTCATCTCCCGTCCTCCTCCAGTGATGGTCTACAATATACCTTCTTCATTTTCTCTCCTCTCCATCTCTCTGTAGTCTTAAATGGTAATAACACAATGTTTCATAAAAATAGGAAGCACTAGACGTACTTGGTATGTCTGGCAGTGTCTAGAAAGGAAAAGCACAGTTAATGGGCTGCATTTTGTTATGGGTCTCGGGACATTGACATTGGATCCAAATGGGGTCCTGAGGTCACACTTGCTGACAGAAGTATAGACTGAGCTATTCCCACCAAGATGGCCTCCTCTAGTATTTCTCATTGGTAAGATGTTGCCACTAGTCCTCCTTCCTTGACTTGGTCTAAAGAGCCATTTGGTTCACAGTAACAGAGGAGCAACCATTAGCACAGTGGCTCAGTAGTTAGGACTGCTGCCTCACAGTGCCAGGGACCCGAGATCGGTTCCAGCCTCGGACAGCTGTCTGTGTGGAGTTTGCACATTCTCTCTGTGTCTGCGTGGGTTTCCTCTGGGGCTCCAGATTCATCCCACAGTCCGATGATGTGCAGGTTGGGTGGATTGGCCTTGCTAAATTGCCGAGTGTCCAGGGTGGTGTAAGGTAGGTGGGTTGGACATGGGAAATACATAGATAAGGTGGGAGGGATTGGATTCAGGTGGGACGCTCTTCGGTGGGTTGGTGTGGACATGATGGGCTGAATGGCCTGTTCCCACACTGTCAGGATTCCATGAAATTAGTGAGTCTGAACAAGGGGAAGCTCTTGTCTTAACAGGGTGTAGTTGATTGTTTAAAAGCAACTAAACACAAGTTACATCAATTGCAATTATTTTTACTCTGTCCACAAGGAGACCTGTGGCTATAGGTCAGCACTCCTCTGACTATCTTCCAAATCCATGACCATTTCTATCCATGGGAACACCACCACCTGCATGTCCCCCTCCAAGTCAATCAATATTCTGACTTGGAAATAAAGTGCCATTTATTCACTGTTACTGGCTCAAAATCCTGGAATTCCTTCCCAAAGGGCATGTTGTACCAAATAATGGCACATGGACTGCAGCGGTTCAAGAAGGCAACTGCCCAACACGTTCTCATGGACAATTAGGAATGGACAATAAATGCTGGCCCAGCCAGTGACTCTCTCATCCATGGATGAATATAAGAATAATGAAGCTTCTCCCAAGCCTCCTTGACACTCCCACTTCACCCTCCTAGAATCACCAGAGTGTGGAAACAGGCCCTTTGGCCCAACATGTCCACACTAACCCTCCAAAGAGTATCCCAGCAGACCCATTCCCCTATCTTACTACTCTACATTTACCCCTGACTAATGTACCTAACCAACACTATGGGCAATTTAGCATTGCCAATTCACCTAACCTGCACATCTTTGGATTGTGAGGAAACCCATGCAGACACAGAGAGAACATGCAAACTCCACACAGTCAACCGAGGTCAGAATCGAGTCTGCGTCCCTAGCATTGTGAGAAAGCAGTGCTAACCACTGATTCACTGTGCCAACCCCAATCGTCAATCATCTCTTTCATACAGACCATTAAGGGACCTTCTTGCAGTTCCTGAAAGAAGACCAAATGCCCAACTGTCAACCAAACAAAAGGATTGCTGATGAAACTCAGCAGGTCTAGGAGCATCTGTGGGAAGAAGGCAGAATTGATGACCCGTTCATCAGTCTCCAACATCTGCACTTCCTTGTTTTATTTTAATGCTCCAGTTGTGAACCCCTGGAATACCTCGTGTGGACACCACAACAGAGTATGCAGGGCTGAAGGAGATGAATTGCCTCCTAAACATGGACAGATTGGAACATGAAACCAAGTACATGATGATGCAACTTTGAATATTCCTCTGGTGCAGGAGGATGACAGAGGCACAACATACTTTTTTTATTCATTTGTGGGAAGTCGGTGTCTCAGGCTGGGCCAGCATTTATTGCCCGTTCCTGGTTGCCCCTTGAGAAGGTGATAAGGAGTTGCTTTCATAAACCACAGCAGTCCATATGCTATAGTTAGAACCACAATATTATTAGGGAGGGAATTCCAGGATTTTGACCCAGTGACAGTGAAGGAACAGTGATATATTTCCAAGGATGGTGAGTGACTTAGAGGGGGACTTGCAGGTGGTGGTGTTCTGCTGCCCTTGTCCTTCTAGATGGAAGTGATCGTGGCTTTGGAAGATGCTGTCTGAGGATCTTTGGTGAATTACTGATCTATAGAGAAGGAGAGAGTCTGGAGTCCCTATTTCTGGGTATCTTAACTCCAGCCTATGAGATCATTTGGGTATCCACTCCTCACAGTGTGGGTACTTACTTGCCTTGTGTGTCTGAGGAATTCTTTCTAGAATCATAGAATCCCTATCGAGCAGTAAAAGAGGTCATGTAGCCCATCAAATCTGCTGCAACTCTCCCAAGAGCATTACACCCTATCCCCATAACTCCACATTTTCTGTGGCAAACCCACCTGGCTAGCACATTCCTCGACAGTAGGACAATTTAGCATGGACAATCCACCTAACCTGCAAACCTTTGTACTGTGGGAGGAAAGCAAAGCTCCAAGAGGAAACCCATGCAGACACAGGGAGAATGTGCAAACACCACACAGACAGTCACCCAAGGGTAGAATCAAACCCAGGACCCTGACTCTTGTGAAGTAGCAGTGAGCCACTCACCAGGTGAATGCAGAAGGGCATTGCAAGCACATTAATGTCACTGCCAGCTTGGAGTGCTTTTTAATATGAAATTCAAAATAGTTAACTGCTTCCTTTACATTTAAGTTCTTCTAATTTCTAAAAAAGAAGTTCCTTGCTACTCTTTGTTGTTTTTAAGAATGCAATAATTTTCCTCAACAATCTATATTTTTTACCTTTGAGAGGAGATTAGAATCCTGTGACCTCTCTTCACTTATCTACAATATATGGAGTTATCCTGGTGACGATTGCTACATCCTCTTCATTGACATGATGCTAATTTGTAACAATGTTGAAAAACATTGGCAACTGTGATTTATAGACTACTGGAGTCGCTTCCTTAGACTGGGCGTACAGTTGCTGCAAACAACATCTTTGACACAAAGCAATCTACCCTCGACTTCAAAGCATTGTTTCTGTGGAAATGTATATCATTATTTTCTGGTTCTGATTATTTGTCATTACATTGTATCTATCTTTTCAATCAGTGTTGAGTCTACGTGTTCATGCTTCAATAATTCTGTGCTTTCCTTTGGGATAAATTCACAAGCCAAGAGTCCTGATGGAAAATGGTGATAGGAAGGAGCTCATAGAGTCATAGAGTTATAGAGACGTACAGCATGGAAACAGACCTTTAGGTCCAACCCATCCATGCCGACCAGATATCCCAACCCAATCTAGTCCCATCTGCCAATGCCCGGCCCATTTCCCTCCAAACCCTTCCTATTCATATACCCATCTAAATGCCTCTTAAATGTTGCAGTTGTACCAGCTTCCACCACATCCTCTGGCAGCTCAGTCCATACACGTACCACCCTCTGCGTGAAAAAGTTGCCTCTTAGGTCTCTTTTGTATCTTTCCCCTCTCATCCTAAACCTATGCCCTCTAGTTCTGGACTCCCCAACCCCAGGGAAAAGACTTTGCCTATTTATCCTATCCATAATCTTGGAAGAAAATTCACAAGCTATTTGCCCATGTCTACATGAGATGTTCCCATTGAATGCTGTCCATATTGATTGTGGCTGATCAATCCCTGATACTTCGCTCTGTTTCAGAATGAATAATGACTGTTATGTCAGCTCCATTATTGGATCCAGGCACCGACTTAGGTATTTTTTTAAAATGCCTTTTTGGAATTTCAGAACTCATGACCGATTACAGCAACACCTTCTGATGAGGGCAGGAATACCTCTCAAGCAGAATGCGATTAGTGGAGGATATTCACATAAATGTCACAAATTGTGTGCAAAATTAACCCCAGTAAATTCGGGTTTGATTGGTGGAAGAATAACCAAATCATTTCCCTCATAAAATAGAATTACAGAATGTACAGTACTGAAGAGGCCATTTGGCACATCAAATCTGTAGCGCCAAAAAATATGCCATGACCTACACTAGTCCCACTTTCCCATGTAGTACCATTGTTATGAATATTACAACACTTGATTTGATTTGATTTAATTTAATGTTGTCTCATGTGCCAAGAGACAGTGAAAAGTATTGTTTTGTGTGATATCCAGAAAAATGATTCCTTACTTAGTCCCGTTGTCATGAATATTATGACGCTTTATTTGATTTGATTTGATTTATTATTGTCACATATACTGAGATACCGCAAATAGTATACTTTTGTGTGCTATCCAGACAAAACATTCCTTACATAATACATCAGGGTAATAGAACAAAATACAGAATACAGTGTTACAGCTGCAGAGATAGTGGAGAAAAAGATCAAATCTAACATACATGATGTCCATTCAAAAATCTGATAGCAATGTGGAAGAAGCTGTTCTTAATCTATTGGAAAGTGCTTATCCAAGTATTTTTTAATGGTTGTGAGGTTTCCTATCTCAACCACCTTCCCAGGCAGTGCATTGCCCTGTAAATCTCCTGCCTTTCTTATTAACATTATGCCCGATTTTTGTTGACCCTTCCTTGAGGGGAGTACTGATGCATATACTGAAGGATATGGAAACTTTCTGTCTCAAAACTGATATGCTTTCCAATAACTTTCCTGACAATGGACGCCTCTCAGCCAAATGTAGATGCCCCAATAGCAACAGAGACATGGAAGAGCAGATTGAGAGGTAGAATTTGGAAAGGTGCAGAAGTAACAGGACTGTTGTCATGGGTGACTTCAACTTCCCTATTATTGATTGGAATCTCCTTAGTGCAAATAGCTTGGATGGAGCAGATTTTGTCAGGTGTATCCAGGAAGAATTCCTGACTCAATATGTAGATAGGCCA
The DNA here is from genome assembly GCF_047496795.1 of Chiloscyllium punctatum. NCBI lineage: Eukaryota > Metazoa > Chordata > Chondrichthyes > Orectolobiformes > Hemiscylliidae > Chiloscyllium > Chiloscyllium punctatum. The sequence goes on from NC_092763.1 coordinate 79,164,434, forward strand.
ACTAGAGGGGAGGCCATATTGGATTTGGTGCTTGGCAACGAACCAGGTCAGGTGTCAAATTTCTCAGTGAGAGACCATTTCAGTGATGGTGATCACAACTCCCTGATCTTTGCTATAGTCATGGAGAGGAATAGGAGCAGGTGGTATGGGAAAGTATTTAATTGGGGGAGGGGAAATTACAATGCTACTAGGCAGGAACTGGAGCATAAATTAGGAACAGATGTTCTTATGGAAATGCATGACAGAAATATGGAGGCTTTTTAGGGAGCACTTGCTGGAAGGGATGGTAACGTGAAGGAACCTTGGGTGACAAGAGATGTGGAACATCTAGTCAAGAGGAAGAAGGAAGCTTACTTAAGTTGAGGGAACAAGGATCAGACAGGGCTCTAGAGGGTTACAAGGTAGCCAGAAGGAACTGAAGAATGGATTTAGGAGAACTAGAAGGGGGCATGAAAAAGCCTTGGCAGGCAGGATTAAGGAAAAGCCCAAGGTGTTCTACATTTATGTGAGGAAGGAGATATTGGCTAGGGTAAGGGTAGGGCAGGTCAGGGATAGTGGAGAAACTTGTGCCTGGAGACAGAGGAGGTAGTGGTGGTCCGTAATGAATTCTTTGCTTCACTATTTACTGGTGAGAGGGACCATTTTGTTTATGGGGACAGCATGAAAGAGACTGGTATGCTCAAACAGGTTGATATTAAGAAGGAGGATGTGCTGAAAACTTTGAAAATCATGAAGATAGGTAAGTCCCCTGAGCCAGACAGGAAATACCCAAGGTTACAACAGGAAGCAAGGCAAGAGATTGCTGCACCTTTGATGATGATCTTTGCATCCTCCCTGTCCACTGGAATAATACCAAATGATTGGAGGGTGGCAAATGTTATTCCTGTGTTCAAGAAAGTGAATAGAGATCCATAGATAGGAGGATTGATAGGAGGTTTTGTGGGAACAAGAGAGATACAGCAATTGGTGTGTTGCCTCCCAGGTGCCAGGGTTCATGATGTCTCTGATTATGTTTTTGGGATCCTTGAGGGGGACAGGAAGCAGCCCCAAGTCGTGATCCACATAGGCACCAATGATATAGGTAGGAAGAAAGGTGGAGATCAAAGGCAGAAATTCTGGGGACGAGGGTGGAAGTTTAGAGCTAGGAAAAACAGAGTTGTTATCTCTGGTTTGTTGCCTGTGCCACGTGCTCGTGAAGCAAGGAACGGGGAGAGTGCAGAGCTGAACACATAAGACCATAAGACCATAAGACATAGGAGTGGAAGTAAGGCCATTCGGCCCATCGAGTCCACTCCGCCATTCAATCATGGCTGATGCGCATTTCAGCTCCACTTGCCAGCGTTCTCCCCGTAGCCCTTAATTCCTCTAGACAACAAGAACCTATCAATCTCGGCCTTGAAGACATTTAGCGTCCTGGCTTCCACTGCACTCCGTGGCAATGAATTCCACAGGCCCACCACTCTCTGGCTGAAGAAATGTCTCCGCATTTCCGTTCTGAAATGACCCCCTCTAATTCTAAGGCTGTGTCCACGGGTCCTAGTCTCCTCGCCTAACGGAAACAATTTTCTAGCATCCACCTTTTCAAAGCCATGTATTATTTTGTACGTCTCTATTAGATCTCCCCTTAATCTTCTAAACTCCAACGAATACAATCCCAGTATCCTCAGCCGTTCCTCATATGCTAGACCTGTCATTCCAGGGATCATCCGTGTGAATCTCCGCTGGACACGTTCCAGTGCCAGTATGTCCTTCCTGAGGTGTGGGGACCAAAACTGGACACAGTACTCCAAATGGGGCCTAACCAGAGCTTTATAAAGTCATAGCTGTAGGGATAGTGCAAGAGGGAGGGTTTTCAATTCTTCAGTAATTGGAGCTCATTCTGGGGGAGGTGGGACATCTATAAACAGGATGGGCTTCACTTGAACCAAAGAGGTGCCAATATCCTGGGGGGTAAATTTGCTAATGCTTTTCAGGGAGGGTTTAAACTAATGCCACAGGGGAATGGCGACCTGAACTGTAGTTCCAGTGTACAGGAGGTTGAGGGTAGTGATGTCAGGGATGGGTTCTCAAGGTTGAAAGAGGGCACCAATGTTGTTTTGAAATGTGTGTACTTCAATGCTAGAAGCACCCGGAATAAGGTAGGTGAACTTGCAGCATGGGTTGGTACCTGGGATTTTGATGTTGTGGCCATTTGAGAGACATGGCTACAGGAAGGACAGGAATGGTTGTTGTAGATTCCAGGATTTCGATGTTACAGTAAGAACAGCGAAGATGGTAAAAGGGAGGTGTGGCATTGTTAATCAAGGATAGTATAACAGCAGCTGAGTTAACGTTTGAGGACTCACCTACTGAGGTAGTTTGGGCTGATGTTAGAAACAGGAAAGGAGAGGTCACCCTTCTGGGAGTTTTCTCTTGGCTTCTGAATTGTTACAAGGATGTCGAGGAAAGGATAGCAAAGATGATTTTTGGTAAGAGAGGGAGTAACAGGGGCTTAACTTCACCAATATTGACTGGGAATACAATAATTCAAGTAGTTTAGATGGGTCAGTTTTTTTCAATATGTGCCATATTAGATTTGGTACTGGGGAGTGAACCCGGCCAGGTGTTAGATTTGGAGATGGTGAGCACTTTGGCGATATTGATCATAATTCAGTTATGTTTACAATGACAATGGGCAGGGTTAGGTATATACTGTAGGGAAAGAGGTGTAACTGGGGGAAAGGCAGTTCTGATACGATTAGACAAGATTTAGGATGCATCAGATGGGGAAGGAAACTGCAGGGGATGGACACTCTTGAAATGTGGAGCTTACTCAAAGAACAGCTTCTGCGGGTCCTTGAACGGTATAAACCTATCAGGCAGGGAGGTGGTTATTGAGAGAGGAAACCATGGTTTACTAAAGAAGTTGCAGCTCCTGTCAAGAGGAAAAAGAATGCTAATGTGAGGATGAAGTGTGAAGGCTCAGTTAGCGGGCTTGAGAGTTATAAGTTAGCCAGAAATGATCTAAAGAGAGGGCTAAGGAGAGCCAGGAGGGGACATGAGAAGTTGCTGGCAGATAGGATCAAGGAAAACTCTAAGGCCTTCTATAGGTATATCAGGAATAAAATAATGATGACAGTAAGATTAGGTCCAAACAAAGATAGTAGAGGGAAGCCATGTGTGGAATCTGAGGATATAGGGGAAGCGCTTAATGAATACTTTTCGTCAGTATTCACATTGGAAAAGGGAAATGTTAGTGAGAATATGGAGCTATAGGCTACAAGTTTAGATGGGATTGAGGTTGATAATGAGGAGGTTTTAGCAATTTTGAAAGATCTGAAAATAGATAAGACCCCTGGGCCGGATGGGATTTATCCTTGGATTTTCTGGGAAGCTAGGGAGGTGATTACAGAGCCTTTGGCTTTGACCTTTACATCATCATTGTCTACAGGAGCAGTGCCAGAAAACTAGAGCATAGCAAATGTTGTTCCCTTGTAGAATCATAGAGTCATAGAGATGTACAGCATGGAAACAGACCCTTCGGTCCAATCGTTCCACGCTGACCAGATATCCCAACCTAATCTAAGTTGAGACAATCCTGATAGTTATAGGCCAGTGAACCTTACTTCATTTGTGGATATGATGTTGGAAAAGATTATCAGAGATAGGAGTTATAATCATCTGGAAAGGAATAATTTGATTCGGGATAGTCAACACGGTTCTGTGAAAGGTAGGTCGTGCCTCACTAACCTTATTGAGTGCTTCAAGAAGGTGATAAAACAGGTGGATGAAGGTAAAATGGTTGATGTGGTGCATATGGACTTCAGTAAGGTGTTTGCTAAGGTTCCCCATGATAGTCTATTGCATAGAATGCAGAGTTTCGGGATTAAAGGTGATTCAGCAGTTTGGATCAGAAATTGGAGAGCTGAAAGAAGACAGTGGTGGTTGATGGGAAATTTTCATCTTGAGTTCAGTTACCAGTGGTGTGCCATAGGATCTGTTTTGGGGTCACTGCTGTTTGTCATTTTTATAAATGATCTGAAGGTGGGTGTAGAAGGATGGGTTAAGTAAATTTACAGATGACATTAAAGTAGGCAGAGTAGTGGATAGTGCTGAAGGATGTTGTGGGTTATGGAGGGACATAGATAAGATGCAGAGCTGGCCTGAGAAGTGGAAAATGTAGTTGAATGTGGAAAAGTGTGAGGTAGTTCACTTCGGAAGAAGTAACAGGAATGCAGAGTACTGGGCTAATGGTAAAACTATTGGCAGTGTGTTTGAACAGAGAGATCTCTGTGTCCAGGTGTATAAATCCATGAAAGTTGCTACCCAGGTTGATAGGGTGTTAAGAAGGCATATGGTGTCTTGGTGTTTATTGATAGGGGGAGAGAGTTTCGGAACCACGAGGTCCTGTTTCAGCTGTACGAGGCACTGGTATGGCTGCACCTGGAATATTGCGTACAGTTCTGGTCACCACATTACAGGAAGGATGTGGAAACTTTGGAAAGGGTTCAGAGGAGATTTACTAGGACGTTGCCTGGTACGGAAGGAAGGTCTTACAAGGAAAGGCTGATGGACATGAGGCTGTTTTCGTTAGAGAGAAGTTGAGAGGTGACTTGATCGAGACATATAAGATAATCAGAGGTTAGATGGGGTGGACAGGGAGAGTCTGCATCCTTAGATGATGAAGGCTAACATGAGGGGACATAACTTTAAATTGGGGGTAATAGATTTGGGACAGAAATCAGGGGTATTTCTTTCCTTAGAGAGTAGTCGGGATGTGGAATGGTCTGCTTGCAACAGTAGTAGACTCGCCGACATTAAGGGCATTTAAATGGGTATTGGACATACATATGGATAATAATGGAATGGTGTAGGTTAGATTGGCATCAGATTAATTTCACAGGTCAATGCAACATCAAGGGCTGAAGGGCCTGTACTGTATTGTGACATTCTATGTTCTATGTTCTATGATAACTCTGGGAAATTGGAACATAGAACATAGAACAATACAGCACAGAACAGGCCCTTCAGCCCACGATGTTGTGCCGAACTTCTATCCTAGATTAAGCACCCATCCATGTACCTATCCAAATGCCGCTTAAAGGTTGCCAATGATGCTGACTCTACCACTCCCACGGGCAGCGCATTCCATGCTCCCACCACTCACTGGGTAAAGAACCCACCCCTGACATCTCAGAGGATTCTGAGACTCAATGTTTAAAATTATTTGGAAAAAAACATAGTTTGGTCAGAGATAGTCAGCATGGCTTTGTGATGCCTTACAAGCATTATTGAGAATGTGACAAAACACATTGATGAAGATAGAGCAGTGGATGTGGTGTATATGGGGTTTAGCAAGGCGACTGATAAGTCTTGCCATTACAGGCTCATTCAGAAAGTAAGGAGGCATGGGATACAGGGAAATTTGGCTGTTTTTATCGAGAATTGGTTTGCCCATAGAAGATAGAGGGTGGTAGTGGATGAAAAGTATTCAGCCAGGCGTTCGGTGACCAGTGGTGTTCCGCAGGGATCTGTTCTGGGACCTCCGCCCTTTGTGATACTTATAAATTATTTGGATGAGAAAGTGGAAAGGTGGGTTTGTAGGTTTGCTGATGACATGAAGATTGATGGAGTTGTGGATAGTGTGGAGGGCTGCTGTGGGTTGTAACAGGACCTGGACAGGATGCAGAGCTGGGCTAAGAAGTGGTAGATGGAGTTTTGCCTGCAAATGTGTGAAGTGGTTCATTTTGGAAGGTCAAATTTGAATGCAGATTATTGGGTTAAAGGCAGGGTTCTTGGCAGTGTGGAAGAACAGAGGGATCTTGGAGTCTAAGAAGGTGTATGGTTTGTTGGCTTTCATTAGCAGAGGGATTGAGTTTAAGTGCTGCAAGGTTATGCTGCAACTCGATAGAGCCCTGGTTAGACCACACTTGGAATATTGTGTTCAGTTCTAGTCATTATAGGAAGGATGTGGAAGCTTTCTCATGGGTGCAGAGGAGACTTACCAGGATGCTGCCTGGACCAGAGGGCATGTCTTTTGTGGAAAGTTTGAGGGAGCTAGGACTTTTCTCATTGGAGCGAAGAAGGATGAGAGGTGGCTTGATAGAGGTGTACAAGATGATGAGAGGCATCAATAGAGTGGACAACCTTTTCCCAGGGCAAAAAGATCTATCACGAGGGGGCGTAATTTTAAGGTGATTGGACGAAGGTTTAGGGGAGGTGTCAGAGGTACATTCTTTACACAGAGAGTGGTGGGTGTGTGGAATCCACTGCCAGCAGTGGTAGTAGAGTCAGATACATTAAGGACATTTAAGTGACACCTAGATAGGCCCATGGAGGATTGTAAAATGTGGGGTATGTCGGTTAGTTTGATGTTAGAGTCAGATAAAAGGTTGGCACAACATTGAGGTCCAAAGGGCCTGTACTATGCTATACTGTTTGATGTTCATATCTTGCTGTCAATATATTGAAGAAGCTAATGGTGTTTGTTGCTTTTCACAAATAAATGGCAAAACATCTAAGAGGAGGAGTGGACCCAGAGTTAAAAACCGAAATGTAAAAATTGCCATCTCCATTCCCCCTGCCATTAAATTTAAAAATATTGGCATCTCGTTGTCCAACTGTAACCTTTGACATGCATTCGACAGTGTGAAGCTGCTACACTTCTGTAATAGACATGATTAAACTCTGTGGAATAATTAAGTCTAATATCTCAGTCTTTTTGTTTAATTCTTTAATAGGCTGTAGACATCAGTGACAGACTTAATATTCACTGCCTGTGCTGAGCTGCCTTTGAGGTTGTGTTGTTAAGCTGCCTGTTTGAAAGTAGACTGAATGACTGTATCAGTGCCATGTACATTGTTGTGGGTCAGACCAGGTAAAGATGGCAGATTTTCTTACCTAACAGTCATTAATGATTCAATTTCATTTTCACCGTTACTGATCCTAGCATTTAATTGTAGTCTTGTTTGACTCACTAAATATAAATTTGCCAACTGCCAGAAAGGGATGTGATGTTATATCTTTCCATCATTAGTCCAGCTTTCTGTATGTTAGTGAAGTTATATAACCACTATTCCCCCATTCCCTGCAATCTAATTGATCTTTTAATAATGCACTAAGTGTAAATTACTCTCAAGAAATATGTCAGGCAATGAAAAGTAACCAATGCAGTTGCAGAGTTGTGTTATTCATTTGAGAGTTGAGTTTTTAAAATATAATATTTTAAATCAAAAATTTTGCAATAAATATCTGCCTTTTTTGTTTCTCTCTTCATTCATCCTCTTTGAAAAAAAAATTAATGTGCCTTTATAAATGTGAGGTGATGCATTTTGGAAGATTAAATACAGGTAGAAATTGCATAGTGAATAGCACAACCCTTAAGAGTATTGATATGCAGAGGGATCTGGGTTTGCAGGTACCCAGATCACTGAAGGTGGCAGCACAGGTAGATAAGACACTAAATAAAGTCTATGGAATGCTTGCCATCATTGGAAGGGGTGTTGAGTTTAAGGATAGGCAAGTTATGTTGCAGCTTTCTTGAACTTTAGTTAGGCCTCACTTGGAATATTGCCTACAGTTTGGGCTACCACACTACCAGAGGATGTTGATGCTTTGGAGAGGGTACAGAAAAGGTTTACCAGGATGTTGTCTGATATGGGGGATTTTAGCTATGAAGAAAGGTTAGATAGACTGGGTTTGTTTTCACTGGAATATGGGAGGTTGAGGGGAGACCTGGTTATAAGGTTGTGAATGGGATGGATGGAGTGGGAAGCGTGAGGTTTTTTTCCCAGGGTAGACGGGTCAATTATTAGGGGACACAGTGGGTAGGGCACAGGTGCAGACAAGATAAGTTTAAAAGAGATGTGCAAGGGAAATTTTTTTCAACAAAGGGTGGTGAGCGCCTGGAAAGCACTGCCAGAGGGGTTGATGGAAGCAGATACAATAGCAACATTCAAAAATCACTTGTATGAATACACAAATAGGAAGGAATAGAGGGATACGGATCGTGGAAGTAAAGCTAGTTTTAATACGGAACAGCAAAGTATGTCAGCACAGTCTTGAAGGGCTGACAGGCCTGTTTCTGGGCTGTATTGCTCTTTGTTTACCGCCCTCTCCAGATTAGATTCCCTACAGTGTGGAAACAGGCCCTTCAGCCCAACGAATCCACACCGATCCTCCGAAGAGTAACCCATTTCCCTCTAATACACCTAACACTGTGGGCAGTTTAGCATGGCCAATCGACCTGACCTGCACATCTTTGGATTGTGGGAGGAAACCCACACAAACAGTCGCTCAAGGTGGAATCGAACCTGAATCCTTGGTACTGGGCAGCAGTGCTAACAACTGAACCCTGTGCCGCCCCGATATTGTTTGATATCAAATTGTTTGCACTCTCCTTCATCCTTACTGCCACTTTCAGATCAATCATGATATTATTGAAGGCAGAGCAATTTCGATGGGCTGAATGGCCTCCTCCTTCTTCTAAGTCTCATTTTCATATACAAATATGTTTGTTGTGTTTGTACGCATGTTAATTTATTAATTGTTCAACATGATGGGTTAAAGAGATATCCACTTACCTGCCCTGTTTGCTTAATTTCTAAGAACCCTGTTTCCTGAAATGTAATATTATCAATTTGACACATACAAAAATAATGAACATATAAATGTGCGAAAGGAAACATGGTTGCCCTACTGCTGCAAACTATGATCCACTACATTTTCATCCCATTCAAAAAGATGCTATTAAATATGAATATCTCTTTAAACTTTTGCATTCCAAATTTCCAAATATCTGATTTTAGATGTTCTGCTTATAGCAGTCTCCAAAAGGCGATACTGATGTGGTCCCAGTGCTAATTGCTCAAACTATCTAATGAGTCATTATTTACTCTCGGATCTCTTAATTGATCTCATCAGAGCACAAATGTTATTTCACTGGATTAATGTCTCTGATAAAATAGTCAAGAGAGAACAGAAATGTAAGCACAACATTCAGATGCAAAGATCAGAGTTTGACTTTCCACCCTTCATTCGCCTACGCTTGTCTGAAGCTGCAGTCATGTCTGTGAAACTGTGGAGAATTGTCCAACTAAGTCTTGTCAACAAAAGGTAGACAAAGTTAAAGATCACACAACACCAGGTTATAGTCCAACAGGTTTATTTGGAAGCACGAGCTTTTGGAATGCTGTTCCTTCATCAGGTGGTTGTGAAGCAGAATCGTAGGACACAGAATTTATAGCAAAAGATCACAGTGTCATGCAACTGAATTGATATATTGAACAAAAGGTAGGACACATGCAATCTGCCTAATGGTTGTCAGATCAGTTTAAAATCAATCTTCAGGAAAGTGATGGAAAATGTCAAAAACAGTGTTATCAGAAGAGTGAGTGCTTGGATAGATCGGTAGGTAGGGAGGTAAGTAGGTAGTCAGGTAGGTATGTGTATAGGTACATGTATGGTTACATAATTGGTTTATTGAGATGCTTTCATGGCTTCAGGTGCCACATCATAAGGACAACACATATAAAACAAACAACCGTAAGCCAATGTAATTACGGACACTTACTCAACTAACTATAAAATTATAAAAGAATTTGCAAGTTTGACTATTCCTATTTAAAAATAAAAACAATGGATTGCATATGCAGAGGAACTGAAATGAAAGGGCTCCTGCTCTCTGCATCTTGTATTTACAGCAATTGTTCATATGTTGTCAGATTGAGTCCAATGAATTCTAAATCATTTACATACCATCTATGAAGTATTTATGGGAGGGGACTGGGCTGTCTCAATCTATTTATTCTATATCTTGTTTATGGAAGGATGTCTTTTCTCGATTTTCTTTTGCTTATTTACTTTTGTGTGATCGTGGCAGATTTTTACACTTTTCAACAAGGGAACACAGAATTGTTCGATTGTGTGTTCTTGCCGTGGTGCACATCATCTCCAGTGCTCAATTCTCAATACTTTACAGCTTGTTGATATACTTTTTGGTAACTTCAGAATTCCAAACAGGCACTGCATATTTAACAATGGGCCTCCTGTGATTAGAAAACACTGTGAATAGAATGATCTCGGATAAGTTGTACTCACCAGCATTTCAGGCACTTGATTCAGTCCCAGTGTTATCCATTCTCTCAATAGAATGATTGACTTTTGCAGGTGAAATATTTTGCCTGCATTACAATGCTATAAAAATGACACTCTCAGTGATGCAGTGGTAATGTGGCTACCTCTGAGCTAGGAGACGAGAACTCAAGCCTACTCTGCCCATAACACATCAGACCAGGTTGATCCTACAGCCATATCTGTGTGAAAATGTCTGATATGGGAGGTAATCATATTCAACCTTGGTTATTATGTAAATGGGAGACCATCTGGGTGAAGAGGGCATTAAGTGCAGTGGTAGTATCCCTACCTCTGACCCAGGAGTCCTGGGTTCAGGCACCACTGCTCCAGAGGTGGATAGTGATATCAATCACATCACACATGCCTCGTTCTTATCTTAAACCAGCTAACACATCAATTGCCACTTCAGATCCAAATACCCCACTGTATGCAAAGTCCACACAATGATGGTCAAAGCAAAGTTGTAGTGGGACATACCTTTCGGATTTCAGGTAGGCCTGTGATGGATCCCTGTGATCCCGGGGATAGTTGGTTAACTGGGGGTTGGGGGAAACGGGGAAGTGTTTGGGACTGGGTTTCACTGAAGGCGGAGGTGGGAGGCAGGATGGATGCAGGCATGGTGGGTCTGGGTGAGTTACTCTTCGGAGGATTGGTGTGGACTTGTTGGGCTGAAGGGCCTTTACCCAATTCTATTCTATTCAGTCATCTCCAACAGGTGACCTCCAACGGGCAAAGAACCTCCCCAATATAACTCTCTTCTGTCCTTGCCATTTTAAGCACTTCAAAAATTAGTCTGAACTCCACTACTGCCCTACTCCCATGTCAGCCATACACTAGCACCAGCACTATAATATTGAGCTCAATTGATCTGTTAACAAGCTCAACTGACCTTTTATTATATCTTTCATTATGGCAGAGGGGATACCAGTTCAGGTGACCGCCTTCTCTCTGCATTAGAGGGTTGAGTTAACACTGTTGGGTGAAAATGTGGTGAGCTGGACACTCTGTCAAACTCCATGCCTTCCCCCCAAAAGGACATTGGGTTCTGGGGTAGGGGTAAGGTCATATCCAGGCCAATGTTTTAGCTCCATGGAAGTTTCTCTTAATTGTTTTTGCTTGATGACCCAGATATTTCTTTGTAATCGTGCTTCTGAAGTGTCCTGTTGGGGATGTGGGGAGTAATGAATCTCCTTCCATTAACCAAGCTTTCACTATTGTCAATGAGTTTTAGCCCTTTCTTGTATCTCCAAGTGTTCATTACCCATGTCTTTTACCCATGTTGGCAGTTTGATGGAAAGTGTGCTGTGTTGCATTGATCCCACTCATTAATAGAGTTCTTCGAAAAAGTGACCAGGTTGTTAGATGAAGGAAGGGCTGTTGTTGTCATATACATGGACTTTAGTAAGGCATTTGATAAGGTTCCCCGTTGTAAACTAATGGAGAAAGTGAAGTCACATGGTGTGCAGGGTGTTCTAGCTAGGTGGATAAAGAACTGGTTGAGTAACAGGAGACAGAGAGTACTGGTTGAAGGGAGTTTCTCAAAATGGAGAAAAGTGACCAGTGGTGTTCCGCAGGAGTCAGTGTTGGGGCCACTGTTGTTTGTAATATACATAAATGATCTGGAAGAGGGCACTGTTGGTATGATCAGCAAGTTTGCAGATGACACAAAGATTGGTGGAGTAGCAGAAAGCATAAGGGACTGTCAGAGAATACAGGAGGATATAGATAGACTGGAGAGTTGGGCAGAAAAGTGGCAGATAGCTTTCAATCCAAACAAATGTGAGGTGATGCATTAAGACAAGTCTAATTCTAGAACAAATTATACAATGAATGGAAGAGCCTTGGGAAAGGTTGATGGGCAGAGAGATCTGGGAGTGCAGGTCCATTGTACCCTGAAGGTTGCTGCGCAGGCGGATAGAGTGGTCAAGAAGGCACATAGTATGCTTGCCTTCATTGGACGGGGTATTGAGTATAAGAGCTGACAAGTCATGTTAAAATTGTACAAGACATTCAGCCGCATTTAGAATATTGTGTACAATTCTGGTCGCCACATGACCAAAAGGACGTGGACGCTTTGGAGAAGGTGCAGAGAAGGTTTACGAGGATGTTGCCTGGTATGGAAGGTGCTAGCTATGAAGAGAGGTTGAGTAGGTTAGTTTTATTTTCACTAGCGAAAAGGAGATTGAGGGGGGACCTGATTGAGGTTTACAAAATCATGAACAATATAGACAGGGTGGATAGAGACAAACTTTTGCCCAGGGTGTAGGGTTCAATAACGAGAGGACATGCTTTCAAGGTGAGAGGTGGAAAGTTTAAGGGGGATACTTCACACAGAGGGTGGTGCGCGTTTGGAACGCATTGCCAACAGAGGTGGTAGAGGCAGGCACGGTAGATTCATTTAAGATGAATGGACAGATGCATGTAGGTGGGGAGCAGAGGGATACAAATGCTTAGGAATTGACCACCAGGTTTAGACAGTACATTTGGATTGGCTCAGGCTTGAAGGGCCGAAGGGCCTGTTCCTGGGCTGTAAATCTTTTTTGTTTTTTGTTTGTTTGCATTTTATGGTCAACCATTTGATTGGAATATGAAATGACTACACCAGAGGCTGGTATCCCCTCACCAATTCACACAGTCATTGATGTTAGCACTGCCTCATTCAGAGTCACTCTCTGACAGTCACATTTTTATATGTCAGCCAGGGCTTCCTGATTGAACCAGATTAAAAGCCTCAATCAGGGAGGTCATATTCTATGATGCCCAGCCAGCTGACCTTGTTACAGTCACTATAGAATGAATGAATAAATACTTGATCAGGAACCTGTACAGTTCTGCATTTAAAAAGCAATTAATGCTTGTATGATGTTATGAAGTTGTGGGTGTACTGTATCTTTAGGTGAGCTGAAATTTCTGGCTAGCACAAAGTGTGCTGAACACTTAAAAATGTAACAGAGTTGGTGCTGTGTTGCCAGGATACACAAAACAAATTCAAACTTTGGCCAATGAATTTAAATGATGCTCAGATACAAAGGTCCAATCGAACTTGAATTTTACTATTTTGGATGACATCAACCCAATGAAATGATTCAATGTTTTGGGATATAAATATCAAACATTTTGACCAGTTAACCAGAGTGACAAAGAGCAGCCAGCAACAACAAGACTGCTTGCAGAAGGATCTGCTCTCGGAAAGGTACCTTTATCAATCAGTAACCTGTGAAGCCTAATCCCCAAGAAGAAGAAAAGAAGACAGAAATACAGAGGAGAATGGAAATCTGCCTGGTTTTCAAATCTGATGATTTTATTTAAAAAATGATTAAAAAAAAATCTTCATCAGGATTTATTATTGGACTCGTACTGTGGAGAGAGAGGTAAAAGATAGGGTCAAGAGAAAGGAGTTGGAAATAGCTGTTAGTTAATATTTTCTGTTACACTTAAAGAATAAGGCTGTTAATTTTTACTTTAAATAGTGAATTTTCCAATAGTTCTTTTCCTCTCAAATTTTAACAGATTACAACATCTGGTGAATCTTTGCTGGTTTAACTTAGCTGAGGGGTGTATCCTGCATTGTAACAATGAAAAAGTTAAACATTTTTCATTAAGAAAAAAGAATTATTTAAAGGAATCATAGAATCTGTATAGTTCAGAAAGAGGCTATTTGAACCTACTAAAGAGCATTGCACACCATCCCTATAACCTCACATTTGCCAAGATCAATCCACCTAACCTGCACATCTTTGCATGGTGGGAGGAAACCAGAGCATCCAGAAGAAGCCCATGCAGACACAGAGAGAATGCACAAACTTCAAGCAGACAGTCAGCCAAGACTGGAATTGAACCCAGGTCCCTGGTGCTGTGAGGTAGCAGTACTAACCACTGAGCCACTGAAACATGTGGGTTCACTGATATAGAAAGGTGGAAACTACAGATGACACAAAAATACATGGACAGGCAGGATGCAAGAGGAATACAAGGAGTTTCTAAAGAGATATTTGTAGGTGGTTGTTTCTGACTGGTGTGGATGTGAGAGGCCCAAATGGTAATTGCTGATTGAATGTTTCCCCTCATGGGAGAATTTAGTACCACAGGGCATAGTTTCAGAATTAACGAGTTCAACTTGAGACTGAGATGAGAAAGAATTTCTTGTCTCAGAGGGTTATAAGTCTTTGGAACTTCTTGCCACAGAGAGCTGTGGGGGCAGAGTCCTTGTGTATATTTAAGGCTGAGATAGAGAGATTCCTGATCATTCCAGGAATCAAGGATTACAGAGAAAGTGCAGGAAAGTTGATGTGAGGAGTAACAGATCTGCCCTGATCTTATTGAGTGGCAGATCAGGCTCAAGGGACCGAACGGTCTATGTCTGTTCTTATTTCTTCTGGCCTTACTGTCAACGGTTGGTGAGTGGTAACCAGAGGGCATGTACTTGCAATATTGCCAAAAAGAGTCAGATAAATTGGGAGTTTTGCATTGATAATGCAATAAATTGTGATGATCTAAAAAGTATATTCAATAATAAAATTCGAAAGAGAATTTGGGATGTGGTGGGAAGGGTAACATTGGCAGGGATTTGGGAAAAAGCAAACAAAGTGGAACTTTGATAGCTCTTTCAAAAGGCTAACCCCAGCATAACGAGCTGGGTGCTTTATAACTCCATGATTCTCATTCACAAAAGCGACAGCCAAGTATAAAAAATGTGTGTTTTGACTTTATGGGAATGTTGATTGGCTGGGTTGTGAATTACAGAGCACAATCAACCTACAAATGAATGATATTCATTGTAATTGGTTTCTCAGGCCCTGATTAATGTTAATCATTAGATGTTGGTGGCTATAATTTCAAGCACTCAATTATACTTTAACAATTTCTTCAGCCATCTAATTTGAATTGTATCTACATTTCTTTTTATTGTAGATTAGTCTAGCTGTCAGTTTGTATGCAAATTGATAGTAATTGCTTATAAAAATTAGCAATAAACATTGTAGGTTCATTTGAATGCATCAGCATCTGATTTTTAATCTGCAAAATTGAGCTGCATAGTTTCTTTTCCAACAGGCTAATCCATTTTGGAATCATCTCTTCAATATTTATGTGATAGACAAGTTTTAGTTTAACAGAAGTAAAACACGCATTCCTCAAATGCCGATCAGAAGTATTGTCTTGCACATGAGACAATAAGCCTAATCTTTGCCTGGATCCTCAGTTGTTGTCATGTTCATCATTTAGAAAAGACCAGAGGTGTCCCAGCCAATGGTTATCCTTCCATCCAAGTCATCCAAAGCAGATGAATTAGTCATTTATCTTATGTCTTTCTGGGAACTCTGGGCCATGTTCGCATCCATTGAAATGATGATAGTTCATCAAAAGATAGAAATGCAGAAGATAGGAGTAGAGTAGGCCAAGCAACTCTGCTTCACCTTTCAATATGATAATGGTTGATCATCGAGCTCAATATCCTAATCCCACCCTCTCCCTTGATTTATTGAGCCACGAGAGTGACATCTACCACCATTCTGAAAACACATCATGACTTGCCCTCAAACACTTCCTGTGATAGTGAATTCCACAGGCCCACCTCTCTCTTCATGAAGAAATGTCTCCTTGTCTCAGTACTCAAAGATTTACCCCATACCCTTATACTATATACCCTGGTTCTGAACCACCTATCATCAGAAACATCCTTCCTGCATCTAACCTTTCTAGTCCTGATTGAATCTTGTAGGCTTCTATGAGATACGCCCCCCCCCCCCAAAAGATCTTCATTAGCCGTAAAACACTAAAATTGTGAACAGCTAAATCTGCCCCAATTTAACTTAGGACTGCATCCCACTTACAACACAAGAATTTGGATTTCCAATGGGCAGTTCCAAGTTTTAACTTGTACACGAGCTAAGTTATTCCTTTTCTAGTCAATGTTTGAGGCTTTAAGCTCACCAGTGTATGAACTAAATGCTGAAATGGTGGTTTCTGATTTGAAAGGATCATTAATGTCATCTTTAATTAATGTATCTCTTCAGTCAAATTCATGCACATGTATATGACTTTAATAAATTGAGAATGAGCCACTTGACCTTTCCAAACCAGCCTGGCAATGTTAATACTGATTGCAAAACTAAGATAATGATGGGGAGAAAAAGCAAGTGAAAGAGAACGATGCACACATGTGACAGCTTGAGGTTAATCTCTTGGCAAAAATAACCTTCAGATGTCACAAACCAATAAGAGTCCTTACAATCACATATTTTCTCCCTAGGAGGAGTAAATAGTCTGGACATACATTGCTCACTGACATTAAGATTATTAAATCAACAAATAATCACTTTGATGTAGTCTAGCCATATCAAAATATCTGTCAAGGACATGTTCTGCAATAGAATGTATCATGTATTATCAAAGCAATATCCTTTCTGGATTAAGATTGTTTACCAATGAGGGGTCAGGCAGTCGACAGAATCTCAATTTCCTGGGAATTACAAGAGTGACAGGTAGTCTCACTGAAACCCAGAATAATCGTTGAGGGCTTTGGAGGTTAAGTCATGTGAGTATAATTCTCTTGGCTGGGGAAACCATGCCTAGAGGTTAGCCTCTTTGGATTAGGTGCAGCCGTTTCGAGACAGAGATATGGAGCAATTTCTTCACCTTATAAATCTTTGGAAATCTCTATCCTTGAGGATGTGGATGGTCAGTCATTGAATATATCCCAGTTTGCAGGCAATAGATTTTTAGGTACTAAAGTAAGCAAAGAACTCGGGAATAAAGCAAGAAAATGGAGGAGAGACAGAACATGATCTTACTGATGAGTGGAGCAAGTTCTGCACCACTCTCATATAGACTGGAGGTCATAAGGTCTATTCCTGGTTTTACTTTTTGTGTACTTATATTTATCCATCACTCTATTCCTCGCTAATCTAATTGGATTTAATTACCTAAAGCTCCAGTTGGAATTTGTTACATCTTCCTCAGCCTGGTTAGTTTCTCATCCCTTTCTCATTAATCTTATCAAGCTCTACAATCCCCCAAATTCTCAATTCTCCTTTTTGGCCTTTCAATTCTGTCTTTTCTACAACCACTGCCTATGCCTCATGTCAAATATACTCAAGAAAATTCTCCAATTCCTTCCCCCCCTTAAAAACTCTGTTTGCCCAATTACTACTTGATCAACATATTTGACCTTCTCTCTCACCTTGAAAGTCATTTTGGAAGTAATAAGCCTGTGTAAAGCCTTTGGAGAGTTATTTCTGTGTTGAAAGCATGATCTCAATGCAGGTTGATGCAAAGTGAAAAATAGACAGAGGCTGCATTTCCATAGCACTTTCATCAATCCAAATGTTAACATTGTTTCACAGAGAATGAATTATTTTTGAGGTGTCATCATTGATGTATTAGATTCCCAACAGTATGGAAACAGGCCCCTCGGCCCAACAAGTCCACACCTACTCTCTGAAGAGTAACCCACCCAGACCCATTCCCTATATTTACCCCTGACTAATGCACCTAGCACTATGGGCAATTTAGCATGGCCAATTCATCTTACCTGCACATCTTTGGATTGTGGGAGTAAACTGGAGCACCCGGAGGAAACCTGCACAGACACGGGGAGAATGTGCAAACTCCACACAGACAGTCGCCCGAGGCTGGAATCATGCTGAGGTCCCTGGTGCTGTGAGACAGCAGTGCTAACCACTGAGCCGCCATACAGCCCATAGTGTAATTTGTTGCGTAAGACAGCTGCCATCTTAAAGCTGAACCTGTAGCACCGGATAAACTCCTTCAATCCGGATGTGAAGCTCTGTTCCTGGGAGGAGCTAACCTAATTGTTTTTTTTCCCACTGTCTAACTGATACTGTGCTTGTCACCAAATGAATGAGAGAATACTTTGTTTTTGATTCATTCATGCAGCATGGGCATCGTGAGCCACCTCTGGGTCATTCATAAACATTTGGCTGGTTCTGGTCCTGTGAGAGGCAGAGTGGCAAGCAGACAGTGAGGTTATGTTATGTCAAGCCACAAAGAATGTTCAAGTCTCTTGTTTCTTACAAACTCAAACTTCTGGTCAAAGAGTACCCACTAATATAATTATCTATAGAGCACATTGGAACTTAACCCATTAACCGCCGTGGCAATCCTACCATGGCATCATTGTATGAATGAACATCCGTGTGACCAACTCAAAGGACATACCATCATATTGTAATATTCCAGAAATCACGTGGTGCTAAATTTATTGACTGCCATTGAAGCATTTTCTTTAGTGTCTTTCTGAAGGAAGCTTGGGAAGGAATTGCTCAGTAGTAAGCTCCCATAAATAGCAATTCAACAATTTGTCCTGATTTTGGTTTAGGGATAAACAGCAATATAAGGGGCAGAATGGTGGCTCAGTGGTTAGCACTGCTGCCTCACAGCACCAGGGACCCAGGTTCAATTCCAGCCTTGGACAACTGTCAGTGTGGAGTTTACACATTCTCTCTGTGTCTGCGTAGGTTTCCTCCCATAGTCCAAAGATGTGGAGGTTAGGGTGAACTAGTCATTCTAAATTGCCCATAGTGTTTGGTGCATTACTCAAGGGTAAATATAGGGGAGGGGAATGGGTCTGGGTGGGTTACTCTTTGGAGGGTCAGGTGGACTCTGTTGGGCCAAAAGGCCTGTTTCCACACTGTAGGGAATCTAATCTAAAGAGTCAAGACATTAAAAACAAATTATCTGTCTTTCTCAGAAAGCTTGTGTGTTTGGATCTTATAACCCCCAAGAGAGTTATTAGGACCAACATTTAGTTTTGCATCTGATAGACAACATCTGTACCAGGACAGCACTCCCCTTAGTGTTGCAGTGGCAGTGCAAACCAAGACTTTATGTTCATATCTCTGGAGTGGGATGTGAATGCACTATTTTTCAGACTTCTGAAAGAAAAGGAACACAAGGCCAAAACCGATCAGAATTCATTCAGGTACAACAGGCAGGGTTCAGAAAACAGCAAGTTTGTACCTCTGCTTGTACCATGACAAAAACTGAGTTAAGTATTGATTTTTATAATTATGCTTATCTATATTCCAATACTGTCATAAAAAATTCCCAAATAAATGTGATATCGGGAATGGACATTATAGAAATTATTCCAGTCCATGAACTGTATCTACAAATCTCGAGGGAGAACCATAACTTCAGCCATGCAGGTTTGAGCAGTCTTTTCCCCTTTAATAGTACACTGCCAGTAAAAAATATGAAAAATGCTTGGTTTGGACAATTTTCTAGTTGAGTCAGGAAGAACAAAGGTAAATGTGAACCTTTTCACAGTTTAAGGAAGAGCCTTGGGAAAAGTTGATGAGCAGAGAGATCTGGGAGTTCAAGTCCATTGTACCCTGAAGGTGGCTGCACAGGTGGATAAAGTGGTCAAGAAGGCATATGGTATGTTTGCCTTCATCGGATGGGGTATTGAGTATAAGAGCTGACAGGTCATATTAAAATTGTACAAGGCTTTGGTTCAGCCACATTTGGAATACTGTGTACAGTTCTGGTTGCCACATTACCAAAAGGATGTGGATGCTTTGGAGAGGATGCAGAGAAGGTTTATGAGGAAGTTGCCTGGTATGGAAGGTGCTAGCTATGAAGAGAAGTAATGTAGGTTAAGATTGTTTTCATTAGAAAAAAAGGAGGGAGGATCCTGATTGAGGTTTACAAAATTACAAAGGGTATAGACAGGGTGGATAGAGATAAGCTTTTTCCCAGGGTGAGGGATTCAGTAATGAGAAGTCACATATTTAAGGTGAGAGGAGAAAGGTTTAAGGGGGCTACATGTGGAAAGTACTTCACACAGAGAGTGGAAGGTGCTGGAACATGTTGTCAGCAGAGGTAGTAGAGGCAGGCATGGTAGATTCATTTAAAGTGCATCTGGACAGATCCATGAGTAGGTGGGGAGCAGAGCGATACAGATCCTTAAGAATTGGGCGATAGGTTTAGACAGTGGATTTGGATCAGTTCAGGCCTGGAGGGCCGAAGGGCCTGTTCCTGGGCTATAAATTTTCTTTGTTCTTTAATCATTCACAATATCAATAAACTACTGGAGTCAGAGGAAAGAGAAGACAAAATCACAGGAATCATGAGATCAAAGACCGAGGAAAGGCAGATTTTTTTAAACAAAAGTAATAAATTGGGAGAAATTTAAGCATCTTTTTTCCCACAATGAGCAATAAAGTTCTGAAGTCATCATTTATTTTGTCTCTAGTTTGCACTACAGACTGTAAATTATTGGCATTTTTAAAAGGTTGTTATGTGAAGTTTGCAGACACCAGCAAGCATAGGAATTCGTATAATAGCACAGTGCTGGCTTTGCTTGAAATGCAAAAGCTATATTTCACCTTCCTTATGTGAGAACAGCAGCATGGTTCAGGGGAACACTGCATCAAGTTTCACAAGGTAGTCAGAAAGTATCTGAAGAAATATTTTCAGCAAATCTGCTGTTGGATTTCTTCAGTCCCCAGTAGCAGTTTAGATCAAAATGTAATGGATACTTTTCAATCAAGAGATGTTACCATACACAGGGAAACAGAAATTGCTGGAGAAACTCAGCAGGTCTGGCAACATTGGAGGGAGAAAGCAAAGATAAAGCCAACGCTGTTTCTCTCTCCACAGATGCTGCCAGACCTGTTGAGTGTCTCCAGCAATTTCTGTTCTTGTTTCAGATCTCCAGTTCTTTGTTTCATTAAATGTTATTTTATGCCTCTGGAGCAGATGGTACTTGAATCTGGGACCCCTGGCTCAAAGGTAGGAATATTACCACTGTACCGTAAAAGCTGAGATATTATGTTCCATGTTAAACCTCCTTTTGAGATCGAACACCACTTTGAACTCAATGTGAAAGATTGATATTTTCAAATCAACCTGGCACAGATGGGACTTGAACTGAGGCCTTCCAGCTCAAAGGTATGGATACTACCACTGTGTCTTAAGAGACCAAGTTTTGACCGTAAGGAATACTTTGTCAGTGACATCTTAGGAATAGACCTCATGAGAAGGTTTAGATATTTTCAGGAGGAGTTGCTTCTGAAAACAATAAAGGTTAAACAATAAACAATAATGTTAAGGATCACTGAAGCAATGTAGTTGAATGACATTAAGAGGCAGATTAACTGCATCTTAAATGCCTGTGCAGAATCCAACCATTTAATTGATTACTCTCACCCCTACATTCATCACCAGAAAAATAAATGTTGTTTGCATTTTATTACATTGTGCCTCAGAATGTCCTGAAGTGGCTGACAGTCAATTGCCAACTTTTGAAGTCACTCTTACGATGGACCAATCCATTTGTACATAGCAAGACCCCATGAAAAGCAATGACATTTTGATCAGATATTATGTTTCTCAGCAATTCTTCTGAGACTAATATTCTGAGGGCCTGAAGTAATCGCTGCTCATCATTGATATGATGTCCTGTGGCTGTTGTACATCCAACTGAGACAGCAGGCAGAGTGTCAATCAATGATGTCCATTCCAACAATATTGCGCTGGGCTGTCAGCCCAGATTAAGTCCTCAGGTCTCCTGATCTGAGCTTGAATCCACAAGCTTCAGAAGTGAGAGCATTAATCACTGGGCCACAGCTGACAAATATGAAGTATTGCATTTGGAGAGAGTTTTAATTGAGTGATGTGTTCACTGCATCCTCGTGTCATATTCCTTTCCTTTTATATTCCCCCTTAAGGACACTCATCAATCAGCGCCGGGAAAAAATTCATAAGCACAAAGTATGCCTTAAAAAGGGTCACCAGAGGCACAGCTGGCTGAATAGCCTCCTTGGGTGCTGTCAGATTCTAAGGGGCACAATGTCGCAGTGCAATTTGACTTTTAGCCCCTTAAGTGAATACAGTATGTCTCTGTAGCTCTGTGATAGCAAATAGCTAACCACTTATTGATTTTGTAAATGGAACCCCTGGGACAGTCTGAAAATCCTAGAAACTGCTGCTGGCACAAACTCTTAAGACTCCTGAGCAGAGATAGTTTCCCAGAAGACAGGATAAATATTTGAATTAGCAACAATAATGTATGTTTATATCGCACCTTTAACAGTATTCAAAGAACTTTGTTGGAACTTGATAAAACAAAACTTGATATCGAGGGACGTAAGGAAATATGAGTTCAGCCATCAAAACCTTAATTAGAGAATCAAGTTTTGAAGGCTTCCCTAAAGAAGGAAAAGAGAGTTAGAGAATTTGGAAAATAATTCCATAGCTTAAACCCTTGTCAGCTGACTAAACAGCCACTAATGGTGAAGTGATTAAAATTCAAGAGACAGAAGTCAGAGGAGTAGAGCTATCTCAGGGAGTCTCAGAATTAGTACTCGATATTATTGCCACATGGACTCATGTACAGGAATACAAAGGTGCAATTCTTCTGTGCCACCTTGGTTACAAACCCAAAATATAAGAAATAAACAACTGCAGAAATAAAACCAAAAGAGTAAGAAAAACATCCAGATTTTAAGTCTAAGTTTTATCTCCATAAAGGTATTAAGAATCACCTTATGAGGCATAAGGACCTAGCCACAGCCTGAAGTCTCGGTCAGCCTGCAAGTATCGCATCAATCGACGGGAGGATGTCCTTGCTGCTGCCACCTCCAACCACTAGGAGGAACCACACCCACCATTACTGTCTCCAACCACCGGGAGGAGCCAGAACTGCTGCCACCTCTGACCACTGGGAGGGGCCAGGGTTGCTGCTGCCTCCAAACACAGGGAGGAGCCTGAGCTGCTCCATCCTCTGACCACTGAGAGGAGTAAAAGCTGCTGCCGCCTCCGACCACCAGGAGGAGCCAGAACCTGCCATCGCTGTCTCTGACCAACAGGAGGAGCAAAGACCCTGCCACTACCGCCTCCGACCACCGGGAGGAGCCAGACCCTGCCAGGCCCTGCCACCATCGCCCATGACTACCAGATGGAACCAGACCTACCGCCGCCACCTTTGGTCACCAGGAGGAGCCAGAGCTGCCACTGCTGCCCCCAACCACTGAGAGGCTACCTCCATTCCTCACACGGCCTAGTCTCACTGTTGTGCCGATGCCACTGATTAACCATCCATGAAGGACTTTAAAAAAAGAAAAACGACAAAAAAGATTGAAAGAAAAAAGGAAAAGCAAAAGTAAAAAGGGAAAAAACAGGAAAGCAGATTGGAGTGGATAAGCCCCAGGTTCAGGAGCATGTAGACAGCCCTGCTACTCCATCGCCATCTTGTTGGAAAGAGTTAAAAATCACACAACACCAGGTTATAGTCCAACAGATTTAATTAGAAGCAGTAGCTTTCAGAGTGCTGCTCCTTCATCAGGTGGTTGTCAAATAAACTCAAAATAATAATTTGAATTAAGTAGTAGATGGAAAGAGAGAGAATTAGATGGACTATGCGCAGATGCATCGGGAGAGGTAGACACAGAAGTAACTGACGGTGAAGAGAGGCGAATTGAGAACGAGAGACAAATAGACAACAAGACCTGCTATTTGCATATATGTTCTCATCAACCTGTTCAGAGATGTTATTACATGCCTCTGGAACAGATGGGAGTTGAGCCTGGAGCTCCTAGTCCAGAAGTTGGGACATTACCACAGTGCCACCTGAGGACCCAATGCTACTTGCATATGTTTTCGTTCTCAGGAAGGCTAATTGGAGAGGAACACCAAAATCAGCCCATTGCTCATGGTGTACAAAGACTCGTCCCAGTCCAGACAGTTCCGCAAGCCCATCACTGGGGAGACTTCTTTTTAAACTTAGCCTACTTTTCTAATCAACCAGTTCAGAAATATTAGTACATATCTCTGGAACATGTAAGACTTGAACAGGATCCTCCTTGGTGCAAAGCAGGTACACAACAACTGTGCTACAAGAGGGCTCATGCTTCTTTTTTTTTTGGACCCAGATCTCTCATTCCAGAGGCAGAGACATTATCACTGCACCAAGAGCCCAATGCTACTTGTGTAGGCATTGCATGTTCAATCACGCACAGGTGTTGTGCATTAACTGGAGATTCTCTTGTGTTTTTATGTTTACAAGCAGAAAGAAATGGTGGTTGTTGATTTTTGTCATTGTTTGTTTGTAATTTATGAAGTGTGTAAAGCTATCACTCCAGTTCTGTCCTTTACAGCAGAGCTCTCTGAAATCAAACCAATAAAATACACTGCCTGGATAATAGAGAGAGCTTGATGGATAGCGTCAAGCCAGGTGGGAAAGTGCAGAAGGTACACAAAGGCAGGACTTGTATCACAGGGGGACTGTGTGGTGAAAAGTTAAGAATAGCAGCAATGTGGATGAAAAGTACTTTGCCCCCACAGTATGAAGGATGATGTGGAGAAGCTGAATATGGAAACTGTAATCGATTGCTTACAGAGGCTCATGTTCTGAGTTATAAATTGTTGGAGGCTTAACAAATGAACAGTGTACTCTCATTTCTCTACACCGATGGGATAGCTTATACCTGCACAACTTTTCAAGTTCTCTATTAATGCACTGCACAGATTGTGCAGCATCTGCTTATTACAACTAAAAATGCAGTAACTAGTTGAAAAAGCCAATGCTTGGTCTATAAATCTTTTTGGGTTCCACAATGCAAAATATTAACAGGTTCTGGCTTCTATTTTGAATACAAGCCGGCAATTGTCTTTTATATACTCCACTACTCATTACTGTCAGAGTTAAGATGGTATTAATTCTTCTGTGGGAGTGAGTCTGTCAGCAGCATCACATTGATGAATATAATTCATTGTGAATCTTCAAGTTGCAGTTGTCAAGTTAACTCCTAATGCACTGATCGGAGCTAACGTGTAGCACTAATGTGCAACCGCTCCAGTCATCACATCTCTGCTTACTGCCCCGAATTGATTGTTAGTCCTTCTTTATTGGTGCACTATTAGACAATGCCACTGAAGAACTTAGCAGGAATAGATCATAACAGAGAAAAGGTAGAGAGAACAAAAAGTTTAAGGGGAGTATACTGGGGGTTACATAGGTCAAGGCGAGTGCACTGATGAGAGAATTAAGGAAACTAACTAATGAAGTTCTACAGATGTTCAATGACAGGTCTGACACTATATTCACAATCTATAATTAGAATATAGGCAAATGGAATATTATCCTTCACTGCTTGAGGGATGGAGTTTAAAAGCAAACATGTTTTGCTACATTTGTATAAGGTGCTGGTGAGGCCACACCTCGAGTACCATGTTCAGGTTTGGTCTTGTTACTTGAAAAATGATGTACTGGCACTGGAGAGGGTACAGAGGAGGTTCACGAGGTTGATTCTGAAACTGAAAGGATTGGCTTATGATGAGAGATTGTGTAGAATGGGACTAAACTCATGGGAATTTAGAAGAATGAGGAGGATCTTACAGAAACATATAAAATAGTTAAGGAATTAGCTAAAATAGAAGCAGGGAGGTTGTTTCCATTGGTGGGTGAAACTAAAACTAGGGGACAGAGCCTCAAAAAAAGGGGGGGCAGATTTAGGACTGAGTTGAGGAGGAACGTCTTCACCCAAAGGGTTGTGTATCTGTGGAATTCCTACCCTGTGAGGTTACCTTGTTGAATACTTTTAAGTCAAGGATATGTAGATTTTAAAACAGTAAAGCAATTAAGAGTTGTGGTGAGAGGGTGGGTAAGCGGAGATGAGGCCACAAAAAGATCAGCCATGATCCTATTGAATGGTGGAGCTGGCTCAAAGGGCCAGATGGCCTACTCCTGCTCCTAGTTCTTATGTTCTTATAATAACATGGATGAATGGTTAAATGTACTAGAGCAAACTTTGTTGACAGCAGAAAGGTAAGTAACAAAGCATATGAGAGGAGAGAGACTCAGAGACCCAGAGATTTGTTCCCAATGTCCTTACACATGGGAAGAGGAACTTTTATGGCTTGTCCCATTTTCCTCCAACAAAACTGCCATGATTCTGTGTGTGTGTGTGTGTGTGTGTATGTGAGAGAGAGAGAGTGTGTGTGGCGTGTGAGAGACAGGGAGTGTGTCTGTGTGTGTGTAAGTAAATGTGTGTGAGTGTGTGAGTGTGTGTGTATGTGAGAGAGAGAGAGTGTGTGTGTGCTTGTGGCATGTGAGAGACAGGGAGTGTGTCTGTGTGTGTGTAAGTGAATGTGTGTGTGTGTGTATGCCTGTGTGTGTGTGAAAGAGAGTGTGTGTGTGTGTGTGTGAGAAAGAGGGTGTGTATATATGTGTCTGTGTATGTCCGTGTGTGTATGTGAGTGAAGGTGTGTATGTCTGTGTATGTGTGTGTGTGAGTAAATGTGTGTGTGTGTGTGTGTGTGTGTGAGAGAGAGAGGGTGTGTGTGTGAGAGAGAGAGAGAGTGCAATAATGGAACAGCAAAGCATTATTTCAATTAAGAGACTATAGAACAACACTGTTGGGGGAACTGGGTGTTCTCATTACCTAAAACAAAAACCGTCATTGTGCAATTACAGTAAGTACTTAAGGAAGGCTAAGTGGAATAGTATCCTTTAACATTCTTATTTAAGATCAAAAGATAAAGTGGCAGATTCTGGCTATTCAGCCAATTGAATCTGTTTTACCATTCAGTCATGGCCTGATATGTTTCTCCACATAACCTTTGATCTTCTTACAAACCAAGAACTTATCTATCTCTGTCTGAAATACATTTAATTACATAGCCTCCATAGCCTTCAAGTGCAATGGGTCCCACAGCTGCACCACCCCAGGCTGAAGAAATGTCTCCTCATTTCAGTTCATTCCTTCCCTCTGAGGTTGTCCCTTCAGGTCCTAGTCTCTCCTATTAGTGAAAACATTTTCTCCACGTCCATATATCTAGGTGTCTCTGTATTCTGTAAATTTCTATGAGGTTCTTACGCATCCTTTGAAACTACACTGAATTCAGAGTCCTCAACCACTCCTCGCATGACCATCTGTTCATCCTTGGGATCATTCTTGTAGACCTTCTCTGAAATCCCTCCACGGCCAGCACATCGTTCCTTAGTTACAGCCTCTCATTATATTCCAAATGTGGTCCGACTAGAGCCTTATACAACCTCAGCAGTACATTTGTACTCTTGTATTTTGGTCTCTCTTGAAATTATTGGTAACATTGCATAAAGATGAGGAAGTCTTTCCATCACTATCATTAAGCGTCGCTGATTGAGGATAAGCAATCTCCCATTTAAGACTTAAGGGGAAGAATTTCCTCTCTTTTGGGGTCATTGAACTTTGTGTCTATCTCAGACTTCTGTAGAAGGTGGGTCATTAGGTCAATTCAAAGCTGGATTTGATAGATTTCTGATTCACAAGGGAATCCAAGGTTTTGGAAACAGACAGACAAGTGGAAGTGAAGACATGATCAGATCAGCTATAAGCTTAATGAATGGTGGCGTAGGGTTGAGGGGCTAAAAGGCCTTTTCCTCTTCAGTTTCTTATGTTCTAGATGCAAGAGGTCAGAATTTGAAGAGTACAGACATATCAGACGGTTGTTACTCTGGAGGAGATGACAGAGATAGGTGCAGTTGAATAAACTCATTGTACAGGCAGTTCAAGGTGATAAGTTCCTTGAAAACATCTAGATTCGGTGCTGTAATTCATCTATGTGTTAGAGCATGGGGCTAATTGTATGATAACAGTGAGTTATTTGTGCAGTGAAATTAGAATGTTCATTTGTAATTCCCTTGTTCACGATTTTAACGTATGAGTCTGATTAAATAGCAGATAAAAACATTTCAGATGAATGCAATAAATGTTCATATGCCAAGTACTGAGAGACATAGTTTTGAGGTACTGCTGCATTAACATTAATGCAGTGCTCACTAATTTTTGCCCAAGCTGCTAACATTCCACAAGAGAGTAATCTACTATCACTAAACCTAATATGCAGGCCCGGCATTAATGACATTTTGATTTGTAAGGGCTTGTTAAGCCCAATTATATGGCAAAGTGCAAAATTATTTCTAATTTCCTCCCAGCCCATTTTGCAATATTGATGCACAAAGTTGAGACAGTGGAGAGAGTTGGCAGAGCTCTGACAGGAATCGTAGTAAGGAAAGCCAACATTTCCATCCATTCAACAGTGTGGCAACATTGTCATTCCCCATTTTTTCCTGGGAATCACTGGACAGGGAAACCAAAACCTGGGATCTCCTACTAGTGAAAACATCTTCTCTGCCTCCATTTATCCAGGCCTTTCCATATTCTGTAAATTTCAAAGTGGTTCCCCACATCCTTTGAAACTACACTGAATTCAGACCCAGAGTCCTCGATTGTTCCTCACAGGACCATCACTAGTCTTGGAAGGATTTCAGAGAAGGTTTGCAAGAATGATCCTGAGGATGAGGCCTTTTAGGACTAAAATGATTAAAACGTCCTCACCTAGAGAGCAGTGAGCCTATGGAATTCACTGCCACAGAAAACAGCTAGGGGCAAAACATTGCATGCTTTCAAGAAGAAATTAGATACAGTTCTTAGGACTTAAGAGATCAAAATGTACGGGGAGAAAGTGAGAAGAGGGTACTGTTGGATGACTAACCGCGATCATGTTGAATAGTGAAGCAGGCTCGAAGGGCAGAAAGGACCACTCCTGCTCCTATTGTCTAGGTTTCTATTCATTACCCACCTTAGTTGTCTCTGAGAAGAAGTTACCATGCTGCTGTGATCCGTGCAGTACATGTATTCCTCTTGTGCTGTTAGGAAGGGAATTCCAGTCTTTAAAACATAACAGATGTGAAGCAACAGTGATGTATTCCAAACTAGGTGGTGTACAATTTACAATGGTAGTGCTTCCATGTAACGGTTGCTGTTGTCCTTCGTGGTGGTCGAGGTCATTGATTTGGAAGGAGCTGTCGGAAGAGCCTCTGTGAATTGCCACAGAGATTCTTGTATTTTATACACACTACCGTTACTGAGTCCCAGTTGTCTCAGGTATGAATGTTTATCATGCTGGATGGACAGCTTCATCCTAGACGGCCCTGAGCTTCTTGATGTTGTTGGAGCTGCCCCCGTCCAGGCAAGTGGAGATTATTCCAGCTCAGTCTTTCCTTGTGCCTTGTAGATGGTGGACACGCCTTAGGGAGACCGAGCTTCTGACCTTACTTTCTAACCATGATAGCTTATTCAGATTCTGGCCAATCATATTGAATGATTATTTATTTATCAACAGAAATACTGTTGAATATCAAGTGAAAATGGTTAGATTCCTTTATTAGAGACAGTTATTGTCTGCCATTTATGTGGTATGTGTGTTGTATATCATTTACCAGTTCAAACCTGGATGTATAAGAGGACACAAAGCGCATCACAAAGTGTTGGGCATTCTGCTAAGCATTGTGCATTCATCAGAGAACATCTCACCTTAGGATGGAGGGAAGGCCTTTGATAAAGCAGTCAATGATGGTTGGTACATCAAGGAACTCCAATGGTTATGTCTGGGGCTGAGATACTTTGGTGGTGTATGATATCCACCCTTGTTTCCCAATCTGTATTCCATCCATTGTTGTTGGAGTTTGTTGGAGATGTTTACAATGAAAGTAAAGAAAGGTTTATGGCACAGTTTCATATTCTCAGAACTGCCTCAAGTGTGAAGCAGTTTCTGGAATATTGTAACATAAGAAAATGGAGCATCCACTTTGTCAGTAGCACAATTCCACCGACAGCAATGCAGCAATGAACAATCATTTTTTTGTTTTAATCATGGTGATTGAGGGATGAATAATGCCCCTGACATGGGTCACACAAATCCCCTGCTCCTACTCATTTTGTATTTTTCAACAGCACCGGTGGCATTTAAGCCAATACAGCCCATGTATTAGCACACCACTTCCACCAAGTTAGACATATGCTTCACCACTGGTACATGCTGTCAGCACCCTGATGCAGGCTTGATGGAGTGAATGGCCCCCTGCTGCACTGGAACTCTTCTGTTATTTTGTGAGCACCATCACCAACAGTGGTCCCCAATTGTTTCTCCCATTGTGACCCCAATTGGCGACCCTTCACCGACAACTGAGAGAGAGAGAGAGAAAGTGTGTGTGTGTATGTGTGTATTCATGTGTCTGTGTCTGTGTCCATGCGTGCTTTCGCAAAACCCTCTAGGGTCCCAAATGTTCAATTGTGGGATGGCCTGATCTACAAAGTGTCCTGCATTTACTCACCTCCATTGTCAGCATCTTCCTGATACAGAGACATGGTTGCTGCTCATTGAAGAAAGGTTAAAACCACTGAGGAGGTGCAACAGCTGGTCAGGACTAAAGAAGTTCGAGGAATGGGAAGATAGCCACAAGCATGAAATAAATACTCCAGGGAGTTAGCCAAACAGAAATATTGCTCAGTGCCGTATTGTACTTACAGAATGTAAAGAGACTGCTCATTTACCAGGTCTTTGCCAGCCGCAGTGAAATTAAATAACTGGAAAGAAATTCAAAGCTATTGTGAATGTATGTGACAAATGAGTTGGAACCTCTTGTAAAACAATGGATTAGGAATGTCTTAGAAAGGTTCCGACCTTCCATCTGTTAAAGTCAACAACATGATTCCCATGTTTGGTTTCAAAGGCACCTCATGAAATTATTTATGCTAAAGGGTTATACCAATTATCTCCTTTTCATGAGAGCATTCATCAATTCATTTCACTGGCAGAATAGTCAAAGTAATTTCGAAATAATTTGCTTTGGGGAAGGAAAGGAACCGCTCCAACACAAATGAAACTTTTTCTGCCCTGACCACTACCTCTCTCTGGTAAAAACAATGACTGCAGATGCTGAAAACCAAAATACTGGATTAGTGGTGCTGGAAGAGCACAGCAGTTCAGGCAGCATCCAACGAGCAGCGAAATCGACGTTTCGGGCAAAAGCCCTTCATCAGGAAGAGCTTTTGCCCGAAACGTCGATTTCACTGTTCGTTGGATGCTGCCTGAACTGCTGTGCTCTTCCAGCACCACTAATCCACTACCTCTCTCTGTTGTACTCCCACCACTCATTTCCTGTGAGCACAACTAAAAAGTGTTTTGTTTATATATCCTTCATTTTTGGAATGTAAGTCTCATTGTTAAGACCAGTACTCAGTGATTGTTCCTGACTACCCGTCAAACCCAGGTAGATTTTTGACCTAGACATCCTTGCACAGGTATTCCGAATGAGACAAATGATCAACAAAGCGTGCAATGCACAGGAACCTTAGAGTGTGATTGTCATTGTAAAGAGAGACAAGTACTTCAATTCATGTCCCAGTGTCATGGGATGCTGTGCTTAAAATGTTTAGCCTCATCGTAATTGATACACTGCCATAGAGGTGAAGCCAGACACAAGCTT
The DNA here is from genome assembly GCF_047496795.1 of Chiloscyllium punctatum. NCBI lineage: Eukaryota > Metazoa > Chordata > Chondrichthyes > Orectolobiformes > Hemiscylliidae > Chiloscyllium > Chiloscyllium punctatum. Next base: position 79,195,824 of record NC_092763.1, read on the forward strand.
AAAACCGAGTTTGTCATCTGGTGAATTCAGAAAATTTAAATATATGTTTTTGATACATCTTTCTCTTAAATCTTTGAAATTGTAGTTTTTACTTATGGAGTCATACTGTCATTCAGCACAGAAACAGAACCTTTGGTCCAACCAGTCCATGCCGACCATAATCCCAAACTAAACTCATCCCACTTGCCTGCATTTGACCCTTATCCCTTCAGCCATTTTCTATTTGTTTACTTATTCAGATATCTTGTAAATGTTTTAACTGTACCTGTATCCATCACTTCCTCTGGAAGTTTATTTCACACATGAATCGCTCTCTCTGTGTAAAAAAAAAATGCCCCACGGTTTTTTTTTGAAAGTCTTTCTCCTCTCACCTTAACAATATATCCCCTAGTCTTGAAATCCCCCACTCTTAGAGAAAAGGCACCTGCCATTCATCCTATCTATGCCCCTCATGATTTTATCAACCTCCGTAAAGGTTATCCCTCAAACTCCTACACTTGAGTGAAAAGGATCCCAGCCTTTCCCATCTATTCTTGTTTCTCAAACTCTCCATTCCCAGCAACAACTTCAGAAATTTTTCTGAACTCTCTCCAGTTTAATAATATCCTTCCACACAGTAGGGATTCTAATTCAGAGCAGAATGACCAGAGCTGGACACAGTACTCCAAAGGAGATCTGACCAACTTCCCGTAGAACCTCAAAATAACTCTCGTCCTCATGTGCAGCAGAAGCAGAATCTTTGAAATATTTTGAAGGCCCAGTTATATTGACTTTTGATAAGCCAGAGGGTGAAACCCCCAACTCCTATACTCAAATGGTCTGAGCAATGAAGGCAAGTGTGCTAAATACCTTCTTAACTTACCTTCTTAATGTGATGCAAACTTCAAAGCATTATGTACCTGAACCCCTAGGTCTCTCTGTTCATCAACACTACCCAAGGCCCTATTTTTGATTATATAAGTTCTACGCTTGTTTGTTTTACCAAAATGCAATACCTTACATTTATCCAAATTAAGGTGGGCGGCACGGTGGCACAGTGGCACAGTGGTTAGCACTGCTGCCTCACAGCGCCAAAGACCTGGGATCAATTCCCGCCTCAGGCGACTGACTGTGTGGAGTTTGCACGTTCTCCCCGTGTCTGCGTAGGTTTCCTCCAGGTGCTCCGGTTTCCTCCCACAGTCCAAAGATGTGCAGGTCAGGTAAATTGGCCAAGCTAAATTGCCCGTAGTGTTAGGTTAGGGGTATGGGTGGGTTGCGCTTCGGCGGGTCGGTGTGGACATGTTGGACCGAAGGGCATGTTTCCACACTGTAATCTAATGTAAAATCTAATCTAAACTCAATCTGCCACTCCTCAGTCCATTATCAAGATCTCTTTATAACCTTCTTCACTGCCCACGATGCCATCAATTTTGGTCATCTGCAAACGTACTAACCCTGCTGTCGATATTCCCATCTAAGTCATGTGTATAATTGACAAAGAAAAGTGGACCCAGTACCAATCCCTGTGGAGCACTGCTGGTAATAGTCCTCCAGTCTGAAAAACAACTCTTCACCGTTACTCTCTCTCCTGCTATTAAGCCAATTTTGTATCCAACTGGCAAGCTCTCCCTGAATCAGTCTAATTGTTGATTTGTTTCTGAACAGGTGGCATGAGTGGATTGCAACTTTTGATCGAAGTTTGTGGATGATTGGTTGTACAATTGCAACACCAGTCGGAAGGTTTTAATCCCTGCAAATGGGAGTTGGTGAACAGCAATGAAAAGAAACACGCTGTCTTCAGTCCTTTTCCTGAGGATGCTGAAAAATATTCTGCAGTTGCACAACCAGCAGTAGGGCTGTTACATTAGACCACCTAATGACTTTTAATAGAGGCTACGCAGCTTCTTATGGTATAACCTGACAGGTAGGAAGTGCCCAATGATGTGCTGCATATTAATTTGCGTAAGGCAAGTAACAGGGTTCTTTGTTAGGATTGAGATACTTGTTATATGCAAGCAAGAAGTTTAATTTTAGCCACATGAATGCCCCAATACAGATTTTGCCTCAGGCTAAACCATTCATACCCACTGTCTTTATAACTGCTTGAATAAAGGTGCATTCTTGTGCATAGCATTAGACAAACATACAAATTAAGAGCAGAAATAGACCCTCTTCTTGCTCCTTCTGGATCATGGCTAACAAGATTACTCCACATTCCCTTCTACTACCATAACCTTTCACCACCTGGCTTATCAAAAGTCAGTATACCTGGACCTTCAAAATATTTCAAAGATTCTGCTTCCACTGCATATGAAGAAGAAAATTCCAATGACTCAGGATCCTCTGTGAGAGTTAGCATCCCCGTTACCACTCTCCTGAGCTTTATTCACCTATCACAAGGTAAAACAACACTGAATGCTTGCTGTCTTCATTGATGCATGACTCCATTGCTCATTCCTGCATTGTGAGACAGAATTTCATTCTCTGAGTCACCTTAATATCTGCACTGAGGTACCACAGAAAGCAGTCGAGGAAAAGCAATGCACAGTTTCAAGAAGGAGTTGGATTTGGTACCTGAGGCTAAAGTGCTCAAAGGATATGGGAGAAAAGCAGGATTTGAGTTGAATAGTCGGCCATTTGGTGATGATTATCAGAGCAGGCTTGAAGGTCCAAGTGGCCCCCTTGTACTCCTTTCTTTGATGTTCTTTTGTTTCTGTGGTCTTATCCTTCCATCACACTCCATCCCCACATCCACCCAATGCCAAATTTAGTTCCTTAATACATTGGGAAGTGCCTTCTTCTCCATGTGAGATTCAGAGGGCCAATAACAATGCTCTTTGGATTTCACCATTTGCACCAAGACAGTAATGGTCTTCCGGTTTGTGTTGAGTTGTCCAAAAGTGGGCAATTCCAAAGGTGAGCTCAAAGTACTTTACCTTGAAGCAGACCCAGCTGTAACAAGCTAAGAGAATGGGACAATTACAAAATAATTCACAGCAACAGTTCCAGAAACAAAATAAAAAGGAACTAATTTACCTTGATTCCTTCCTCAATGAGCTCTACTCTACTGTCCTCTCAGAATTACCGGAGTAATATCCAGAACTTTCATTAGTAGAGTCATAGAGATGTACAGCATGGAAACAGAGCCTTCGGTCCAACCCGTCCATGCCGCTAGATATCCCAACCCAATCTAGTCCTACCTGCCAGCACCCAGCCCATATCCCTCCAAGCCCTTCCTATTCATATATCCATCCAAATGCCTCTTAAATGTTGCAATTGTACCAGCCTCCACCACATCCTCTGGCAGCTCATTCCATACACTTACCACCCTCAGTGTGAAAAAGTTGCCCCTTAGGTCTCTTTTATATCTTTCCCCTCTCACCCTAAATCTATGCCCTCTAGTTCTGGACTCCCCAACCCCAGGGAAAAGACTTTGTCTATTTACCCTATCCATGCCCCTCATAATTTTGTAAACCTCGATAAGGTCACCCCTCAGCCTCCAAAGCTCCAGGGAAAACAGCCTGTTCAGCCTCCCTTTATAGCTCAAATCCTCCAACCATGGTAACATCCTTGTAAATCTTTTCTGAACCCTTTCAAGTTCCACAACATCTTTCTGATAGGAAGGAGAATTGCACGCAATATTCCAACAGTGGCCTAACCAATGTCCTGTACAGCCACAACTTGACCTCCCAACTCCTGTACTCAATACTCTGACCAATAAAGGAAAGCATACTAAATGCCTTCTTCACTATCCTATCTACCTGTGACTCCACTTTCAAGGAGCTATGAACCTGCACTCCAAGGTCTCTTTGTTCAGCAACACTCCCTAGGACCTTACCATTAAGTGTATAAGTCCTGCTAAGATTTGCTTTCCTTCACAGCGAAAAGGGAAATTGAACAAAGAAGAAGCCTTTGAGTATGGAAAATTGCCCTTTCACTGTTAATAATCGGGAGAATAAAAGGTTAGATAAAATGTCTGCACTGAAGTAGTCATTCCCCAGTTTGAAATTGCGGCAAATTAAAATATTTCCAAAATCACACTCAACCAATTATTCAGTGAACCTAAAATTGTATTGTAATAAAGAAAACACTTGCACAAAACAAACTAATGCGATGAATCACGTAGAACAGGCTTTGCATCTATCAAAGGAATTATGAAATGTACATCTGTTTCCTCATTAGCTTCCTGAGTGCAAACTCGTGCTGGGAACGTGTGAAGATGATAACATGACAAGTAGTTTGTCACATTTTCAATGTTTAAGTATCTCATTAGCAGTTTGAGACACATTAAAGGATCATTAAGGTACATTTTCAGTTTTAATCTTCCAATTACAAGATTTGTATGCTGGGAACTCAGGTTGGGACCTGATTCACAATTTCAACACATTTCCATCCATTGATGTTACTGGGCAGGTGATTAAAGGAGCACAGGAAGTTTGAGATGGGCTCACAGTACAAGATAAACCATTAACGATGTATTTATGCCAGCGTATTGCAAGTACACCATAACTCCAGAAGTATTTTGTTTTGTTTGCTGCTGAGATGACAAGTGGTCCTGAAATACACGATGTGTGATACTCTCTGGAGTTGAAAAGACTGAGCAGTGATTTCACTGAAACACATGAGTGAGGTTTGACAGAGTGGACAATGAGGCCACTTCCCCTGGCTGGGAACCTGAAAGAGGGAGGCACAGTCTCTGGTTAAGGAACCCATATGATTTCTTCACTCAAACAGTTGTGGTTCTGTGGAGCTTTTTAACCCCAAAGTGTTGTAGAAGCTCCAACCACACGAAGGACTCTCCTTCTCAAGTTCTTTCCTCATTTGAGGAATGGTGACCATGAGGTTAAACCACTACCAGTTTTATCTCTCCGTAATGAGAGAGTAGCCCTACGGTCTGTTAAGACGATGGTGACCTTACCTTTACCCTTTGTTGATTAAGACAGAAAGACAATTTTTCATCTCTCAGCAACTAAGGTTAAATAGAACATAGAACATAGAACAATACAGCACAGAACAGGCCCTTCGGCCCACGATGTTGTGCCGAACTTCTATCCTAGATTAAGCACCCATCCATGTACCTATCCAAATGCCACTTAAAGGTCGCCAATGAATCTGACTCTACCACTCCCTCGGGCAGCGCATTCCATGCCCCCACCACTCTCTGGGTAAAGAACCCACCCCTGACATCTCCCCTATACCTTCCACCCTTCACCTTAAATTTATGTCCCCTTGTAACACTCTGTTGTACCCGGGGAAAAAGTTTCTGACTGTCTACTCTATCTATTCCTCTGATCATCTTATAAACCTCTATCAAGTCACCCCTCATCCTTCGCCGTTCCAACGAGAAAAGGCCAAGAACTCTCAACCTATCCTCGTACGACCTACTCTCCATTCCAGGCAACATCCTGGTAAATCTTCTCTGCACCCTCTCCAAAGCTTCCACATCTTTCCTAAAGTGAGGCGACCAGAACTGCACACAGTACTCCAAATGTGGCCTAACCAAAGTCCTGTACAGCTGCAACATCACCTCACGACTCTTGAATTCAATCCCTCTGCTAATGAACGATAATACTCCATAGGCCTTCTTACAAACTCTATCCACCTGAGTGGCAACCTTCAAAGATCTATGTACATAGACCCCAAGATCCCTCTGTTCCTCCACCTGACCAAGAACCCGACCATTAACCCTGTATTCCGCATTCTTATTTGTTCTTCCAAAATGGACAACCTCACACTTGGCAGGGTTGAACTCCATCTGCCACTCCTCAGCCCAGCTCTGCATCATATCTAAGTCCCTCTGCAGCCGACAACAGCCCTCCTCACTGTCCACAACTCCACCTATCTTTGTATCATCTGCAAATTTACTGACCCACCCTTCGACTCCCTCCTCTAAGTCATTAATAAAAATTACAAACAGCAGAGGACCCAGAACTGATCCCTGCGGAACTCCACTTGTAACTGGACTCCATGCTGAATATTTACCATCTACCACCACTCTCTGACTTCGACCGGTTAGCCAGTTTTCTATCCAATTGGCCAAATTTCCCTCTATCCCATGCCTCCTGACTTTCCGCATAAGCCTACCATGGGGAACCTTATCAAATGCCTTACTAAAATCCATGTACACTACATCCACTGCTCTACCCTCATCCACATGCTTGGTCACCTCCTCGAAGAATTCAATAAGACTTGTAAGGCAAGACCTACCCTTCACAAATCCGTGCTGGCTGTCCCTAATCAAGCAGTGTCTTTCCAGATACTCGTAAATCCTATCCCTCAGTACCCTTTCCATTACTTTGCCTACCACAGAAGTAAGACTAACTGGCCTGTAATTCCCGGGGTTAACCCTATTCCCTTTTTTGAACAGGGGCACAACATTCGCTACTCTCCAGTCCCCTGGTACCACCCCAGTTGCCAGTGAAGACGAGAAGATCATTGCCAACGGTACTGCAATTTCCTCTCTTGCTTCCCACATAATCCTAGGATATATCCCGTCAGGCCCGGGGGACTTGTCTATCCTCAAGTTGTTCAAAATGTCCAACACATCTTCCTTCCTAACAGGTATCTCTTCTAGCTTATCAGTCCGTTTCACACTCTCCTCTTCAACAATACGGTCCCTCTCGTTCGTAAATACTGAAGAGAAGTACTTGTTCAAGACCTCTCCTATCTCTTCCGACTCAATACACAGTCTCCCACCACTGTCCTTGATCGGACCTACCCTCGTTCTCGTCATTCTCAGGTTTCTCACATACGCATAGAATGCCTTGGGGTTATCCTTGATCCTATCCGCCAGGGATTTTTCATGCCCTCTCTTAGCTCTCCTAATCCCTTTCTTCAGGTCCCTTCTGGCTATCCTGTATCCCTCCACTGCTCTGTCTGAACCTTGTTTCCTCAACCTTATGTAAGCCTCCTTCTTCCTCTTTACTAGACATTCAACCTCCCTCGTCAACCAAGGCTCCCTCACACGACCATTTCTTTCCTGCCTGATAGGTACATACATATCAAGGACACGTCGTATCTGCTCCTTGAAAAAGTCCCACATTTCCACCACATCCTTCCCTGACAGCCTATGCTCCCAACGTATGCTCCTCAAATCCTGTCTTACAGCATCGTAATTTCCCTTCCCCCAATTGTAAAAACTTCCTTGTTGTGCGCACCTATCTCTCTCCATAACCAAGGTGAAAGTCACAGAATTGTGGTCGCCATCACCAAAATGTTCACCCACTAACAAGCCCACCACTTGTCCCGGTTCGTTACCGAGTACCAAATCCAATATGGCCTCCCCTCTGGTCGGACAATCTACATACTGCGTTAGAAAAGCTTCCTAGACACACTGCACAAACACCGCCCCATCCAATCTACTTGATCTAAAGAGCTTCCAATCAATATTTGGGAAGTTGAAGTCGCCCATGACTACGACCCTGTGGCTTCTGCACCTTTCCAAAATCTGTTTCCCAATCTGTTTCTCCACATCTCTGCTGCTATTGGGGGGCCTATAATAAACACCCAACAAGGTGACTGCACCTTTCCTATTTCTGACTTCAGCCCATACTACCTCCAGAGGCAGATCCCCCTCAAACTTCCTTTCTGCAGCCGTTATACCATTTCTAATTAGCAATGCCACCCCCCCTCCTTTTTTACCACCCTCCCTAATCTTACTGAAACATCTGTAACCAGGAACCTCCAACAGCCATTCCTGTCCCTCATCTATCCATGTTTCCGTGATGGCCACAACATCGTAGTCCCAGGTACCGATCCACGCCTTAAGTTCACCCACCTTATTTTTGATACTCCTTGCATTGAAGTATACGCACTTGAGCCCATCTCTGTGTCCGCAAGTAGTCCCTGTCAGTGCTACCTTCTCCACAGCCTCCCTACAGTCTTGGACATCCTGACACACAGCTAGCTTACTTGCTGGACTACAAGTCTGGATCCCATCCCCCTGCCAAATTAGTTTAAACCCCCCCGAAGAGTGCTAGCAAACCTACCCCCGAGGATATTGGTGCCCTTCTGGTTCAGGTGCAACCCGTCCTGTTTATACAGGTCCCACCTTCCCCAGAATGCAGTCCAATTGTCCAAATATCTGAAGCCCTCCCTCCTACACCATCCTTGCAGCCACGTGTTCAACTGCACTCTCTCCCTATTCTTTGCCTCTCTGTCACGTGGCACCGGCAACAACCCAGAGATGACGACTCTGTCTGTCCTAGCTTTTAGTTTCCAGCCTAACTCTTTGAGCTCTTGAATGACCTCCCCACCCCTCTTCCTACCTATGTCGTTGGTGCCAATGTGTACCACGACTTCTGGCTGCACACCCTCCCCCTTAAGGATTCTGAAGACACGGTCCGAGACGTCTCGGACCCTAGCACCTGGGAGGCAACAAACCATCCGAGAGTCTCGCCCATGTCCACAGAACCGCCTGTCCGTCCCTCTAACTAGAGAGTCCCCTATAACTAGCGCTCTCCTCTTCTCCCCCTTTCCCTTCTGAATCTCAGAGCCACAGACCCCTTCACTGCAGCTTACACCTGCAAGGCTGTCCCCCCCAACAGTTTCCAAAGCGGTATACTTATTATTTAGGGGAACGACCACAGGGGAACCCTGCACTGCCTGTTTCTTCCCCTTCCCACCTCTAACTGTTACCCAGCTACCTCTGTTCTCTGGCGTAACTATGTCCCTGTAGCTTCTATCGATCATCCTCTCAGCCTCTCGAATAATCCTCAGCTCATCCAGCTCCAGTTCCAGTTCCCTAACTCGTTCGGTGAGGATCAGGATCTGACTGCATTTCCTGCACACGAAGTCGGCAGGAGTATCGGTGGTCACCCCTACCTCAAACATCCTGCAGGAGGAACATTCCACCGCCTGCGCTGCCATGACTGTACACTGTCTCCAAAAACAAGAACACTGAGTCAATAACCTGTGGACTTTAAAGTTAGGTTAGAGGAGGAGGGTGGGAGGGAGGCCGTACGGAAGTAGGACCTGGGGTCTAGAACACACCCACTCAAATACTAGTCACTTACCTTCCCGCCCAGCTATGCGCTCCAACCTCACTTCCGCTGCCCGCTACAGGTAAGTAATTTTGAAACAAACTGTCTTACCTTAGCTGTCTCCCGGGTTCGTTTTTCCTCGGCCGCTGCTCCCACTCAAATGACCGTTGGTGATTAAAGGGGGAGTATTTATATTCACCGTTCCCCTTCCCGGCTGCCCTCTGTTTACCGTCACTTGTGCAAAAATGTGCAAAAATTTGGCAAACTGAGTATGTTGTTGTAAAATGTGAAGGTGTTCATTCTGGAAGGGAGGACAAAAGAACAGAGTATTATTTAAGTGGTAAAAAACTGCAGAAAGCTACAACACAAAGGGATGTGGGAGGTATTTGTACACGAAGCACAGAAAGTTAGCACACGGGTGCAACAGGTGATCAGGAAGGCTCATGGAGTGTCGGCCATGATTTCAAGGAAATTGGAGTATAAGAGTAGGGAGATCTCACTATAACTGTCCAAGATATTGGTGAGACAACGTCTGGAGAACTGTGAGCAGTTTTGGTCCCCTTATTTAAGAAAAGATATCATTTCATTAGAGGTAGTTTAGAGAAGATTCACTGAGATGATCCCTGGTAGGGAAGGATTGTCTTATGAGCCAAGGCTAAACAGATTGTGACCTGTTTCACAAGTAATCTAATCGAAACATATCAGATTCCTAAGGGGCTTATCAAGGTAAGTGCTGAGAGGATGTTTCCTCTCAGGGAGCTGTGTAGGATTATGGACACAGAGAATAAAGGGGTATCAATTTCAGACTGAGATGAGGAGGAATTTATTGTCTCAGAAGGTTGAGAGTCTTTGGAACTCCTTGACCTAGAGAGCTGTGGGGGAAGAGTCCTTGTGGATATTTAAGGCTGAGATCGATAGATTCTTAATCAGTCAGGGAGTAGCCGGAAAGAGCAGGAAAGTGGACATGAGAAATGTCGCATTAGCCTTGATCCTATTGAATGACAGAGCAGGCTTGGGAAACCAAGCAACCTAGTAGATCCTACTTTTTATCTTAAAGATCACACAACACCATAGATTAGAGTGGTGCTGGAAAAGCACCTCATTCCTAATGAAGGGCTTTTGCCCAATTTTCTTGATCCTCGGATGCTGCCTGACCTGCTGTGCTTTTCCAACACCACTCTAATCTAGACTGATCTCCAGCATCTGCAGTCCTCACTTTCACCTAATACCAGGTGATAGTCCAATAAGTTTATTTGGAAGCATTAGCTTTCAGAGCGCTGCTCCTTCATCAGGTGATTGTGGAGCATAAGACCATAAGGCACAGAATTTGTAGCAAAAGATTACAGTGTCATGCAACTATAATTCTGCAAATACATTATATCTTGCCCAGAAAATTCTTAATCTACAGGCAGTTAATGCAGGCAGTCAATTCATGTAATATTTTGTTAATTCCACTTGGAAATAGAATCAGTCTGACTCAAGTTTGGGATACAGACAGACTCTAAACTCACACCTTTAAGGCATTGTCTGAGCTGAGATGTCACCTTTTGTTATAAAACTTTAAGTTAACTCAAGAAGGAGACTTAAAAGAAGTTCTGGGTTTTACATATTAATGAACAGAAACCTGTAACCCATTTTACTTATCAACAGTCAGTTACTAAGTGATTAATTGATACATCATTTCTGTTGTATGATACTGTAATCATTTGCTATAAATTCTGTGTCTTATGCTGCGTAACCACTTAATGAAGGAGCAGAGCTCCAAAAGCTAGTGCTTCCAAATAAATTTGTTACAGTGTAACCTGGTGTTGTGTGATTTTTAACTTTGTTCACCCCAGTCCAACACTGGCTCCTCCAGATCATGGTTATTTTTTAATGGTCTTACATGGAGAGTGGACAAGGAAGTACAGGCATGAGCATGTTGAAGGGTGAATCAAACTCAACAGACTGTGTGGTCCACACGTCATCCTACATTTGATGGTATAAATCTATTACGTCATTCCTATTCAGCAGCAAATGTTAAATTGCAAAGAACAAATGGATCTTATGTTGCCATTTTGCAGATCATGTAATCATATTTTTAGTCAAAACCTTCTGACACAAAAGCTAGTCCTTTGTTCCAGCAAATCTGCAGTTTTGTTGAAGGAACTACCCAATTAGTCAAAACATTCCATTCTCTTGGCCTTTGCATTTCAAGTATTTGTTAAATCCCCATTTTGAAATTCAATAATGAATCTGCTTTTACTGTCCTTTCTGGCAGAAAACTGACAGATTGCAACAATTGGCTGTGGAAGTTAAAAGTATTCTCCTCAACACATCTGGTCCTTCTGATTCCTTAGACACTTTGTAAAGCTGAGACATTGAACATAATTTCAACTCCACACAGATGAGCTGTTCCAGGATACATTTTTAAAGTTCATTCATGGGGTATGGGTGTTTCTGACTGGACCGTCCTTAGTTGATTTTGAGAAGGTGTTGGTGAGCTGCCTTCTGGAATTGTTTTTTAGGTTAGATTACTTGTGTGGAAACAGGCCCTTTGGCCCAACAAGTCCACACCGACCTTCCGAAGGGCAACCCACCCAGACCCATTCCCCTAACACTACGGGCAATTTTAAGCACAGCCGATTCACCTGACCTGCACATTTTTGGACTGTGGGATGAAACCCGGAGGAAGCCTATGCAGGCACTGGGAGAATGTACAAACTTCACACAGACAGTTGCCTGAGGCGGGAATTGAACTCAGGTCTCTGGTGCTGTGAGGCAGCAGTGCTAACCACCATGCCACCCATTGTTGCAGTCCATGCACTATAGGCAGACTCCCAATTTTATTTGGGAGGGAGTTCCAGAATTTTGGCTGAGTGAGACTGAAGGAACAATGATATATTTCCAAGTCAGGATAGCGAGTGGCTTGGAGGGGAACATACAGGGGGTGATATTCACATGATTCTTGCCCTTCAAGATGGAGGTGGTCACGAATCTGGAAGATATTGTGTGAGAGAGCCTTCGTGAATTACTGATGACCTAATACATACAAAGAGATGAATCAGTTGAAAGAGTAAGCCTTCCAAGCCTACTCCAACATTTAATATGGCCATGGCTGTTCTTGATTCCAAATCCCATCTAATCCGATAATCATTGACTGCATTATTTCACAAAAGCCTACTTACCTCCACATTAAAAATATTCAATGATCCCACATTCACTTCTTTCTGAGGCATTTCACCGCACACAGAGAAAAGACGTCCCCCAACTCCGTCTTAAAGGCGTGGCTCCAAAGTTTAAAAGTGTTCACTATATCAGGACCTCATGCAAGAGTGAGAGATAACCTTTCAGGTCAACAACCCTTCTCAGAACTTTCAAGTTCTTCAGAAGTTCTGAAGAAGGGTCATTGGAGCTGAAATGTTATCTTAGATTTATCTCCACAAATGTCACCAGATCCACTGAGATTTTCCAGCAGTTTCTGTTTTTGTTTCAGATTTTCAGCATGCACTGTCCTTTCAGTTTCTCTTCAATATAGAAAACAGAAAGGCCATTTGGCCTTTCGAGCTTGTGCCACTACTCAATATGATCATGGCATTTCCTGCAATTCCAGTATCCCATTCCCACTTTTTCTCCTTGATCCCTTTAGCTACAAGGGCCATGTCTAGCTCCCGTTTGAATATGTCTAATGAACTGGCACCAACTGGTTCCTGTGGGAGAGAATACCATTGGTTCGCAACTTTCTGAGTGAAGAAATTCTTTCGCATCTCAGTCCTGAATGGCTTACCCCTTGTTCTTAAACTGTGACCCCTAGTTGTGGACTTCCCCAACTCCAGGAATATTCCTCCAGCATCTAGCCTATCCATGCTCGATGGCTCAGTGGCTCGGTATGGTGGCTCAGTGGTTAACATTGCTTCCTCACAGTGCCAGGGACCTGGGTTCAATTCCAGCCTCAGGTGACTGCCTGTCTGTTTGGGTTTTCTCCAGATGCTTTGTTTCCTCACACCATCCAAAGATGTGCAGGTTAAGTGAATTAGCCATGCAAAATTGTCCATAGTGTTTAGGGTTGTGTAGATTAGCTGCATTATTCAGGGGAAGTGTCTAACAATAGGGTAAGGGAATGGGTCGGTGTGAACTTGTTGGGCCAAATAGCCTCTTTGCACACTGTAGGGATTCTATTCTGTGATCTATGAGTCCCATAAGAATTTTATATCTTTCTATGAGATTCCCTCCTCCCCCCCCCCCCACCCAATCTTCTAAATTCCAGCGAGAACGAGCCCAGTCAACCAATTTTTCCTGATATGTTGTCCTGCCATCCCGAGAATCAGACTGGTGAACCTTTGCTGGACTCTCTCAATAACAAGAATGTCCTTCCTCAGACTAGGAGACCAAAACTGCACACAATACTCAAGGTGTGACCTCAGCATGACCCTGTACAACTGCAGCAAGACATCCTTACTCCGATACTCACATCATCTCGCTATGAAGGACAGCAGGCCGTTAGCTTTCCTCACAGCCTACTGCACCTGCATGCCAACCTTCAGTGACTGTTCCACCATGACACACAGGACTTGTTGCACCTCACCTTTCCCTAAACAGCCACTATTTAGCTAATAATCTGTCTTCCTATTTTTGCGACCAAAGTAGATAACCTCACATTTATCCACATTATGTTGCATTTGCCAAGTACTTGCCCACTCAGCCTGCTGGTCTAAGTCACCCTGCAGCCTCTTAGAATCCTCCTCACAGCACACACTGCCACCCAGCTTAGTGTCACTTCAAGAGTCATCTCGTTGTCATTTCAATGAAACCTTGCTATTTGCAGCCCTTGCAATGTCACTGACTTACGGAATTTAATATTTGGATGTGATGGAATTAATCTATTGTGGAAAGTGATAGGAGTTTTATTCAAGTTTCTTTTAACTTGAACACGGGCTGGAATATTCTGAGATTATGAAAACAACCGTGGAAGTGGAGAACAATCTGAGCAAGTAGGAAATTGAACATGGTGCATCCCATCAAAACAATAGCTCACTTATTCCAGCTGCTGTCTCGGTTTACACTGATGGAGATTTGGTGGAGAATGTTTTTGTGGAAACAGCTTTTTGCAACCTGGCAATAGCAAGACAGGCAGCATCTTTAACATGTCTGACAATAGATCTGAGGAGGAGACTCATTACATTCAGACTGTCAGCTGTGACCCAGGTGATTACAGCTTTACCCTTCAGTCATAGAATTGTAGGTTCAAATCCCACTCCTGTGTTTGTGATGATCTGTGCAGGGCAGACAGGATACTTTTATTCAGAAGAGATGTTTTATTCAAGGCCCTGTTTGCATGCTTGGTATAAAGGATATTTTGGCACTATTTTGGTGAGGAACACTTAGTTTCCTGTTATCCTGACCAATATTTATCTATATTTTGTTATCAATTGATATTAAAAAAAATGATCTGGTCATTGCTGTTAGCTGTGGGAAAATTGCTGCCACATTTCCCACATTACAACGGTGATTACACTTTGACAGTACATCTGGTAAATGTGAAAACAGTGCATATCAATGCAAGTCCTACGTTCTTGGTGAAATTGCAGGAGAATGAGGAGAATATTGAAAAGAGGATAATGAAGATTGGGAACCGAATGTTAGTCCAGCCATGAGTATGGCTGTGTAACATTGCAAGTGAAGTCACATGGACAACTTCGACCCCCACCCCTCCTCCCGTTGACCAGCACCTCTTTTCACTGGACAATACACTTCACAATCATCTGATAGCCCTACCATATGTTGATGTGTAGCGTGAAGCCAATGTAGGAGTGAGTTCGTCCTTTGTATATGAGTGAAAGGAAAGGTATGTAAAACATTATGTAAATTATTTCATGTTGTGTGGGATGATAAAGGATAGCAATTCATAAACTATCTGTGTATGCACTTCATGGTGAATGAAACCTCCCTCAATAAACGGCATTGTTGAGACTGCATCTGGACAATACTGGTCACTGCACTTGCAGAAGGATGTTAATATGCTGGAAGCAGTTCGGAAGTAGTCTATTAGACTAATGACCAAATTGCCTTCTGAGGAAAGACTAGGCACGCTAGGTCTGTATTATTCACGGTATAGAAAGGTCAGGTGACTTAATTGAAACTCATCAAATCCTGAGGAAACTCAACTGGGTGGATATTGAAAGGATGTTGCCTTTTTTTGGGGAGAATCTTGGGACTTTTTTTTCACATAGAGGGTGGTGACTGTCTGGAATAGGCTGCCAGAGGTAATGGTGGAGTTGAGTCCAATTTCATATTTTAAGAAACATTTGGACAGATACATGAATGAGATAGGTATGGAAGGATAAGTACCAAACACAGGCACATCGAATAATTTAATCATGAAAGCTGGTTGACATGAACAAGTTGGACTGAAGGGCCTGTTTCCATGCAGTAGACCTTTATGATTCTAGAACTAGGGATCATAGCTTACAAATAGGCAGATGGTCCATTTAAAACAGGGATAACATCTCAGACATCAGAGGGTCTTTGAAATCTGCTTCCAAAAGAAAAGTAGATGAAGAATCTTTAAATATTTTTAAGGCATTGATTCTTGATTGCCCTGTTTGCCGTCGGAATGCAGAGTTGTTGTTGCTTTCATCATTGTTGTCAATCACTCGCTCAGTGTATGGTTGTCTGTGTGGGAAATTCTGCAACGCTCACTGGTCTGTGGGCCTTTGTGTGGCTGTTCGGCCCTATCCTAGACCAGCATCTCCAACCACCCAAAGGACTGAGTGACCTGCTCTTGTTCTTTGATCATATGCTCATATGAATATATCTCACTGAATCCAGTGGTGTTTGTACAGAGCTACAGCACCAGTACAAGTTCGACATCTCAACCCCGAACAATGGAGTTACTTCTCGCTATCATCTTCTGAGCTCTCAGGCCCTGGGAACAGAACCAGACCACTTGGGCCCAAAATGGGAGAGAATGCCAAGTGCTGTCCAGATTTAAATGAATGAATGATTTATTGTCACTTATATTTAATAAATAAATACAGTGAAAAGTGTAATATAGCACCACGCTCTGATGCTATTAAGACACAGAAGATATTAAGACACAAACAGAATACAGGTCATTCTGCTATAACATGCATTTTGTTATCGTAAATTTGCTACAGTATGATTAGTGAATTGGGGAAACTGTTTCAACAGTGCAAACATTTACACCGTGTATTGGCTATAATGGAATTCCAGCCCCAATAGTTTAAATGGTGCTGCTATTATGCGATTTTCTTATAACAAGGGATTGGACGAGAACGGAACTACTGTGTTATTGCAAAACTTACTAAGCACAGTTTTTCCTCCTCCTTGTGCCTCTGCTTGACAGTAGTGGTGGGGGAGTCTCCACAAGACGCTCTGTGCCCAACAACACCCCTACATCACAGTCGATTCCCATGAATCCTGCTCCAGGATCACCAGAGCCCCCACTGCTCCACCTCTGGGATGAGGCCTATCAGGCTGCTATAATGGCTGCTCCTGTCGATCCACCAGGCATACTGATTTGGTAGCTGAAGCCCAACATGCTGATTCTGAATCTGGCCGCACAGGTCCCCCTGATGTCTTCGCCATCTTGAGTGCCGGAGCCTCCCTGCCACCATCTTGAGTCCTGCACTGGGCCCACCCATGTCCAAGCCACCGTGGTCCGGTGTCATTTCTCATCCAAACCCACTGCCATAGTCAGCTCCCTAAAGGCTCACCATCCACACTCAGCCCCTTTCCTCACTGCGCTGGGTTCACTCACCACCCCCATTACACTGGGCTTTCTATCCACATTCCACCTGCACCCACTGCACAAGGCTTACTCTCTCCCCCCTTCCCTCCCCCGCTCCCCACACCCTCACAACCCCCACTGCATGGGCTCACTCTACCCTCCCTCCTGCTCTGGGTTCACTCTAACTCTCACCACCAATCCCCCCCCCCCCACCCCCACCTCTGCCCTTGGCTCACTCTAGAGGAAAAGAAAAGAACAAAACTAAAAAGTAAAAGACAAAAACAGTAAGAAAGCAGAGAGAAGTGGACGATCCCTGAATCCTGAGCCTGGACACAGTGCCGCTAACTCTACCACCAGTTTGGAAGTTTTTGAGGTGCAAATGGATTGAGGTTTATAGATAGGATCATTTTGAGTAAAGTTCCACTTCCTTGTATGTTTAAGCCATTGACTCATTCTGGGATACCAAAGTGCGAAGCCAATACTTACTGGGATTGATCAGACTTCTGGTCTGGTTATACCAATTAAACCACTTTGTACACTTGGTCACAATGTTGCTGAGGTTTGTTTTGCTCAGTAACCTCCAAGTCTTTTTTTTTTGACAGATCTCAACCTTTTTTGTCCACTCATTCCTGGGCGAGTGTATGTCTCTCCTCCTGTTTCCAACAGCAGCCATGACTCAATCCGCTTCCCTTCCTGTACAACATCTATCCAAAACAGCTCCAATATCCAACTGGTTTCATTTTAAATGGTTCCAAACACACAGCACAACGTTGCCTTTTGCGACTCCACACAGACTGGCCACACGAAATCTGGAAGTCACGATTAACTGGTAAAGTTGAGTTGCAAATTAACTCTGGAAGAAACTGAGGACTGTAGATGCTGGAGATCAGAGTCGAGAGTGTAATGCTGGAAAAGAACAGCAGGTCAGGCAGCATCCAAGGAGCAGGAGAGTCGATGTTTTGAGCATAAGCCCTTCATTTCTGGTGAAGAGTTTATGCTCGAAATGTCGATTCTTCTGCTCCTCTGATGCTAGCTGACCTGCTGTGCCTTTCCAGCATCACATTTGTTTGATTTGCAAATTAACTCTGTTGAGCTTTCCCTGAAAAATTCAATTCAATCCCCCGCTTCCACCATCTAGCTTACAAAATGCTTTCCGATTAACACTGGAGGTTTTTTTTAAATGACAAAACTGCTTATTTCAAAGCTGCAGAAATATCTGAAGTTTACAGATCCTTTGGGAAACTACACCCAGTCACAGGGATTTCAAGCACACACTACATATGATTAATGTGAATGATCTCATCCCTGAGTTTCCAATATGCTTTGCCTGTAGCTGAAGGTTTCTGCTGAAAGCAACATCTTAGAAAATTAAACCCCAAGTGGTTTAAAAGCACAGTAGGCTTTTTAGCAAAACGTGCTTTGTTTTCTTTCTCCCGCTATTTCAAATTCCACTCCAAGAAGTCACGTAAAAAAGAGCTACATTTCAAAACAAAATTAAAAGATGTATTTTAAAGTGTTTGAATCAGTGCCTTTACTGAATGAATAATGTAAGTATCACAGCTGTAGCCCAACCACCGCGAGTTGGTTCATTCTTTGAGTGCTGTAAAGATGTACATATTTTTGTTTAAGGGCTTCGACAATTCTTGGTTCAAATCTACTCTCAGTATTTCCCAGTCAAACTGATTATAGAGTGTGGGTTGGCCATTGATGCATGTCATTTAAGGTGCAAAGCAGTTCTGCATTGACACAGAAACAATTCATTTGGATACATGATGCTTTATGTTCGATGCAAAGGTTCTTGCCTGGTGCAATCATGTTCCAAGGATATCTGATTGTACAGAGTTATGTTCCTCGCCAATGTCTATTTCCACAGGGCCCTTCAAACATGCCTGCACTCTGAGAATGACTACTGTCAGTCATAGCTCAAATAAACCTCTCGTTTCTGAATCAACATGGATTCAAGTCTTTTTCTTGTTACTGGAGTATAAATCCACTGTGAGAGCTGCTCTTTGTGAACCAATGGTTCTGCCTCTTCGGGGAATGTAAAATATTATGTGCTGCTGTTTTGAAGAGGGGGACATCAAGGATTGAGGCGAATCAGAAATTGCTGGAGGAATTCAGCAGGACTGGCAGTATCTGTGGAGAGAAAGCAGTGTTAACGTTTCGCGTCCAGTGACAGGATGGTGTTCTGGGTTCTGGCTCACTGGACTCGAAATGTTAGCAGCGTTTTCTTCAAAGACCTGCTGAGTTCCTCCAACAAGTTTTGTTTTTGGTTTAGATTTCCAGCATCCACAGTTCTTTGGGTGAAGTTAAAGAATTGAAGAGACTTACTTATGCTATAAGTAGCTCATTCAAGTTGAAGATGTCCTCTGCCCTTTAATCCAAGTAATTGCCAGGCAGCTGGTATTCCTGGCAACTCTGTGGACAAGATTCCCAGCCTTCACCTCCTGGATAGAGATTGATCCTGAGGCATTCCCTCTAGTATAATACAATCCTATTTTTCAGCCGCATCTCACAATATTTCATATTGCACTGTTGTTCCGTCAACAGCCGAATTGAGTTGGAAGATACTGACGTGAAAAGAAGTGTTTTTACATATGAATTCTAAACAGGAGTTGGCCATTTGGCCCCTC
This sequence comes from Chiloscyllium punctatum, assembly GCF_047496795.1. Taxonomy (NCBI): domain Eukaryota; kingdom Metazoa; phylum Chordata; class Chondrichthyes; order Orectolobiformes; family Hemiscylliidae; genus Chiloscyllium; species Chiloscyllium punctatum. The sequence continues at coordinate 79,215,146 of NC_092763.1, forward strand.
AATCCTGCTCCACTATTCAATAAGATCATAGCTGACCTCATTATTCCCCATTAGGGAGGTGATGGCCCAGTAGTATTATCATTGGGCTGTTAATTCAGAGACCTAGCTAATGTTCTGGGAATACATGTTGAAATCCCACCTTGGGGATGGTGGAATTTGAATTACATTAAAATTTAGAATTGAGGGTTTAATGATGACCACAAATCCATTGACAATTGTTGGGAAAAACCCACCTAGTTCACTATGTCCTTTAGGGAAGGAAACTGCCATCCTTACCTGGTCTGGCCTACATGTGATTCCAGACCCACAGCAATATGGTTGACTCTTAACTGCCCTTGGGGCAATTAGGAATGGGCAATAAATGCTGGCCTAGGAGCGATGCCCCATCCCAGTAATGAATAAAAAGGTATTCCCACCTGCCCCCAATATCCTTTGAACTCTAGGCTTATCAGGATACTATCTACTTTAAAAATGGTCATGGAGTCAGACTGCCTGGAAACACACATTGGCCCAACCCATCCATGCTGACCAGGATTCCTAAATTGAACTCTTCCCATTTGCCTGCATTTGGCCCTTATTTTTCCAAACCTTTCCTATTCACGTACCAGTCCAAATATCTTTGAAATGTTCTAATTGTACCCACCTCTACCACTTCCTCTGGTAGCTCGTTCCTTACATGCATCACCCTCTGTGATAAAAAAGATGTCCCTTTTTAAAAGGCTTTGTAAAATTTCTTTTAAATCTTTCACCTCTCATCCTAAACTTATGGTCTCCAGTTTTGGACTCCCTTACCCTAGGAAAAAAGGCCTTGGCTATTCATCTTATCCATGCCCCTCACGATTTTATATACCTCTCTAAGGTCACCCCTTGGCCTATGCTCCAGTGAAAAAGGTCCCAGCCTATCCAATCTCTCTTTATAACTCAAACCTTCCGATCTCAGTAACATCCCTGTAAATCCTTTCTACACCTTTTTCCAGTTTAATAACATCCTTCCTATAGCAAGGTGACCAGAATCATAGAATCCCTGCAGTGTGAAAGCAGGCCATTTGGCCCATTAAGACCACACTGACACTCCAAAGATCCTCCATCCACCCCCCCCCCCCCCCCCCCCAACCCCCACCCTGTCCTATCTCTGTAACTCACCTCGCTCACACATCCCTGGACACTGTGGTGCAATTTACCATTGTCAATTTACCTGACCTGCAGATCTTTGGACTTTGGGAGGAAAGTGGAGCACCGAGAGGAAACCCACAAAGGTACAGAGAGAATGTGTAAACTCCAGACAGCCAGTTGCCTGAGGGTGGAATTAGAACCCAAGTCCCTGGTGCTGTTAGACAACAGTGTAAAGGACTGTGTTGCCATTGTACACTGTACTCTAAGTGTGGCCTCACCTCTGTCTTGTATAGCCAGGACATCCCAACTGTACTCAGTGCTCTGATCAATGAAGGCAAACATGCCAGATATCTACTTCATCACTCTGTCTACCTGTGACACCACTTAGAAGGAACTATGCACAAGTCAACGATATTGGTTCCACCACATTTTCATGAGGAAAGGCCCAATGACTCACAGCCCTCCATGAAAGAAGATTCTCCTGACCTCCTAAACATGTAGCTCCCGACTTTGAAATAGTGACCCCAGTCACCAGCTGATAAATTCTGCGCTGTAACTCCTTGTGCTGTGACACTTATCGTAGAAGTGTTTGTCCTGGATCACACCAGCAGCCAAGAGCTCCCAAGTGCTGCCGCCATAACAAATTACCCATCCTATCATCATTAATGTATTTTCATTAACGATGTAATTATTTCATTCAATTATTTATGTTCCAGTTTACATATTGTATCTACTTCACCATCAGTTCCTGTGCTGTATTAAAACTGAGGAATTAAAAATCAACCTGAGTCTCTTATCAGGTCTTCACGAAACAGATGGCTTCTTGCACTGTAGTCATCTTGGCATTTCTATTCCTACAGGGTGAACTAGTTCGAAAAAGCAAAGTAGCGCCCAACTATAAGCAATCTGTTCAAAGTTACAACCAGTCTCAGTTATATCCACTCGTCATGATCTTAAATTTAGATTTATTTAATATGTTGTCACATGTACCTAGGTACAGAGAAAAGTGGATAATGTTGCCATGTCCCAGCACCATCTTGCGTTACAGAATAAATTGCTGAATTGTATAAATGATAAAATACTGGATAAATTAATAATACATTGATAAAGCTTCAGAAGGTCATCTTTCCTTCTCCATAGACAACACCTTCTCTGTTCCTCTAGTCACTACTGTCTGACATCATTCCAGGTTCCTGGCAATGTGCTCCTTTTTGACTGCCTTCACTGAATCATCTCATGATCTTCTTAGTTTTAATATGAATGCATCAAATATCATTAAACTTTGGAATAACTCCTGAAATTTATGCACATTCAGGCTCCCCTAAAGACTTTTGCAGGGGACTGGTGCAATAATAGTACAGATTATAGACTGGGCGACATGGTGGCTCAATGGTTAGCACTGCTGCCTCACAGCTCCAGGGATCCATGTTCAATTCTAGCCTCGGGCCACTGTCTGTGTGGAATTTGCACCTTCTCCCTGTGTCTGAGTGGGTTTCCTCCCACAGTCCAAAGATGTGCAGGCTAGGTAGATTAGCCTTGGGAAATGCAGGGTTACAGGGGGTGGGTTGCTCTTCCAAGGGGCAGTGTGGACTTGATGAGTCGAATTGCCTGCTTTCACAATGCAGGGATTCTATGATTACAGACTGCTACTTGATATACCAGGCTAACTCACAGCAACTTTCTTAATTAGACCTGACCCTATACCTCAAAACATGTTTCCCAAATAGGTTTCTACAAGTGAGAGCTGGAAATGGCTTGGAGTTTGTGGCCATAATTCCAGTGAAACTGCCAACCTTCTCCCCCAGTGCTCCTCTGAAACTGACAACAAATTATGAAGCGCATACTTGCACAGTAAATGTAGGAATTTAGAAGGCGCTGTCACCAATTTTACACAATGCGCGTGTGTTCTGAGGTTACAAATAAATCATAAACATTGAACCAATAAGAACATGACATTTTTATACTATTAGCCACATTGTAAACAAAAATGAAAGGACCCTTTCTGAAGAATGATCACTGGACTTGAACAATTAACTCTGCTTTCTCTCACAGATGCTGCCAGATCTGCAGAGTTTCTTCAGAATTTTTGTTTTTGTTCCAGATCAGCATCTGCAGTTCTCTTTTTCACACTTTCCAAAAAGAAGCATAATTGGGTTTTAATGCTTCATTAGTTTAGAATTGATGTTGAGTAGCATCAATGGACATGAAATGCAAACTTCATGAACATGGACTGTCAAACTTCACAATTCTATTTTTAAAAATCATACTTTGTTGAAAATGGATTAAAAACATCTTAAGCATTTCATCTACCTTCATCCCATCGATATCTTCCAATCATTGATCTTGTTCCTTGTGAAATTTAATTGGATTTGAAAGATGATCAGTTTATCTTATTTCTTGCTTTGCTGCTGTTGTGAATACTGAAAGATGATTGACAGCTTGCCATGGCATCATTGTTCCTGGATATCTCCTGGACTTGATGCAGATTATACTGACCTCGGGAAAGGTTAATGTCCATTCTTCAGAACCCCCTGGGTCTTTGCGGGTAGCTTTTCTTTGCGGGTAGCTTTTCTTTGCGGGTAGCTTCCTTTGTTGTACTACGCATTTTCAAAGCAACATGATCATGAGGGCATCAAAGCAGGTATCTGGAGTCTGAGTGAGGAGGGTAAGCAACTAATTAATTCCTTAATGAATTAGAATGAAGGATCGGGAAATGGTCAACAGAAAGATTGAGAAGGAGTTAACGCAAATGAATTTGTTGTGAGCTCAGTCATAGAAATAAAGAATCATCTTGATTTAACAAAGGAAGTTTCTTTTTTAAAAAATCAGAAATAGAAAAATATAACATTTAAATTTGACGTTATTTAAAATTCACAGAGAAGAGATTTTCGGAGAAATCTGAAAAGTACAACTTCACATCTGCAATGACGACTTTTCAGAGACAGAGAAACTGATTGCTAGTAACTAACAATTAACATTGTTGTAATGATCAGATGAAAATTCTATGATGGGATAGGTAAAAAGATAAATTTCTTTAAAAGATTGAATGGCTACAGGTTGATGTATTTTTCTGGAAGCTAATAAAAGTTAGGTGCAACTCTGACAGATGTTTTGGGTTATCCTGTCTGACTGTAAATCATTTATTTTATTTCAGCATGTGCACGTTTCATATTTCACTTTGACTAATCCATTATAACCAGGTCAATGACTGCTGATAACAATAAAGCAGATTCAGTCATACAATGGCATTGTCTAATTAAAGTACCAATGGTTACAAAATCAATGAGAATAGGCAATTGGTCAAATTGAAGTGCAGACCAAAAATCATAGTAATATTTAGTTTCCTCACTGAAATAACTGCACAGATGGCTGTTATCCCATCCCCAGTCCCCCTTTATTTACTTGTGCACAGTACACTGGCTGTGACCATCCAGCACCGAGTCAGTCTCCAGGACTGAGGAAATTCTAAATCCCTTGTTTTCTCTTCTTTTTAAAAATATTTCCCCCAGCACCCAGGTTGTGTGTGTGCGGGTGTGAGACACAGTGAAAGTCAACAAATCTTTATTCAATTTCCACCACCAGGAAGAAAGGAAACACCCGAGTGGCCAGTGACAAGCACTGCCCTTCTCATCAAAGGGCAATGCTGTGTGATCAAACAGTGAGGGGGAGGGCAGGGATTAAATCAAAATAGAGTTGGAGGGGGAAATAATGCACTCCACTCCCTGCGGCGCCCACCTCTCCCTGAACAACTCCAGGGTGTCGGTGGACACCGCGTGCTCCTTCTCCAAGGACACCTGGGCTCTAACGTAACCGTGGAAGAGGGGCAGGCAGTCGGCCCTAACAACCCCCTCCACGGCCAGCTGCCTGGACCTGTTTAAAATCCCTTGTTTATGTTGGTCAGCTAGGCTTCCTGATTGACCCAGGTCAACACCGGCCCAGGTAAACCCCAAACACTGATCTCATAGTCAACAAGATCCACCTGGTTCCAATTACTACACTAACCTTGACAGAACGTAAATTGTGCACAAACTACAGATTCTGCAGAAATGCTGTGCAGTTAATTCCCTTGTTCTTATTCATCATTGTAGACAATGAAATGAAGTTCAATGTGTATAATCCCAGCTAGACAAGCTAGATCTGAGAACAAAATATTGACAGATCTTACTATGTTTTTTTTCCCCTTTTTGTTATAGCAAAGTGGTCTTCCACTGAAACACAAGCATGCAATGCTGCAAATCTGTTGTCAACAAACTAAAAATATGAATGTTACATAAAACAAATGAAAATAGAATAAAATCAAACAAACTATTTGCACATAACACAAATTTAAAGATTGCTGAGCACATGCTAATGTATATTCCATTAATCGCCACAACCCTCCTTTACAGTAATCACATCAGAGAAAATTATACAGCACTTAATTTAACTATGGCTTCAATTACACGTCTTGAGCGTCTGATAGCCTCTTTTTGAACTTTTTAGACAGCTGAGCATATATTTTCTCAGCTTCAAGTAACCCCTTCAGGCTTTTAACCAAGCATTTCTGGTCTGGAACTTTAAAACTGTTTATACTGAGCTGATCTATTTACGGCGGCACGGTGGCACAGTGGTTAGCACTGTTGCCTCACAGCGCCAGAGACCTGGGTTCAATTCCCTCCTCAGGCGACTGACTGTGTGGAGTCTGCGTGGGTTTCCTCCGGGTGCTCCGGTTTCCTCCCACAGTCCAAAGATGTGCAGGTCAGGTGAATTGGCCATGCTAAATTGCCCGTAGTGTTAGGTAAGGGGTAGATGTCGGGGTATGGGTGGGTTGCGCTTCGGCGGGGCGGTGTGGACTTGTTGGGCCGAAGGGCCTGTTTCCACACTGTAAGTAATCTAATCTAAAAATCACCTCATTTAATCAAGAACAATTATTTTAAACATTTAGCTTATGCTAAGTTGCCTGAAAAACTATTCAATTGAAAGCTAAAAGTTTTTTTTTCCCAAGCTATGTCATCCTGAGTTGCACAATCATTTATGAACGTATTGAATGGAGGAGTGGGCTTGAAGAGCTGAATAGACTTCTCCTGTTCTTCATTGCTATGTTTCTAAAATAAATAAAAGTCTTACCTTTGACACTGCCTAAAGCACAACTCTTTACTTGTGAAAAATAATTCTCCAAATGTAAACAAAGTGCCATCAATCTCTTAGAAACCTCTCTTTCTCTTGCTGTTTTCAAAATAAATCACCATAGGTATAGAAATGCCTATACATTATTCATTAAAATCCTTCAGATATATTGGCCAAAACTCACATGTTGTATGCTCAAATCCAAACTCTGAGATAAATTCTAATATCTCTTTGAGAGAATACAAAATTAATACTGATCAACACATTCCCAGCACAACTTGTCAATCGACACATATCCCAGCTACAAGACCAGCACATCTTGCACTTTTGCCATTTTTAAAAGTATTGTTCACCCATACAAACCCATCCAAAGCTGCCCTGCTCAATGATATGCCAATCTGAATAAAATGACAAGATGTAACTGCAATTCTTCATCAGGGACCTGGAGATTTCTGGTCAAGAGTTGATGCAGATGACAAGGATCATAGAACATAGAACATAGAAGAATACAGCGCAGTACAGGCCCTTCGGCCCTCGATGTTGCGCCGATCAAAGCCCACCTAACCTACACTAACCCACTATCCTCCATATACCTATCCAATGCCCGCTTAAATACCCATAAAGAGGGAGAGTCCACCATTGCTACTGGCAGGGCATTCCATGAACTTACGACTCGCTGAGTGAAGAATCTACCCCTAACATCAGTCCTATATCTACCCCCCCTTAATTTAAAGCTATGCCCCCTTGTAATAGCTGACTCCATACGTTGGAAAAGGTTCTCACTGTCAACCCTATCTAACCCCCTAATCATCTTGTACACCTCTATCATCTCCCCAAAGGGCCACAGATGATGCCACAACATCACACATTGGAAGTCTAGTCTCAGGTCTCACCTGGTTCAGCGCTATCTCTACCAGCTGGAGGAATAGTTATCTGTGCTACACAAAGGCCAATGACTTTCTCTGTTGCACCAGGGCAAGTGCCACCCCCTTCTCTCTGCCACCCTATTCAGCTTTATCATTTGCCATGATATCCTAGATCTCCTCAACATCATTGAGGGTGGGGATAGCTATGGAGCATCCTCCTCAGTGAGTTGTCCACCACCATACACAACTGTATATGGCAGTACTGCAGTATTTAGCTCTGATCTGATGCTTTCGTAGTTGCTTAGCTCTGTCTACCACTTGCTGCTTTTGCTGTTTCACACACAATTAATCCTGTGTTGTAACCTCAGCAGGTTTAGATACACCTGCTACTGCTCCTCCTGCATGCTTCATTGCAAGAGGGTGTATTTCTAGCTGGATGGTAATAGTAGAGTGGAGGTTATGCTGGGCCATGGGGTTACAGTTGTGATTGATTGCAATTCCGCTGATGGCTCAGAGTGCCTCATGGATGCCCAGTCTTGAGTTGCTAGTTCTGTCTGACATCCGTTCCATTTCACACAGTGATAGTGTTACACAATAAGCTAGCAGGTACCTTGAATGTGAAGCAGACTTTATTCAGTGGTCACTCTTATCAATACTGTACTGGTTACCTGTGACAGGTTGAAAGTTTGTGGATGAGATACTGTAGTTTTATCCCTTTTGTCTGTTCTTTCACTTCTAGGTGCAATCAAAAAGCTTTGTCCTTCAGGACCCAGCCAAGTCAGTTAGTGATAGAGCTGCTGATTCACCCTTGGCGATGGACGTTGAGCTCCCAAACCTAGTGTACATTCTGTGCACTTGCTACCCTCTGTGTTTCTTCTAAAGCATGTTCTGCATGGATGAGTACTATTAGCTCTTAAAGATAGTGGAATCAAGAATTATGGGGATAAGGCAGGAACAGGATACTAATTGTGGATGATCAGCCATGATCATATTGAATGGTGGTGCTGGCTTGAAGGCCCAAATGGCCTATTCCTGCACCTATTGTTTATTGTCTGTTGTCAAAAGAGCACTGTTTCTTTGGGGTGTGGGGAGGTGTAGCAGTAAGAGGTACTCAGCAGGAGTTCATTTTACTCATGTTTGATCTGATGCCAAACGACATGTTGTTGGTTTGGAATCTTGTGTAAGCCAAATAAAGTACCAAGAGCAGTTTTCCCTGCCTAAAAGCCATTCATGAACAGAATTTTTTTAAAATGACAATGTTTTCATAATAATCATTAGACTTCTTCTTCATTATTTTTATTTTCATTTCATTACTTATAAAATTCAAATTCTGCTATCTTCTGTATTGGCTTTCAAGCCAGTATCTGGACCCTGGAATTGCTTGTCCTGTGATAAAGCCACGATACCATTGCCACAGTTTTGCTGCTGACTGCCCCGTGTGCTTAGTCAGTTGCTGCCATTCCCGATATTATAACAGTGGTGAGTGGAAAGTACTTCATATCCTTGGGATTAGGAAAGGAAAGTATTGTTTCACTTTTCATTTCATTGATAGGATGTGAGCCTCTCTGGCTAGGCCACCATCTACTGCCCAACCCCAATTGCCCTTGAACTGAGTGGTTTGCTGGGGCCATTTCAGAAGGCAGCCACGAGCCAAACATTGCTATGGCTGTGAAATCATATGTAGGCTCGAGCAAATCAGGATAACTGATTTCCATCTCTCAACTGCACCCGTGAACCAAATGGGTTCACATGACAATCATCAATGGTTGCAAGGACACCATAAAATTAGAATTTAATTTCAGCTTTTACCATCTGCCATGATTAGGTTTAGATTATTTACAGTGTGGAAACAGGCCCTTCGGCCCAACAAGTCCACACCGCCCTGCCAAAGCGCATCCCACCCATACCCCTAACCTAACACTACGGGCAATTTAGTGTGGCCAATTTACCTGACTTGCACATCTTTGGACTGTGGGAGGAAACCGGAGCACCCGGAGGAAACCCACGCAGACACGGGGAGAATGTGCAAACTCCACACAGTCAGTTGCCTGAGGCAGGAATTGAACCCGGGTCTCTGGTGCTGTGAGGCAGCAGTGCTAACCACTGTGCCACTGTGCCGCTCACAAACCGATGACTCCAGAACATTAGTCAGAGACTCTAGATTACTAACCCAGTGACTTGTTAAAATTTGTTCATGGGCTGGCGAGGCACGGATTTATTCCCCATCCCTAATTGAAATTGAGAGTCAAGCACATTGCTGTGGGTCTGGAATCACATGTAGGCCAGACAAGGATGGCAATTTCCTTCCCTAATGGGCATTAGTGAACCAGATCAGTTTCTCCCTCCCAACAATGGATTCCTGCTCATCATTAGACACTTAATTCTAGATATGTATTGATCTGAAACTCCATCATCCAGCTGTGGCTGGATTTGAACTCAGGTCCCCAGCATGTTAGCCAGGTCCATAGATTAACAGTTCAGTGATAATACCATGAGGCCATCATTAGCATTATCATACTGCTTCCCCATAAAGTGCAAATCCTTGCCTCTGATATATGATGGAACATAGTCAATAGGCCCTTCAAGCCTTATCTACTATTTAATAAGACAACTGATCTATTTCAACCTCAATTCCACATTCCTATACACCCTCAATAATCTTGCACTCCCTCAGTCATCACACAGAGCTGTACAACATGGAAACAGACCCTTTGTTCTAACTTGTCCACGCTGACCAGATATCCTAGATAAATTTAAGTCCCATTTGTCAGCATTTGGCCCATCTCTCTCTCATCCCTTCCTCATCTCTCTCGCTCTGCCTTCCAACTATTCTACATCCACTGCCTTTTGAGGAAAGAAATTCAAAAGAACACAACCCAATGAGAGAGAAAAAAAACTGTTTCCTCAACTCTGCTTTCAGTAGTGACCCTTAGTTTTAAATGATGACCCCTAGCTCTCATACCTTTCAACGTCCAGCTGCTCAAAATGCCCCCCACCCTCACCAAGGATCTCTTATGTTTTAATACAGTCACCTCTGACTCTTCAAAACTCCAGAAGCATGATGTAGAGGTGCTGGTGTTGGACTGGGGTGGACTAAGTCAGAAGTCACGCGACACCAGGTTATAATCCAACAGGTTTATTTAAAATGAGAAGGAGCAGCGCTCCAAAAGGTTGTGATTTTAAATAGACCTGTTGGACTTTAACCTGACAAACTCTGAGTTAGCAAACCTGGTCTATCCATCCTTTCCTTATAAAGAACTTCCTCATTGCAGGTCTTGGTGTTGTAAATCTACCCTGAACCACTTCCAATGCATTAACATCCTTTTCTAAGTACGGTGACCAGTACAGTACATAGGTGGCATGGTGGCTCAGTGGTTAGCACTGCTGCCTCACAATGCCAGGAACATGGGTTTGATTCCAGTCTCAGGTGATTGTCTGTGTGGAGTTTGCACATTCACCTCGTGTCGTGTGGTGCCTCCAGGTGCTCCAGTTTCCTCTCTCAGTCCGAAGATGTGCAGCTTAGGTGAATTGGCCTTAATAAATTGCCCATTAGTGTTCAGAGATAAATAGTTAGGGGCATTAGATAGGGGAAAATATAGAGTAATAGGGTGGGGGAATGGGTCTGGGTGGGTTACTCTTTGGAGGGTTGTTGTGGACTTGTTGGGCTGAAAGATCTGCTTTCACACTGTAGAGATACTATACTCCAAATGGGGTCGTACCAATGGCCTGTATAACTGAAGCATAACCTCCCTACTCCGCCATTCAATTCCACTGCAATAAACCAGAGTGTTTTGTTCATTTTCCTGATTAGTTGTTGCACCTGCATGCTAACCTCCTGTGATTCACTATGTTTAATAATTAAAGCAGTTCTGTAGGTCTGATAAATACTGTTGTCTGCGTAGGAAGAAATTAGAACAAAATTTAATGTAACAATTTGATGTGGTATGAGTTAGAAAAAGATTTACTTGCTTTAAAGAGATATCAAGCTGAAGATTTTTGTCTTCTGTTTATGAGGACTGGTATAAAAGGAATCAAATTTAAGGAGGGAATGATTGGTACAAGAAACAGAGAGGGCGCTGATTAGTTAGCCCATGGTTGACACGGAACTGCAGCAGGAGCTGCTAACAAATTCTACAGAGAAACATTTTATTTTTGATAACTTTACTGAAGAATACATTGTAGATTACATAGTTTATCCCCGTATCTAATATCTCTCTCTATCTCTCTCTCAGAAATGCTACTTTTGGGGCTGTAAAGTGGGCAATCTGATAAATATATTTAAAAGTTCTTTTACATCACTCAGAGGAACACCTAATCGCAGTTGGCAGAACAAAACGTGAAATGACCATTACAAACTTTACATTTCAACATTCATGAATATCATTGGCTTGATCCAACTTCAGAAATAGAGCAAAACAAACAACTGCAAGTTCTAGAAATCTGAAACAAAAACAGAAATTGCTGGAGAAACTCAGAATTTTCTCCATAGCTGCTGCTAGAACTGAGTTTCTACAGCAATTTGTTTCATTTCACAAAGCAATAATAGAGAAGAAGTGATCAAATCAAGAGACAGCAAGGAATATAATCAGGTAAGTTATTAATTTTACAATACTTAAAAAACAATTTTTTTGATAATCAGTGTGATGTGTGAGTTGCTGGCTGGGTCAGTATTTATTGCCCATCTCGAGTTGTCCTTGAAAAGATGGTGGCGAGTAGCCTTTGTTGTCCCAAAGTTTATGCTCTTTGTCTTACTTGTTCTGACTATATATTAACTTGCTTCTCTGCACCTTCTCAAGGGCAATTAGAAACAGGCAATAAAAGCTAATCTTGCCAGAGACGCCCACATCCTATGAATGAATCAAAGAAAATTGAGCTTGCAGACACAGACAAACCAAATGAAAAGCAGTACCTATCATCTAGCAATGAAATTGAATACCGAAAGTGTTCGAAAGCACCAATCGTACTGTTTTATTCATTGAATGTCAGTGAGGGAGGATAATCTGCCCATTCCGATCGTGCTAGTTCGTTGCAAGAGTGTTCTTGTTGCTCCCTCTTTTTTTCCCCAAAGTGTCACAACCTTTTCCTTTTCAAATATGCATCCAATTCTCTTTTAAACATTGCTGCTGAATCTGTGTCCACTGGCCTTTAAAAATAGCGCAGCCCAGATAAACTGAAAAAGAAGTCTTGAATTGCTGTGGCACATTATGAAATCCACATTGCCCCATGATTAATGCATCACCAGCATTCCAACATGACTGCACTAGATTGCGACGAATGCCTGTCTACTGTTCTAAAGAAACTGTTAACCTACTGTGTTGAAATTGTGGTCCTCAGCAAGAACAACTTGCATTTATTTGGCACCCAAATCTCCCCAAGGCATTTCATAATAAGATTATTTTCCAAATATACCCCCAAGGAGACAAGAAGATATCTGGGAAGATCATCAGATCCTCCTCAAAGAGATCATTTTAAAGAATGAAGTAAAGGGGGAGAGCAAGGTGATGGAGTGTATCCTGGATATTTCAGAATTAGTGCATAGGTAGCTCAGTGCAAAACTGTAAAGGGTGAAGCAATTAAAATCTGGGATAAATAAAATTGAAGCAGTGTAGAAAACTCAGAGGTTTCTGAGGCTACAAGAGGTGATGAGAATGGCACTTTAAGACCACAAGATATTCGAGCATCAAGGTTGCTCTGCCATTCAATGCCATCACCATTGATTTGAGAATCTTCATCTCCAAATTCCTGCTTTCCCCCCATAACCCTCTCAATTTCCGTACTGATTAACAATCTGTCTGTCTCAGCCTTGAATGTACTTAATGAACCCCAGCTAACGTCTCTCTGTGACAAAGAATTTCATAGATTCTCTCCCGGATTAGAGAAGAAATTTCTCCTCATCTCTGTCTTAAATATGCAGCCTTTTCTCTGTGGTTAGGCTGATGTGGTGGATCAGTGGTTAGCAATATTGCCTCATGACACCAGTGACCCAGGTTCAATTCCACCCTTGTGTGATTGTCTGTGTGGAGTTTCTATGGCTTTAGGGTTAGGGCTGGATGTGCTACTTTTTCCGATGGCCAGTGTGGACTTGATGGGATAAATGTATACTGCAGGTATTCTATTATTATGCCTTTATTCCTTGGGAAATAATTTTTCCGCATCTACCTTGTCAAGTCCTTTGAGATTCTTGTATGTTTCAACAAGATTGCCTCTCATTCTTCTATATTCCAAAAAATTCAGACTCAGTCTCTCAACTGCTACTGATGAGTTAGTTCCTCCGTACCTGATGTCAGCCGAACGAACCTTCTCTGCACTGTCTCCAGTTATGGTGATAATCCTAGCTATAGATTTATGGGGCACTGGAGAAGGCATTAGATGATTATTTGAAGGGAACTAGTTTGCAAGGGTGCAGTAGAAAACCAGAAGATGGGAGAAAAGGGTATGGTGCTCGTTTGAAGAACCAATGCAGACACAATGGGCTTAATGGCCTCCTTTTATGTCACAATAGTTCTGTGACTTTGTGATGAAACTATGAAGGGAAATGAAAAATTTAGCCAATCTGACAAAGAGGAATACCATATATAATGCAAGGTCACAGAGACAGGGTAAGGGAGGTGGGTCTGTTTGGGATGTTCTTCGGAGGGTCGGTGTGGACTCGATGGGCTAAATGGCCTGCTTCCACACTGTAGGGATTTTGTGATAATGGCCCCAGCCATGAGAGACGTGACTCTGATGTTTGTTGGTTCGACATATGATGTGGCAAGACTGTGATGGAGGAATATTGGCCCAGTGGCAAAGATGGCCCCTGAGGATTGTCCACTTCGATGTTGGTTGGGTCCAGTGTATAGGGTGGCAAAGTGGTGGCAGAGGGTGGGCAGCACAGGCTTTGTTGACGGTGATGAGCTGGCTCAGGGATTCTCTTTAAGCTATATCTTTCTTTTTCCTTCCTTATTCTTAAATTATTCAAAATGATGCCATTTCATGACCAACCAAATGAAAGCTTTTTATTGTATTTTGTTGTGTTCTTTATGTAAAATACATGTGACAATAAAATCAAAATCAAATATAACTATGATAAGGAATTGTCCATTAATGTCACAAATAAACATTTCTAACTCCATATTTTACTCATTGACAGAAATGATGCTGCATGTGTTTAAATTAAATTGGATTTCTCTGAATTTTACTGTTTAACATATGAACTGTACACATCATCCCTGTGTGTTGAGTGAAATTTAACAGAAACACAAATTCCTTTACTTAAATTTTCCTGTTTCTAAGCAGAACCTGAATTATGACTGACTTTTTCTTTGTCTTATGATACATAACCCCTTGGGTTTCTTCTGTGATTTTGCATCAATATATTTCTGAATTTATTGTTCACCATAGAAACTACTTGTCAAGTAAAAACGTCCAGCATTAAATTTAGTTAATTCTGTCCTTCCTTGTAGATTAAATATTAAGTGGCTCTTATACCTGGGAGAGCTGAGTCATAAAAGGTAGGAGCTATTAGTACTGCATTTCATGCTTCTGAAGAGATTCAGAAAGGAACCTTGGAGAATTTTATTAAAGAAAATCAATTATAACCTTTCTATGGATATACAACCTAAATGATTCAATGATTTCTAATCAAGGAACTCATTCAAAATGCACTAGACAACTGAAGTGTTAGCTTTTATCCATTTTCCCAGGCAGCAAGAATTTTCATTCGGTAACCAATTTATCCATTAGCTTCAAACAGGTGACAACTGCTACCTTGACTAAAGACATTCCTTTGTCTTCAGTCCCTCTTGCACATGCCATTGCCTCTCTATTGCCTTCATCCCTCTCCTTGACCAATTCCTGAGGCTGAGCCAGGCTGCTTGCAAGCTTGCTGTCAGATTTGACTCTGAGGTAAACTTTTAACTGTATATTCATGCCACTGACGAGACCACAATTTTCCACCTCTGCAAAATCACGTAACCCTGCCTCAGCTCACCTGCTGCTAAATCCCTCATTCATGATGTTTTTCTTATTCATTTGTGGATTGTGTTTGTTGCTCCATTTACCCTGGAACTGTTGCAGTATGATGTAGGTAAATCCACAGTGTTGTTGGGAATTCCTGAACGTAACACCCACCGCACCATTGGAGGTGAAACAATGGCAACATAGCTCTAAATCAACATGACTTTGTGACTTGGAGAGGAACTTGCAGTTGGTGGTGCTTCCATTCATTCTTTGCCCTTGATTTTCTGGATGATAGAGGTCATGGGGTGCGACGTAATTTCAAAGGACCCCTGGTTAATATCTGCAGTGAACCTCGTAGATTGCGTGGTCTGTGGTCCATCATGGCAGAGGGAGTGGACGTTAGTGGACGTGGTGCCAGTCAAGCTCCTTGAGGGTTATTGGAGCTACATTTATCCAAGCAGGTGGGGAGTATTCCATCACCCTCCTGACTTGTTCCTCATAGATCATAGACCAGCTTTCAGAAGTTAACTTCTTGGATTCTGACAGTGAAGATTTAATATGGTAAAGCCATCAAGGGGCAATGGTTAAACTCTTCACATTAAGAATGGTGCTTGCTTGGCATGAGTGTGTATCAGGAATATTATCTGTTATTTTCCAGTCTCAGCCTAAGTGTCACTCATATCTTGCTGCATACAGACATGGACTGAAGAATCATGATTGGTGCTGAATATTGAATAATCATCAGTGAATATCCCCACTTCCAACTTTAAGATGGAGGACAGATCATTGATGAAGGAGCTAAAGATGGTTGAACCTTGGACATTCTGAGGAACTCCTGCAGAGAGGTCCTGCAACTGCCACAACCACCTTCACACATGTCAGGTATGAATCCAATCAGTGAAGAGCTTCCCTCCTGGTTGCTGGGGCTCCCTGATGCCATAGTCAGTCAAATGCAAGCCTTTCCAAACAGGGACGTAATTCTCATCTCATCTCTACAGTCCACTCTTTAGTTCATGTTCAGTTGAATGCAATATTAAAGTTAGGAGCTAAGTAGCCCTGGCAGAAACCAAAATGAGCATCAGTGAGCAGCTTATTGCTATGTAAGTGCCACTTGATAGGACTGTTAATCACAGCTTCCAGCACTTTGATGATGATGGAGAGCAGACTGAGAGAAAGGAAATTGTCCGCATTTGATTTGTCCTGCATTTTGTGGACAGATCTCCAATTTTGAGCATGTCCAATTTAAATTACTACATCATTGATGATTATGTTTCAACTACATACACACACTTGAAATCCTCTTCACAAATCCTTCTGTCTCTCTACCCCAGTCTATGCTATTCCTTCAGCCTCCTTTAAGCCACATGTTTTGTAAAATATGTTAACCAAACTTTATGTCATTTATCCTAATGCCTTCTGAAGTGATTCAGTATCAACCTTTGTTTCATGATGCTTCTGAAAAACAGCAACAACATTGGGAGATTCCACATGTTCAAGGCATTGTAAAACATTTAAATTAGCATTGTTTAAGCAGCTACCTTTAAATTAGAATACCAGATGACACGTTGAAGAAACTACTCCACAACTTGCTGTTACTAATGGCAATACTATATTGATCATTATTGAACTTCAAAACACAACAATGAGTTTTCTGTTTTCCTTTTCTCGCTTCAAAATGAATGCACTCAAGCAGGTTTTGTTTTGCTTTCATAATTTGCAAGACTCCTTCTCTCTTTGATATGCCAAATCACTTTTCTTCTGAAATCGCAAAGAAACTTTTGCAAACATTAAATTAAAGACACACTGTGCATCCAAAAGTGTGTTGTGCAAGATGCTGTATAAATGCCTGAAGGTAGCAGAAGGGTTATGCCCCCACCATATTTTAGATTGAATTATAAATAGCTTTGAGTCAGTCCAACTGGCCCTATCTCAATCTGCTTTGGAGCCATGAACTACAACAGGGAGCTGAGGGTAGCTGGGTTCACTCTCAAAGCACTGGAGCATAACTTCAGAGCAGACATACATCTGTACAAATGTCTGTTCTAAGGCTGCCATTAACAAACAGTTTGAATGCACAAAGTAGTGACTGCGAGGCGTCATTAAGTCGAATACAGCTCCCTTTCCATTTTAGCAGCAATGTACATCCAAGTGCAGCAACATCACGCCATAGAATGAATTGTTGATCCAATTAAAATTTCAGTTCAGAAGTGTGAAATTTTTTTGGTACAACAGTAAAGTCCAAGCTCATGGGAAATAACAGCATTGAGAAGTTAAATTAATCTGGGACTCCAGTTAACTCTATACAAATCCTAAAAAGATTAACATGAAGCTTTTTTACATTATTTAACAAGGAAGAAAGACCATAATTTAAAGAGGAAAGAGTATTTGCGAAACCTGAAAATCAAAAAATTAAACCTGCCTGAACATATTCATTTTAAAATCACCAAGGAAAACATTCAAGGAATTCTGATGTAATAACATAAAGAACCTTATGGCTTGGAAAAGGTGGATGCTAGGAAATTGTTTCCGTTAGACGAGGAGACTAGGACCCGTGGACACAGCCTTAGAATTAGAGGGAGTCATTTCAGAACAGAAATGCGGAGACATTTCTTCAGCCAGAGAGTGGTGGGCCTGTGGAATTCATTGCCACGGAGTGCAGTGGAAGCCGGGACGCTAAATGTCTTCAAGGCCGAGATTGATAGATTCTTGTTGTCTAGAGGAATTAAGGGCTACGGGGAGAACGCTGGTAAGTGGAGCTGAAATGCGCATCAGCCATGATTGAATGGCGGAGTGGACTCGATGGGCCGAATGGCCTTACTTCCACTCCTATGTCTTATGGTCTTATGGTCTTATAAACCTGAAACAAAAACAGAAATTGCTAGAGAAATGCAGCAGGTCTGGTAGCATGGAGAGGAAGTAGAGTTAACACTTTAAGGCGAGTGACCTGATCATCGGACTCAGAATGGTAACTCTGCCAAGGTGGCGATGCCAGCATGGTGGGGAGTGTTAGGGCTCCTAAGCCCATAAGCTGCAGATGGCTGCATCCTTTCTCTCTCTCTATCTCCTTTTCTGTCATTTTCTTTCTCTTTTCGTGCATCTTCTGCCATTGTGGGGAAGCCAGAGCAGTATTTGAGGGTTGTAGGCAGCCGAATCGGCACAAAAGAGTATAAGCTGAACTTTTTATTTTTCTAATTTATTCCTAAGGTCCTGTACCTAGGTACCTTTGTACCTAAAATGGCACTGTAAGTCAACATTGGAAACTTTTCACTGCACTCGTGTGAGTAAACATGACAACAAAACCAATTCTAAATTCTAATTTTCTCTTCTCCCCACAGATGCTGCCAGACCTTCAAAGAAATTATGATTTGAGTTCAATTTGAAACATGGTTTTAATTAATATGATTATTTTTTTAAGCTGGTAACTGCACCAACTTGGCAATCTCCTCAAGTAAGACCATAAGGCCATAAGACATAGGAGTGGAAGTAAGGCCATTCGGCCCATCGAGTCCACTCCGCCATTCAATCATGGCTGCTGGGCACTTCAACTCCACTTAACCGCATCCTCCCCGTAGCCCTTAATTCCCCGAGACAACAAGAATCTATCAATCTCTGCTTTGAAGACATTTAGCATCCCAGCCTCCACTGCACTCTGCGGCAATGAATTCCACAGGCCCACCACTCTCTGGCTGAAGAAATGTCTCCGCATTTCTGTTCTGAATTTACCCCCTCTAATTCTGCGGCTGTGTCCACGGGTCCTAGTCTCCTCACCTAACGGAAACAATTTCCTCGCATTCACCCTTTCCAAACCATATATTATCTTGTACGTCTCTATTAAGTCTCCCCTTAATCTTCTAAACTCCAATGAATACAATCCCAAGATCCTCAGCTGTTCCTCATATGTTAGGCCTACCATTCCAGGGATCATCCGTGTGAATCTCTACTGGACACGTTCCAGTGCCAGTATGTCCTTCCTGAGGTGTGGGGACCAAAACTGGACACAGTACTCCAAATGGGGCATAACCAGATCTTCAAAACCCACAAACTCTACTGCCTCATAATAAAAGGACAATGACTGGATGAAAAAGCTATCTGAATGTTCCCCTTCAAGCCACACACCATCCTGATGTGGGTGATATTTTCACTGTGGCTGCCTCAGCATCCTGGAACTCCAAGCCTAGGGAGTGTAGTTCTACCTGATAGATGTGAACATTGGAGGTATAGTTAGTAAGTTTGCAGTTGATATCAACTAGAACCATAACTATAACTGTTGACATGCGCTTTTACATGGTTACATCATTAATCCCCAGCTCGTTGCCACTGATCAAAATTGGTCAGCCAGATCTCCCTGATTGGACCTGGTTAACAGCCCCAATTGGAGAACTCCTATTCGCCTGGCTGAGCCCATTACAATCACTGCAACCTCCATCTTCCCAAGAACAATTAAGGGATGGGCGATAAGGATCGGCAGTAATTGCTGAACTTGTCAATGACCTCCACATCTCATGATTACATTAATGACGAGAAAAGACAAAAAGAGAAAAGAAAATTAGTGCTGGATTCCGTGACCTTTGCACTTGTCGTCACTTTAACTTATGTCCCGAGCCATCTTTCTTATTGCTGTCAACCAGCAGAGAGGGAGCAGAATAAATATCTGAGAGATAAGAAGGAATAGAAGTGTAAGAGGAACAAAGATGGAAAAAGAGAACAAAAGACAAGACAGAAAGAAAGGTACTTTATATGCCTGCACCAGAACTCTGCAAAATCAATAACAATAAATAAGTTAGGATACGGATGGGACTTGCATGTAAATAGAAAGGTACTCCTCACAAAATACAGCTCTTAGCCTGGAGTTTTGACATAAGGTAGCACACATTGAAGGATTAGATGGAGAGTTAGAGATCTGTATACCCAATTGACCTGATTTACTGTCACAGCTAGACAATGGAAAATCAGGGACATTGCAGGTTGGATACACTGAGCACTGTCCCCACTCTGCTCTCAAGGGAGGTTATCAGAAGCTGGTCGTAAAATCATCCTGAAATTGTTTCTCAAAACTACTTCACGCAAATGCCGGTTCTGAAGGTTGAGGGGCAAACTGCTGATTTCAAAAGAAAATGAACTTTATTCCTTTCGAATGTCAGAATCTTCACTCAGAAGGACTGGAGCACAGTTTGTAAACGAATCTTTGGCTCAGCCAGTAACTCTCTTGTCTCTCAGTCAGAAGAGTGAGGGCTCATGTTAGGATTTCAGTATCAGACTGCTACATCAAACTACTCCTCACGGAACTCGGCATTTTCAGAGCCACTGTCAGCCGGTTTCCATGGCGATATGTCTCATACTGGAGACATGCGTTTAAGGTAAGAGGAAGAAAGTTTAAAGGAGATGTGAGGGGCAATTTGTTTTTGCACAGAGAGTGATATGAATCTGGAACATGCTGTCGGGGGTAATAGTAGAGGCAGATATGATAGGGGCATTTAAGAAGCTTTTAGATAAGACAGGAGTATGCAGGGAATTGAGGGATATGGACCAAGGGCAGGGAAAAGGGCCTTTTCCTGTGCTGTACTGTTCTATGTAATATCCCAAAAAGAATGGAGAGATGCTCTAGATGACATTCTATCACAGGCAAATATACAACAGGTTGTGTGGTACTGTAGGAAATAGTACTGCCATAACAGTAGAGGAAGTGGAAAACCTCAATGTGCAGGTGACCTCAAAAGGCAGGGAAAGATTAACCAGGCTGATGGTATATCTAACCAAATCAGGAAAGTGTGGGTGCTTTCTTTCCCTAAAGGCATGAGATAAAACCTTTCATTCATTAGTGGGCAATTTGTATTGACTGGGGTTGTACAGACTCATTGGCGTATTTGCACTGCAAAAGCTTTATATCACCCCTCGTTTCATTTAACCCTGTCAATATACTCTTATTTTTATTCCATTCTCCCACATGTAAGGATGGAATGATTCGGCCTAAAGTTATCGGCACAGTTATCAATGGCACTCAAAAACTTAAATAGCATTCCACTTAAAGCAATATATTTTGATGAAACAACGAAGCCTTATGACGGAATTGTTACAGTGCAGTCGAAGGCTATTCAGTGGTAATGCCACCTACCTGAGTATTTTAGCTTAGAGCGAATCTTCTGCCTTTTCCTCGTAATCGTCCATGCTGTTTCCAATTCCCTCTTGAATGCTTCAATTGAACCTGCCTCCACCACATTTCCAGGCAGTGTATATCAGACACTAGGTTGAAGAGGTTTACTCACTTGCATTTGCTTCTTTTGCAAAATAATTTAAAACAGTGCCCTCTTGTTTTCGATCCATTTGTGAGGGAACTGTTTCTCCACATCCAGGCCCCTTATGACCCCACTAGTGTCTTATATAAGTTCATTATAACCCTCCCTGCTCAAACACACTATGCCCAACTGATAATATGATTGGGAAAGTCAGTTTAAGAATGAAAGATGTTTGATAGAGTTATATAGTCATATAGCTCAGAAACACACAACCAGTCCATTCCAACCAAAATCCCAAACTAAACTAGTCCCACTTGCCTGAGCTAGGCTGATATTTCTCCAAACATTTCATATTCATGAACTTATTCAAATGACTTTTAAGAATTGTAACTGTACCTGTATTCACCACTTCCAATAGAAGTTAATTCCACAAATGAACCACGCTCTGTGTAAAAAAAATGCTGGTCATGCCTATTTAATGTCTTCTTCCTCTCACCTTAAAATATGCCCCCCTGGTCTGGAAATCCCCCACCTTAGGGAAAGGACTCCTGCCATTCACCTTCTCTATACCCCTCACAGTTTTATAAACTTCTATACGGTTACTCCTCAACTTCCTATGTGTCAGCAAAAAAAATCCCGGTCTTTCCAATCCAAAACTTCCATTCCTGGCAACATCCTGGTAAATCTCTTCTGAACCCTTTCCAGCTGAATAATATCCTTCTTTTGACAGGGTAACCAGAATGGCACACAATACTTTAGAAGAGAACTTACCAATGTCTTATGATACCCAAAATTCACAAACCAGGAGCCCCCCTCAGACCCATAGTCTCGCTACCTGGAAACCAACTTACAGACTGGCCAAGGAGATACATCAAAGATTAAAACACTTAGTAGAAGACTCTCGCCACTCCATTCACTCCACCCAAGAATTCCTGAAGACCATCAAAGACACTAAGATAGAAGGGGATGAAATAATGGTCTCCTTTGATGTAACTGCCCTGTTTACATCAATCAACATTAACCAGGCCAAGGGAATACTGACTACATTATTAGAAGAACCAAAGACACACACACCAAACACCACTAACTTCATCAGCAAGGACAATATCGTCAAGCTAGTGGACCTATGCCTTACCACACACTTCACCTTCAACAACAAAACTTACAGACAAACCAAAGGAGCATCCATGAGATCTCCGATATCAGGGTTCTTCGCAGATGCAGTAATGCAGAGACTTGAACAATTGGCTCTGCCAACCATCTAACCTAAAGTTTGGGTCCGCTATGTGGATGACACCTTTGTTATTACTAAATGAAACAAATTAGATGAAACCTTCAAGACCACTAATAACACCCTTACTGGCATAAAATTCACTATGGAGGAGGAAAACAACAACAAACTGCCATTCCTAGATGTCACAGCAGAGCAAACAGCCAATGGGGAATTTCAAACCAGCATCTGCAGGAAAACAACACATCTGGACCAAATATTGAACTACAGAAGCAATCATCCCAATACCCACAAATTAAGCTGCAGCAGAACATTATTTTAATGAACCAACACACACTGTAGCACAGATGAACTATGCAGAGCAGAGGAAAATCACCTATACCATGTATTCAAAAAGAATGGGTACCCAATGAACACAGTCCACCGATTTCTCAGCAACAAACCCAAACAAGCAGACAAAAAACGTCCAGAAACCCTAGCATCTCTCCCCTACATCAAAGACATCTCCGAAATGATTACCAGACTACTCAGACCCCTTGGCATCATGGTAGCCCACAAACCCACCAACACACTAAAACAGCAGCTAATGAACTTGAAAGACCCTATACAGACAATGAACAAAACTAATGTCATTTGCAAAATACTGTGCAAGGACTGTAACAAACACTATTTAGGACAAACAGGCGGAAAATTAGTCACCAGGATACATGAACACCAGCTAGCCACAAAAAGACATGACCCTCTTTCACTAGTATCGTCACATACAGATGAGGGTGAAGAAGGGCACCACTTTGACTGGGACAATACATCCATCCTAGGACAAACCAAACAATGACATGCGCGAGAATTCCTAGAAGTATTGTACTTCAACTGGAACTCTACCAACAAACACATTGAGTTAGACCCCAGCTACCACCTCCTGAGAAAAGGAACAGGAAGTGACTACCCCACAGAAAATGACATTACCACAGGAAATGACATCACCAACTCAAAGAAACCCAAACATATAAATAGAAATCAGGAATTTTCAGCATTGCTTCGCCTGAGGCCCACTGAAGATGTTAACTAGTAGGGTAACAAAATATCTGAAAATGAACCTTGCTGCTCAGTGAGCAAACCTACATCCAAAATCTCAACCTGAGTTACAAATCTTCTCAAAACTTCATAGTTTTTTTTGTTCAGTTTGTTCACGTGATAGTTAGCCGTTGAGTCATGTTGAGACAATACTGAAGACTTGAACAATAGAACAGAAGTTTATTCCACAAGAAGAAATTAGAAGCATAAAAAAATAAACTGAGCTACCAAACTAACAAAGAAGAGTTAGCAAGATCTAAAACACACAGCAAAACAAAGTTTCAACCCCTTTCCAGACACTTTTTGTGTCAGTTTTATATTTTCAGGGTCATTTTCACAGATAAGAAGCTTTTATTTTCAGATTTCTTTCTTTGAAATGCATTCAAATTCTCAAAGTGCCTTGAAGAAATCAGTTCACATGCACTGGCTTACTAGCCCAGTGACAGCAACACCACCATGTTCTTTGATGAACTCAAGTTAAGGAATGAAAGATGACATGTGGTACTGAGGCAGACGAATGCAACTGTGCGTCACTATTCTCCTGATATATTTGATTAGTTTTGATTGTAGTTGTCTCTCAATAATGACAAGGGAGATGTTTTTACTGTCACTGGGCTGGAATATCAATCTAAGCAAAAGTGAAGACTGCAGATGCTGGAGATCAGAGTCAAATTTAGATTGGTGCTGGAAAAGCATAGCAGGTCAGACAGCATCCGAGCAGCAGGAAAATCGATATTTCAGGCAAAAGCCCTTCATTAGAAATAAGGCTTGGAGTCTCGGGGGTGGAGAGATAAATGGGAGAGGGGTGGGGCTGAGAGGAAAAGTAGCAGAGAGTTCAATAGGTGGATGAAAATGGGGGTAAAGGTGACATGCTGGAGAGGAGGGTGGAGTGGATAGGTGGGAAGGAAGATTGATAGATGGGACAGGTCAAGGGGACAGTGCTGAGCTGGAAGGTTGGAACTAGAGTAAGTGGGGGGAGGGGAAATGAGGAAACTGGTGAAGTCCACATTGATACCCTGGGGTTGAAGGGTCCCGAGGTGGAAGATGATGTGTTCTTCCTCCAGGCGTCAGGTGGTAAGGGAGTGGCGATGGAGGAGGCCCAGGACCTGCATGTCCTTGGCAGAGTGGGAGGGGGAGTTGAAATATTCAGCCACGGGCCGGTGAAGTTGAGGTGCAGGTTCCTGGAGATGTTCTCTAAAGCACTCTGTGAGAAGGCGTCCAGTCTCGCCCATGTAGAGGAGACCGCATAGGAATATCAATCCATAGAGGGATATCAATCTTCCCATCTATTACTCTGAATTGATAAGCACAGAATTCAGATATGCAACGCCAATATTTTCACCACTGGCATTGGATTTATACGTACAATGTGGCATCCACATTTTGCCCACACACCTCTTGTGTGGGACATATCAGATGCCATTTTGCTTCAGTTTTTGGCGTGGGAAATAAAAGCATGTGCCACAGATTTACAGAGCAAGATGAGACAGTGACACCAGGAAGAATTTAACACTAATTTGACAGCAGCAGTGTACCATTTTCAATCTTAATGCTTCATACACTACACCCCTCCCCTTGCACGCCTCTACGTGGTATAGGTGAATGTGTAGCAGATACAGGAAGGATAATGGCACCCCCATCCCCAACCACCATCACCAGCATCACCACTCTACTACAGTGCTGCATCATCATATCCTTTCAGGCTTGTTGCTGAATGATTTTCGTTTTTGTTACTGGGACAGTACACTGTTACACAAAGTGGAGACTGTGAGAAATGTGGCGTTAAGGCTACAGTCACACTATTGAATGTAAGGGCAGATTAAGGGACTGATTCATACAATCATATGGGAAAAAATTGATTGATACTTAAAATTGAAGTGGGGCATGACCTTGCTTGTCATATCCCAGGGTTTTCTGATCATATCAGTTAAAGACTTTGTGACTGATACCGTGATATCTTTATTCTGTAATGGTCCACTGTACCACCAACAACTGAACAGCATGGAGATCAGAGAGTCGTTACTCCATGACAACAGTTAACTGCTGACCTTGTGGTTCATTTACACCACACACTGTATCCAAAAGACTAAGAGCATTGTGCAAGACCCCACACACCTCCCACTCAAACTCTTCTTTCCCTGCCACCTGGCAGAAGATATCGGAGCATTCGGTCTGTCATGGCCAGACTGCGCAACAGTTTCTTCCCTTGGGCTCCATTAAAACTGTATAATCAGACTACGTTCCATATGAAACTCTGCATGACTTCAAATTGCTGCTAGAACAATGTTTTATTAATTATCAATCCTTTATTACTCTAATTTGTATATCCCTGTGCTTATTGTCTTGATGTGTCGGGAATTACTGTGCTGTCTTGCATGCTTTGCACTTCTTATGCACTTTTTGCTGCCCTGTGTGTGATCGTGTGATTTGTGCTGTCCATGTCGCACCTTGATCCTGGTGGAACGCTGCCTTGTTTTTTATTGTATCAGTTGTATCTGGTAAAAATTATAAATAATGCTACTCTTAACTCTTGACTCATGCCTCCAGTTCTCAATCAACATGGGCAGCATGCTAGGGTTGTGTGATGTACAACTTCTAAAAAAATGGCTTCATTTTTGTGGGATGTGGGCGTCACTGGTTGGGGGTCCATGGTTGCCCTTGAGAAGGTGGGGTGAGCTGCCTTCTTGAACTGCTGCAGTCCACCTGTTGTGGGTTGACCCACAACACCATTAGGGGGGATAATCCAGGATTTTGACCCAGTGACAATGAAGAAAAGACAAAAAATATCCAAGTCAGGATGGTGAGTGGCTTCGAGAGGAACTTGAAGGTGATGGCTTTCCCATGTATCCACTGCCCTTATCTTTCCAGATGGAAGTGGTAATGGGTTTGGACGGTGCTCTTGAGGAAATTTGGGGAATTTCTGCAGTGTATCTTGTAGATAGCACACACTGTTGCTAATTAGTGTCGGTGGTGGAGGGAGTGGTTGTTTGTGGATGTAGTGCCAATCAAATGGCTGCACGTTCCTGGATAGTGTCAAGTTTCTTGAGTGTGTTTGGACCTGAAAGTGGCAAGGGGGGAGCATTCCACCACAATCCTGAGTTGTGCCTCGCAGATGGTGGACAGGCTTTGGGGAGTCAGGAGGTGAGTTACTCACTGCAGTATTCCGAGCCTCTTACCTGCTCTTGCAGCCACTGCCATTGTAACTTGTCATTGAGCATGTCATTATGGTCACTTCTATTGCCTGGATCACTACAGAGGAGTCAAAAAGTGTGTGTTTGGAAAAGCACAGCAAGCCAGGCAGCATCTGAGGAGCAGGAGAGTTGAAGTTTCGGACATAAGCCCTTCATCAGGGTTGGCTGATGAAGGGCTTATGCCTGAAACTTTGACTCTCCTGCACCTCGGATGCTGCCTGACCTGCTGTGCTTTTCCAGTACCAGACTTTTCAACTCTGACCTCCCGCATCTGCAGTCCTCACTTTCTCCCCCTCACTGCAGAGGAGCCTTTCAGTACTCATTGAGACATCTGCCATTTCTCATCCTGAT
Source organism: Chiloscyllium punctatum (assembly GCF_047496795.1). Classification (NCBI taxonomy): domain Eukaryota; kingdom Metazoa; phylum Chordata; class Chondrichthyes; order Orectolobiformes; family Hemiscylliidae; genus Chiloscyllium; species Chiloscyllium punctatum. The sequence goes on from NC_092763.1 coordinate 79,242,252, forward strand.
CTCCTGCCTCCTGGACAAACACACCATGAGGCACAGCCCTTACTATACACAAATGACAAGCACCTGAGGAGATTGAGGAAGAGGGAGTGGATGGCAAGGAAAAGGAGAAAGGGTAGGGGCAACCAACAAATACCTTTTTTGGCTGGACAGTTAATGATCAGACTATCAGAATGACCACTGTCTCAAATCCCTATTCTGCATGTATCTCACACTCTGACAGAGATCATCACACTTAGTCACGATGATGAAATAAGAGTCACAACAAAACTATAAGTCCAATGTTTCTATATTAAATGAATCATCTGAGAAGTGATTTAGTCAGTCACATGCAGCTCCCCCATGTCTGCCTTGCTGGCGTTTTGCTAACCAATTGCTGCGATGCAGTGACTGAACAATGATGGTGGAACGTTGTAGACTTTCACTAAAGGTGATATTGACTGCTTGAACATCTATGGGTCTTGAGGAACTAGGTTCAGACCAGGCACATTGATGCAGAGCAGAATGCCTGCTTGAGTAAACAGCATGAAGGTGGGGCTTGAGATTTTGCCCATTAGGTGATGTATTGTGGTTGGGTCTGCAAGACGTCTCATGCAGTCTGACATCACTTCCATACTGGAAAGCACGTACTTGAAGTTCGGCACAAAGTCCCCGTACAAGGCTGGTGTCAGTTACCTTCCTGACAGTTTCTGCCAAAGCACTGTGTGTTTTGCACACTTTGTGTGTGCCTTTTTCAAACTCACTCTAATAATCTCCTCACAGCAGTCACACCTATGTGTTAACGCCTATGCTACCTTTTCCCTTTGCCTTGGCTGTAGGTCATGCATGCCCAGTGTCTCACCACCAGGCGATGCCATCTTCAAACTGGCCCAGTATGAAGACTGCCAACTGGTGGTGTGTGTGCCAGGGCAAGTGATGATATTTCTTAATTGCTTTCTACAATTCTACGGATCCTCCTCCAACAATTCTTGTCCTGCATTATTGCCTGGCCAGGTTGAAATACTTAAAGGTGAAAGAGTAGAGTGGAGAAGAGGGGTGAATGCGATTTTGTAACGTTGGGGGGGGGGGGAGGTGTAGAAAGGGAGAAAGCAAGTAATATATCCTTACATCATCTGCAGTTTGTAACTCAGAAGGGAATTTGGGAGGTTGAGGAAGTGCGCTGCAAAAAAGAGATTTATTTTGATGTTTTCTGGCCCACTTCAGACATGGGCTCAGTTATTGATAATCAATTTTGATTCCATGAGTCTGTTTAGTTTTGACACTCACTATGTTTGTTTGGTTAAACTTGGGTGTGGAAAAGTAAACAAAACAGTCAAAAGTGGAGAAAAGTGGAGAGATTTGTCAGGATTTGTAGTGCGTTATCTGGGAGAGTTGTGGAAGTGGATTCCATAGCAAGTTTCAAAAGAAAGCTGGATATGTATTTGAAAATGATTATTTGAGTGGGTTACAGAGATAGGGATGGAGAATGAGATTAGCTGGGTAGCACTTTTGGCAGTCTGTACGGTAAAATGCTCTGATTCTGTAACCAGACGCTAGAGGGAGAGGTGTGGAATAGACATTTTAAAGTATTCTGAATAAAACCGTTCAATACTTTGAAACTAGCATCCCTTCTGCTCAGATTGAGAAATAAAATGTACAATATAACAGCTTCAATATTGGGACAAGTGCTTGGATGAGTCGAGAATGTGTTGCTGGAAAAGCACAGCAGGTCAGGCAATATCCGAGGAGCAGGAGAATTGGCGTTTCCGGCATTAGCCTCATTCCTGATGAAGGGCTTTTGCCCGAGATGTCGATTCTCCTGCTCCTCTGATGCTGCCTGACCTGCTGTGATTTTCCAGCAACACACTCTCGACTCTAATCTCCAGCATCTGCAGTACTCACTTTGTCCTAACACATTTGGTTGAGGACAGTATGCATCTCTTTCTGTTTAGCTGTTGTCTTGGGGTTACGTACCATCTTGTCCTGCAACAAAGAGGGGAGTGTGTAATGCACTGCATTTGTGTGATGTGGCCATCACAGCTTTGTTAGTTTGGACATGCTGTGGAGTCAAGTGTAAGACTTCCAGCAGTGCCAAGTGTGGGGAGATGAAGAGAAGCCAAGAAGTTGAGGTGTGAAGCCTGATTTATGGAAAATGTTGGGTAGTGAGTGATGGGGTTGAGGTGCATTGAAGAGCACCTGGAGCTCATGTTGCAGTCAGTGGGATGAGATACTGGAAGGTGCATACACTGACCCTAACCATTCACACATGGTCACTAACATTCTGCAGCCTCAGTCTTCAGGACTGGCTGTGTTACTCATTGTTACGCCTCCCCCTGCATTCTCAGAGATTGGACAGAATGCCCCTGGTGCTCACCTTCCACCCTACCAACCTTCGCATAAACCAAATCATCCGCCGACATTTCCGCCACCTCCAAACAGACCCCACTACCAGGGATATATTTCCCTCCCCACCCCTTTCCGCCTTCTGCAAAGACCATACCCTCCATGACTACCTGGTCAGGTCCACGCCCCCATACAACCCACTCTCCCATCCTGGCACTTTCCCCTGCCACCACAGGAACTGTAAAACCTGCGCCCACACCTCCTCCCTCACCTCTATCCAAGGCCCTAAAGGAGCCTTCCACTGTTTATCCATCAAAGTTTTACTGCTCATCCACTAATATCATTTATTGTATCCGTTGCTCCCGGTGCGGTCTCCTCTACTTTGGGGAGACTGGGCGCCTCCTAGCAGAGCGCTTTAGGGAACATCTCCAGGACACCCGCACCAATCAACCACACCGCCCCGTGGCCCAAACTTTCAACTCCCCCTCCCACTCTGCTGAGGACATGGAGGACCTGGGCCTCCTTCCCCTCCGCTCCCTCACCACCAGACGCCTGGAGGAAGAACGCCTCATCTTCCACCTCGGAGCACTTCAACCCCAGGGCACCAATGTGGACTTCAATAGTTTCCTCATTTCCCCTTCCCCCACCTCACCCTAGTTCCAAACTTCCAGCTCAGTAACTGTCCCCATGACTTGTCCTACCTGCCTATCTCCTTTTCCGCCTATCCACTCCACCCTCTCCTCCCTGACCTATCACCCTCATCCCCTCCCCCACTCACCCATTGTAATCTATGCTACTTTCTTCCCACCCCCACCCTACTCTAGCTTATTTCTCCATGCTTCAGGCTCACTGCCTTTATTCCTGATGAAGGGCTTTTGCCCGAAACATCGATTTCGAAGCTCCTTGGATGCTGCCTGAACTGCTGTGCTCTTCCAGCACCACTAATCCAGAACCTTTCTCAGAGATTGCCTGAGTGGTATCATGGAGTCATACAGTCAGAGAAATGTACAGCATGGAAACAGACCCTTTGGTCCAAATCATTCATGCTGTCCAGATATCCTAATTTAATCTCATCCTATTTGTGAGCATTTGTCCCATATTCCTCTAAACCTTTCCAGTTCATATACCCATCCAGATGCCTTTTACATGCTGTAATTATACCAGCCTCCACCACTTCCTCTGGCGGCTCATTCCATACACGTACCACCATCTGTGTGAAAATGTTGCCCGTTTAAATCCCTTTTAAACCTTTCCCTTCTTACCTTAAACCTACGCCCTCTTGTCTTGTACTCCCTAACCCTGCAGAAAAGACCTTGGTTATTCACCTTATCCATGCCCCTCGTGATTTTGTAAATCTCTATGAGGCCACCCCTCAGCCTCCGATGCTCCAGACAAAATAATACCAGCCTATTCAGCCTCGCCCTACAGCACAAACCCTCCAATTCTGACAGCATCCTTGTAATTTTCTTCTAAAGCCTTTCAAGTTTGACATCTTTCTTATATCAGGGAGACTGGAATTGAGCATGATTTGGAGATATCGGTGTTGGACTGGGGTGTACAAAGTTCAAAATCACACAACACCAGGTTATTGTTCAACAGGTTTAATTGGAAGCACACTAGCTTTCGGAGTGACGCTCCTTCATCAGGTGATATCACCTGATGAAGAAGTGTCGCTCCGAAAGCTAGTGTGCTTCCAACTAAACCTGTTGGAATTGAGCATACTCTTCCAAAAGTGGCCTCACCAATGTCCAGTACAGCTGCAACATGACCTCCTAACTCCAATAGTGGGGGGCACGGTGGCTTCAGTGGTTAGCATAAGAATTCTAAGTTCATAAGAATTCTTTGAGGAGGTGACAAAGTTAATTGATGGGGGAAGTGCTATGGATGTCATATACATGGACTTTAGTAAGGCATTTGTTGGGATCTCCCTTGGTAGGACAGTGAAGAAGGTCCATTGAGTATTGGAGTTGGGAGGTCATGTTGTGGCTGTACTGGATATTGGTGAAGCCACCTTTGGAGGTCTGCCAAATCATGACAGGTATAGACAGGGTGGATAGAAAGAAGCTTTATCCCAGAGTGCGGAACTCAATTACTAGGGGTCATGAGTGCAAAGTGAGAGGGGACAAGTTTAGGGGAGATATACATGAAAGGTCTTTATGCAGAGGGTAGTGGGGGGCTGGAACGCGTTGCCAGCGGAGATGGTAGGGGCAGGAACGATAGCATTATTTAAGATGTATCTAGACAGATACATGAATGGGCAGGGAGCAGAGGGATACAGATCCTTAGAAAATAGGCAGCAGTTTTAGATTGTGGATCTGGATCGGTGTGGGATTGGAGGGCTGAAGGGCCAATTCTTGTGCTGTAATTTTCTTTGTTCTTTGTTCTTTGTTGATGAGTTTTGAGAAGATTTGTAGCTAAGGTTGGGATTCTGGTCAAGGTTGATAATTATGGTTACCAGGATACATGAATATCAACTAACCATAAAACGTCATGACTCTCTTTCACTAGTAGGTAAAAACAATGACTGCAGATGCTGGAAAACAAATACTGGATTAATGGTGCTGGAAGAGCACAGCAGTTCAGGCAGCATCCAACGAGCAGCGAAATCAACGTTTTGGGCAAAAGCCCTTCATCTTTCACTAGTATCCTTACACATAGATAAGAAAGAACACACTTCGACTGGGACAACACATCCATCCTCAGACAAGCCAAACAGAGACATGCACGAGAATTCCTAGGAGCATGGCACTCCAACCGGAACTCTATCAACAAACACATTGACTTGGATCCCATTTACCACCCCTGAGAAAACGAACAGGAAATGACATCACCATAGGAAATAACATAACCATAGGAAATGACATCATCAACCCAAAGAAACCCAAACATATAAATAGAAAGCAGGAAACATCAGCAATGCTTCATCTGGAGGCTCACTGAGGATGTTACCTAGAATGGTGCCAAAATGCCTGAAAATGAAATTTGCAGCTCAGCGAGCAAACCTACATCTTGTACTTTGTTCTTTAAGTACTGCCCTGATTTGCCCTATCAAACAGTAGCCTCACATTTATCTAGATTAAACTTCATCTGCCAATCCTCGGCTCTTTCACCTCTCTGATTGAGGTCCTGTTGTACTCTGAGTAAACCTTCTTTACTTGCACTACACCACCAATTTTGATGTCATCTGCAATTTTATGAAAGATATCACCTACATTCATATCCAAATCATTTTTATGATTGTCAAAAAGGAGTGAACCCAGGACCAATCCTTGTGCGCACTGCTGGTCACAGGCTTCCAGTCTGACAAGCAACCTTCCACCCCCTAGCCAATTTTGTATCAAATGGCTAGTATTCTATATGATCTGATCTTGCAAGCAAGTCTACCATGTGGAACATTGTCGAATGCCTTGTTTAAGAAGGGTAGCAGGAATAATCCAGGTAATTATAGACGTCAGTGGTAGGGAAGCTGCTGGAGAAGATACCGAGGGATAGGATCTATTTACATTTGGAAGAAAATAGGCTCATCAGTGATAGGCAACATGGTCTTGTGCAGCGAAGGTCATGTCTTATCATTAAGTGCAAAAGAATTCTTTGAGGAAGTGACAAAGTTGATTGATGAGGGAATGGCTCTAGATGTCAGATACATGGATTTCAGAAAGGTGTTTGATAAGGTTCTGCGTGGTAGGCTGATGGAGAAAGTGAAGTCACATGGGGTCCAGGGTGTACTAGCTAGATGGATGGAGAACTGACTGGGCAGCAGGATACAGAACGTAGTTGTGGAAGGGAGTTTCTCAAAATGGAGAACTGTAACCAGTGATGTTCTACAGGGATCTGTGTTGGGACTGCTATTGTTTCTGATACACACAAGTGATCTGGAGGAAGGTACAGGTGGTCTGATTAGCAGGTTTGCAGACAACACTAAAATTAGTGGAGTAGCAGATAGTGAAGGGGGCTGTCAGAGAATGCAGCAGAATATAGATAGATTGGAGAGTTGGGCAGAAAAATGGCAGATGGAGTTCAATCCGGGCAAATGCATTTTAGAAGATCCAATTCGACAGCAAACTTACAGAAAATTGAAAAACCCTGGGGAAAATCGATGTACAGAGACATCTGGGTGTATAGGTCCATTGTTCCCTGAAGGTGGCAATACAGGTCCACAGAGTTGTCATGCGGCATGCTTTCCTTCATCAGACGGGGTATTGAGTACAAGGGTTGGCAGGTCATGTTGCAGTTGTACAGGACTTTGGTTTGGCAACATTTGGAATACTGCATACAGTTCTGGTCACCACATTACCAAAAGGATGTGAAAACTTTGGAGAGGGTGCAGAGGAGGTTCACCATGATGTTGCCTGGTATGGAGGGCACTAGCTATGGGGGGAGATTGTGTAGATTAGGATTATTTTCATTTGAAAAGATGGAGGTTGTGCGGAGACTTGATTGAGGTCTACAAAATCATGAGAAGTACAGACAGGGTGGATAGCAAGAAGCTTATTCCCAGAGTGGGGGATTCAATTACTAGGGGCACGAGTTCAAGGTGAGAGGGGAAAGGTTTAAGGGTGATATGTGTGGAAAGTTCTTTACGCAGAGGGTGATGGGTGCCTGGAATGCACTGCCAGCGGAGGTGATAGAGGCGGGCATGATTTTGTCAATTAAGATGTATTTAGACAGATACATGAATGGGCAGGGAGCAGTGAGATACAGATCCTTAGAAAATAGGTGACAGGTTTAGATAAAGGATCTGGATTGGCACAGGCTTGGAGGGCCTAAGGGCCTGTTCCTGTGCTGTAATTTTCTTTGTTCTTTGTATTCCATACAGATCATATTCATCGCTTTACCTTCGTCAATCCTCTTCTTCAAAAAACACAATCAAGTTAATGAGACATGATTTCCCACACATAAAACCATATTGGCTATCCCTAATCAGTCCTTGCCTTTTGAAATAAATTTAAATCCTGTCCCTCAGAACCTCCTCCAACACCTTACCCACCTCTGATGTCAGGTACTCTAGCCTGTCCTTCTCTGGCTTTTTCTTACCACTTATCTGAAATCATTGCACTACTTTAGCCTACCTCCAGTCTTCCGGCACCACACTGTGACTATCAATGATGCACATATCTCAGCAAGGGGCCCAGCAATCACATCCCTAGCTTTCGAGACCCTGAGAATAGCGGACATCTCTCCTCCAGCACCAATGTATCCCATGCTGGGTCTGAGAACCTTGAAGCCAATTCTCTGCCTTTCAAGTCATATTCACTATTTTAGACATTCAGGTATTCTTCCAGCTCCCTGCTGCACTGGGAATGTGCCTTACCATTTGGAGATGCAAGTTGGATTTAAGTAGCTGAGGCAAACATAATGTGGTGTAAGTCTCTCAAGAATCTTTGTCTCCCTGTTGAAACATGTAGCCACACAGTTGAGCACTGAGTGCCATCAACTTAATCAGCAAGCAGTAAAAGGTCACTGTGTTGCCTGCATCTGAAGCAACAGACACAGGTCAATCTTGCATCACATTTATGAATGCATTTTCATGGGCTATTGTATTTCATTCCTGATACATAGTTAAAGATGATGAAGTTTAACATTAATTCCACTTCTACCCATTGTCTAATTCCTTTCTAGATGACAATTATTGTACCAGTAACTGACCTTAATTACTCATCTCATTTAAGCGTTCTTATTAACATTGTCTCAAAAAAGTTTTCTGTGTCATTAATTATTCTGCCTCGGGAATGCAAGTGCCCTATTAACCACATTGCTCATTATCTTGTTTACTCTCTCAATGTTTCACATTAATCTCAAGTACTACACTGTCTGCAAGATCATTGCTGCAATCTAGGCCAAATAATATAGAGCTGCTGGCTTATGTTGGTTTATACAGTGTATTGGACCAGGCTAGACCTGACGCCTGTCAAAATATTTTAACGAGGTAGCCTAGACCCTAACGTTTTCTTACTTTAAAGACAGAGCTGTGTTCCAAATGCAATTTGACTTGTAAAACTACTTGATGTTAAACAAAATACAGTTTAATGAAACACTATCATTAAAATGCAACAAAAAGAAAGAAGAACTTAGAATAACTTAAGTCCATTGGAAAATGTAACTGGATATTAGGTACAGTAACTACTCCTAGTTAACATCCCACAAACATACCCCTTGGCAAAAAGACAAATTCAGAAAAATCAATTTGTCTCCCAGGTAACCCAGCAGCAGAGGGAAACCCCAGCTCCAACTGTAACAGAGGGAGGGAAAAAATCGCTTCTATTTCTTCAAATCTCCACCAGGAAAATCTGCCAAATCCAAAAATCCAAGGACTGCAGATGCGAGAAATGGAAAACAAAAATATTCAGTCTGCTTTCTCTCCACTGATGCTGACAGACCTATTGAGTTTTCCTAGCATTTTCTGTTTTTGCGGCTAAAATCCCTTCGTGTTGACGGATGTATTTCAGGGAATGAAATGTGCTGTCTTTAACCAGCCTGGTCTACCTGTGACTGCAAATGCATTGGAACAAAAATGTCGCGTAAGTGCTCTCTGCAATGCCTGACAGGTCACTCAGTTCAAGGAAAATAAAGACTCAGTTTGCCTGCAACACCCTCACACCATGAGGGGCCAAACAGAACATGTACTGAGCAGATGCCTTTCACAATCTCAGGATGTTCCCATGTGCTTTGTGCTGAAAGGGGTGTAGCATTGTGCATTGCAAGGTCTGGCAAACAGCAAAACCTTAATATCCAGATCCTATGGACTGGAAGTAATACTGATGACTTGGAACCTACACGCTGGTTGTAGAGACATGTAACATTTCCATGGGGAAGGCCCAGATGCAACAACGGTCTTCCAGGCATCTAGATGGCCAGCAGCAGGACTTTGCTTGATTGTAAGACGCTGTGTGTGGAAATCCCCACACACCACAATTAGCCATCAACTCTCCATTTGTCACTGGGATCTGCCTTACCTCTCTGTCTGATGCTGGGTGCCTCCATTGATAATGTGTGACAGACCGCAAGGGCCAGTCCTTGGTAAAGCTGTCTGTATCGCTGGGCTTCTCTAAGAAAGCCATTGGAGGACCACGTGCACCCGTTTAATCTTGAAACACCACTGATTTCCAGGAGAGTCAGGGATAATTGGCATTGACTGGTTCATGAATGAGGTGCAGCAAGTGGTCAGATTTCTTACAATGTCCTCTTACTTATTTCTGATTTAACCACAGGTTATCTCCTGTTACATGTGGCTCCTCCCACAATGAACTGGGTCGTGATGCCATGCTTTCCAATACAATTAGCTGGATTAAATGCCATTTTCTGCCTTTAATGCTGCAGATTCAGATAAACAGCAATCAATACCAAGGATAATTGTTTTTCTTTTCAATGGGGGAGATAATGGCACAAGAATATTAGTTCCCAGGGAATGTTCTGGTGACCTGGGTTCAAATCCTGCCATGGCAGATGATGGCATTAAGAGTCCAATAATGACCACCATCAAGGAAAAGAACCTATCTGGTTCATTAATGTCCTTTAGGGAAGGAAACTGCTGTTCTTACCTAGTCTAGCCTACACGTGACTCCAGATCTACAGAATGTGGTAGACTCTAATGCTAAAGGAATAGAACACAGAGGTAAGGAAGTATTGTTGCACATATACAAGGTATTGGTGAGACCGCACCTGGAGCATTGTGCACAGTTTTGGTCTCCTTTTTAAGGAAAGATGTCGTGGCATTGGAGGCAGTTCAGAGGAGGTTCACAAGATGGATCCCACAAGATGAGAGTTTTGTTATATGAAGAGAGGTTGAACAGTTTAGTCCTATACTCTCTGGAATTTAGAAGAATGAGGGGAGATCATATTGAGGTATTCACAGTGATAAAAGGTGTGGATAAAGTAGCCGTGGAACAGATGCTTCCTCTTGGTGGGGCATTCTAGGATGAGAGGTTATAGTCTTAGGATTAGGGGCAGCAAATTTAAACCAGAGTTGAGGAGGAACTACTTCTCCCAAAGGGATGTGAATCTGTGGAATTCACTACCCCCAAAGTGCAGTGGATGCTGGGATAGAAATTTAAGGAGGAGTTAGACTGATTTTTAATTAGTAAGGGTTGAAGGGATATGGGGAGAAGGTAGGAAATTGGGGTTGGGAAGCATGTCAGCCATGATCGATTGGCAGAGTAGACTCAATGGGTTGAATGGCCTTCTTCTGCTCCGATATCTTATGAAATTATGATCTTATGACTCTTAAACTTGTGCCTGCTTACCAGGCCCATGGCCCATGGTGGAGCACTTAGCAAGAAGGAATGTAAAGTTAAACACTTTTTCTTAATTTCTTTATTCCTCTGCTTTTATATTCTATGTTTTGGTTTATTTTTCTATGCTTTTAAGATGGTGCTCAAGGTTGCAATACTATACAATACTTTTCATTATATTTTGTGACAATAAATAAATCGAATCTAATCAGTTAGGAATGGGCAATAAATGCAGCACCCACATCCTGTTAATGAATAGGAAAATAACTTCATCTGGGAAGGTAAACAGGAATATGCTTATGTTCATTTATTCTTAGCAGGTTATGGGCATCACTGACATGACCAGTATTTGTTGCCCATTCCATAAACTGAGCAGCTCACAAGAGCCAAACACATCGATATAGGTCTGGAGTCACATGTAGGTTGGACCAAGTAAGGATGAGTGGTTAGCACTGCTGCCTCCCAGTGCCAGGGACCCAGGTTTAATTCCACTCTTGGGTGACTGTCTGTGTGGAGTTTGCACATTCTCCCCGTGACCGCAGAGGTTTCCTTTGGGTCATCCGGTTTCCTCCCACAATCCAAAAATGTGCAGGTTAGGTGAATTGGCCATGATAAATTGCCCATTGTGTTCAGGGGTCTGTAGGTTAGGTGCATTAGTCAGGGCAAATGTCGAGTTATGGGGAGGGGAATAGGTCTTCGTGGGTTACTCTGCGGAGGGTCAGTGTTGATTTGTTGGGCCAAATGGCCTGTTTCCACACTGTAGGGGTTCTATGATTTTATGATATCCTTCCTAAAAGGACACTCATGCATCAAGTAGCTTTTCACCACAATCAAAGGCAGTTGACATGATCTCTGCTACAGGTAATGGTCTGAAGGAGTTAATATTCATGTTTCATTTGCTCATTGACCTAATCCAACAAAGAGTCAGTTGGTTTAGCTTTAGCTTTTGGAGGGGACAGCTCAAAGAAGGTCCTCAGAATTAGTCCTTAGGTTATTAATGCTTATGTTACAACTTAACTGGGAAAAGCTCATCAGTAATCATATGACCCACCCCGAGGAATCCCAAAAAATGTAGGAAGTCACAGTTAGAGGACCTGCCCGACAGATTGCTATTTAGGACAAAGCAATTCATACCAGATTCTGCCATTAACAGAAAATAACTACTTACTGTGACACTTAACTGTAAAAAATGGCAGAAAAAGGATACCTAATCTATTACTATGTTAAAAATCATCCAACACCAGGTTATAGTCCAATAGGTTTATTTGGAAGCACTAGCTTTCGGAGCACTGCTGATGCTTCCAAATAAACCTGTTGGACTATAGCCTGGTGTTGGGTGATTTTTAACTTTGTCCATCCCAGCCCAACACCGGTGTCTCCACATCGTAATCTATTATTATGTAGTTTAAACTATGCATCTTAATAAATGTTGAATATACACACTCATTCATGAGTAGGACAGACTGAAAAAAGAACAAAGGTTTGATATGGATACTACAAGTGGAAGAACATTATAGATTAGGTAAACAAAATTTCAACAATCAAATGTCTTGCTTTTAAGTTAAATTGTCTCACATGGTCCTTTTTTTCATTTTTAACAATGATGACAAGATGTTATCATAAAATAGCATCTTACCTCATATTAATAATGAATTTAGTTGCTCTGATTCTTTTACATTTTGATTCTTTAAAAGCTATTTTTTGTTTCTCTGTCCTTTTTGTCCCTCAGAGTAAGAGAGAAAGAGAGGTGGATGCATTCTGTTTCTTAGCTCTGTTAGCATTACAGCTGTTATTACACATTATAACTACTGTTAATATTCAGCAATGTACCCACCTCAGGGGCTGTCTTCAGATAGAATTTCTGACATGAGAGATTATCAGGTGGTTGAGAGTGTTGAGTGCCAGGGTTAAGGTCGGTAAGTTGTCAGATGGGTGTAAGGAAGTGTTGGGAGCTAGATAAGTGGATGATTACTTAGCATAGGTCAATGTTTTATGTCAGAGGAGAGGTGAAGGTGGGTCAGGCAGGCCAATGATGTTGGTTTGGGTTGGGTTGGAGGGTGTAGGAAAGTTTCAGCCCAAAGCCAAACATGGGGAGAGGGGTGAATTGGAACAGGGTTTGGGAGGGCAATAGAAAATGGGTGGTATCAGGTTTTCAAATGAGGGTTGTTGAATTGAGTTTGGATAGGATCTGGGAGGGCTGTAAGGTTCAAGACTGGGCTGCTAGAGTGTGAGTGGTAGTCTGAGAAAATTGGGGGGGGGGGGCGCTCAGATTGAAACTTGTGTCATATTGGTGGGGCAGGTTGGGGGGGAGGGGCTCTGGTAAATGTTGGTGGAGTGTGGGAGTTTAAATTGAAATTTTACCCAGGAGGTAAAGCGGGTTTGTAATCCTCCAACATTCCTGACTAAATATGAAGCTTAAATGGGCTGGAATTCTTGAGACTGTCTGAATCTGAGGGACTCTCTCAGACATCTCCACAGACAGAGGACTGAGAAAAGGAAATTTCAATTTCCCAAATAATTTACAGTGGTGTGATGGAAACAACTACCTGACATTTGGAAACTCCTGTCTAACTTGAGCCATATCACAGCACTACCTCAGTTCCATACTGGGGCATCAGTCCAATCTGTGAAACCATACTGGAATCCACAACATTAACAACTGAGCTGGAGAGGTAAAGCCTCTTCCCGTCATGTTCTGCATTTTTAAGATTTTTCCAGACCTAGAATTAGTGGACTTCCCATCGGAATCAATTTTTTTGTAATTACTCCAAACAAAAATGGGATTTGCAACGGTTGGAGCTAATTGCTACATTTTCTGCAAAGTTCTTGCCAGATGTATATGCTCAATTTGTTATGCTCAGCGTAAAGTCTGCCATTAACCTCCAAACCCCTTGCAAATTCCATTATAGTTTCAACAAGTGAAGTATTCTGCTGCTATAACTGCACTTTCCATCTTAAGTTAAACCATTTTTACCGACAGCTCATAATGACAACTCTCGCCATAACATGGAGTTATTGACAGCTGCACGATTCAGAGTGAGCAGACTCCTGCAGTCTTGTTTCACATCAACACTCAATCTTGCCATCTCAGCTTGCTGAAACAGACATTTTTAAATAGACTTCTGTTCAGCAAAATCACTGTCTTGCAATTTTCTGTCAGCTTGTTAGGCTTCCTGCTTAAAATACTTTTTCAAAACTATAGGACCTCTGTGTTACAGTGAGTCCCATAGTAAAGAGTCTGTGTATATGTGTATAACAAATACCTTAATAAGAGTGTGCCAGTCCTTTGTGAGACCCATGAGTGACATGTACCCTGGATCACATGCCATTTAGAAAATCATTGATGTCTATGATCAATGGATTCATTACAATAACCCACAAAGAAACTAGCTTGCCTTAATCATTCATATTAACAGATGCATTCGACACACTTTTATGGTACTCTATTGCATAATTCCCCAACCTTTATTTTATCCATACACTGGTATTAGTTAAAGTGTTGATCCTTGTTACTTGATGCACTTCTATGACCTCTGTTTCAATTTCTCCATTGCTATTTGCTGTCTACAGACTCTTAACGTTTCAATTTATTTTTAATCAAGTGTGTGGATTTCTCTCTACTTCTGTCATGTTTTCCCCTGTTGCTTTCTGTCCTCTTTCATCAGTTTTACTTTTCTCTCAAGCTCTAACTTTGTATAATCTTCAAAAGCTGACTATGGCCTAAGTGGATGAAAGCATAACACAGTAACGTGACATTCTGTGTAACTCATGTAACTCGCCTACGTGTGACTCCGGATCCACAGCGATGTGGTTGCTACTTAACAACCCTCTGGGCAATTAGGGGTGGACAATAAATGCTGGCAAAGCTAGTGACATAACATCTGTGAATGAATAAATTTCAAAGGAAAAAGAATAGAATGGAGTCAAATGCTGCCTTTGCTAATGACACTCATTCGGATTAAAAACAAAACAGCAGGTCAGGCAGCATCCACGGACAGAGAGCCAGCTAATGTTTCGCATTCAGCTGACTCACCATCAGGGCTCAAGTGTCATCTAGATTCGAAACATTAGCTTGCTCTCTCTCCATGAATGCAGCCTGACCCGCTGCATTTGTTGTTTTAAGAACAGATTACAGCATCTGCAGTAATTTGCTCCTATTAGGATTGACTTGCTTTAAAAAATGATCCATTTGCTTGCTAATTTATCATCCAAATGGTGAAGGCAAATAAATCTAACAATTCATGAGTGAAAAAGTAATTAAAAGATGTCATCTTACAGTTTAAAAAAGAATGACTCATTAATTAATATCTTCAGCATTGACTCCAGTCAATTCCAAAGCATGCTCACAGGCAAAGGGTAAGCAATCATTATAGCCTCACCAGTGTTATTCAAATCCTCAGAACAAAATAATGTGCCTAAGGTTACTTGTGTAGATAATGTATTGCATGCAGTTTGGCATTTTGAGTGTAAATAGTCATCATTGAAATGTCATGCCTAAATGCATTAGCCTTTTGTGGACAACCTACATTTAATTTCATGTATGAAGCTTTCATTGATAAGGCAAACTTCACATTCAACATTGGTCAGTTTATGTAGAGCTGTCAGAAATGTGATTATGTTCACAACATGCCCCATTATAATTTCACAACCAAACTGCAGCTATTGGGAATCTCTGCTTGCAGATGTAGGAACCTTTCCTGTTTAGTAACTAGATTTTTAAAACATGTAGGATGGCATTTGTCCTCCCCAGAGATTTGACATTGAAGAAATCTGCAAAATCAGTAAGCACTGTCCTTAGCATATTCATTAAACCATAAGCTGTCAAGTCTCCATCAATTGTAAGCTTTAAAATATGAGCTAAATATGTATGGTTTGCACAGACTTTAAACTCAATCCTTTTTGATTGAAGCAGCGTGAGATTTATTCATATAAACCATGCATCTGGTAACAAGCCCCAAGCCAAGTCCATTTCATCCATCATTCTTGTCTTCAGTGACCTACATGAGCTCCGAGTTCCCCAGTGCTTCAATTTAAGAAGGCCTATCTTTAGTTTAAATCCTATTACACCTTTATTCATTCTATACTCTGTCTCCTCCGCCAGTACAAGAACTGGCATCTCCAACCCCACACCCAAGCCCCAATTATCCATTGGCCTTACACTGGCACCAAATGCACTGGCTTTCTTTTCACTCAACTACCAGACATTAGTGGGAGCACACAAATGTAGGCATTAGTGTAGCCCTATCAGCCTTTTGAAACTGCCCCATGATTCGATTAAATCAAGGCAGATCTACATTATAACTTTGTTTGCTCTGCAGCAATTTAAACGAAAAGTGACGAGACTTCATATTTGGAAATTTTCAGTGCCAGGGATAAACTTTGTAAGTAATCAGCTGTCAATGTATCAGTAAAAGGGTATTTAGAATTGAAATTATTTGGTTTAATACTGTTTGGTGAGTTACTTTGTACTCATCAGAAAGGTATAGTGACCTTATGAAAGATAAAGGAAGATGTCTAAAAGTCATATTCTCAAGACTAATGATGGAGTTTCATAGAATCCGTAAGCAACTTTTCAATGTGGAAACAGGTCCTTTGGCCCAATACATCCACACTGATCGGCCAAATAAAACTTTCTCTTTTTTGCCCCTTTTATCAATTCTTAATTTTGTTTTAATTGAATCTGTGGGAGGAAACCGGAACACCCAGCAGAAACCCCCACAGACAGTCACCTGAAGGTTGGAATCATACCCAGGTCCATAGCTCTTTAGGGCAGCAGTGCTAACCACTGGGCCACCAAGCCACCCTAAGTTGTTTATTACTGAGCAATTAGTTAGATTTAGGACTATGAATTAAATCTACAATGGCCATTCCCCTATGCTATTACTCTACATTTTACTCCAAAGCACCTAATCTACACTAAGGGCAATTTAGCATGGCCAATTCACCTGACCTACATATATTTGCATTATGGGAGGAAACCAGAACACCCAGAGAAAACCCACGCAGACACGGGGAGAATGTGCAAACTCCACATGGACAATCACCCAAGGCAGGAATCGAACCCATTTCACTGGCACTCTGAGGTAGCAGTGCTAACCACTGAGCCATCGTGCCACCCCTAACAACTCAGTAAGCAATTTTTCAGCTTCCATGTCTTACTCATCATCTGAAGTTGTTGTGGCACAAAAAACATTGAGCCCTATTAATCTGTTACTTTGACAGAAATTCTCTGGCCATTGTAGATTTAATTCATAGTCCTAAATCTAACTAATTGCTCAGTAGTAAACAACTTAGGGTGGCTTGGTGGCCCAGTGGTTAGCACTGCTGCCTTAAAGAGCTATGGACCTGGGTATGATTCCAACCTTCAGGTGACTGTCTGTGAGGGTTTCTGCTGGGTGTTCTGGTTTCCCCCCACAGATTCAATTAAAACAAAATTAAATATTGATAAAAGGGGCAAAAAAGAGAAAGTTTTTTTTTGTCTTGCGATCATCAGAATTATAACGTAAGTAACAGGATTGAACAAAGGGCAGCAATTTATACAGCATGAGAAGAGATTGCCAATTGGTTGGACTATCATTGGAATGGAGATACAACAAGAACAATTATGATAATAATTCTCAGACCAGTTTCTGATTGGTTAGTGAGTTGCCATGAGGGTGCAGCAGAGCTTGGTCAACTTCATGATCTCCTTTTCTTAAAAAAGATGGGACTCACGATGTCTGTACAATTCCCTTTCATGTACATAAACCAGAGCCCTGAGTGTTTAAATATGTAACCTCTACTGAGAACATATATCACACTGCGAGCCTGATTGATGCTCTTAAATGCATTTCCAATGTAACTCTTTGCACAGTCTGGATTGTTCAATAAATCATTTAATAAATGAGTTACTGCAGATTAATAAAAAAAATGTTTGGGTAAAATTAATGGGGTTGAAAGCTGATAATTCCCAGGACCTGATGCCAAAGTGTTGAAGGAGGCAGATACAAAGATAGTCCATGTCATGGTGATTGTCTTACAAAAGTCTATAATTCTGTATATTATTCCTTTGGATTGAAAGATAATAAGTGTCACCCCATGATTTAAGAAAGGAGCATAAGGGAAAAGAGGGAACTACAAACCTGTTAGCCTTAAACCTGTAATCCAGAAACTGTAATGTCAGAAGCTATTATAAAGGAAGGGATAAACAGACACTCAAACGGATAATGACCTGAAAGGGTATTGTCAAAATGGATATTTGAATGGGATTTCAAGCTTGACAAACTTGTTAGGTTGTTTTGAAGCTGTTACTAACAAACTTGTTAAAGGAGAACTGATGGACATAGTATACCTAGATTTTCAGAAAACCTTTGGTAAAGTTTCCCATGGGAGGCTGTCCATAAAGATGGGTTAAATGGGATAGGAGATAATATACTCATACTGATTAATGATTGGCTAATAGACAGACAATGGAGAGGAGAAATAAATGAATCATTTTCACATTGTCAGTCTGTGACAAACAGTGTACCATTAAGATTAATATTTGGGCCCCAGCTGTTTACTAAAAATAAGATTTAGAGGTGGGGCCCAGTTGTAATATGCTAGAAAATGAGAATGTGTATTGTGAGGAAGATGTAAAGTAGTTTCAGGATTTGGACTGGCTTAGTGAATGGGCAAGAACATGGAATATAATATGGAAAAATATGAGGTTATCCACTTTGCAGAAGAAATGGGTGTACAGTGCATTTCTTAAATTGCAAGAGGTTTAAAAGTCAAAAAGATCTTGGTGCCTTTGTCCATAAGTCACTGAAGGTTAACATGCAAGTGCAACTAGCTATTAGGAATGCTAATGGAATGTTAGCCTTTATTGTAAGAGGATTTGAGTAAATGACTAGTATAGTCTTAGGTCAATTGTTTAGGAGCTTGGCTAGACTGCATCTGGAGTACTGTGTGCAGTTTTGGTCTCCTTCTCTCAGGAAAGATACTATAGAGTGTAAAGAAGGGTCACTAGACTTGACAGGACTGTCCTATTATGAGAGATTAGGAAACTGGGCCTATTTTATCTTGAATTTCAAAGAATGAGTACTAATCTCACTGAAACTTACAAAATATCGAAAGGGATAGATCTTGTAGGTGCAGGTAAGATGTTTCCCCTAGTTGGGGAGTCTCGAACCGGGGGCACAATTTAAAAATAAGAGGAAAGCCACTTAGTTCAGAGATGAGTTTTTTTTCTCAGAGGGTTTTCAGCTTTTGGAATTCTCTACCACAGAGGACTGTGGAAGCTCTGTCTTTTGATTTATTTAAGGTAGAAATTAACAGATTTCTGATTAGCAGAAGCATACAGGGCTATGGGATGGAGTAAATAAAAGGCATTGAAGAGTTCAATCAGGAATGATTGTATAGAATGTCAGAGAAGGCTTGACAGGCTTAATGGTCGATTCCTGTCATTGTCTTCCTAATATGTGAAGTTGAGAATTCCCGTCATGTAGCATAATTTGCTGTTCTGAATTTAGACTTCCTGGGTCAATTAAAAATGTGTTTAGGAACAAGCTTTTGAAATGATAAATATTCAAAAAAGGTCTTCCACTTCAGTGTGTGACCAGATTTGGGAGCCACTATTATCAGACAGTTACTAGTATTTCCGACAGAGAATTCAGGAGAGACTCCTTTACCCAGATAGTGCTGAGATTGCAGATCTTGCTGTTAGAGAACAATTGAGGTGAATAACACATAGACACAAGATGAAACGAGATAAATATACAAAATACAAAGAAATAAAGAGATAGAGAGATGGGTTTGATGAAGCAGAATGGGAAGAGGATTGTGTGAAGCATTAGTAATAACATGATCATGGTGGGATTAATGGCCTGGTTGTGGTTTTGTAAATATTTTGTAATAACTTGAAATATTGTAATTTGTGCATTCATTGAGAATACAGCAATGGTATAACTTCAAATTACCAGGCTTATAACACCAATAAACTTAACATCATATTAAACTGGATCTTATGTCAATCCAAACTATTTTTGAATTGTGAAGGATGAGGCAAGTTCCTGGGGCAAAACTGTGTTTGGATTGCGTTTGTTCTAATCCTAAATTCAGAAGGGACTTATTTGATTCCTATGATGGTAAAGTGCAGATAAACTCAACCCTTCCCCAAAACCTCTAATACAGCTGCCCAATTCTGTCTGGGTGAAGAAAGTGGTCAAAGTATGCAAAGTGTTCTTTGATAACCTAATATAACATTGATAAATTTACAGACATCAATACCTTACTCCCTTACTAAATTAACTGAGCATCGTATGAACTAATCCCTGGGAACTTTCAGTTGGGCAATGCCATGACAGAAAAGTTAGTGGAGTTGTGGATTGTGAGGAAAGTTATCGAAGGATGCAACACAACAGAAATCAGCTGGAAAATTGGGCTGGGAAATGGCATATGGTATTTAATCTGGAAAAGTGTGAGGCAATGCATTTTGGAAGTTCAAATGCAAGAGGAAAGTATACAGTAAATGACAGGAGCCTTGAGAGATACAGAGGGAGTGAGTCATAGAGTTGTACAGCACAGAAGCAGACCCTTCAGTCTAAAGCGTCCAAACCAACCAGGTATCCCAAACACAGCTAGTCCCATTTGCCTGTGTTTAATCCATATCCCTCCAAACCTTTCCTATTTATGTGCAGGTCCAAATGTCTTTTACCTGCTGCAATTGCACATACCACAACCACTTCCTCTGACAGCTCATTCCATATATGGACCACCTTCTGCCCCTCAGATCCCTTTTTATATCTTTCTCTTTTCACCTTAAACCTATGCCCTCTAGTTTTGGACCCCCCTAACCTCCTTTTGAATCTCTATTGTCACCTGAGGCACAGTGACTCTCAGGTTAATCCATCAGCAGTTGCGTTTTTCCCAGGGTGAAGGATTCAATAACGAGAGGTCACGCTTTCAAGGTGAGAGGTGGAAAGATTAAGGGGGATACACGCGGCAAGTACTTCACACAGAGGGTAGTGGCCGTTTGGAACGTGTTGCCAGCAGAGGTGGTAGAGGCAGGCACGGTAGATTCATTTAAGATGCGTCTGGACAGATGCATTAGTAGGTGAGGAGCAGAGGGATACAGATGCTTAGGAATTGACCGACAGGTTTAGACAGTACATTTGGATTGGCTCAGGCTTGGAGGGCTGAAGGGCCTGTTCCTGGGCTGTAAATTTTCTTTGCTCTTTGTTTTTTATCAAATGAAAATGGGGGACTATGGTGACTTCACTGTTATAGAATAAAGGTTGGAAAGATCCTGGTTGCAATATCTGATAGATTTCACTGTAATCAAGAGGTTCTCTGGGATTTGACTTCCTTAGAAGGCAGTGAATGCAGAATCTTTAAATATTTGTAAGGTAGACAAAGATAGATTTTTGATTACCAAGAGGATAATAAATTATTGTGATAAATTATCAGGACCCAGTGGATATGATGTACCTAGATTTCAAAAAGTTCTACGAAAAGGTGCTGCATAAGAGGCTGCTGCATAAGATAAAGATGCATGGCATTATGGGTAAAGTATTAGCATGGATAGAGGATTGGTTAACTAACAGGAAGCAGAGTGGGGATAAATGAGTGTTTTTCTGGTTGGCAATCAGTGACGAGTGGTGTGCCTCAGGAATCAGTGTTGGGACCACAATTATTCACAATTTACATCGATGATTTGGAATTGGGGACCACGTGTAATGTGTCAAGGTTTGTGGATGACACTAAGATAAGTGGCAGAGTGAAGTGTGCACAGGTCTGTGAAACTTTGCAAAGGAACATAGATACTTTAAGTGAGTGTGTAAAAGTTTGGCAGATGGAATGCAATGTTAATAAATCCATTTTGGTAGGAGTAACAGTAAAAAAGACTATTACTTGAATGGTAAAAAGTTACACGGTAAAAACAATGACTGCAGATGCTGGAAACCAGATTCTGGATTAGTGGTGCTGGAAGAGCACAGCAGTTCAGGCAGCATACAAGTAGCTTCGAAATTGACGTTTCGGGCAAAAGCCCTTTATCAGGAATAAAGGCAGTGAGCCTGAAGCATGGAGAAATAAGCTAGAGGAGGGTGGGGATGGGGAGAAAGTAGCATAGAGTACAATGGGTGAGTGGGGGAGGGGATGAAGGTGATAGGTCAGGGAGGAGAGAGTGGAGTGGATAGGTGGAAAAGAAGATAGGCAGGTAGGACAAGTCCAGACAAGTCATGGGGACAGTTACTGAGCTGGAAGTTTAGAACTAGGGTGAGGTGGGGGAAGGGGAAATGAGGAAACTGTTGAAGTCCTCATTGGTGCCCTGGGGTTAAAGTGTTCTGAGGCAGAAGATGAGGCGTTCTTCCTCCAGGCGTCTGGTGGTGAGGGAGCGGTGGTGAAGGAGGCCCAGGACCTCCATGTCCTCGGCAGAGTGGGAGGGGGAGTTGAAATGTTGGGCTACGGGGCGGTGTGGTTGATTGGTGCGGGTGTCCTGGAGATGTTCCCTAAAGCGGTCTGCTAGGAGGCGCCCAGTCCCCCCAATGTAGAGGAGACCGCATCGGGAGCAACGGATACAATAAATGATATTAGTGGATGTGCAAGTAAAACTTTGATGGATATGGAAAGCTCCTTTCGGGCCTTGGATAAAGGTGAGGGAGGAGGTGTGGGCGCAGGTTTTACAGTTCCTGCGGTGGCAGGGGAAAGTGCCAGGATTGGAGGGTGGGTTGTTTGGGGGCGTGGACCTGACCAGGTAGTCGCGGAGGGAACGGTCTTTGCGGAAGGCGGAAAGGGATGGGGAGGGAAATATATCCCTGGTAGTGGGGTCTGTTTGGAGGTGGCGGAAATGTCGGCGGATGATTTGGTTTATGCGAAGGTTGGTAGGGTGGAAGGTGAGCACCAGGGGCGTTCTGTCCTTGTTACGGTTGGAGCGGTGGGGTCTGAGGTCAGAGGTGCGGGATGTAGACGAGATGCGTTGGAGGGCATCTTTAACCACGTGGGAAGGGAAATTGCGGACTCTTTAACCACAAAGTTACAGCATGCTGCTAAGCAAAGGGACCTGGGTGTTCTTGTGCATGAATCACACAAGGTTGGTCAGCAGGTACAACAAGTAATTAGGAAGGCAAATGGAATTTTATTCTTCATTGCTGAAGGGATTGAGTTTAAAAGCAGGGAGGTTATGTTGCAGCTGTACGGGGTGCTGGTGAGGCCACACATGGAGTACTGTGTTCAGGTTTGCTCTCCTTACTTGAGAAAGGATGTACTGACACTGGAGGGGGTGGGGAGGAGGTTCACTAGGTTGATTCTGGAGTTGAGGGGCTTGGCTTATGAGGAGAGACTGAGTAGACTGGGATTATATTCATTGGAATTCAGAAGAATGAATGGGGCTCTGATAGAAACATTTAAAATTATGAAGGGTATAGATAAGATAGAAGCAGAGAGGATGTTTCCACTGGCAAGTAAAACTAAGACAAGAGGGTATAGCCTCAAGATTATGGGAGCAGATTTCAGACTGAATTGAGAAGGAATTTCTTCACCTAGAGGGTTGTGAATCTGAGGAATTCCTTGACCAGTGAAGTAGTTAACGCTACTTCAGTAAACGTTTTTAAAGGTAAGATAGATATTCTTTTGAACAATAAGAGCATTAAGGGAGACGGTGAGAGGGTGGTAAGTGGAGCTGAGGCTATGAAAAGGTCAGCCATGATCCTATTGAATGGTGGACTCGGCTCGAGGGGCCAGATGGCCTACTCCTGCCATCTAGCCATGGGCGACACAGTGGCTCAGTGGTTAGCAGCTTAAAGCACCAGAGACCCAGGTTTGATTCCAGACTCTGCATGAGTTTTCTCTGGGTGCTCCAGTTGCCTCCCACAATCTACAGATGTGCAGGTCAGATGAATTGGCCATGCTAAATTGCTCATTGTGTTAGGTGCATTAGTCATGGGAAAATATGGGTTGGGGCAATGGGTCTGGGTGGGTTGCTCTTTGGAAGTTCAGTGTGGATTTGTTGGGCCGAATTGCCTGTTTACATACTGTAAGGAATCTAATCTAATCTTAGAGCATGATAGAGCAGGCTTGCCTACTCTTGCTTGTCTGTTGTATTTGCAAAGAATATGGGAGCTCATCCAGGTGCAATGGCTCTAAATCTGGAGGAATATTTACAGTTCAACAGTTTATAGCCACACACTCATTGAATGGTTTGGCATTTTTAAACTGTCCCTTAACTAACATATAGAAAAAAATTCCCTTGTCACGTGTATGCCAGACATTCCCAGTGTCTTAGAATGCTGGGAGTCAGACTTTGGCCAGTTTCTGAAAATTGTCCCATCATGCTCACTTCCTTTTAGCTGAATGCCTTTTTGGCTGGAGGAATGATTCCAAGTTCAGTTGAGGCAGAAGATTGGATAAAATTGGATTGAATATTGAGGCATGTTCAAGGAGCTGCATAACTGCTTCCTTTTCTTGTGTGCTGACACAGTGGAGGATGAAAGATCTTTAAAAGAAAGAGGCACACCACCCAGAATTGGGTACAGTTTCCCAATCTTTGTCACAACAGCACCTACATTTCAAATGCAATTCACTGATTGCAAAGGACTTTGGAATGTGCTCAGTGTTTCTTTCCTTTCTGTGCAGGAAGATGATCTCTATATATAAGTTAGACCAGTATTGGCGGTCAGTTAACTCAGTTGGCTGGATGGTTAGTTTGCGATACAGTGTGACACCAATAGCACAGGCGTAACTTCCACACTTGCTGTGCCCTGTCTTGTCAGCCTCGACACTTCATTGAGGATGGTAACCCTCAGTTTAAATTAACCATCTGTCTCAAACAGTGGAGAGTGTTCCTCTCATTCTACAGTAACATTACCAGAATAGTTAGGGTGTGGCAAAATATTTATAAACTAATTACTTTTTAAAAACAATATCCATCTTTTATGATTATATTGTTGGCATCAACTTACACATCAGTTGATTAATTAAATTTAGTATCATAGTTTTTCAAACTCCAACCTTCTCAGTTATTCAAGCAGTCTGTCAGGTTGTTGTCACTCGACCTGGCATTTGGTCTGTTTAATGCTAAAGCTGAAGGTGAGAAATCAAAGCTTTGATGCTTCTTCACATTCCCATGTCAGGGAAGAAAGCTCTTTATCTGACAGAGGGGAAAAAAGGCTATTTTGTTTTGCCTTGGTTTAATTAAATGCTAAGATGCAGATGTTAAGAGCATGTGTTACTGAAGTCCCTTTGAAAACACTGCAAGCAAAGCATATTTTTCACCATTCTTAAATTCACGACTATTCTTTCATTTTGACTTTAACATCACAATTTGATTGCTATGGTTCCATTTAAACCATTTTACACATATAGACCAGGGCTAGTTCTCTTTATTTGTAAACATCTATGGAACATAATGACCTGTTAAATAACAGTGTAATAGTGTTACATATTTGAACAAAAATATAGTCCCTCCAGGTTTTTGAATTGTTATGGGTGTCCGTTCATTGATACGTTTGCTTGGTTTATGGGAATGCGCATTACTGTTTAAATCATTTAATGTTAGAAAACTCACTCACTTTACATGGCTAATGTGTAATAGCTTTATCGTGGAATCCCAGCAGTGTGGAAACAGGCCCTTCGCCCTCACAAGTCCACACTAATCCCTCTGAAGAGTAATCCACCAGACCCATTCTGACCAATACATCCAACCTACCCATCCCTGAACACAATGGGCATTTTAGCACAGCCAATTCACCTAACCTATACATCTTTGGATTGTGGGAAGAAACCCACACAGACACGGGGAGAACATGCAAACTCCACACAGAGAGGCACCCAATGCTGGAATTGAGCCTATGTCCCTGGTGCTGTAAGGCAGCAATGCTAACCACTGAGCCACCATGCCAATGCTTTAACAAGCATTTTGTCTCAAGGGGAAAGAAGCAGCAGAATTGGTATAGTTACATCTACACTTGTCTCACCAATGTCATTTCAATTGGCTGAAAGGCTGGTTTGTAATGGAGAGTTTTGCCAACAGCACAAGTTACATTCCTGCACCTGTTGAATTGATCATGAAGGAGTCTCCCTCACAACATCTCCCCTCAGGTTAAACCACCACTAGTCATCTCTCTCTCTCTCTTTTTAATAAGAGTGTCAATCAAAAATCATACAACACCAGATTATAGTCCAACAGGTTTATTTGAAGTACAAGCTTTCAGAACATTGCTCCTTTGTCAGCTAACTGACAAAGGAGCAGAGCTCCAAAAGCTTCTACTTTCAAATGAACCTGTTGGACTATAACCTGGTGTCGTGTGATTTTTAACTTTATCCTTCCCAGCCCAACACTGTCATGTCCACATTATTTCTAATGAGAAAGCAGGCTTGTGGTATGATAGGACAATGGTAACATCATCTTTTTTAACAGGGTTTTTAGTTTATACGTATTCCCATGAACTGCAAACTATTCCATGAACTCAGCAGGAAGTTACCAAATTAAGACAATGATAGTTTCCCCCTGTTACAATATCCTTATCGTTTATATTTAATTTAGGAACACCAATTGCAATTATTCATTGAGTTAAGGATGTCTTAAAAGCATTCCTGAAGGCATAATACAAAACAGAAATATTCATAGGAGGCTCTGGCTTATGCTTGATCAAAATGCAGAATGTTCATTCAGGAAGGCACTGAATACATCAAGTCTTAGTTGGGAATGAGAGGATTCAGAGGGAACACGCATATCCCCAAACAACCCAAAGAACCCAACTCCTCTAGTTATATTTTCCCTACACCATGTCTGGGTTTCCAGAATAACTATATCAGTGACTTCAGAGCCCATTGATATGAGAGGAAGCATAGTCTCCTTGATTCTGAGAGAAAACTGAAGTAGAGGGTGTGATGATGAAATCCATGTCAGTTCCACATTCCCCTCGATCCCCATTGTCCTGCAAGTTTACTGCCTTTAAATTCCATCCAATTTTCTTTACAAACCACTCATCATCTTAGCTTCCACTACCTTTGAAGATAGCAGGCTAGATGCCATTACTGCTAACTGAAGAAAATAACATCCTTTTCACATCGCTTGTGATTCCTTTGCATTAACATTTAAATCTGTATCCTCTGTATCCCCTGTGGCTGTACCATCAGTTATTGTTGTATTGAATGAACCTGTCCTAACTTATATGTATTTACTCATTGGACATGGGTGTTGCTGGCTGGCCAATATTTGTTAACATGTCCCTCACTGTCCTCGCGAAGGTGGTGGGGTGTTGTCCTCTTGAACCTTTACTGTCCAGGTGCTGTAGATAGACCCACAGTGCCCTGAGGGAAGAAATTCAAGGAATGTGACCACTATCAAATCTCCTTTGCCCACATTGTAGGAACAAAATGATTAATCCAAAGAGGGTACTGAGAAGACTTACAAGAATGTTGCATCAGGGTTTAACAATTACAGCTATGAAGAAGAATTGGTCAGGCCAGGATTGAAGGCTGAAGGGTGACATTATTGCAGTTTAGCATGGAGGTGGCTAGTGTATTTAGCCAGGACAGATGCAATGGGATAAATGGTTTCTTTCTCTGCTGTAACCTTTTGAAGGTTTTATAGTTCATCCTTATTAAGCTCTTTACACTTTCTCAAAGACCCCTCATACCCTTTGGAGAGCCAAACAAGTTACACTATGGTGGCCTAAGCAGAGCTTTGTAAAGGTTTAGCATAATTTTGCTGCTTTTATACCAACTACCTGTACTTGGGAAGCTCGGGATGCCTTATGCTTTGCTAGCTTCCCTCTCAATGTGTCCTGCAACCTTAAAAGATTGATGCACAGGACCATCCAGGTCTGTCTGCCATTGGACTTCCTTCAGAACAGTGCCATTAACTCCAGTGCAACAATTCACACTCCTCTGGTTTAGATTCCAGCTGCCACTTGTTGAGCCCTTCTGCTTTTTGATGTCCACATATGGCCAGCTGCAACCGATTGGTACTATGCTCATTATAATAGGATGCAATAAAGAACCATGGGAGTAAACTAGGGTGGAATATAAATACCCAGTGGCCAAGGGCCTGCAGTGGCAGTGGGAGTGAGTTTCAACGGCAATTGGGAGACCATTCTAAGGGACTGTAGGAGTGATTCTGAGGGTCTGTGAAAGTATAGTCTGAGGGCCTGAGATGGGAACAGGAATGAGTTCCGAGGCTTTAGGTAGGGAAGCCCACTTACCTTACGGAGATAAAACTATGTTATCACGCTTTAGGTTCTGGACATTCCCCCTTTCCTCTTGGCTCTGTTTTGTTTTGTATTTTCTGCTTTTTTTAAATGCTTATTTTGCTTTTTGTATCAAAGATTTCTTTTACAATTCAGGTTTGTGCAAATAAGATGGCACCTGAGATTTTGTACACTGATTTTGTACACTGATTTTTTGTAGTGATTTTGTACACTGTACTCCTGTATTTGAGTACACGTAATAATAAAGCTAATTCTAATACCAATAGAGACTTATAATAAAACCAAAAGAAGTGCACATCTGGATGTAGGTTTGCTCGCTGAGCTGGAAGGTTCATTTTCAGTCGTTTCATCACCATACTAGGTAGCATCTTTAGTGATCTTCCGGATGAAGCACGGCTGATGATTCCTGCTTTCTATTTATATGTTTGGGTTTCTTTGGGTTGGTGATGTCATTTTCTGTGGTGATGTAATTTCCTGTTTTTTTTCTCAGGGGTGGTAAATCAGGTCCAAGTCAATGTGTTTGTTGATAGAGTTCCAGTTGGAATGCCATGCTCCTAGGAAGGTTCTAGGAATGAGATCACCACAGAAAATAGCATCAGCAACCCAAAGAAGTTCAAGCATATAAATAGAAAGCAGGAATCATCAGCAGTGCTTCGTCCAGAAGCTCACTGAAAATGTTACCTATTATGGTGACGAAATGTCTGAAAATGAGCCTTCCAGCTCAGTGAGCAAACCTACATCCAGAACCTGAGCTACAAATCTTCTCAAAACTCACTAGATCTGCAGATGCTGGAAATCTGAAACAAAATCAGAAATTGTTGGAGAAACTCAACAGATCTGGCAAAATCTGTGGAGAGAAAGTAGAAGTAACAGTTCAAGTTCAGTTACCTTTCTTTCAAACTGATTCTAGCTAAAAAAAAGGTGCCATGTCAGCTGATGACAGAGATGGGGAGAAAGTGGAAGGAGTGAACTGATAGGCAGAGATGTCCAGAGAGAAAGAGAAAGACAGTTGAGCAGACAAGGATAATAGTAAGCCAGGGAGTAGGAAAAGCTGATAATAGGGACCAGAAGTAGGTGTAGACAGGTCGGCTGTGCTGAAAGCAGCCCACGTTATGACAAAGTCTGGGTGTGGGATTGGGTAAAGGACTTAGGTTCAGGTTCTAAAGCTATTCAACTAGTATGTACTTGTTGGGCTGAATGGCCTGTTTCTGTTTTGTGGATTCTTTTCAGTTCTAAGTTGTCTTGGTAGTGGCCATTGGAAAATACCCTGCATTCACATTACAGAATGGGTGAAATGGTGCTTCAGTTAATAGAGTATAAGCCCCATGTGACATGGTCACAAACAGATGGCCTTTATTTAGTATCAGAAAGTGACTTGGGTCTAATCAACTGTTTATCTTTCCCATCTGTTCAGTGAATTTTATTTAAAATGTCCCTTTAGCAATAAAATGTCAAGCTTATTTAGTGGCATTTGAAGTCTCTGATTTTATGTTGGCACCAAAGAAAAAGCCATGGAACCTTCACAGAGTTCATCATTGAACCTCGCCACTTTCACTTCCAACAGCAGACTGAAATCTTATTGTTTCGCAAAAGAAAACAGTCATGTTAAAAAAAAATCACAAGGACACAACCAAAACATTTAGATTACTTTTACAAATACGGAGACATTAATTCTCAATTTGAAGTGCCTGGACTAAGATACCAGTTGTCATAGAAACTGCAAAAAATATGAGATCAAACACAGCTGCAATAGCAGGGCCAGTTAATTTCAATAGCTGTGTCATATGTATTTAGACATAAAGTCCATTGTTGTTTCACTGTGCTCGTTTACCAGTGGTTCGGGGAAATCAAATTGTCATTCTGGTGTTATAGAATCATTGAATCATCGAATCCCTACAGTGTGGAAACAGACCATTCGGCCCAACAAGTCCACACCGACCCTCTGAACAGTATCACACCCAGAGCCAGTTCTCTACCCTATTACTTTACATTACCCCTGACTAATGCACTTAACCTAAACATCCCTGAACGCTATGGGCAATTTAGCACGGCCAATTCATCTAACTTCCAAACCTTTGGACTGTGGGAGGAAACCGGAGCACCCGGAGGAAAACCATGCAGACACGGGGAGAATGTGCAAGCTCCAAACAGATCATAATGATTAGTCCCTAAAATAGATTCATATGAGTCAGCTGATATTCTGTTGCATCTTGTTTTATTCGATGTTTTGAGCTGTCCTTACGACGAGTTAAGTTTGATGCTTCTCTTTAATATCTCCAAGCTATGGATGGATATCCAGGAGGGGATATGATGCCATGGAGGTCATATAATTGGGTGAGAAATCCAGCACCCAATGCTAACACTCAGGGCACAAGACTGTGGAGCCCACCAGGGCAGCTGGTGAAATGTGAATTCAGTACCAGTGTGGGAATTAAAAACTATGTCATAATGTGGATAAAAACCCAACCTGGTTTTGGGGAGGAAGGAAGTCTGCTATCCTTACCTGGTCTGGCTGATGCATAACCCGTCAATTAAGTGACTGAATTTTTACTATCCTCTGGAAAATAAATGTTGGCTGAACTAGTGATGTCCATATCTTGCATAGAAGGCAGAGCAGTACAGCACAGGAACAGGCCCTTCGGCCCACAATGATGCTAAATTAAACCAATGCCCTTTATCCCTATCCCTCCATTTCTTGCATATTCATGTGCTTATCCAGAAGTCCCTTGAAAGCCCCTATCATATCTGCCTCCACCACCACCCTTTGCAATGATTTCCTGACTACTACCATTCTCTATGTAAAAAACCTGCCCCTCACATCTCCTTTGAACATTCCCCCTCTCACCTTAAATGCATGCTCCCTAATGAACAAAAACAAAATGCTCTTGGAGGCTCCTTATCATCATGTAAGTTTGTCACTGTTTTCAGTACTGTAGTAATCTTAACTTACATTAATACATTGCAGTTTAGATTGTCATGTAGTATCTGAGTGCTTTATGTTTTATTCATTCATGGGATGTGAATATCACTGCCTAGGCCAACATTAATTATCTATCCCTAATTAGCCAGAAGGCAATTAAGAGTCAGCCACATTGCTGTGGGTCTGGAGTCATATGTAGGCTAGAGCAGGTAAGGATGGCAGTTTCCTTCCTTAAAGGACATTAATGAACCCGATGGGTTTTTCTACCAATTGACAGTGATCATTGTTAGACCCTTAATTCCAGGTTTTTGTTGGATTCAAATTCGACCATCTGCCATGATGGGATTTGAAGCTGGGTCCCAGGACATTATCGGGGATCTCTGGATTAACAGTCCAGCAATAATATCACTAGGCCATCACCTCCCCATATTCTCTTCCCATATTTCTCCTAGTCTGAGCTGCCCTACTCCCTCAGTTGACATCATCGGTTCCACCCACTTCACTTGCATTTTCTGTTACATTATGTTTTCCTTTCATCTGGGAGCTCTGTGCTATCGGTATCCGATCAACCTCTCCAATTTGAAATTAAAACATACTTAATTCACCTCTGGAAGCAGAAAAATAGGGGACACTAAGTTTGAACATGAAGGATGTTAAAATTTAACTGTATTTGTGTATTGCCCTTTTCAGATTTAAATGTCCGAAATAACTTGTATTATTATATGATATCACATAATTACAGAAGTGTTACATCACAGAAGGAAGTCACTTGATCCAACATTATTTGATGCTGAATGTACCATGTGCTTTCCAAAACTCAGCGAGAAATTGAGAAGCAAATATGTAAGTTGATCTCAGGTAGCTGTTAGAACAATAGGTTTGTAATGATAGAGGATTTTAATTTTCCAAACGTAGACTGGGACTGCCATAATGTTAAGGAATCCCAGCAATCATTTCCCAAGATTAATTTACATTGCTGCTTCATCTCCAATATGAAGGAGAGAACAAAGTGGATGCATTGCAGCATGCAGATACTCAGTTAGTTGCAAACGTTTCTGTTGCTGAGACTTTAGCATTGCTAAGAATTTTTATGTTGTACAATTGAATTCTCCCCAAGTTAAACCGAGTGTTTATGTTCTATTCAAATACCCTTGCATGTTTTTGATCTTTTCTTTCATGCTGTTGATTTTGCTTGTTCATTCTTTGTGAACATTTTGAGATGGAGATTTTGGATTCACGTTGTTCCCAGCCTAACTCCAAAGGGGCGATATAAATGCATCCTTGGGCTATTCTTCTGAGTTACACACTCTGCTGAGG
The DNA here is from genome assembly GCF_047496795.1 of Chiloscyllium punctatum. NCBI lineage: Eukaryota > Metazoa > Chordata > Chondrichthyes > Orectolobiformes > Hemiscylliidae > Chiloscyllium > Chiloscyllium punctatum. The sequence goes on from NC_092763.1 coordinate 79,274,207, forward strand.
CCCTTGAAACAAAAGCTAGAGAAGCTGTGAACATGCAGCTCTCAATCTCATTTCATTGAGTAGCCCTGGCTGGTGATGGGCTCAACTCCCATCTCAGAGAAAACTCTCCATTGGTCACGACACACCAGCATTGCACTGAGGGAATGCTGTATGGTTGGAGGCACCATTTCTTGGTTAAAATATTGGGCTTTTTTGTAGAAATTCATGGAACATGGACACTACTGGTTATTTAATTGTCCATCCTCAGTTGCCCAGAGGGCACTTAAGGATCAGCCACATTGCTGTAGTTTTGGAGTCACCTGTATGTCACACTGTGTACAGACATAGTTCTTTCCCCAGAGGGCATTAGTGAATTAGATGGGTTTTGTTTTCCCCAACTAGTGGCAATGGTTTATTTATCATTGACTCTTACTTCATGACTTTTATAGATTTAAAATTCTACATCAACCCTGATGGGATTTGTATCCAAGGCTCCGAAGCATTACTTGGATTAATTATCTAGTGACAATATGTTAGGCTATTGCCTCCTCGTGAACCCTTATTGAACATTGAAATGAGCATAAAGAATCCCATGGCACTTTTCTTTAAGGTTATAAAGGGCCAGAAAACCAAGGAGAACTCATCTGTTCTGCTACAGATCTGAGATAGGAGTGTTTCCTTTCAGATAGGAGGGATGGAGAGATCCACTGTTTAACATTTCTTCTGAAAGATGGGTCTTCCAACAATGCAATGCAGTGACCACCAGATCTTTGCTCAGCTCTTAAAATAAATCCACTCCCCCCCGATCCTAATAAATAAAAGCAAAATGCTACAGATGCTAGAAATCAGAAACAAACACAGAGAATATTGGATATCCAAGTTCTGAAGAGTTGTTAGACTGAAACATTCCTGATGAAGGGCTTTTGCCTGAAACATCGATTTTCCTGCACCTCAGATGTTGCCTGACCTGCTGTGCCTTTCCAGCACCACTCTAATCTTGACTCTGATCTCCAGCTTCTGCAGCCCTCACTTTCACCCAGACTCAAAAATTAACTCTGTTTCTCTCTCCACAGATGCTGCCAGCCCTGCTGACTTTCTCCTGCATTCCCTGTGTTTGATAAACTGATGCACGGCTGACACAATGTTTAATGAAGAACAATGTCTCATTCAATGAGGAACTTTAATGTTAGTCCCAAGGGAACCATTTATCAAAGAGACATTGAAATGTAACACAATTATTGACAGTATTTGTACATAATCTGTTTAGTTAGATTCCAACACACATACAGAGGACTGCTCCATTTGATGTCATGATATTCATTGCTTTGCAAGTACATCTCTATTTTGATACAATTTTCACTCTGCATTTCACTGTTTCATTCTTATATTTTTATTCCTGTGTTGTTGCATGTTCCCCCAGCAGTTCTTATCAGGTAACATGTTGTTATGGCAAACTCCTGCCCAGCATCCTCTGCACAGAGTGTCCTTCACTCATATGATGCAAGTGCACCACAAGATTGTTTGTAAATTTCATTGTGTAGAAGATGTGTTGGGTCAACATGTGAAATTGGATGCAGGAGCATGGAATGCATAATGACAATACCTAAACTAACCCATACCTATTCTGTGTCTCCTTATGGTTTTAAATTCCCTGATCGTCACAGCAAAGGTGATGTAAAGAATTCATCTGGATTTTGTTTTATTTGTTTGTGGGATGTGACTGTTCCTGGTTGGGCCAGCATTTATTGCCTGTCCTTAGTTGCTCCTCGAGAAGGTGGGAGTGAACTGCCTTCCTGAACCGCTGCAGTCCATGTGCAGTAGGTTGACCCACAATGCCCTGAGGGAGGGAATTTCAGGATTTTGACCCAACGACAGTGAAGGAATGGTGATATATTTCCAAGTCTAGATTAGAGTGGTGCTGGAAAAGCACAGCAGGTCAGGCAGCATCCGAGGAGCAGGAAAATCAACGTTTTGGGCAAAAGCCAAATTCCTGATGAAGGGCTCTGATTCCCAGCATCTGCATTCCATATTTTTGCCTGATATATTTCCAAGTCAGGATGGGGACCAGCTTAGGGGGGGGACTTGCAGATCCTGTTGTTCCCATATATTTTCTGCTTGTCCTTCTAAATGAAAATGAGCATGAGTTTGGAAGGTGCTGTCTTTGTGATTGTTGGTGAATGTCTGCAGTGTATCTTGTAGATAGTACACGCTGTTACTGAGTGTTGGTGGTGGAGGGCGTAGACACTTGTGGATGTAATGCCAATTGAACCTGGATGATGACAAACATCTCCAGTGTTGTTGGAGCTGCACTTATCCAGGCAAGGGGTGAGTATTCCATCTGACTTGTGTCTTGTAAGTAGTGGACACGCTCTGGGAAGTCAGGAGGTGACTTGCAGTATTTAGGGTGGCACAGTGACACAGTGGTTAGCACTGCTGCCTCACAGTGCCAGAGACCCGGGTTCAATTCCCACCTCAGGCAACCGGTTGTGTGGAGTTTGCACATTCTCCTCGTGTCTGCATGGGTCCCCTCCGGGTGCTCCGGTTTCCTCCCACAGTCCAAAAATGTGCAGGTTAGGTGAATTGACCATGCTAAATTGCCCATAGTGTTAGGTGAAGGGGTAAATGTAGGGGAATGGGTCTGGGTGGGTTGCTCGTCGGTGTGGACTTGTTGGGCTGAAGGGCCGGTTTCCACATTATAAGTAATCTAATTCCTAGCCTCCAGCAAAGTCACCATCGTCTCATTTGCTCATTAGAGAGCCAAATAGTGGTGGTTTAGCCCTAGGGTCATCTCACACAAGGTCAAGAAGGAGAGTTATTAATATTAACTTCAGCCAGCATAGGAATTGAATCCACGCCATTGGCATCACTCGTAATCGCAAACCAGATGTTCAGCCAACTAGCTCCGTTAGTTCTCATAAAGTCACAGAGAAGTACAGCACAGAAACAGACCCTTTAGTCCAACTCTTCAATGCTGACCAGATATCCTAAATAAACCTAGTCCTTTTTCTGCGAACTTGGCCCATATCCCTCTAAACCCTTCCTATTCATATACCCATCCAAATGCCTTTTAAATGTTGAAATCGTACCAACCTCCACCACTTCTACTGGCAGCTTATTCCATACATGCACCACCATCTATGTAAAAGAATTCCCCCTTAAGCCCCTTTTAAATCTTTTCCCACTCACCTTAAACATATACCCTCTAGTTTTGAACACCCTCACCCCAGGGAAAAGACCTTGTCTATTTACCCTATCCATGTTCCTCATGATTTTATGAACCTTAAAAGGTCACCCCTCAGCCTCTGACAATGCAGGGAAAATAGCCCCAGCCTATTCAGCCTCTCTTTATAGCTCAAACCCTCCAACCTGGCAACAGCCTTGTAAACCTTTTATGAACCCTTTCAAGTTTCACAACATCTTTCCTAAAGCAGGGAGATCAGAACTGCGCATTATATTCCAAAAGTGGCCTGACCAATGCAGCAACATCATGACCTCCCAAATCCTATACTCAATTCACTGACCAATAAAGGAAAGCATTACAAACGCCTTCTTCATTATCCTATCTACCTGCAACTCTGCTTTTAAGGAACTATGAACCTGCACTCTAAGATCTCTTTGTTCAGCAACTCTCCTCACGACCTTACCATTAAGTGTACAAGTCCTGCCCTGATTTGCCTTTCCAAAATGCAGGACCTCACTTTTACCTCAATTAAATTCTATCTGCCACTCCTCAGCCCATTGGCCGATCCGATCAAGATCCTTTTGTACTCTGAGGCAACCTTTTTTGCTGTCCACTATACCTCCAAATGTTGGTGTCATCTACTAACGAACGAACCATTTCTACTATCTTCATATCCAAATCATTTATATAAATAATGAAAAGCAGTGACCAGCATCAATCCTTTTAGTACACCACTGGTCACAGGTCTCCAGTGTGAAAGGCAACACTCCATCACCACCCTCTGTCTTCTACCTTTTGAGCCAATTCTATATCCCAATAACTAATTCTCCCTGTATTCTGTGTGGTCTCACCTTGCTCACCAAGTCTTCCATGCGGGACCTTGTCAAATGCATAACTGAAGTTCAAATAAATCAGTCGACCACCCTGCCCTCATCAACCCTTTTTGTTACTTCTTCAAAAAAGTCGATCAAGTTGGTGAGACACAATTTCCCATGCACAAAGCTATCCTTATTCAGACCTTGCCTTTCCAAATACATGGAAATCCAGTCCCTCAGGATTCTCTCCAACAACTTGCCCACCACTGATATCAGGCTTGCTGGTCAATAGTTCCCTAACTTTTCCTTACCACCTTTCTCAAATAGTCTGGGCTCTCGCTGACACAAATATCTCAGTAACGGGCCTAGCTATCTCTTCCTTAGCTTCCTACAGTCATGAAAGGGCAATAAAAATAGAATGTTTCAAATATATCTTCAGAAGTAAGTGAATTTTTACCAGGGTGATCATTGATAATTATTGGCAACTAATCTCTTTGATTCTGAACACGCAATTTTATGTTAGTGGTAGCACATACCATCAGAATATAATTAACCATGCCAATTTAAAAAGAAAATTAAATATTTTTGTCCTATCTGTTTCTTTTATCTCTCTGCTAATCCCATCTGTATTTCCCAATTTTTTTTTCCACTGTCTGGATATGATTTGAATCTAATTTGTAATCCTTGCATTAAACTTTCTCGGTGGATGTTGCTTGAGTCAGTGAGCACCCTTCAATTCCAGTTGGTTGCAGAGAATCACTGTTATATGTCATGCTCAACATTAAAGGACACAATACTGAGAAAAGAAAACAAGTCTGGATTAGAGCCCACAAAAGTTTTGTTTGCCTTCATCAGAGATGAATAGTCCAAAGATGTGCAAGTTAGGTAATTGGCCATGTTAAATTATCTATACTGTGCAGGGATGTGCTGGCTAGGTGGATTAGCTCGGGTAACTGTAAGGTTATGGGGATACGGAGTTGGGTTTGGATGGGATGGGATGGTGTTTGGAGGGTCGGTGCAGACTTGATAGACTGAATGACCTCTTTCTGCACAGTAAGGATTCCATGATTCAAATCCAACCATCCATCCCTCCCTGATAACAAAATCAAGATCCATTGATTTAAATTTATAAGAAGGAATTCCTTACTGGAATGAAGAAATAGAAGTGGATAGCATACAATCTCCAAAGCAGGCAGGGCACCAGCAGAGAAGATCAGAGTCCAATTCCTGATGAAGAGTTTATGCTTGAAATGTTGATTCTCCTGATCCTCGGATGCTGGTTGACCAGCTGTGCTTTTCCAGCACTACACTCTTCGACAGGACACCAACAGATTTTTAAAGACATGGCTGGTTTTAACTCCAATTCCCGATAAGTTCTGGCCAGAAGCAGAGCCCAAATGGAAATTTAGGAAACTATGACTGGAGTATCTTTGGCAAAAGTTTACATCAATCAACTACATATTGAGGCTACCACTGGATGCTCATGAACAGGGGAGTTGTGGTGATGCACAGGTATTGGGGCAAGAGAGATCCATACTTTTCATTGCAGGACCCCAAAACGAGCACAACTCTTCCTTTTTGCAGCCCACAGGGAATCCTCAAAGCTGTCGAATAAAAGTAGGTACCCGGGCCCAGGTCTCATCTCCTCCAATTGAAATTGTATATTAAAAGCATAAATGTCACTTTCTACCCCGTGGAGTCCCTGCTCACCTGCTAAAATTTTGAAGAGGATCAGTGAGATAGGTAAGGTTATGTCTTCACTCCAAATATACCACCACAGAGTCCTGCCTCTCTCACCCTTTTCCTAGCATCTGTGAAGCCAGTGCTTTGGTGGTTAATGGTTAAAGTCCCGTGCCCTTGCTGTCCTTGATAAGAAAGACAAAAGGCTGGTGTGGAGAAGATCTGAACTGTTAACATGAATCTTAAGATGTTCACAAGGTTGGAGGTTAAGGATCAGAAGTGGATTAATTTCTGTTCCATATGAAAATACATATTAGGATAATGTAAGAGTGCACAGAGGTGGTTAAAACTTCATTGGTGGTTTTAGGTGTCACTAGTTGGGACAGCAATCACTGCCCAACCTAACTGTTGTCTTTTTGAAACACTGCACTCAATGTCCATGTCGAGCAGATATCCTAAATTAATCGAGTGCCATTTACCAGCATTTAACTCATATCCCTCTAAACCCTTCCTCTTCATTTACCCATCCTGATGCCTTTTAAATATTGTTATTGTACCAGCCTGCACCACTTCCTCTGCAACTCATTCCATACACTCTCTGCGTGAAAAATGTGCCCTTTAGGTCCCTTTTATATTTTTGCCCTCTTACCCTAAACCTATGCCCACTCATTCTGGATTCTCTGGTTCTGGAGAAAAGAATTTGACTATTTACCCTATCCATATCCCTCAGGATTTGTACGGTCGCCCCTCACCCCTCAGGGGAAACACCCCTCTTGGTCAAACTCTCCAATCCTGGCAGCATGCTTGCAAATCGTTTCTGAATCCTATCAAGATTAACAACATCTTTCCAAAGATTTTTGTAGAACATCAGTCTAAACTCATTTTGTTGTGTGAAAGCAACAACAACATTATAGATAGTGACAAAACATCATAACTTTTTAAAATTTTAATTTCAGTCCCCCCAGGGACGTTGTGCTAAACACCTTAATTGCAGCCTTGGAGCACAATTTATGTTTGTCTTCTAATTCTTCTCTTCTGTAGTTTCGGTCCTACTTTGCAACAATCATTCCGAAGAGTGCATGAAAAATTGAACACTGATTATGTTATAAAATTAAGGTAATCTTTCTGGTTAAATTGATATAAAAGGTTTGTATTTTTATACACCATGACCACTGACTGTCTCAGACTGCTTTTACACTCAGTGAGGTTCTTGATGTGTAGTCAATGCTAATGTAGGAATCAGCTCACCTATATGCAACAAATCTATTAAAAACACAATGATTGAATCATCAGGATCTGGAATACATGAGCTGGAAGTGTGTTGAAGGCAGGCTCAACTGAGTCATTCAAGAGGTTGTTGGACGTTTTTGTTTTAAATATAAACAGCTTGGAGGGTTATAGGGAAAAGCAGGAGAGTGGCATGAAATCAAAATTCTCATTGATCCAGCACAGGCAAGATGGGCTGAACCGGCACTGTTGTAATTGTGCAATCCCTTTCAGTATTGGTCAAGTCATTTTGTGCAGTGGGGTTTGGGAGAGGGGAGACTTCCTTCAAAATACTGTCATCAGATCTTTGAAATCCAGTTGAGCATATGGCAAATGAGACCATAGCTTGTTGATTCATCCAAAGGTCTGTTCTCAAAAAGCAGCACATCCTTATGACAGGACTATACTGCAGTCTCGACCTTGCACTTTTCACTCAGACCCTGTGATGAGTGAAAAGTCAGAGTGTTAAGAACAAAGCCCTGGTTGACACTGCCAGGTCAGCAGCAATTTTTATCTTCGGTGGAATATTATCCAGTTTCTGATACAGGGTGGCACAGTGGCTCAGTGGTTAGCACTGCTGCACCAAGGATCTGGGTTCAGTTGCAGCCTCGGACAACTGTCTGTGTGGAGTTTGCACGTTCTCTTTATATCTGCCTGGGTTTCCTCCAGGTGCTCTGGTTTCCTCCCACAGCCCAAAGATGTGTAGGCTAGGTGAATTGGCCATGGGAAATGCAGGGTTACGGGAAATGGTAAGGAGCTGGGTCTGAGTAGGATGCTATTCAGGGGGGGTTGGAATGGGCCAAATGGCCTCCTTCCATACTGTAGGGATTCAGTTCTATTTGAAGGGTACATTTTGTAGCATGTTGACTGGTTAGGACTTTCTCTGTTGCAGAATAACTATTTTAGCACAAGCTCATTGTGAACATAATCCTGTCGGTGTTGTAGTGCTGCAAACAGTGTTTTGAATTTAAATGGCTGTTTCTGAGTAGAGTTGGGTAGTTCTCGCTTGTTCCCTGGTCAATATTTACTCTGCAACCAACAACTAAAGAAAACAGATGGTTGCAAGCAGTTATTTGATTGTTAATTGTGGGAATTTGCTAATTAGAAATGGGAAGCTGTGATTCTGCCATTAAAGCAGTGACTTTGCTTCAAAAGTGCTTCATTGAATCACAGAAAGAGGGTCTCCCTATCACCCAGGGCCAATCTCCTACCTTTTCCCCTTATTCCTGTACACCATTTCTATCCAACTATCGGATCATCTTTGGAAAATGGAGTCACCACCAAAGGAGACAATGTAAGCATGAGTTGGCACAGTGGCTCAGTGGTTGGCACAATTGCTTGACAATGCCAGAGATTCAGGTTTAATTCCACCCTTATGCAAACATCTATATGGAGGCTGCAAATTCTATCCATGTCTGCATGAGTCTCCTCTGGGCATTCTGATTTCCTCTCCCAGTCAAAATCTGTGCAGGGTAGTGGATTGGCTACTCTAACCTACTCATAGGGTCCAGGAATGAGCAGGCTAGCCAGGGGGGGGGAGTGCTGGGTTACAGGGATTGGGTGGAATGCTTTTTGGAGGGTAGGTGTGGGCTGAATGGCCTGCTTCCACACTCTAGGGATTCTATGATTATTTCCTGCTTTATTTTCTCAGGCTACTGCTTCCTCGAACATTTTCTGCAGTTGCTAAAATATAACAAACTCCAGATTTAAACTTCAGTCCTGCAGCAGACAAAGTCTGAAAACATAGACCAAAGGAAATAAATAATTCCTTCATTTATTTGCTATTCCTAAATTGCACTGTGATCTTATTTTCAAAGAAAAAAAGCCTTAAACAAGTAAAGGCAGTTTGTAATTTTGAACCTCCCCACTCCGTTCATGAGGCTTGCGTTTATGCAGAAATGTGGATGACTTGTCCTGTGGGTCCTCATTCTCTGCCCACCGGTGGGCTAGGCCTGTTTGTGAAAGGCTTAAAGATCGCAATGTACAGAAAGTAATTGTCTCCATAGATAATGTTTGGCTCTTGTGACCTCCTGGACTGACTCTGAAGAGTCATCAAAACTCAAAACGTTAGCTCGCTCTCTTTCCATGGATGATGTCTGACCCGCTGTTTTTTTTTTCTCAATGACTTTGATTATCGTTGGGTGCCAATGAGAAATTCTTTTTAGATTAGATTTGATTTGATTTATTGTGGTCACATGTACCTGACAAGTTTTGTTTGCAAGCAGTACAGACACATCATTGTAAGCATGGACATATAGATCATAGGGTGCTTAGACAGAACAAGGCACACAAGGTTACAGCAGTACAAGAGGTGTGTAAAGCAAGATCATCATTAACAAGATCATCATTATTTGAAGTTGGAGAGGTCCATTCATCAGTTTATCAACAGCAGGGAAGAAGCTGTTCCTGAACCTGTTGGTGCATGTTTTCAGGCTTCTATACTTTCTGCCTGACAGAAGAGGTTGTAGGAGAGCATTACCGGAGTCAGGGGGGGCGGGGGGGGGGTTCTTTGATGATGTTAGCGTTTGAGAAGTGTAAGTGGAGTCCATGCATGGAAGGTCAGCTTCCCCAATGGTCTGGGCCATGCTCACAACCTTCTGTAGTTTCTTACAGTCTTGGGCAGAGCAGTTGCCCAACCGGGTTGTTATGTACCTAGATAGTCTGCTTTCAATATTGTGCAATTTTTTGGAGCACTTTTGTCCTTTGCTGGTTCTGATTTTGTTGGACACCTCTCAGGCCGATGGTAAAGGGAAGTTAAAGGAGTGCAAAAGAGGAGAGAGGGGATCAGGTGAAAGGGAAGAAGTTGTCGGTCCTGATTTTTTGATCATGGGACAGTTCCATGGAGTGTCTGGTATTTTGCTGCTTCCTTATCTTATTTGTTTGCAAACACGAACACCCTTACACATTTGATGAAGGCTACTCTTAACAAAATTTCTTCAAGAGAAGAAATTAGGGTGGCACTGCTGCCTCACAGCGCCAGAGACCTGGGTTCAATTCCTGCCTCAGGTGACTGACTGTGTGGAGTTTGCATGTTCTCCCCGTGTCTGCGTGGGTTTCCTCCGGGTGCTCCGGTTTCCTCCCACAGTCCAAAGATGTGCAGGTCAGGTGAATTGGCCATGCTAAATTGCCCATAGTGTTAGGTAAGGGGTAAATGTAGGGATATGGGTGGGTTGCGCTTCGGCGGGTTGGTGTGGACTTGTTGGGCCGAAGGGCCTGTTTCCACACTGTAAGTAATCTAATCTAAATCATATGAGAAGCATCATTATTGCATTGACAAATACAGCAAACTCAAAGGGTAAAATAGCTTATTCCTGCTTCTATTTGTTATAAAATTAAAACTGAGTTAGACATTTAAAAGGGCTCTAATTCAATTTTGACATGTTTAAAGTACCTCCCAAAGTCAAAATCCTGTGTTTATAAACTCTAAGATGATTTGTCAAATGCTATAAAGAGTGAGCATTAGATTGACTTACTGTGAGCAGTCAGGGGAAATTGTAGAGGCAGATATTATACTTCCTTATTAAGATTCCAAAAGCCAGCAAACACAATTCAGTAGAAAAGCTAGCAGGTTCAATTTACAATTGAAAAGGTGTGTCAATATTCTCTTCTACTGAAAATTACTGCTGCTTTTTGACAATAAGTATATTAAAATCAAGCAAGAAAGAGAAAAACACAGCGCTGCTGATTGACAATGAAAAAATCAAACCTATTGTTGTCATTCTGTAATTCTTGAAAGTTCAGGCATTATTCAACTCTTCAGGTCAGAACTAACAAATGATACATTATTTTATTGCGAAAGATATGAAGTTAATTGATATGCTAATTAATCTCTGTCACGTCAGTACACACATTCTGGATTAGTGGTGCTGGAAGAGCACAGCAGTTCAGGCAGCATCCAAGTAGCTTCGAAATCGACGTTTCGGGCAAAAGCCCTTCATCAGGAATAAAGGCAGTGCTGATGAAGGGCTTTTGCCCGAAACGTCGATTTCGAAGCTACTTGGATGCTGCCTGAACTGCTGTGCTCTTCCAGCACCACTAATCCAGAATCTGGTTTCCAGCATCTGCAGTCATTGTTTTTACCACGTCAGTACACACATGTTTGTCATTTTATTGTTTTGCTGTAAAGTGGAAACATTATTTTGAAATGCCGTAATTTAATTAGTGGAGAAGAGCATGAATTTATACAAAGCTTCAAATAAGATATGGCTCTCAAAGAGGGATAAATTTCATTCAGCTGATTTCCAGGATGAGGGAATTATTTAGTGAGCAGGCATTGAGTTGACTGGGTCAATATTCCCCAGCGTTTAATCTAGTCTCAGGATGCCAGACTAATAAATTGGTGAAATAAGAATGAGATTAGAAGAAACGTCTGCAGTCAAAGTGATGTGAGCTGTAAATTCTCCCCACTACAGAGCTCTCACTAAGTGCATTATTTTGAAAGCTGAACTTTTAAAATGTTTATATTTTGAAATGTACCTATCACTCAAGATAGTTAAGACAATTCTAGTTAAAGACCCTGGCTCAGAGACATGTCCATGTGATCCACTTAACATCAGTTAAGGGAGAGAAACTTTAAAAAAAAAGTCAATCTTTAACCAGAAGCAACAAAATAGAAATTGTTTAATTACATTGAAATGTTTCAGAAGTATGTCATCAGCATTACATTTTTGGAAAGGACTTTGAAGAGTTTATGTTGATTTTAAAGGGCTCAATTATAATTTTTGTCAATAAGAAAAACTGATCCATGTAAGTGGTGATCCACAGCATGGAAGCATCATAATTGGAAAGTGAGTTAATGTTGTGGAGGCTCAGTGACATATTTTTGGGATTTGCTTCTATCTTTCATAGTGAGAACTGATGCAAGGTTTTCTTTCTGTTGGAACAGGTCAGTTTGTTTGAGAGACAGAATGTTATGGAAACAGCAAATTCCCAAAACAATGTTCTATGAGCTTTACTAATTACTTGCAGTACCTGTACAGTAACATTTTGCAACTCATGTGTTCAGATCCCCCTGCATCTCAGACCTTTGCAATCACTCATTATTTGAGATAACATGCTTTTAAAAATTCTTGTTTCTGTCCAAATGGGCAATTTCATGTTTTCACACATTATACACCATTGTTGTGATTGTGTTCACTGAGCTGGGAATTTGTGTTGCATCACAAATTCCCAGCTTGGCGAACACAACCACAACAACGAGCACCCGAGCTACAAATATTCTCACAAACATTATACACCATTTTCCAATATTCATAACTATACATCTTTTCACCCATGTCTTTTAGGTACATGCTAAAACATTAAAGCCCAAGCATTGGTCAATGTGACACACCATTCATTATGTCTTGCCAAACAGAAAATGACCCATTTATGCATAGTTTTTGTTTTCTGTAATCTAATCACCCTTCTGCCCAGGCCAGTAGACTTGAGCCCTTATTTTCCACAATTAGCCATTTCTTTTAAAACACTAGGATGAAGTCCATCAGGACCCAGGGACATATCATACACTGCTCAATCAGTTTGCTCAATATCACATCCTGGCTGATTGTAATTTTCTGGAGTCGATTCTTATCTATCATTTCCTGATTTACAGCTATTTTTGGGATGTTAATTATACATTCCATAGTGAGAAATTATGCAGAATACTCATCCAGTTTATCTTGCATCTATTTATTTTCCATTATTAACAGACACAATTTTTATAGAACCAATGATCCCATTGGTAACTCTTTTCTTTCTAAACACCTGTGATCCTCATTTATTTTAACTTTTTTGATGTGTTATATATTTTGCACTATTAAACACTTTCCTCTGCATTTGTTACCTTTGTTGAATTTCTTTAATCAACCAACGATGTTGTGTCCATAAGACCATAAGACACAGGAACAGAAGTAAACCATTATCCCCCATTGAGTCTACCCTGTCAATTAATGAAATCATGGCTGATCTGATAATCCTCAACTCCAATTTCCTGCCATATTCCCTCCCTGATTAACAAACTGTCCACCTCAGCCTTGAATATACTGAATGACCCAATCTCAACAGCCCCCTATGGTAAAGAATTCTAGTTCTGGGAAAACTGTTAGTAACTGTAAATTTTCCATGTTACAATCACTGCTCTAACTCTGTTTTCAGATTTATGTCCCTGCTAATAATGCTACACACAGAGATCTTTGTAAATGTGTGTTCTCTGTTCTCTCCTTACCCTCTGTCAAAACTAAACCTCACAGATGCATATGGTTTCAAAATCAAGGACTGACAGTCACAAGGATCAATATTATTAATTACTTAAAAAATCCAAGTGTTCTCACTACAAACCATTACAATTCTTAAACTTCCTTTTTTAAACGCTTTTAAAAATAATTACAGCTTTTATTCAATTAACCTCTTTGAGATGTTATGACACATCTCTCGAGTAGGTGATACTTGAGCCTAGGTTTTCTGGCTCAAAGATAGGGACACTAACCCTGAACCACAAGAGCTTAAAACAATTACAGATTTGATATATTTTTAATCACCCTGTTGCAGAGATGTTATTACACAGCTCTGGGGCAGGTGGTATTTGATTACAAGTCTCCTGGCTCATAGTTATGGACACTACCCCAGCACCACAAGAGCCCAAAACAATTACAAATTACCAAAACATTTTCAATTAATTACAACTGTTTCATATTATTGTTTGCCCTGGCAGTGTTATGGAGTGCTGTACTGTCAGAGGTGCTGCCTTTTCAATAAAACAGTAAAATTGGATCTTGTCTGCTCTCAAAGATAAATATACAAGCAGAATAACTAATTTTTAAGGAGATCAATAAAGGACATTTTAACCATGGAATTGGTGATGATGGGAAGTGGCATGGAGTGGTGAGGGGGGTTCCTAGCTCACCATATGGCAACATCATCAGCCAATAACCTGCAATCATCAAACAACTAGGCCTGAGCTTGCTGTCCCTCGTTGTGTTTGCTGATAGGAGAGAAGAGCCTTCATTAGAAAAGAAACTGAGGCAGAGGCAGCAGCATCATAATTAATCCCATTTCCCCACATGCACTGTGGGTGGGCAGGAACAGTTAGACATAGCGTGAAGCTGTCATCTCACCTCCCAGCATTGACTTGGTGAGCTGATGCAGCTCCACAAATGAACAGGTTGCAGGATACAGGGCAAATGGTGTCTTCAGGATATTATATGGGACTCAGGATGAATATTAAAATATCCAAGCAATCCTATAAAATATGTCAGTGTGCCCTTCAGCGCGGTGTTCATGGCGTCATCACTATATCATGGCTGGTGACCTAAAGCAATAAATGTCTCAGGCTCCACTTTGGCATGGGATCACTTGAAATATGACACTCAGATTAAAGCATACTGCTCTCTGTGACTGAATTGCCTGGACTAGCTGTGGATCTTCACCTTTATATGGTGGCTCAGTGGTTAGCACTGCTACCTCACAGCACCAGCGATCTGGGTTTGATTCCACCCTTGGGCGACTGTCAGTGTGGAATTTGCACATTCTCCCTGTGTCTCTGCGGGTTTTCTCTGGGTGCACTGGTTTCCTCTCACAGTCCAAAGATACGCAGACTCAGTGAATTGGCCATGCTAAATTGCCTATAGTGTTCTGGGATGTGAAGGTTAGGAGCATTAATCAGGGGTAAATGTAGGGTAGGGGGTTTGAGTGGGATACTCTTTGGTGGGTCAGTGTTGGGCTGAAGGGCTTTTTTCCACACTGTAGGGATCCTAAGATGTATGTATAGCCAATTATAAGAGACATCTGTTGAATCCTTCAGTACCATATTGTCCATGCCTAGTTTCTTCCGTTACAAGGCATAGACATAAGCATCTGATATATGTACCCTGCTGGATGCAAGGCCCCCAGCTGTGACTTCACTGTAGAAATATAAGGTGCATTGGCATGTTGTGAAGATGTGAAATACGTCATTGAAATGCAATTTACTTTATTGATTGTTATGGACCAGAGCAGACCCCCCTCAAAATATATTAAGGAGGTAGCCTAGATCCTATTTTTGTCTTATTTAAAAAGTAAATGTGAAGTGCCATGTTCTAGGTACAATTCAATTGGTTAAACTACTCAATGTTAAGCAAAACCCAATTTATTCAAACACTATTGTTAAAATACAACAAAAGAAGGAGGAACTTGGAATAATGATTCTTTTGGAAGACTTCACATAAGAATAGAGTATTTAACGACTAAATAGTAACTGTTCCAATACACCAACATCCCATAAACACACCCTTGGCAAAAATGCAAATTCAGACACAAATTGTCTCACGTGCAGTTCTTCAATCCAGGAAGAAAATCATCATAAGACAATTCTGAGAGAAAACTTAGAGAGAGAGAGTAGCAGCTGGGAGAGATTCACTGCCTTCTAACCCTGCTGAGCCCCAGCAACAACTAACAAAAGCTAATAAAAATCCTGGATCTGTGGGATCGTCACCACACCCATTCAGACTGCTTCTATTGTTCCAACTTTTAAAAAGCCCCAAGGCCTGACAAGTTGTTTCTCTTCTCATAAACTGCTTGATATCAGTCCTCCAATCTCTGTTATGGACCAGGCCAGACCCCCTTACAATATTTTACGAAGATAGCCTAGACCCTAACCTGTTCTTATTTTCAATGTAGATGTGATGTAGATGTCCCAGATGTGATGTAGCTGGTCAATCCACTTGGCTTTATTAAAACAGAATTTATTTAAACAGTGCAGTTGAAATACGAACAAAACAAAGAAGAATTTAGAATAACTTAACGACTGGAAAACTTAGGTAAAAACAATGACTGCAGATGCTGGAAACCACATTCTGGATTAGTGGTGCTGGAAGAGCACAGCAGTTCAGGCAGCATCCAACGAGCAGCAAAATTGACGTTTCAGGCAAAAGCCCTTCATCAGGAATAAAGGCAGTGAGCCTGAAGCGTGGAGAGATAAGCTAGAGGAGGGTGGGGGTGGGGAGAGAGTAGCATAGAGTGCAATGGGTGAGTGGGGGAGGGGATGAAGGTGATAGGTCAAGGAGGAGAGGGTGGAGTGGATAGGTGGAAAAGAAGATAGGCAGGTAGGACAAGTCCAGACAAGTCATGGAGACAGCTACTGAGCTGGAAGTTTAGAACTAAGGTGAGGTGGGGGAAGGGGAAATGAGGAAACTGTTGAAGTCCACATTGATGACTTGGGGTTGAAGTGTTCCAAGGCAGAAGATGAGGTGTTCTTCCTCCAGGCGTCTGGTGGTGAGGGAGCAGCGGTGAAGGAGGCCCAGGACCTCCATGTCCTCGGCAGAGTGGGAGGGCGAGTTGAAATGTTGGGCCATGGGGCAGTGTGGTTGATTGGTGCGGTTGTCCCAGAGATGTTCCCTAAAGCGCTCTGCTAGGAGGCGCCCAGTCTCCCCAATGTAGAGGAGACCGCATCGGGAGCAACGGATACAATAAATGATATTAGTGGATGTGCAAGTAAAACTTTGGATGTGGAAGGCTCCTTTAGGGCCTTGGATAGAGGTGAGGGAGGAGGTGTGGGCACAGGTTTTACAGTTCCTGCGGTGGCAGGGGAAAGTGCCAGGATTGGAGGGTGGATCGTTTGGGGGCGTGGACCTGACCAGGTAGTCGCGGAGGGAATGGTCTTTGCGAAAGGTGGAAAGGGGTGGGGAGGGTAGTGGGGTCTGTTTGGAGGTGACGGAAATGTCAGCGGATGATTTGGTTTATGCGAAGGTTGGTAGGGTGGAAGGTGAGCACCAGGGGCGTTCTGTCCTTGTTACGGTTGGAGGGGTGGAGTCTGAGGGCGGAGGTGCGGGATGTAGACGAGATGTGTTGGAGGGCATCTTTAACCATGTGGGAAGGGAAATTGCGGTCTCTAAAGAAGGAGGCCATCTGGTGTGTTCTGTGGTGGAACTGGTCCTCCTGGGAGCAGATATGGCAGAGGCGGAGGAATTGGGAATATGGGATGGCATTTTTGGAAGAGGTAGGGTGGGAAGAGGTGTAATCCAGGTAGCTATGGGAGTCAGTGGGTTTGTAAAAAATGTCAGTGTCAAGTCGGTCAACATTAATGGAGATGGAGAGGTCCAGGAAGGGGAGGGAGGTGTCAGAGATGGTCCAGGTAAATTTAAGGTCAGGGTGGAATGTGTTGGTGAAGTTGATGAATTGCTCAACCTCCTCGTGGGAGCACGAGGTGGAGCCAATGCAGTCATCAATGTAGCGGAGGAAGAGATGGGGAGTGGTGCCGGTGTAATTGTGGAAGATCAACTGCTCTACATAGCCAACAAAGAGACAGGCATAGCTGGGCCCCATACGTGTGCCCGTGGCTACCCCTTTGGTCTGGAGGAAGTGGGAGGATTCAAAGGAGAAATTGTTAAGGGTGAGGACCAGTTCGGCCATACGAATGAGAGTGTCAGTGGAAGGGTTCTGTTGGGGATGTCTTGAGAGGAAAAAACTGAGGGCTTGGAGGCCCTGGTCATGGCGGATGTAGGTGTAGAGGGATTGGATATCCATGGTGAAGATGAGGCGTTGGGGGCCAGGGAAACGGAAGTCTTGGAGGAGGTGGAGGGCGTGGGTGGTGTCTCGAACGTATGTGGGGAGTTCCTGGACTAGGGGGGATAGGACAGTGTCGAGGTAGGTAGAGATGAGTTCAGTGGGGCAGGAGCATGCTGAGACAATGGGTCGGCCAGGTGGTCAGGCTTGTGGATCATGGGAAGGAGGTAGAACCGGGCAGTGTGGGGTTCCCGGACTATGAGGTTGGAAGCTGTGGCTGGGAGATCTCCTGAGGTGATGGGGTTCTGTATGGTCTGGGAGATGATAGTTTGGTGATGGGGGGTGGGGCCATGGTCGAGGGGGCAGTAGGAAGAGGTGTCCTCGAGTTGACGTTTGGCTTCAGCGGTGTAGAGGTCAGTGCGCCAGACTACCACTGTGCCCCCCTTTATCTGCTGGCTTGATGGTGAGGTTGGGATTGGAGCAGAGGGATTGGAGGGCTGCGCGTTGTGAGGGTGAGAGGTTGGAGTGGGGGAGGGAGGTAGACAGGTTCAGGCGGTTAATATCCCGGTGGCAATTGGAAATGAAGAGGTCTAGGGCAGGTAATAGGCCAGCGCGGGGTGTCCAGGTGGATGCAGTGTTTTGGAGGTGGGCGAAGGGGTCCTTGGAAGGTGGGCGGGAGTCCTGATTGTTAAAGTAAGCTCGGAGGCGGAGGCGGAGGCGACGGAAGAATTGTTCGATGTCACGGCGTGTATTAAATTCATTGATGCGTGGACGGAGGGGGATGAAGGTGAGTCCTTTGCTGAGTACTGAAAGTTCGTCCTCAGTGAGGGGGAGTTCTGGGGGGATGGTGAAAACTCGGCAGGGCTGGGAGCTGGGAACAGGTGTGGGTGTCGAGCTGGGAGTGGGGGCGGAACCTGTAACTGGAGTGGGTGTAATGGTGGGGGTAATGGGGGTGGAGTCATGAGCAGGGGTAGTGTTCCCCTTGGGGTTCTGGGGGGTGGGGATAGTGACAGTGGGGTCTGTGGGGTCGTGTCAGCAGAATGCAGGTGAGTGGCGCTGGTGGGGGCGGAAGGGGTGGTGACCACGGCAGTAGGGGTGGCGGAAGTTACTGAGCATGTGGCATCAGTGATGATGTGAGGGCCGGAAGTGATGTCACGTGTGATGCATGAGTAATTGTGAGAGGTGGAAGTGGTTGTGGGAGTGGCCATGATGGGGGCGGAAGTGACATCATCAATCAGCGTGGGGGTGGCAGCTGCATGGCTAATGGCGTCTGAGTAAATTCCAAGGCCAGGGGAATCTTCTGGAATGTTTGAGGAGCGCTGGTTATGGAGGTGGGTAGATAAAAGTTTGTTGTACTTATAGTTTTTGATGTTTGAGATGGAGTTGAAATACTGTTTGTTGAGAGTATGAATTCTCCTGAGGATGTAGGACAGAGTGGGTCCTTTGCAATTCTGAGAGAGTGTGGCCCTCAGCTGAGGCAGGGCTGACTGTAGAGAGGTTAGGTGCCCGGCGCATTGCTGCAAGCGTGGAGCGGAGGATCTTGAAGGAGAACTGTTGCTGGTGTTTTTGAATCTGTAGTCTGTACTGTTTGTCCTGTGCGGGTCCGAACTCTGCTGGTTTAAAGGTGGTCAGGAGTCCGTGTGGGATGAATTGGTTATGGAGGCAGGCACTGAGGAAGCAAATGTGGCTGTGGTATTGAGTTTGTTTCACGACATGGTTGAAGGTTCATGGTCAAAATTCACCACAATACATTGACAGCTCAATCCGTTTCTGTTGGCATGAGTCTGGAATGTCAGACATAGCTACAAAGCTGGGATCACATGATGGGACTGGCCTTGAACAGCATTGCCTGTATAAGGATAGTATTAGTGTGATTTCACATGGTGATGCAAGATTGAGGGTAACATTTATATGAGACCTTTGTCTTCCTGCTCCATTAAGGAGTGCAGGAATCTGCAGTGAGATTTCATATTTATCCTGGTTTAATCCAATGTGATCACTTGATTATTTTGTAAAATAGTAAACGTTTCTTTTGAATGGTGTATCAAAAAGTCACAACTTCTGGTCATTTTACTCTAAAGTTCTTGACAAAAGCCCTTTAAACAATGCACATCAAATGTCAAAGAAACACAGAATTGGATCAGTGTAGAAGCAGGTGAAACAGTCCTTTGTGTCTGCACTAGCTCTCTGGGTAAACATTATTGGTAGAATCTTCCCCCAGCCTCCACAATACAATTTATGGAACAAACCTGTGAGATTGTATAGGATGTCAAGCATGACCTTTCCTGATACTGAGATTGATGAGCCATGATTTCCAATTAGCTTCCGGAAGTCATGACGAGGTTGTTGCCACAGAGCAGGAGGAGACTTATTAACGGGGATTATCGCTCATTACTACCCACATTATTGCTTAATTTCGCTTCAATAATATGCACTCTCCTATTCTGCCACTCACAGGATTCAGAGAATTCCAAATATAAAAGCCACAGTAAGTGAGTCCAGCCCGCCACTTGTTTTGCTAGATCTCCTTCTTGAATATTTTGTTTCTTTATTTTCTGTCTTCTCTAGCTTTTTTTCTCTTCAATTTTATTTTACTTACACCTTTGTGAAGAGTTTGGCCACGCTGAAGGTGTCAGCCACAGTGGGAGTCAGCCCAGCAGCATGCTCTCGGAGTAGTGGCATCGGAGACAGGTTTGGGTTCCCAGCGGATTCTGCATCATCAAGGTGTTCCTCGCGCTGATTCATGGATGCTGCCGTGGAGAGCAGTTTGGATTCCCTGCAGCATCTGCTTCCCACACAGATTCATGAAGGCAGCAGCAGAGGTGAGTATGGGCCCAGTGCGAGGCCCAGCAGCATCGGCAACACCAGCATTGGTGAGGTGGGCCCAAAGTGGACTCACGGCAGTGGTGGAGTCGAGTTTGGGTTGGTTCATACCCAACGGCATCGGTGGTGTCTGGGTTGGCGAGGTCCATTGAGGATTCATTGTGGGGCAGACGAGATGGCACTGAAGATTAGCAACTTTCATTCCAGCAGCAAAGGGGACTCATCCTTGGCCACCAGGCCCATGGATCATGGGAGAGAACTTAACAAGAAAGGCTGTAAAGTTGGACACTTCCTTTTTTTCTTCATTTTTCTGCCTTTCTGTTCTATGTTTTGGTTTGTTTCTCTGCATTTTAAGATGGTGCCAAGAGTGGCAAAGCTGTAAAACACTTTTCACTGTATTTCGTAGCAAGATACACATGACAATAAATCAACCAAGCATTAATGTCACAGGGCATTCTCCAAGGATAGTGTTTACACATACCCCATATTCATAGAATTTGGCATCTAACACATAGCAGCCTCACTACACCTCTTGATCTACTTACAGTAAGCTTCTGCGCTTTTTATGCTGCAGTTGGCCTATACTGACACCCAATAAAGATAGAGAAAATTGGTTATGAAAGTATCTTAGCAAGACATGTAAATACAAATGGCAAGAACTTGTACCAATATATTAAACATGTGAAAGTATCTAAAATAAAGATAGGATCCTTGGAGGATGACAGAGAACAGAGAAATAACAATAACGTGAACTTTTTTTTTTGCATTAGTCATTGTAGTGGAGGATGCCATAAACATCCCAAAGATAAATGATAATCAAAGTACTGCTGGGGGAAAGATACGTTAAAAATCTCTACCATGAGGGATAAGGTATGTGACAAACTAACAGGACCAAAGTCAGGTAAGTCACCCAGGCCTGATGGCCTGCATCCAAAGGTTTTGAAGGAAGTGGTTGCAAAAGTAATGGACACATTGTTTGAAATATTCCAGAACTTATTGGGTTCCAGAAGTGTCCAGTAGAATGGAAAATTGCTAATGTGACAGCCCTGTTCAAAAATGCAGGTCAGTTAGCCTAATGTCTGGCACAGGGAAAATCTTATTAAGGAAGAAAAGGCAGGAGATTTAGAAAAAGTGTAATGCAATTAAACAGAGTCAGCTTGGCTTTGTGAAAGGGAAATCATATTTGAAAATTTGCTGGAGCTCTCTGAGAATATACCAAACATAATTGATAAAAGAGAACTGGTAGATGTACTGTTTTTTGATTTATCAGAAATCAATTAATAAGATTACGCAAAAGGCGTAAGATAGGAGCTCTCAGAATTGTGGTAACGTATGGACTGGAAGGCAAACAGAAGATAAAGAGTTTCATTCATGGGTTTTCTTCATGTTACAAAGATGTTAACTATTGGAATACAGCAAAAATCAGTCTTAGGACCTCAATTATTTACTATTCATAGTAATGACTTGGAAGATCAGACAGCGTGTAATATATCCATTTTGCTGACAAAACTAAAATAGGTGCAAAGGAGTGTTGTGATAAAACTTCAAAGGATTCCAAATGGGTTGAGAGAGTGGACAAAAACTTGGCAGTTGGAGTTTAATACAGGAAGGTGTGAGGTACTGTATTTGGTTAGAAGAGTCAGAAGGCTGAGTGACATTTAAATGGAGCAAGGCTCCTAAAAAGAACATGTTTTTGTGGATAAACACAAAAGGTTAGCATGTAGGTGATGTAAGTAATTAAGAAGGCAAGTGGAATTTAGGCCTTTATTGTTTGGGCATTGAACTTTACAAACAGAGAGGTTTCATTACAACTGTACAGAGTGTTGGTGAGATTACACCTGGAATACAGTGCCCAGTTTTGGACTCCAAATTTTAAAAAAATGGATGTGATGGTTTTGCATACTGTTCAAAAGAGATTCATTAGGCTAATTACTAGAATAAAAGCATTGATATATCAAGAATGGCTAACAAGATTGGGCCTTTATTCATTAAAGTTTTGAAGAATGAGGAGTGATCTTTTTGAAATTATTCAAGATTCTGAGGGGACTTGGCAGAGTAGCGGTTGAGAAGATGTATCCAGAAGTCAGTGAAGACTCAGATGCCAAGGATTTTTTTTTTCCAGTGGGTAGTAACTGTTGGGGATTCTCAATCCCAGTGAACTGTAGAGCCAAGTTGACTGAGTGAACTTATATTGGAGGGAGATGGAGCTTTCAAATAGGAAGGAGTTGCCAGCTACGAGGAGCTGGTGGGAAAGAGGAGTTGAGGCCTTTGAAGATCTTGCTGAATGGCAAAGCAGACTTAATAGAATAAATAGAACAGTGCTATACCTACTTCTGGTGTTTTTATCTTTGCAATGCTGCTGCAAGGATTCTGTGAATGATTAGAATAGACACTCATCTGACAGAAGGGACCAGGCTGCATCTCAGTGCTCCTCTCTTGCTATTTTAGCACTCATTCATGTTGAGCGAACATGGATGCCCTCAGTATCCCTGCCTTGTCTTACCTTTTGGTATCTGCTCCTTAACCATGGCCTAAGGACTCTCAATACTGTTGTCTTTGCCATGCTCTTTAGTACGGACTTAAAACCAGGCAAGATTGTCTCCATCATCAAGCAATTCAAGCTGATGTATGGCATCATGCTCTGTCAATGTCACTTCTGTACCATGTACCAGTTGTGTACATAGCAAACACACAGCATGTGCTTCAACCCAACTATCTCAAAGGCCGAGAGAGTAGTCCTTGTCATCAGTGTGATCAGTCATCAGTCATTGACCCTTCAGTCAAGGTATGTGGGCATGGTAAGTCAAAAGCAGTTTCCAAGAGTAGTCTGAGCGTTTGGACATGGTCAAGTGGCTGCTTGGGGGAGTCAAGGTCAGGTTTCTCTCCTTGTATAGGAATGTCACCTCCCCACCACCTGGAGGAGCTCTTTCTACAATGACTGCAGCTGCTTTCTCCTGGAATGAGACCTTGGAATGCCGATTCATAGTTCCTTGAAAATTGAGTCACAGGTAGACCAAAGAGAACAAAGAACAAAGAAGATTTACAGCCCAGGAACATGCCCTTCGGCCCTCCAAGCCTGAGCCGATCCAAATCTACTGTCTAAAGCTTTTGCCCAATTCCTAAGCATCTGTATCCCTTTGCTCCCTATCTACTAATGCATCTGTCCAGACACACTTTAAATGAATCTACCGTGCCTGCCTCTACCACCTCTGCTGGCAACACATTTTAGGGACCTACCACCCTCTGTGCAAAGTACTTGCTGTGTATCTCCCCCTTAAACATTTCACCTTTCATCTTGAATGCATGAATGCTCATTATTGAATCCCTCACCCTGGGATAAAGCTTATCTCTATCTACCCTGTCTATATCCTTCATGATTTTGTAGACCTCATTCAGGTCCCCCCTCATCTCTTTTAGATAGGATAGTGAAGAAGGCGTTTGGTATGCTTTCCTTCATTGGACAGAGCATTAAGTATAGGAATTGGGAGGTCATGTTGTGGGTTTGCAGGACATTGGTTAGGCCACGTTTGGAATATTGCATGCATTCTGGTCTCCCTCCTAACAGAAGGCTGTTGTGAAACTTGAAAGGGTTCAGAAAAGAATAACAAGGATGTTGCCAGGGTTGGAGAATCTGAGCTACAGGGAAAGGCTGAAAAGGATGAGGCTGTTTTCTCTGGAGCATCAGAGGCTGAGGGGTGACCTTGTAGATGTTCATAAAATCATGAGGGGCATAAATAGGGTTAATTGACAAGGCCTTTTCCCTGGGATGAGGGAATCCAGATCTAGAGGGCAGATGTTGAGGGTGAGGGGGAATGATTTAAAAGGGGTCTAAGGGACAGCTGTTTCACAGAGGGTGGTACATGTATGGAATGAGTTGCCAGAGGAAGTGGTGGAGGATGGTACAATTACAACATTTAACAGGCATCTGGATGGGTATGTGTATAGGAAGGGTATGGAGGGATATGGACCAGGTGCTGGCAAATGAGATTAAATTAGGTTAGGATATCTGGTCGGCATGGACAAGTTGGACTGAAGGGTCTGTTTCTGTGCTGTACATCTCTATGACTCTATCTCTAAAATCAGTGATGGAAATAACTATTTGTGCAGGTGGAAGAAAGTGATGAATCGGCAGTGCAGAGACCATGCAGAGTTTGTGGTGTTGAGGAATTGTGTGGGTAAGGACACACGAGGGAAAACATTGCATGAAGTAATGACAGTGGTAGAACATGAGCCCTGGGAGGTGGGTGCAGTAACAGAGAGAGAGTGAGGGTGAGGTAGCAGAAAAAAGATGGTGGTTCCCGCCCTGGAAGAATGGAGAAAGTCATTGAGCTTCTTTCTCATTTGCTGATTGGTCTGAGGTTGTCGTCTGGGTCAGCTGTCTGGAAGGACAGTCTGGCAAGGTTGTGTGTTGTGGCCTCCACTGCTGGTCTTAGAGGAGGGGAATGCTTCTCTTCGGGATTGTCCTTAGATTGTCTACCACGACTGAGGAACATAGGAAAAAGTGTGGAGCATTCAGCCCTTTGAGCCTGTTCCATCATTCAGTGAGATTATGGTGCAGATACATAATTCTTTGAAGTTTACGTCACACATAGACAGGATGGTTAAGAAGACGTTTGGTAATTTGGCCTTCATTGCCCAGTATTTGGGTACAGGAGTTGGAAAGTCACGTTGATGTTGAACAGGAAATTGGTGAGGCCTCTTCTGGAAGACTGTGCCCAGTTCTGGTCATCCAGCTATAGGAAGTATATTGTCAGTCTGGAGAGGATTCTGAAGATATTTGGCAGGATGTTGCCGGATATAGAAGATTTGAGTTATAAAGAAAGGCTGGATACATTGGGACTTTTTCATTGGAGTGTAGGAGAATGAGACATGGCATTGTAGAAGTTTATAAAATAATGAGGGTAATAGATAATGGCAGTTGTCTTTTCTTTAGGATAGGGGATTTCAAGTCTCGGGGACACAGTTTTAAGGTGAGAGGAGAGAGGTTTTAAAAAGACACGGGGGCAATGTTTGTTTTAGACAGAGGGTGGTTTCAGTGTGGAATGAACTTCCTGAGGAAGTGGTGGATGTGGGTACAATTATAATGTTTGAAAGACATTTGGATGAGTACATGAATAGGGAAGGTTTGGAGGCATATGGGTCAGGAGCAGGCAGATGGGACAAGTTTAGTTTGAGATTATGTCTGGCAGGGACTGGTTAGATCAAAGGGTCAGTTTCTGCGCTGTATGACTATGACTCTAGATGCTATGACTGATCTGTGGCCTAACTACATACACCTGCCTTTGGCCCATATCCCTTAACACCTTTTCTTAACAAAAGATTATCTATCTCGGGTTGAAAAACCAAAGCTAATCCAACATCAAATGCTGTTTGTGGAAGATAGTTCCAAACATCTACGACTCTGTGTGGAGAAGTGCTTCCTAACATCTCTTCTGAATGGTCTGGTCATTAGACAAAGACTTGGTTCTGGAATCACCAATCAGTGGAATTTTTTTTAACCTATTTTGTCTTTATGTAGAATCATAGATTCTGATCTCTCTCTCTCTCTGCACCTTCTCTGCGGCTGTAACACTGCATTCAGCACTCGCCTCTTCGACCCTGATGCACTCTGCATGGTACAATCTGCCTGAATAGCATGTTAACCAACACTTTCACTATATCTCTGTACATGTGAAAGCAATGCATCAATTAATGAGCCCAAGAGAAAACAGGCCTCATTTATATAATCCCTCTCATAAATGTGGGCGGCACGGTGGCACAGTGGTTAGCACTGCTGCCTCACAGCGCTGGAGACCCGGGTTCAATTTCCGCCTCAGGCGACTGACTGTGTGGAGTTTGCACGTTCTCCCCGTGTCTGCGTGGGTTTCCTCCGGGTGCTCCGGTTTCCTCCCACAGTCCAAAGATGTGCAGATCAGGTGAATTAGCCATGCTAAATTGCCCCAAGGGGTAGGGGTAGGGGTAGGGGTAGGTTAAGGTTAAGGTTAAGCTTCGGCGGGGCAGTGTGGACCTGTTGGGCCGAAGGGCCCGTTCCCACACCGTAAGTAATCTAATCTAATCTAATTAACCCCTGAACACCAGGTCCCTGTCTGCAAAGCCCAATATCCCCTTATCTGCTGTGCCTGGGGCAAATGTTAGCAACCATGCAAGGCAGCTCCAGACTGACAGTACATGCCTGGGTAACACAGCAACCTGTCAAATATGGTGTCAGTGCCAGGGATATCCCTGCAACAGTGTTTGCTCCTTGTAACGCTGAGTGGGAGAACCAGGCTAGCATCAGAAGAGATGGGTATCATAGAGCCACGTTAGTCAGTTGAGAGAATCAGAGGATCCCTACAGTGTGGAGGCAGGTCATTCAGCCCATCAACTCTACACTGATCTCTGAAGAACAGCCAACCCTTCCCCAACCCTGCATTTCTCATGGCTAATCCACCTGGCCTGCCATCCCTGGACACTATGGGTAATTTAGCATGACCAATCCACCTAACATGCACATCTTTGTGACTGTAGGAGGAAACCCATGCAAACACAGGGAGAATATGGCAACATCAAATGGATGGTTGTTTGAGGCTGGAATCGAACCTTGGTTCCCTAGTGCTGTGAGACAGTGTGCTAACGACTGAGCCTCTGTGCCATCCTGTTAACACAATGAGTTGGTCTCGCAGAGAGAAAAGTTCCATGAAACTTGATGAAAAACTATATTTCTCTAAAATCTGTGAAGATTTAACCCCATACCTTTGTGCTGCTGTCCTGCCTTTTCTCCATACTCTGAATATCATTTCTATTTGAATGCTCTCTTGAATGCTTCAGTTGAACTTGCCTCCACTGCACTCCAACACAGCATATTCCAGAAGTAATTTACTTGTTGTGTGAAAACGTCTTTTTCCCACAATCAGTTTTAGCTTCTTTTTTCCAAATTCCCATTTATCTTTGTGTTCTCTTTCTCAATCACTTTACAAGTGGACTGTCTCCCTTTGTCTGCTCTGTCCTTCCAACTCACGGATTTGAAAACGTCATGCAAATCTCTCCTCAGCCATCCCCTCTTCAAGGAAAACAGTCACATATTCTGCAATTCATCTTCATAACTGAGATTCCTCAGCCCTGGACCTATTTAATCATCAACCATTTCAATACGTTACTTTTCAATATGTTTATAGATCTGCACATATATTTCGGTCACAGTCTGTGATTATCTTTTTATTTTATCCGAAGATCACTTGTGTTTCATTTAATTTCAATAAATAAAAGAAAATTACTTTTGCGGTTTAATGTGCATTTTGAAATGACCTCGCTAATACTGGAAGTGGATCTATAGTGATTTAATGACGTTTAATTTATGAACACATTGTTTAGACATTTTATTAATTCAATTTTATATTCAAAGAGTATACCTCTTTGCCTGTTTCAATTGTTAAACTGAAAATTAAAATTGCTCATAATAATCTTAATATTTATAAATGTTTCAGAAATATTAAAAATATGATTAATAATTCCAAACATGCCTACTGTTGTAATATCCTGCCCCATTCTTTGTGTTACTTGTAAATAAGATAAATCTGGTTGTGATGGATTTTTAAATGCATTTGCAAATGTCTCGCAGCAATAGACTGTAGAAGATTCAGCTCAAAGTGATGATAATGTATACAGTCTTAGGAGGTTACTTTTTAGCAGCACTTTAATGCTTTGCATTTATTGCTATTAAATTCATTGAGTTTTGAGAAGATTTGTAGCTCAGATTGAGGTTCTGGATGTAAGTTTGCTTACTGAGCTGAAAGGTTCATTTTCAGATGTTTCAACACCATACTAGGTAACATCATCAGTGAGCCTCCAGTGAAGCGCTGGTGTTAGTGACCCACTTTCTAGTTATGTGTTTAGGTTCCCTTGGGTTGATGTGGTGGTGTTATTTGATGTGGTGATGTCATTGCCTGTTCTTTTTCTCAGAGAACATCCCATGAAAAAGAACAGGCAATGACATCACCACATCAAATAACACCACCACATCAACCCAAGGGAACCTAAACACATATCTAGAAAGTGGGTCACTAACACCAGCGCTTCACTGGAGGCTCACTGATGATGTTACCTAGTATGGTGTTGAAACGTCTGAAAATGAACCTTCCAGCTCAGCAAGCAAACTTACATTCTAAATTTGTAACTTCCTGCTACCTAACATTGAAAGTAGTACTTCCAAAATAAAATTGTCTCTTAGCCACATCCCTCGTCTATCAGTAGAAATCATGGGTTCAAGTACCACTCCAGCGATTTGAGTTGATCGTTCAGGTTGACAGTTCTATTGCAGTGCTGCATTGTCAGAGGTGCTGCTTTTCAAACTGAAATATTAAACTGAAGTTTCTTCTGCCCTACAGGGGGATGTCAAAGATTCCCATGGCACTATTCCAAAGAACAGCAGAAGCTCCTGTTCAATATTTAGACCTTGACCAACATTTAAAAATGTGGACGTTAATATCTGAGGTACAGTTAGTAAATTTGCAGATGACACCAAAATAGGTGATGAAATGGACAGTGAAGATTATTTCAGAGTACAAGACCTTGATCAAATGGGCCAATGGGCTGAGAAATTGCAGGTGGAGTTTAATTTAAACAAATGTGAGATGTTACATATCAATAAGGCAAACCAGGGCAGGACTTATACAGTTAATCATCAGGCCCTGGGAAGTGTTGCCAAACAAAAGAGACTTTAAGAATACAAGTGCATATTTCCTCTACCTGGGACTCACTCCCCCCACGCCCCCACCCTGCCAGTCCCCACCTGGGTCTCACTCCCCCCACCAGCATCCACCTCGGACTCACTCCCCCCACCAGCCCCCACTCAGGACTCACTCCCCCCACCAGTCCCCGCCTGGGATTCACTCCCCCCAACAGCACTCACCTGGGACTCACTCCCCCCACCAGCCCCGGCCCGAGACTCACTCCCCCCACCAGCCCCAGCCCAGCACTCACTCCCCCCAATAGCCTCTTGCCGGGACTCACTCCCCCCACCAGCCCTGGCCCAGCACTCACTCCCCCACTAGCCTCCCCCAGGACTCACTCCTCCCACGAGCCTCTCCCCGGGATTCACTCCCTGCACTAGGCGCTGCTCCAGGACACTCTTCCCATGCCAGCTGTTAAATATTGGGATAGAGATTACATGTTGAAATTAGAATTCAGATTACATGTTGCAGCTGTACAGGACATTGGTGAGTCCACTTGTAGAATGCAGTGTACAATTCTAGGTGCTCTTTTATAGGAAAAGTGTTAAACTTGAGATAGTGCACAAAAGATTTACAAGGATGTTGCCAGGGCTGCAGGGTTTTAGCTATAGGGGGGAGCTGAATAAGCTGGGTCCATTTTCCTCGGATTGTCATGGCTGCGGAGCGACCTTACAGAGTCTTATAAATTCATGAGGGGCACGAAAAGGATAAATAGTCAAGGTCTTTTTCCCAGGGTGGGGGAATCCAATACGTTTAAGGTGAGAGGGGAAAGATTTTGAAAGGATCTGAGGAGTAATTGTTTCACACAGAGGGTGGTGCATGTAGGGGATGAGCTGCCAGAGGAAGTGGTGGGAGCTAATACAATTACAACATTTAAAAGGTATCTGGATGGGTATGTGAATTGGAAGGGTTCAGAGGAATATGGGCCAAATGTTGATAAATGGGCCTAGATCAGATTGGGATGTCTAGTTGGCATGGACGATTTGGAGTGAAGGGCCTGTTTCCGTGCTGTATAGCACTGTTAAAGGATCACATTGTTGTTTTTGGAAGCTTGCTGCATGAAGGTGGGTTGTTGCATTTTCTATAATACCCAAAAGTGACAACATTTCAAATAGTTGTTTATCTGATTGTAACATCAACATTTCATTTGCTGTAAAGCACTGGGAAATTTCCTGAATTCGAAAAAAAGTTGCTTTCTAAGTAAAAGTATGCACTTGTTAGTCAGGACTGCTCATGGTACATCTTTAAAAGCTGTTAATTATTGTGCAACACATTATAGTTACTATAGAGAAATTACTAATTTTGTAAACACCTCCACAACTAAAACCCGTGATATTCTGTGACAGGTGGGAAAGGCGATGGGGAGAAAGCGGGAACAGGGGACTGAATTGGAAGATCAATCATGATCGTACTGAATGACAGGACCTGCTCAAAGGGCTGAATGGCCTACTCCTGCTCCAGAGTTTCTAATATTTATAATTTGCATGTTTGTATAATGCATAGCTTTTGTATGTCAGCACCACATGTGACAATATCTATAGTCCAGATGTTCTGAAGATGAGGAACCTGAAAGTGAATTTTGATAGGTTCAATGAGTCGGCAAAACAATTGATAAGTGGAGTAAATGGTAAGAAAATATGAACTTGTCTGCTTTAGCCAGAGAAATAAAGAAGCAGACGTTATTTCAATGGAGAAAGACTGCAGACTTCTGAGATACAGAGGGACTTGTGCATCTGGTACACAGAGTCATACAGTCATAGAGGTATACAGCAAGAAAACAGACCCTTCAGTCCAACTACTCCGATCAGATATCCTAAATTAATCTAGTCCCATTTGCCAGCATTTGGCCCATATCTCTTGAAACCCTTCCTATTCATATACGCACCCAGATGCCTTTTAAATGTTGTAATTGTACCAGCTTCCACCACTTCCGCTGGCAGTTCATTCCATCCACACATCACCCTTAGTATGAAAAAGCTGCCCCTTAGGTCCCTTCATGACTCTATAGCCTCTGACACTCCAGGGAAAACAGCCCTAGCCTATTCAGCCTCTCTCTATAGCTCAAACCCTCCAACCCAGGCAACATGAATCGCAAACAATATCCTGCAGGTTCAATAAGTGGTGAGAAGTTGAAAATTGAATGCTGTTGGTTCTGGTCAGGGAAATGCAATGTAAAAGAGAAAGATTTTGCAACAATTATACAGGGGAATTACATGCATAGCAGTTCAAAGAAGCTTAGTTTAACTGATATCTGAGATCATTGTTTCTTCTGATGAAGGATGGAATATGCTGGGCCTGTGTCTATTGTAACCGAGAAGACTGAGAGACATTTTTGTTCTGTTCACAGGATGAACACATTGCTGGGATTACATTTATTACCTATTCCAGAGGACAGATAAGAGTCAAGCGTATTGCTGTGAGTCACATTTAGTCCAGACCAGGTAAGAATGGCAGTTTGCTTTCCTACAAGGCATTGGTGAATCAGATGGATTGTTCTAACAAAAGTGTCTTGGTAGCACAGTGGTTAGCACTGCTGTTTCACAGCACCAGAGACCTGGATTCAATTCCTGCCTCAGGTGACTGGCTGTATGGAGTTTGCACATTCTCCCCATGTCTGTATGGGTTTCCTCCCACAGTCCAAAAATGTGCACATTAGGTGAATTGGCCATGCTAAATTGCCTGTAGTGTTAGGGGGGTGGGGGTGGGTTGTGGGTCAGTGTGGACTTGTTGGGCCAAAGGGCCTGTTTCTACACTTCAAGTAATCTATTCATGGTCATCATTAGACTCTTAATTTCAGACATTTTATTAAATTCATTTGCAATAGCAGGGCTTGAACCCAGGTCCCAGAACATTACCTGGGTCTTTGGATGAAGTCCAGTCATAATACCACTGGGCCCTATAATTATGACCCCTTGTGATTGCCCCCCTCCAACAAGGGGAACAGCTGCTCTCTATTTACCCTGTCCATCGCCCTCAGAATCGTATACACCTTGATTATGTCCTCCTTCGGGTTTCCCTGCTCCAAAGAAAGCAATCCAAGCCTATCTAGTCTCTCTTTATAGCTCAAATGCTCAGTTGCAGGCAACATCATAGTGAACCTCTTCTGTATTCCCTCTTGTGCTATCAATTCCTTCCTGTAGTGAGGTGGTCAGAACTGTACATAGCACTTCAGCTGGGGCCTAACATTACCTCCTTGCTCTTATACTCTGTGCCACAACTGATGAAAGCAAGTATCCTATACACCTTCTGCTGACTTCAGGAACCTATGAATAGTTAGCTGAAGATTGCTTGTTCCTCTGAGCTACCCAATCTCCTGCCATTCATTAAATACTCCCTCATCTTGTTTTCTCTTCCAAAGTGCACCACCTCACATTTATCAGGGGTAAATATATTGTGCCACTGATCTGTCCATCTGACCAACCTATCTATATCTTCCTGTAATCTACAGTCATCTTTGAATCATAGAATCATAGCGATGTACAGCACGGAAACACACCCTTTGGTCCAACTCGTCCATGTCGACTAGATATCCCAACCCAATCTAGTCCCACCTGCCAGCTCCCGGCCCATATCCATCCAAACGCATCTTAAATGTTGCAATTGTACCAGCCCCCACCATTTCGTCTGACAGCTCATTCCATAAATGTACCACATTCTGAGTGAAAAAGTTGCCTCTTAGGTCTCTTTTATATCTTTTCCCTCTCACTCTAAACCTATGCCCTCTAGGTTTACTATCTTCTTCACTATTAACCATCTACCAATGTTTGTGTTATCTGCAAACTTGCTAAGTATTCCATGACATTTTCATCTATATGATTTATGTGTATGATATACAAACAATCAGTGCGACAAATATTTCACCATATCTTGTACAATGGATTGCAAAATTCTTTATTGTGAATTCTTGGCAAGGAACTGCAGGGAAGTTATCTTTTTTCCAGGAATATATGGCCATCATTATTCAGGTCAGCAATATGTACCCATTCCTAAATTACCTTGGGAAGGTGATGGTGAGCATCATTTGAACCACTACACCTTTTCGGGTATATGAACACCCACAGTGCTGTTCTGAAGAGGGTTTGTGAAATTGTCTAAGCCTCACACGTGTCTAAGGAAGCAGCTGTCATGAAAAAGTTTTAAACGTCATTATGAATTGCTTAAACCAATCTATGTGGTAGCAAGTTCTATAATCTTTGAGTAAAGGGTTATTCCCTATTGGATTTCTTGCTGACTGCCTTATGTTGAAAGCTCTTCCCCAGAAGAAGAAACATTCCCTCTATATCCATTCTGACAATACCTTCCAAAACTTTAAAGGCTTCTATTAGGTCAATTCATAACCTTCAATTTTCAAGACAAAAAGATTCTGTCAATCCTTTCCTGATACATATACCTCAGCACTTTTAGTATTACCTTATAGATTTTCTCTGCTCTCTCTACAGGGCCTCTGCAGACTTGTTTTATACTATAGTAACTAGAGCTGCACACAGTAATGACTGTGGTCTAATTAATGTTAGATGCAGGTTAAGCAGAGCTTCCTAGTTTTTAGTCACATCCCTCTATCAATCAAACCTATTGCTAGATCTGCATTCCTTTATGTTCTTGTGGGTCAACTTTCAGTGACTGTATTTGTACTCTAAGTTTCTTAACTCTGTCCCACCTAGACATGCATTCTGCAATTAAAAATGTGACTCCCTTTTTTTCCAGCAAAATAGACAACCTCACATTTATTTTCATTTGATTTCAAGAAGAAGTTGGCGATAGCATTTAGGACTAGAGGGATCAAAGGATATGGTGGAAAAGCAGGAATAGGCTCTTAAGTTGAATGAACATATTGAATGAAGGAGTAGACTCAAAGGAGCAAATGGGGATGTGAGCATAAGAGGTATAGTTAGTAAGATTGCAGATGAATTGGAGGTGCAGTTGACAGCGAAGAAGGATACCTCAGATTACAACGGGATCTTGATCAGATAGGCCAATCGGCTGAGGAGTGGTAGATGGAGTTTAATTTAGATAAATATGAGTTGCTATATTTTGGGAAAACAAATCTTAGCAGCACTTATACACTTAATGGTCAGGTCCAAGGGTGTATTGCTGAAGAAAGACTTTGGAGTGCAGGTTCATAGTTCTTTGAAAGTAGGTTGCAGGTAGATAGGATAATGCTTTCCTTTATTGGTCAGAGTATTGAGTACAGGAGTTAGGAGATCATGCTGCAGCTGTTCAGGACATTGGTTAGGCCACTTTTGGGATATTGCGTGCAATTCTGCTCTCTTGGCAGACTAGATTAGAGTGGAATATCTGGTCGGCATCAATGAGTTGGACGGAAGGGTCTGTTTTCATGCTATACCTCTCTATGATTTTATGACTCTATGACGACTTTCTAAGTTGCTATTTGACCATTCTGCAAATTTGCTGATACCCTGCTGTGATTTTCTGCATTCATTCTCATTCCTGACTACCCCCTCCACCAATTTAGTGAAATCTGTAAATTGAGAAATTGCATTTTTGTTCTTAAGTTCATGTTGTGAATGCAAGATGTGAACTGCAGTGGTTCATCATCAAACATCGTCTTTCATCACTCTGCACACTAAATCTTTACTCCCACTCTTCCCCTTCTGTCTTGATGATAACTCGCACTCTATTCTGCCTCTTCTCTGATCTTATTCATTTGTCTATTATTAGGCACCTTACCAAAAGTCTTCTGATAATCCAAATCACTTGCATCTACTGAATTCCCATTGTCTACTCTCTGATAAAAATGTTCAAAAATGTTGGTCAACGTTTCTCATTGAAATCCATTGTGACTTATTCATATTCATTGTGATACATTGGTGTTCTTCTTTGGATGATCTTCAATTCTGTCCTTTCACTGGAGAGTCCTTTTTTCTACCAAAGGGGATAAACTGACTGATTGATAACCTGCTGGCCATGTTCTGCCCTTTTCTTAAATTGCATTGGTTGCATTATTATATGCTAATTTGTAGAGGTCAAGAATCAAATTTCTTTCATGTTAAGCGGCTTAAATCATTTACATTGTACATTAACTAAATGTCTTAATTTACTAGGAATGGTGAATCAACAAGCAGAAAATCGACAACGTCAGTCTCGAACTCATATGTAATAAATGCAGCTAATTGCAACTTATTTCCCTGTCAAAAAGAATTAAGGGAGACAAGCAAGGCAATCCCATCAGCAACTGCTACGCAATGAATTCAATTCCTGCAGATGGTAGCCTAAAATTCCTACAGATGATTCTTTGGGAAAAAAAATTGTTAATCTATTCTAGGTCTATTTGTGCATGGTCTAAATTCACACACATTGATTCAATCAATTCAAATTAGATACTGACCAATATATTTTTGACTTTTGTCACCCATGAAGAATTGATGTAAACGTTCCCTTTTGAAAATAAAGGGAAATTTAATCTCAGCAATGGAGGTGTCCCCCATCAGTTGGGGAAGTGGCAGAAGGCCTGTTTCACTTCCACTGGGAACAGTGTGTTGGAATTATGTCAGAAACAAAAATAGAAATTGCTGAAAAAGTGTCACAGGTCTAGCAATGGCTGTGAAGAGAAATCAGAGTCAATGTTTCAGGTATGGTGATCCTTCCTCGGAATTGCAGTTGAGTATCCATCAAAATTGAGCTTTATACAGGAATTAGAACTCCCTCCCAGAGGCAGAATTCCAATCTGTTCTCTCATCCCTCCGGTTGTCCCTATTTTAACATTCAGCAAAGTGTGCTTATACTTTTCTCTTATGTTGGCATAAGTTAAAAGATAAGAGGTATATTTTTTCGAGCTGATTTTCAGAGAAATATGCCCACTATGCGTATCATGTAACCTATTATCTAGGTTGTTGGTTTATTGGTGTTGGTTGTATTTACCAACTATCGAAGGTATAAAATTGTTCATTGATTGCAGTTGAAATGTGAAGTGTGAGCTGTCATGGAGGTTGAGTCCGTGGTTAAGAAAGCAAATGTAATTTGTCATTTATCTCAAGAGAGTTGGAATGTAAAGGCAGTGAGGTGCTACTAGGACTTTATAAAGCTCTGGTTAGACCCCACTTAGAATACTGTGTCCAGTTTTGGGCCCCACCCCTCAGGAAGGACATACTGGCACTGGAGAGTGTTCAGTGGAGATACACATGGATGATCCCTAGAATGGTAGGCCTAACATACGATGAATGGCTGAGGATCCTAGGATTGTATTCATTAGAGTTTAGAAGGTTGAGGGGAGATCTAATAGAAACTTACAAGATAATGCCTGGCTTAGAAAGGGTGGATGCAGGGAATTTGTTTCAATCAGGCGGGGATACTAGGACCTATGAGCAAAGCCTTAGAATTAGAGGGGGTCAATTTAGAACGGAAATGAGGAGACATTTCTTTAGCCAGAGAGTGGTAGGCCTATGGAATTCATTGCCATGGAGCACAGTGGAGTAAATGTCTAAGAGTCATAGAGTCGTAGAGATGTACAGCATGGAAACATTCATGGCAGAGATTGATAAATTCTTAATCTCGCAAGGAATTAAGGGCTATGGGGAGAGTGCAGATAAGTGGCATTGAAATGCCCATCAGCCATGATTGAATGGCGGAGTGGACCTGATGGGCTGAATGGCCTTACTTCCACTCCTATGTCTTATGGTCTTATTACTTATTTCAGAGAAGCTTACTGAACACTACACTCCCTCTCCAATTCTGAGAAAGTAGAATAATATACTTTTGAATGAGAGATTCCTGGAATGGTAGGATTGTCATAGGAGCAGAAGCTGGGTCAACGAGTATGACTTTTCAGCAATTTCTATTTTTGTTTCTGACATAATTCCAACACACTGTTCCCAGTGGAAGTGAAACAGGCCTTCTGCCACTTCCCCAACTGATGGGGGACACCTCCATTGCTGAGATTAAATTTCCCTTTACTTTCGAAAGGGAACGTTTACATCAATTCTTCATGGGTGACAAAAGTTCACAGGAATTTGGAGGAATTAAAGGGAATTTCATTGGGACTAATCTAATTCTGACAGGCCTGAACAGACTGGAAGCAATGATGATGTTTCCCTAATCTGGAGATATGTGGAACAAGGGATGGGCATTTCAGACACAGCTGGATTTGTTTCATTTAGAGACTGGTTATTCTATACCTCAGAAGTCAAGCTGCTGAATAGCTTCAAGAAGGTATGAGAGGTGTCAAGAGGAGAAAGTAGAGGAGTATGGTCGTGGAGTAATAGAATCTTATTGTACAGAAACAGATTCTTCAGCCCAAACACATCCATGTCGACCAAAATGTCCATGCACACTAACCCATTTCCTTTCACTTGGCCCATATCTCTCTAAACCTTTCCTATACATCCACTTGTCCAAATGCCTTTTAGATGTTGTTAATGTACCCACCTAACCATTTCCGCTGACAGCTGATTCCATATCCGTACCAGTCTGTGTGAAAACATTGCCCCTCAGGTACCCTTTTATTCATGCCCTCTAG
Source organism: Chiloscyllium punctatum (assembly GCF_047496795.1). NCBI lineage: Eukaryota > Metazoa > Chordata > Chondrichthyes > Orectolobiformes > Hemiscylliidae > Chiloscyllium > Chiloscyllium punctatum. The sequence continues at coordinate 79,311,590 of NC_092763.1, forward strand.
TCCTCGATAGTGGTGAGATAACAGATCAATTGCGATTGTATTGAATGGTGGAGCAGGCTTGATGAGCTGAATAGCCTGCCCTGCTACTATTTTATATGATTCTGTGATTCTAAATTGTCAATTTGGGCCGAATGGCAATATTATACCAAATACAACATAAGTGGCAATGATTGGGTGACCAAACAGATGCCAAATCTGAACAACATCATAACCAGGAACACCGTATCATTACATTGTTACTGGAACACATTATAAAGCACAACACCCACATAAACAATGGGAACCCTGTCATGATTACCCCCAATTGAGCCTTCATTTGGTTTATCATGAGGGATCTTCTAATTGATCTTTTGATAAAGATTGACCAATCATAGAACCCCTACAGTATGGAAACAGGCCATTTGGTTGAACAAGTCCACACCAACCTTCTGAAAAGTATCCCACCCGGACCCATTCTGCCACCTGATTACTTTACATTTTCTCTGACTAATACTCCTAACCTACATATCCCTAGATACTATGTGCAATTTGCCATAGCTAATTCACATAACCTGCACATCTTTGGATCGTGAGAGAAAACCCACACGTACAGTAGCCAGAGCGGGAATCAAACCCAGATCCCTAGCACTGTGAGGTAGCAGTGCTAACCACTGAGCCAGTGTGCTGCCCTTAACCTTCAATTTATTTATTTTCTTCTGCTGCTTCTGTCAGTGTTGGTTCTGTGTTGATTGTTATTGCTGTATTTTTGGGTTATGAAGGTTTATCACAGTGAACAGAAGCTTTAAAGGACCTCACCCATTTCCTCTGGTTCCATGCATAAATTACATCCTTTATCCTTGTGTGTGTCCACCTTTCTATAGTTATCTTTTTGCTCCTAATATACATTTTAAATATCTTGGGGTTTTCCTTAATCCTACTTGCTAAAGACATTTCAGCCCCTTTTTGCCATCTTAACTCTTTGTTTACATTCATTCCCACTTCCCTTATATTTCTAAAGGGCCTTGTCTGATTTCAGTTTCCTAAATCTTATTTATGTTTCCTTTTCACTTTGACTAAACATTCAATATCTCTTCTCAAACAGGATTCTCAAATCTTGCCAATCTTAACTTTCATCCTCACAGGGTCGATTTGGTCCTGAACTCTGATCAACCGGCCTTTTGAGAGACTCACACATGTCAGCTATGGGTTTGCGCTCAAACAGGAGCAGCACCCCCCACCTCCCCCACCCCCAGCCCTCCTCTCCCCACAGGCTAGTTTCTTCCATTCCTGCTCAATAATCTTGCTTTAACCTTCTTCCCCCTTTAGCACTTTCACCTGAGGAACAGTCTTATGCTTTTCTAAACTATCATAAAACTTCTGGAATTCTGATCACTGTTCCCAAAATGCTCCCCCACTGAAAGTTGGAGTTTCTGGTCAAGTTCATTCATAAGTCCCAGGTCTAGTAGAGCCCCTTTCTGAGTCAGACTATCAACATTGTGTTTCAAGAATCCTCACTGGATGCACTTGACAAATTCTATCCCATCTAAGCCCCTGGCATTAAGTGAGTCCCAGGCAATAGTGGGAAAGTTAAATAAGATCTTTCCATGAGCTGCTTGAATACCTGTTCCTCATTCTCCCACTGGCTATTGGGAGGCCTAGAGTATAAACTCATCATAGTGACTGCACCTATCTTATTCCTGAGCTCTACCCATATTGCCTTGCTGGATGAGCCCTCCAAGATGTCCTTTCTCCATGCAGCTGTGTCACCTTCTTAATCATTAATGCAACTCCCCCACCCTTTTTACATCCCACTCAGTCTCGCCTGAAGCATTTAAACCCTGGAATGTTGAGCTGCCTTCTTCTCAGAAGAAGGGTCACAGCTGAAACTTCAACTTCTCCATCTCCTGATGCTGCCTGGTTTGCTGAGTTCTTCCAGCCTCCTGCCTGTCGACTTTGGATTCCAGTATTTGCAGTTTTTTTTCTTCTGTCTCTACACTTCTCGCAGCCAGGTTTCTGTACTGAATTGTAGAGTTTAGGTTAAGATGAGATGAGCCATGAAGTTATGTAACAACTGGGAAGGCTCGAAGGGCTGAGTGGCCTCCTCTTGTTTCTTGTTCACATGCTTGTATGCTGTGAATCTTAGTTAGTAATTCTTTATTGGGATTGCTGGATTGTAGGTGAGATGGTAACCTCCACCATCTGGAAGGTCAGGAGTATCACAAGCATGGGAACACTGCTGCCTGTAAGTTCCTCTCCAAGCCTGATATGGAAATGTAGTGCTGTGTCAATGGTGCTGTGTCAATTTCCTGACCTTCTCTATAGGGTATGCCTGTACCTCACAGACAGCAGTGGTTACTGAAGTAGACTCACTACCACCTTCTCAAGGTCAGTTAGAGATAGTAAGGACTGCTGATGCAATAAAATGTGGGGCTGGAGAGACACAGCATGTCAGACAGCATCGGAGGAGCAGTCAAGTCAACGTTTCGGGCCGAGAGCGCTCATCAAGATTCAACGTTGTCTGGAGTCCATGGGGGATAAGCTGGCCGCGTAGACAGTCACTGAGGAAGGAGACATGGCTGGAACAACAGCTTTGTACCAGGATGTGACCGAAGAGCTTCAGGGCGGGGGAGATGACCAAGGGGTTGAAGTGGGAGAGAGACTGACTGAGGTCTTTATGGAGGGAGAAGGAAAACTTCTTCAAGGTGGGCGTGCTTGGAAGGTTCTGCACAGTATGGATTTTCAGTGACTTTGTGATAGTAAAGACTGCAGACACTGGAAGTCAGAGTCTATAAAATGTGGATCAGGAAAGGCAGCATCAGAGGAGCAGCAGAGTCGATGTTTCGGGTCCCAGCGAAGGGTACCGATCTGAAACATCAACTTTCCCGCTCCTCCGATACTGTCTGATCTGCTGTGACTTTCCAACTGCACATTTTATCAACATGAACAGTTGAAGATGGACAATAAATGTAAGCCTTGTTATTAACACCCAGATGTCTTAAACAAGTGAAAAAATAACTACTTGCATTTATCAGAAATAACCATTGAAAAGAATGGAAAACTATTCCAATTCAAAGGTATGTTGAAGCACACCCATTTAGTGAGTATTTCACCAGGGTAATATTGGATGATAGACATTAACTGAAGAATTTCATGTCTATGAACATATTTGCCTTGGGTCATTGGTTGATTGAATGTCTGACTTGACAAGCAATACTACTTTACTCGCAAGTTGAATCATCTCTGTGCCTTCATCAACTCTTAAATATTTAACAGAACATAGTAAAGGGTCAATATAAATGTTAGTGCAGCTTACTCAGAGAATAGTAAATGATGTATTGAGCAGAACTTGCCCAGAACCATCTGAAGATTGATCACTGTCTGTAAAAGCGTGAAAATCTAAAAGTGGAACTCAAAGCTGCATCCCTCCACTCGCTTCAGTATCGGAGGAGCGGGAAAGTTGATTGTCCTTCAATTTATAAGACCATAAGACCATAAGACATAGGAGTGGAAGTAAGGCCATTCGGCCCATCGAGTCCACTCCGCCATTCAATCATGGCTGATGCGCATTTCAGCTCCACTTGCCAGCGTTCTCCCCGTTATAAACTGTGCTAAATCGCCAATCTGTTATTACTCACTTGTTGATCCATGACGTTATAATGGGAACATGAAACCAAAATTTAAAACCTTATGAGGCTTCTACGATCCTGCAGGGATATAATTTAATTGAAATGTTTTTTTTTTGGAAATATGTCACATGAATCAGTCTTCCTGCTGTTTTCTAACAGATTTCTTGGATTCAAAGTGTCACCACTGGTCGCACAACGCTGTTGACATGAAAAGATGTGGGAGGTGAGGATTCCCTCCTGAAAATAGCAAAGAGGAAGTTAACAAAATACATTTGAATTCACCCTTAAACTTGTTGACAGTAGAAATCCCGATCTTTCAAGTAGTTTTGCAGACAAGTTGCAAGAAGATGTTCTCCCAGATATAATAACTTGGTAACTAATTGAATAGAGATACAAGTTTGTGTATTTTAAGCCACCCTCAGTTTTGTAGATTTTCCAATTAAGTGGTGTGTTAAATGTTCATTATATGTTCTTTTCTATTCAGTTATGAGATGTGGCTAGGACAACATTTATTGTCTGATCCTTATTGCCCAGAGGGCAGTTAAGAGATAGCCACATTGGTGTAAGTCTGTAGAGCAGACCAGCTAAAGAGGGCAGTCTTCACACCTAAAGGACATTAGTGAACCAGACAACTTTTCCCAACAATTGACAAAGGTTTCATAGTCATCATTAGACACCCACTTCCGGTTTCACCTGCACTTGCACACATCAGTTATTGTATCAGTTGCTCCTGATGTGGTCTCCTCTACATTGGGGAGGCTGGACGCTTTCTTGCAAAGTGCTTTAGAGAACATCTCCAGGACACCCGCATCAATCAACCCCACCGCCCCGTGGCTGAACATTTCAACTCACCCTCCCACTCTGCCGAGGAGATGCAGGTCCTGGGCCTCCTCCATTGCCATTCCCTCACTACCCGATGCCTGGAGGAAGAACGCCTTATCATCTGCCTCGGAACCCTTTAACCCCAGGGTATCAATGTGGACATCATGAGTTTCATCATTTCCCCTCTCCCCACCTGACCTCAGTTCCAACCTTCCAGCTCAGCACTGCCCTCATGACTTGTCCCACCTCTCAATCTTCTTTCCCACCTATCCACTCCACCTTATTCTCCTACCTATCACCTTTACCCCCATCTCCATCCAATTATTGCACTCTCAGCAACCTTCTCTTCAGTCTCACCACCCTCCCATTTATCTCTCCACCCCTGAGGCTCCCAGCCTCATTCCTGATGAAGGGCTTCAGCCCGAAATGTCAATTTTCCTGCTCTTCGGATACTGCCTGACATGCTGTGCTTTTCCAGCAACACACTCTCAATCCACTTCCAGATGCTTATTGAAATCAAATTCTACCATCTGCCATTATTGAATTCATACCTAGATCCCCAGCACATTACCCAGGTTTCTGGATTAATTGTTTCACAATAACATCACTCGTCCTTCACCTCCCTGATGCTGTCAATTGCTTGAGAGAATGGATACCAATGTTAAATAATGATCTAGGTCTTTAGGTTTGACTTAAATTTATATATTGGAAATGTTAAAATGGGGAAAGTATGTTTTTTAGGTTTTTTAAATTTTTTCTATAAGTGGTCTTGAGTTAATTTTGTTTTTGTGCATTTTTATGATGTCTCTAAACACATAAAGTAAATAGTTCAACACATTAGAAAGATAGGGTAGACAAAATAGAGAAACAATAACTGTTGTACCCTAACAACAAGAGTCCAGTAACATAGAAAGTCTGAACAATCCATAAGAAGTCAAGTAGTGCGCAGGTTCATTCAGGGAAAAGAGGTCCCCAACAGCAGAGGTGCCATTGTCTGCACTTTTCAAAAGGTCTGGACTGAAAATATGTCAGTAAGAGAAAAGATCCAGAAAGGAACATCTGTTGAGGTTTCATAGAGGGAGACAACCTACAAGATCGTTGAATGCATGAATTTAAGGAATGCATGTTAAGTCATAATTAAACTAAATTTGCAACTTGATTAGGAAACTGATTATAGCTAGGTAAGCAAAACCAAGAGCTTTAATGTGGAGATAGTGGTAGTCCCTCATTCTATTTGACCATTTGTAGGCCTGTTGTGGATATGTAGTAAATGGTTGAATGTTTCTTTTTGATGTTGAATAAGATAAATTATATAGTTCTTGTGTACTGTATTCTAGTTCTATCTGTTTTCATTTCCGTGTAATAAGCTTTTAGATTCTGAAAGTACATCAACAGTCTCTTATGATATGCATCCTTGGTAAACAAAAAAGGTTAAGAAAAAAACACAGCCTATCAAACCAGATCTCATGCTGGGAATTGATTGGTTCAGTATTACCATCAGCTGGAATTAGTGTACACAAGAAGTGACACAGTGGCTCAGTGGTTAGCACTGCTGGCTCACAGCACCTGGGCTCCCAGGTTCAATTCCAGCCTTGGGTGACTGTCTCTGTGGAGTTTGTACATTTGTCCTGTGTCTGCATGGGTTTCCTCTAGGGTGCTCTGGTTTCCTCCAACAGTCCAAAGATGTGCAGGTTAGGTGAATTGACTATGCTAAATTGCACATATTGCTAGGTGCATTAGTCCAAGGGAAATGGGCCTGGGTGGGTTACTCTTTAGAGGGTCTGTGTAGACTTGTTGAGCCAAAGGGCCTGTTTCCACACTGTAGGTAAACTAATCTAATAAGTATTTGTTTTTATTTTTATGGCTTCAGGAGATGCCAAAATACCTTACAGCCAATGAGGAAGTTTTGAAGAATGCTCATTATTGTAATGGCTATGACATGGCAACCAACATAGAGTCGTAGAGTCAGAGAGATGTACAGCACAGAAACAGACCCTTCAGTCCAACTCATCCATACCGACCAGATATCCCAACCAATCTAGTACCACCAGCCAGCACCCGGCCCATATCCCTCCAAACCCTTCCTATTCATATACCCATCCAAATGCCTCTTAAATGTTGCAATTGTACCAGCCGCCACCACATCCTCTGGCAGCTCATTTCATATGTGCACCACTTACTGCGTGAAAAAGTTATCCCTTGGGTCCCTTTTATATCTTTCCCCTCTCACCCTAAACCTATGCCCTCTAGTTCTGGACTCTCCCACCCCAGGGAAAAGACTTTGTCTATTTACCCTACCCATGCCCCTCATGATTTTATAAACCTCTATAAGGTCATCCCTCAGCCTCTGATGTTCCAAGGAAAACAGCCTCAGCCTATTCAACCTCTCCCTATAGCTCAAATCCTCCATCCCTCTTAAAATCCTTGTAAATCTTTTCTGATCCCTTTCAAGTTTCACAACATCATTCTGATGTGTACAGCAAGCTCCCAGAATCAGATTTTGGGTAGATAATTAACATGATCAAAATGGATTATGTGGAGGTGCTGGTGTTGGACTGGGGTGGACGAAGTTAAAAATCGCACAACACCAGGTTACAGTCCAACAGGTCAATTTGGAAGTACAAGCTTTCAGAGTGGTGCTCCTTCGCCAGGTAGCTGTCTACCTGATGAAGACAGATACCTGATGAAAGATGCTCCAAAAGCTAATACTTCCAAATAAACCTGTTGGACTATATCCTAGTGTTGTGTGGTTTTTAATGAGGTTAATTGAGGTATGAATATTGGTCTGGTCGATTCCTCTGACTCAGAGGAAAGAATGCTTCTCACTGATATTGAAGTGGATGGAAAGACAAATTAGCTGGAGCATAAAATGATTAAATGCCCATTTTGATTAATGATTTAATTTTCTCTCCATGGAGGCTGTCGGACTTGCTGAGTTTCTGTAACACTTTCTCTTTGTGTTAATGATTTAATGTCCATTTTGTAGGAAATAACTACACAGAGGCTGGTACCCTGTAAGTCATCCTTTATTTACAGGTACGTAGTAACCAGACAGTGCAAAGCCAGTCCCTAGAATGAAGACACTCTCTGAATCTCCTGTTTATATCTGTCAGCCAGGGCTCCCTGATCAGATCAGTTCAACAGCCCCAATCAGGGAAATCATGGCTCTCACAGACCTTGCCCTCATTCCATTCACGGCATTTTAACATCTGCAAAGATGAAAACACACTCACATAAGGGTATGTAGAAGGTATAACTAAAATCTACATAGTTATTTAAAAATATCCTTTGGAGGAAACACCCTACCAACAGACAAATCTCTCATTTCCCACTGTCACAATTGCAGGTCACTTCTTTTTTTGACAATGTTACTATTGTAAACTTCCATGTCAATATTCCCCATTCCAGTATCTGTTGTCAGGGTAATGCACTTGTGCTGTATGACTGCTGGGTGACTGAGTGGAGTGTATTTCTTCAGTCCTTTTCCATCTTAGCCAGCCTCTTGCTGATGAAAAAAGTTTTATTTATTAACCGCTAGAGGGCAGCACATTTGGGCAATTTGTGGCTTTATAAAGGAAATGTTGATACTTTCTCTAACTGGCAAACAGAGAACAAACAATAAACATTTATATTACACCCTTAGCAATGTAAAATGTCTCATGTTACTTTGTAGAAACACAATGATGTAAATGTTGACTCCCAGTCACCAGTGGAGTAATTGATCAGGTGCTTGGTCCAAAAGGTAGGTTTTGGGACCACGTTAAAATTGCATGGAGGTAGTGATGTTAAAGAAGGAAATTCCAGAATTTGGATGAAGGTTGCTAAAGGATTATTATTTATTCCAGGTCTGAGAAAGGAAACGTTAACTCTGATTTCTCTCCACAGATGCTGCCAGACCTGCTGAGAATTTTCAGCAATTTCTGTGTTTGTTTTTGATTCCCAGCATCTGTAGTTGTTTCAGTTTTTATCACTGCTATTGATGTTGGATTGAAGTTTCTACCTGCGATATAATCCCCCCAACAGGACTGTGTTTTTAAATAAATTCACTTAGGAGATGTGGCTAAGCCAGCATTTATTACCATTTCTACTTGCCCCGAACATAAAGTCATCCACATTGCTGTGAGTCTGAAGTCTAATGTAAGCTAAACTAGGTGAGGACAGCAGATTTCTTTCCCTCAAGGGCATTAGTGAACCAGATGGGTTTTACAACAATTAGCATTGGTTACATGGTGGGCTAGTTGGTCAGCTTTCTTTTCCAGATTGTATTGAGTTCAAAATCCACCATCTATCATCGTGGGGAGTCAAAGTCAAAACATTGGACTGGAGTTTTGGATTACGAACCGAGGGGTATTGCTCTACGCCATTGTCTCCCCGTATACCTGAAACATCACCATGCACTTTCTGTCTGACAGATACTGACTGATCTTGTTGCATTTTGGATTTTTATTCACATCTTCATCCTTTTTATTTTCATTAATAGTTAATTAACTGTGTGAGTAGAACTCAACCATTTTGTCAAATTCATTTTCTAATTATTCTGTTCAGGGATGTCACACACCTCTGGAGCAGGTAGGACTCGAATGCAGGCCCCTCCTGGCTCAGCGGGAGGGACCATACCGCTGAACCATAAGGGTCTTCCACCATTTTATCATGCTCAGGGTTTAATATTCCAGCATGCTAATTAGAGTGTTCATGTTACACTGCTACTTCGACTTGAATGTTAACCATGGTTAATTATTGCACCGACTGATGGCAATGGGAATTCAATCTAATTCTGGGTCATTAATCAACGTTTTCAACAAAAAACAAAACCACCAAGGAAACTGGTCCTCCCAGGTGACTAGCCTGTCATACAATGTATGGATTCAGCTGGTAAATCGGATGTTACTAGTGAGTTAAGCTGTTAAAATATTCCTGCAAAGGTTTAAATGGCACATTTGTGAGTCTGATGATGCCTTCGTGAGAGAAATTCGCTATTATTTCCCTGCTTATATCAGGATTATAACTGCATACACTTCAAATTTCACTGTGCTAAGTAAACAGCAGAAATCTTTACTCTCAAAGGTTGTTCGTTTTGGAAGCTTTAGCAAGTAAATAGACTGAGCAGATTTGTTCAGTCATTGTATCTGCTTATCCAATCTGCGCATTTAATTCCAGCCAGTGACAACTGGACCTGTATCTGGCTGTGGCAGATAATACCTCTTACAAGGTTGGTAACTGCTGAAGAATATTAAGGCGAAAGTGATTTCCTACCCTGGTTTTGATCAGAGATAAATTTCTAGATAGATTTTCCCCCAACTCTAAATTGAGTTTAGTTTTAATCTGGCTACGTCTCTCCATTGGAGGTCATAACTCTTTAGGAGGGGAAATTTGCGTATTATTTGGATGAATTGTGGAGGAGAGACTCAACTGTTTCTTTGTTACCCTAAAACAGGGGGGAGGTTCTTGTTCACTCTGATGCAGAATTGACCCACAATTTGCAGCGCGTTTTCAAAAATAAAACATTGCAAATCTTTGAAACTACTTTCTATCTATTTTCCTTTACTGTGTCATTCATCTTCAGTTTTCTCCACAAGTTTTAATGCAGTCTGTACATCGAAGTCTCTATTTCACTAGATGGCAGTCTTTTCAATCGATTGACAATGTTGAATGTGGAGTATGTTAAGTTCTGCTTCAACATAATATATATCAGAACTCACAAAAAGCTCTCTGTTACATATATTGGTTCTGCCCCAATTTTGGAAATGTGGAAGTCCTTTTTAATTCTGAGAAAGTTCACTCTCTCCAGCTTCACTAACTGCTAGTGAGAGGTTATCCCATCAACAGAGCACTGTGTAGTAAATACTTATCATCACATCATTGACTGCAAGGATTGGAATTGTAGATCATGTCAGGCACCTAATAATTTCCAGTTATCTGCTCACTGCACTCACATTTTTTGAAAGAATTTAATTAATCCCAAAGATCGCTCCGAATGGCTTATTTTCTCACTTCTGCACTTTACATCAGGAGTGTTCCCCAACAGCTCTCTCTTGACGTCTTACTGTTTCTCAGGAGTTCTCTCCCTTCAACACCTCCTTAATAATCATTCCTTAATGCCAACCTTCTTTAATTATGTTTTCAGTTGTCTTTCGTGATATGTCCTTATGCATTTCAGACTTTAATGTTGTCTGATCATGCACTTGGGAAACGTATTGAGAAGAGCAATCTAAGAAAGGATATGTTTACCATAGAGGGAGTGAAGCTGAAAGTCACTAGCAGCATGGTGGCTCGGTTGTTAGCACTGCTGCCTCACAACTCCAAAGCCCTGGGTTCAATTCCTGCCTTGGGTGACTGTCTGTGTGGAATTTGCACATTTGCCCTGTGTCTGCATGGGTTTCCTCCCACAGTCCAAAGATGTGCAGGTTAGGTGAATTGGCCATGCTAAATTACCCATCATACTAGGTGCATTAGTTGGGGTAAACGTAGGGGAATGGGTCTGGGTGGGTTGCTCTTCAGAGGGTCGGTGTGGACTTGTTGGTCCAAAGGTCTTGTTTCCACACTGAAGGGAATGTAATCTTATGCTGGGACTGGAGGCAGTGTCCATTGGAAATTCAAATGGACCCATAGTCACGAGAGGATGAGAGGGGATCTGATTGAAATGAATAAAATTCTGACAGACTAATGTAGGGAAGATGTTTCCCCCTACAACCAAGAGACACAGTTTCAGGATATGGGGTCGGTCACAGGGAACTGAGACTATGGAACCTTTCCTTACTCAAATGGTAGTGAACTGTACCTTGAAGAGAGCCAAGGTACTCAACATCTTCAAGAAAGAGGTAGATAAATTTTTAGGTTTTAGAGCATCAAGAGGTATGCAATGAATCAAGGAGTGGCATAGTTGCTCAGTGGTTAGCACTGCTGCCTCAGCACGGGGGATCTGGGTTTGATTCCACCCTCAGTCTGCATGGAGTTTGCAAATTTTCCCTGCATCTGTGTGGGTTTCCTTCAGGTTTTCTGTATTCCTCCCACAGTCCAAGGATGTATAAGTTAGGTGAATTGGCCATGCTCAACGCAGTGTGATGGGGTGGATGGGATGGTCTTCAGAAGGTCAGTGCAGAATTGATGGGCCAAATGGCCTCTTTCCACATGTTGGGGATTCAATGATGGATGTAGGAATATGACTTTGAGATCTGTGATCATATTGAATGGCCTGTTCCTTGTTTCTACATTTCTATCTTCACTATGTTAAATATATGCAAAGTGATTTGTTTTTATTTTCATGCTGCTCTTTCTCGACACTGCCTGAATTCACACCGATCACGAGTTTGTTGAGAATTTCGAGATTTGTCAACAGTTCTGTTGAGAATTTCAGCTCCATATGCAAGTAGTGGCATTGCAACAGACTGAAATGTTCTTTATGGATAATATTCAACGTAGAGTTGTAGTAATGTCCTCTGTCTGTTGGTGCCTGGAAAGTGCTGCCAGAGGAGATGGTGGAGGTGGATACAGTAGCAAGTTTAAGAGGCAGCTTGACAGATACATGAATAGACAGGGAACAGAGGCAAAAGCTTTTTATTTAGAAATGCATCAAATGTTGGCACAGTTATTGTGGGCTGAAAGGCCAATTCTTGTGCTGTACAGCTCTTTCTTCTTTTCCTGTCCAAGGGCTTTATCAAGGGAATTAGTAGGTTAATTAATGATTTAACAGGATTCCATGGGTGTAGAATGACTATCCCCCCCCTTGTTCTTTGTTAAATCGTTTTGCCATTAAAAGCCCATTGTTACTCCTGATTGAACAAGTTGTCACATCTTAACGGACTGATAGGGAAGGAGGAAAGTTAAAGTTCTGACTGATTTCAGTGGTTGCTGTCTCTGGGAGAGGGTTATACCTGAAATGTAGACTTCTCCACCTCCTGATGCTGCCTGGCTTGCGGTGTTCTTCCAGCCTCCTGCCTGTCGACCATGGAATCCAGCATCTGTAGCTGTTTTGTCTCTGGGAGAGGAGCCACCCAGTGCAGCTGACAGTGGAGCTAGGAATAACTGACCATTATTTGAGTATCAAGATTAGAGTGGTGCTGGAAAAGCACCGCAGGTCAGGCAGCATCTGAGGAGCAGGAAAATCAACATTTCGGGCAGGACTCCTTCATCAGGAATAAAGCTGGGGTCCTGCCCCAAACATCGATTGTCCTGCTCCTTGGATGCTGCCTGACCTGCACCACTCTAATCTTGACTCTGATCTCCAGCATCTGCAGTCCTCACTTTCGCCCATTGTTTGAGGATGTCCAGTGTTCCCAGCAGGTGAGGAGAGACAAGCTCCCTTCCTTAAATGAGAAAGGCTTCCTTCCTTATGTGATTGCAACAGATTTACTTTTACAAATGTCATGCTTGCTTACTCAGTGAGTGGTTAACTGTCTGAGTGCTGTGACTATAAAACACAAACAGAGACAGATTTCCTTTAGCCTTTTTTCAAAAATACAATCAGTGCTGTCATTTATTGTATTAAATGTGGGCTAAGAAAAATAGTATAAACATTTGTATACATATACAGACATTTGTACATGTCTACGGACATTTGAAGTCCACATACACATAATTATAGGTGGCACGGTGGCTCAATGGTTAGCACTGCTGCCTCACAGCAGTAGGGTCCCAGGTTCAATTCTAGCCTCAAACAATTGTCTGTGTGGAGTTTGCACATTCTCCCTGTGTCTGTGTGCTTTTTCTCTGGGTGCTCCAGTTTCCTCCCTCAGTCCAAAGATGTGCAGGTTAGGATGAATTGGCCATATTAAATTGCCCGTAGTGTTAGGTGCACTAGTCAGAGGGAAATGGGTCTGGGTGCGTTACTGTTTGGAGGGTTGGTGTGGACTTGTTGGGCCGAAGGGCCTGTTTCCACACCGTAGGGAATCTAATCTAATCTAGATTATAAAATGGACAGTTAGATTAATACATTTTCACAGGGCTGATAGTTTGAGTCGCCTCCTCTTTGTTGTGAAATTCTATGAATAGGAAAAAGGACATAATCAGTAATGTCTGGTTGCATTGGGGTAGACTCACTGATCCCAAACTTGACTGGAATTTCCTGAAGCTTTCTTTGACATTAAGCTGGAGAGCTGAGGTGCAGTAAAGGCATGTTAAAGACCACTTTGTGACATTATCCTGACTCTTGCGAAGACAGAGCATGTTGACGAGATAGTGGCTCAGTTGGGTGGATCAAGCGTGTGGCTGTGGGTCATGGGTTACCCCAGAGACCAGTACCTGAGTTGACTCATCGACCTGCCTTAATTAAAAACTGAAAGAACTGTGGATGATGTTCATCAAAAACAGATACAGAAATTGGTGGAAAGCTCAGTAAGTCTGGCAACACCTGTGGAGAGAAATCAGAGTTAACGTTTTGGTTCGAGTGAACCAAATGGGTCTTCCTCAGAATTACCTGTCTTGACTGGTTTATGTGACCAGTTTATGGATTCTGCTTCCATTAGCACATCTAGAAGAGCCAGTCTCTGATACAATTCTGAAATGAAGCAATTGTGTCACATAAGTAATATGAGATCACTCACCCTTTACGCTATATTTCCTGTGTCTGCTTTATATTAAATCCATAGAAATGTACATAGATAAGATGTATAATGGACCTTTTTGCCTTTTTTCACAATATAACACAGAGTAATACACTGTAATGGTTAATATCGCATGGAGGTAAGGAGGGGCTTGTGTTTAATTAATTGAGTTAAATTAACTTAAGTAATTAATTTAATTGAGTGATAGATATGAAGTGGGAAGAGGTAGGACTGGTACATGGATGGAGCTGGAAGGCTGAGTTGTCAATAAACTTTGTCAATAAGTGAAGAAAGTTTTCTGCTGACTGATCGACATCCACTATATTTCTGACTCTTGATTGCTAAGTTTTTACTGTTTTCCAAATTTTTCCAGATAATAGAAAAACATGAGAAGACCTAATGACAAATGTATGAAACAGAAAACATATAGATATCAACAATTACTCGAAAGAGCAAGAAAACAGTGAAGCTCTCGTGTTCCTTAGCCAAATTTTACATTCCAATGTGTTGCTTTAACCATTCAAGTGAAGACACAGAGAGTTGCTTTTGTCTGCTCAAAAAATCTCCAGACAACTGCTTGTTTCCAAACAATAAACATGTGGATTGACAAGGTTAGAGTGTTAAACCCCTGACTAAACTCCCGAGCATCTGACTGCGATATTGGGCCTCCCAGAGTGACAATTACTGCAAGTATAACACGCATAAAGTGACCGATAATGTGCTTATTGTTGCACATTGGTCCAGTAATGTTTTGCATGTTTCTCCCCTGTGCACTGAGTACAACAAAACTCAATATCCTGGTTACTGAGAGCTGTCTTTCACATGACTTCCAAGAATATATTGTCAAATGTATATTCACAGAGCTTTCTCATTTTAGAAAATGTACCCTTCAGCACAATATTCCACATCCAAAGTGAGTCCAGAGATTATTTGACTATTAATTTACTACAATTGAGACTGATCTGAGTCTCTCTTGAAGACCATTGGGCTAACAATCTGCAGCAAGTAGACAGTAATAGGATGGATTTTTAACCACTCTCATCCTTCACTGTTATGGCTGTACAGAGCTCTGGTTAGCTGCTACCTGGAATACTGTGTTTAGAGTGGAACCAAGAAGTGGGAAAAATATACTTGACCTCATACAGTCACAGAGTCATAGAGATGTACAGCCTGGAAACACACCCTTCAGTCCAACTCGTTCAATGCCGATCAAATATCTCAATTACATCTCGTCCCAATTGCCAGCATTTGGCCCATATCCCTCTAAACCCTTCCCATTTCATATACCCACCAGATGTCTTTTAAATTTTGTAATTTACCAGCTTCCACCACTTCATCTGGCAGCTCATTCCAGGCATACACTACCCTCTGTGTGAAAAAGTTGCCCCTTAGCTTCCTTTTACCTCCTTCCCCCTCACCTTAAACCTATGCCCTCTAGTTTTTAACTCCCCTACCCTGGGAAAATAAATTTCGCTATTCACCCTATCCATGCCATCCATGGTCTTGTAAACCTCTATCAGGCCATTCCTCAGCCTTGGATGCTCCAGGGAATAAAAGTCCCAGCCTAGTCAATCTCTCCCTTTGGCTCAAACCCTCCAACCCTGGCAACATCCTTATAAATCTTTTCTGAACCCTTTCAAGTTTCACAACATCTTTTCTATAACAAGGAGACCAGAATTGAATGCAGTTTTCCAAAATTTAGACTAACCAATGTCCTGTATACCCAAAACATGACATCCTGACACCTATACTCAATGCACTGATCTCATCCTTACCAATCCTCTTACTGCAGATGCATCTGTCCATGACAATATCAGTCAGACTGACCACAAACACCGTCCTTGTGCAGACCAAGTTCAACCTTCACATTGAGAATAACCTCTGTTATGTCATGTGATGCTATTGCCATGTTACTTGAAGACAGATCTAGAAATTCAAGGTTGGGCATCCATGTGGTACTGCGGCCATCAATCCAGTAGAGTTGTACTCCAACACAATTTGTAACCTCATGGCCTGGCCTTTCCCCAACTCACCCATTACTGTCAAGATAGAGGATCAACTCTTGTTCAATGGAGAGTGCAGGAGGGCATGGCCAGGGGCAGCACCAGGTCTACTTGAAAGTGTGGTGCCAATCTACCAAATTAGACTACTTACATGCCAAGACAGCATAAGCAGCAAGTGATAGACAGAGGGAAGCGATCCCACAACCAATGAATCAGATCAAAACTCTGCAGTCCTGTCACATTCAGTTGTGAATGATGGTGGACAATTAAGTAACTCACTAGAGGAGGTGACTCCACAAACATGCCCACCCTCAATGATGAAAAAGACCAACATATCAGTCCAAAAGATAAAACTGAAGCATTCACATAAATCTTCAGTCAGAAGTGCCAAGTGAATGATCTATCTTAGTCTCTTCTTGTGGTGCCCAGCATCATAGATGTCAGTCTTTAGCCAATTTGGTTCACTCCACAGATTAAAAACTATTGGAGACAATGGATACTGAAAAGCACATGCATCCTGACAAAATTTAAGCAATAATTCTAAAGACTACTGCGGTTGCATTTGCCACACTCCTCGCCAAATTGTTCCAGTACAATTGCAACACTGGCATCGACCCAACAACATGGTATGTCCTGTACCCAAAAACAGGGCAAATCTAACCCAGCCAATTAACAACCCATTAGTCTCCTCTGTTCATTATGATGGAAGTTGTCATCAAAAGTGCTATCAAGTTGCAGTTGCTTATCAATAACCTGATACTCTATTTGGGTTCCATCAGGACCACTCAATGCCTAACCTGATTATAGACTTAGTTCAAACATGGGCAAAAGAGCTTGATTCCAGAGGAATGGTGAGAGTGACAGCCCTTGGCACAAGGCTGTATCTGACTGACAGTGGCTTCAAAAGAGCCTGGGCAAAACTGAAGCCAACGATAATCAGGGAGGATATTCTCTGCTTGTTGTAGTCATACCAGGCACCTAGGAAGATGATTGTGGTTATTGGAGTCTGTCATCACAGATTGAGACATCACTGCAGGAGTTCCTCAGGCTAGTATCTTGAGCTCAAACACCATCAGCTGCTTCATCCATAACCTTACCTCCATCTCAAGGTCAGAAGTGGGGATGCTTGAGGATGGTTACATAATATTCAGTACCATTCACAACTCCTCAGTTACTGATAAATTGGTCACATTTACCAATGCTGTTATGGACAGATGCATCTGCAGTCGGCAGATTGGTAAGGATGAGGTCAAACATGTTTTTCCCTCTTGTTAGTTCCCTCACCACCTGCTGCAGACCCAGTCTAGCAGCTAGGTCCTTTAGGACCTAACCAGCTCGATCAGTAGTACTGCTGCCGAGCCACTCTTGGTGGTCAACACTGAAATACCCCACTCAGAGTACATTCTGTGCCCTTGCCATCCTCAGTACTTCCTCCAAGTGTTGTTCAACATGGAGTATTGATCAATCAGCTGAGGGAGGGTAATATGTGTAATCAGCAGGAGGTTCCCTTGCCCATATTTAATCTGAAGCCTTGAGACTTCATTGGGTCCAAAGTCAATGTTGAGAACTCCCAGGGCAACTCGCTCATCACTGGATACCATTGTGCCACCACTTCTGCTGGGTCTGTCTTACCAGTAGGACAGAGCATATCCAGGATGGTGATGGTGGTGTCTGAGACACTGTCTGTGAGATATGATTACATGAGTATGACTATGTCAGGCCATTGCTTGACCAGTCTGTGGGACAGCTTTCCCGATTTTGACACTAGCCCCCAGACATTAGTTGGGGCACTTTGCAGGGTTGAAATGGCTGTTTCTGCAGTTGTCTTTTCTGGTGCATACATCAATGTCAGGTGATCCATTGGTTTTATTTCTTTGAGATTTTGTAGTGACCGGTACAACTGAATAGGCCATTGCAGAAGGCAATTGAGAGTCATTTACAATGCTTTGGGTCTGGAGTCACCATTAGGCCAGATCAGCAGACGGTAGCAGATATTCTTTCCTGAAGAACATATGCGAGCCAGATAAGATTTTCCAACAATAAACATTGGCTTCATAGCCATCGGTAGATTCTTAATTCCAGATTCTTTTTTAGTGTGTGCCACACACCTAGCTAAGCTTTTCAAATATAGCTGCAACACTGGATTATGCCCGACAATGTGGAAAATTGCCCGGGGATATCTTGTACACAATAAACAGGACAAATTCAGCTCAGTCAATTACCAGACCATCAGTCTACTCTCAATCATTGGTAAAGTGATGGAAGGGATTATCAATAGCCTGACACCGTATTTGTGTTCCACCAGGGCTACTCAATTCCAGACCTCATTACAGCCTTAGTTCAAACATGGACAAAAGAGCTGAGTTCCAGAGGGGAGGGGAGAGTGACAGCCCTCAACGTCAAGGCTGCATCTGACAGAGAGTGACTTCAAAAAGCCCTAGTAAAACTGGTGTCAATGATTATCAGGGAAAAAATTCCCTGCTGATTGGAGTCATACCTGTCACATAGGAAGACAGTGGTAATTGTTGGAGCTCCTCAGGGTAGCAACTTTGGCTTGACCACCTTCAACTGCTTCATCCATGATCTTACATCCATCATAAGCTCAGAAAAGGGAATGTTTGAAGATGGTTGCACAGTGTTCAGTGTTCACAACTCCTCAGTTCCAGAAGTAGTCCATCTCCAAATGTAGGAAGAACATGTAGGACAATATCCAGGCATAGGCTGACACATAGCAATTAATATTCACTCTGCACATATGCCAGGCAATGACCATTACCACGACTAGAGCGTGCATCCATAGTCATGTACCTTTGTTCCAAAAGGCATCACAAATGTGTAAAAGAATAATAACCCGAAAAGGCTACCAAAAATGATCGATGTGCCTGACTAGTTACTATTCAGAGCAAAACAAAAACGATGCACACCAGGTGTTGACATTCACAGAGAAACAAAAACTTTTTAAATGTAACACGCTTAACTTTATCAAGAAACAAAGAAAAGAAAGGATTTCTAACTGATGCAACATAACCCTCAAAACTCCATGCATACACAATCAGTCATGATTATTCAGACAAAGCACAAATGTTTTCACAATTACCGTTTAGGTGAAAAAAAACATTACAGCCGGGGTAAATAAAATTCCAAAATCAAAATACAGGGTGGAAATGTAGTTCCTTTCAGTCCTTTTGATTTTAACAATGATGTCTCTGCGATGATGGTCATTCTTCAGTTTAAGGGCTGGTAAAGTGCTGTTACTTTTTAATTAGTTTTCACACAGAAATAAGGCAAATGAGAATTTTAAAACTGATGTTGGTAGATCTGTTTTGGACAGGGCAATGAAGGATCCTCAAGTGGGCAGATAGACTTATGATGCAGATCAGACACATGGTACAGGCTTGAGACCCCATTTGGCATTTTCCTATTCTAAACCTCCTTCTGATACATTATTTTGGCTGTCAAAGTAGATTACAGTCCAAACAATAAACCAGAGGACTCTTTCCTCTCTGATTCAGGGCTACACCTCAAGGCTCCTTCACCAATAAGGCCATTTCAGAAAGTGACTGGAGTCCTGTTTGTGAATGCATCAAGAGCAAGTGGGAATGTTTTAGCTCAGTGGAATTTTAGTTCATTTTCCTTTGTTTAGATGAGCAGTAATATCTGCTGAATAGTTTAATGTGTTTAGAAACAACAAGGACTATTCGTACAATAGGGGCAAGGCAATTTCGTTGCAGCAGATCGAAATCAAAAGGCATTATTCCAAGTGAAGCAATTAAATGATAATGTAAGTACAATTAAGATGTAAAAGTGGCAAGAGAGGTTGCAAAGGCATTAGATGGAAATACTAAACTGTCTGCTCTTCCATAAGTGAATGAGTATGCAGCAATGCTATGGGATTCGCAAGATAATATCTACACACACAGAGGGGCTTCCACAAACATTTCCAATATCTAACTTTCCCTGCAGATTAAGACAACTTCTGCAGACCAGAATTTTAATTTATAATTCATTAAAAGGCTGCAAGCAAGTGGTACAAAAATAATTCATCAAGTGGTCTCCTCGTAATTAACTCATGATGAATAAGAACCACCTGGAGTTTTTCTCTGAGATGTACAAGCCGAGATATCCTCTTCAGCCACTGGTTAATAACCAGAAGAAATAAAGAATTTTACCGTCCTATAAAAAAGGTTATATAGATATTTGCATTCTGGGGCTGGAAGAATCACACATTGAAAAATATTTCTGTGACCTGTTTCTATGAAATTGGCCAAGTGAGTTCTTTAATGAACATTGAATCGTTTATTTTTCTATCGGGGCAGTGATTGTAAGAAGGTCAGCCAGGTAACCGCTGAGTATGAGTTCCCTGATTGGAACTGTTAACCTGGTCCAATCAGGGAGCCCTGGCTAGCAGATATAAACAGGGGATTCAGAGTCTGCTCAATTTAGGGGACTGATTCTGTGCTGGCTGGTGCTACAGTCGGTATGTTACTGTTGGTGCGGGGGAAACCTGATTCCTGAACTGGCTGAATCATTTAGCCAGTTTGTTAACTGGCATTCCTTTTAGTGATGGCTGATTTCTAAACTCCTGATGCTCACAATGTGTTTCAGGTGAAACTCAGTTCTCATTAGGGGATTGTTGTTTCCCTGGCTGGTTACAGCCTGTGTGTTACTCTTTTCTCTTTTTTTCTTTTTTTTGAGAAAATAACAATGTTCATTTTGTGGTAGGACTTAGCCCTTGGACTCTAGTTTTCTTTGCTTTTTGTGTAAGTGTCTTCACTGTTTTTGGTGGTTGGACTGAGCCCTTGTGGAAGAAATACATTTCACTAGAGAAGCTGTTCCTGTGGGGAGGCCTAGCCCTGGGACTGGGCCTCTGAAGATTGAACACCTGTGTGTGTGTTGGGAGGTGAGCAATTGCTGTATCCTGGAGTTTGGTTGAAGACCTTGCCTTCAGGAATGGACCAAACCCCTGTGAGTTAACCGCACCTGTACAATGTACTATGTTCCTGTGAGTGGGCCTGGTTTTCCAAGGCTGGGCCAGGACTCCACAGAGACTGAACACCTGTGCTGTGGGGTGTGTATTTGCTGCCTTCGGGAGTTGACTCTGCCCTTGGTTGTGGATCCTTTTTTTCTAGCGGTGGACTCTGCAGTTTGGAGTGGACTCCATTTTGGACAATGCACCTTGTAAACTGGAGTGGGCTCCATTCCTGGGAATGGACTTTATATTTGAAGACTCTATATTTGGACTGTGGACCAGAAAGGACTCTGTTTTTATGTAATTAACTGTTTTGTGTTGTTTGGGTCTATCAGCTGCACTGTCTTGCGTGTCTCTGGGTCTGGCAGGTCTTACTGTGAGCTGGGAGGCTCATGGGTTGTCCTGAAAGCTGTCACCCTGAGATCCGGAGGGTGGGTAGGCCATTCTGTGAACCTGAAGGTTGGTAGGCTGTCCCGAAGGCCTGAGGGTGGGTAGGCCACTCTGATGCCAGTCACCCTGAGAGCCAGATGGTGGGTAGGCCGTTCTGAGCGCTGTCGTCCCGAGAAGGGGTAGTCGGGACGGGCTGTCCTAGAGGTGGTCGAAAGGTGTCAGACCAGCCGAGAGCCAGAAGGCGCGTAGGGGCAGACTGAGATCCGGAAGGCTTGTGGGCTACCCTGCACGCTGTCGTCCCAGGGAAGGGGACGGGCTGTCCTAGAGGTGGCCGGAAGGTGTGCCAGGATAGCCCACTGGCCGGACGGTGCATCGGGGTGGGTGAGAGCCCAATGGTACGTAGGGGCAGACCGAGAGCCAGAAGGCGGGTAGCCGTCCTGACCGCTGTCACCCTGGGCGGGTACCGGGGAGGGCTGCCCTAGAGGTGGTCGAAAGGTGTGTCAGGGCAGACCGAGAACTGGAAGGGGCATGGGGTGGACCGAGAGCCGGAAGGTACATAGGGCGGGCTGTCTTAGAGTGGCCGGAAGGTGGGAAGGACGGGGACTTGCTGGGTCTGTATTGTACACTGTTTATGTAACTGGGTTGGCTTTTATGTACAAATGTCATTGTCGCTGACCTTTATATGTGGAACTGGGATTTGGGGTTTGTCCTCCTCTCCCTAGAAACTGTTTGAATGGTAGGGTTTGGTGCCTAGCTTTGCTGCTCCTCTCCCTTGTAAAATTGCTGTTGTAAACAGCTGTAAATGTTAACTGTTTTTTTGTAAACTGTGTTTTGTAATTTGGTTAATAAAATATTATAAACAGGGGATTCAGAGTCTGCTCAATTTAGGGGACTGATTCTGTGCTGGCTGGTGCTACAGTCGGTATGTTACTGTTGGTGCGGGGGAAACCTGATTCCTGAACTGGCTGAATCATTTAGCCAGTTTGTTAACTGGCATTCCTTTTAGTGATGGCTGATTTCTAAACTCCTGATGCTCACAATGTGTTTCAGGTGAAACTCAGTTCTCATTAGGGGATTGTTGTTTCCCTGGCTGGTTACAGCCTGTGTGTTACTCTTTTCTCTTTTTTTCTTTTTTTTGAGAAAATAACAATGTTCATTTTGTGGTAGGACTTAGCCCTTGGACTCTAGTTTTCTTTGCTTTTTGTGTAAGTGTCTTCACTGTTTTTGGTGGTTGGACTGAGCCCTTGTGGAAGAAATACATTTCACTAGAGAAGCTGTTCCTGTGGGGAGGCCTAGCCCTGGGACTGGGCCTCTGAAGATTGAACACCTGTGTGTGCTGGGAGGTGAGCAATTGCTGTATCCTGGAGTTTGGTTGAAGACCTTGCCTTCAGGAATGGACCAAACCCCTGTGAGTTAACTGCACCTGTACAATGTACTATGTTCCTGTGAGTGGGCCTGGTTTTCCAAGGCTGGGCAAGGACTCCACAGAGACTGAACACCTGTGCTGTGGGGTGTGTATTTGCTGCCTTCGGGAGTCGACTCTGCCCTTGGTTGTGGATCCTTTTTTTCTAGCGGTGGACTCTGCAGTTTGGAGTGGACTCCATTTTGGACAATGCACCTTGTAAACTGGAGTGGACTCCATTCCTGGGAATGGACTTCATATTTGAAGACTCTATATTTGGACTGTGGACCAGAAAGGACTCTGTTTTTATGTAATTAACTGTTTTGTGTTGTTTGGGTCTATCAGCTGCACTGTCTTGTGTGTCTCTGGGTCTGGCAGGTCTTACTGTGAGCTGGGAGGCTCATGGGTTGTCCTGAAAGCTGTCACCCTGAGATCCGGAGGGTGGGTAGGCCATCCTGTGAACCTGAAGGTTGGTAGGCTGTCCCGAAAGCCTGAGGGTGGGTAGGCCACTCTGATGCCAGTCACCTTGAGAGCCAGATGGTGGGTAGGCCGTTCTGAGCGCTGTCGTCCCGAGAAGGGGTAATCGGGACGGGCTGTCCTAGAAGTGGTCGAAAGGTGTGTCAGACCAGCCGAGAGCCAGAAGGCACGTATGGGGCAGACTGAGATCCGGAAGGCTTGTGGGCTACCCTGCACGCTGTCGTCCCAGGGAAGGGGACGGGCTGTCCTAGAGGTGGCCGGAAGGTGTGCCAGGATAGCCCACTGGCCGGATGGCACATCGGGGTGGATGAGAGCCCAATGGTACGTAGGGGCAGACCGAGAGCCAGAAGGCGGGTAGCCGTCCTCAGCGCTGTCACCCCGGGCAGGTACCGGGGCGGGCTGCCCCAGAGGTGGTCGAAAGGTGCTGAGGGTGGTTAGTGAAGCCGGAGGGTGGGTAGGCCGTCCTGACTGCTGTCACCCCGGGCAGGCTGCCCTAGAGGCGGTCGAAAGGTGTGTCAGGGCAGACCGAGAACTGGAAGGGGCATGGGGTGGACCGAGAGCCGGAAGGTACATAGGGCGGGCTGTCTTAGAGTGGCCGGAAGGTGGGAGGGACGGGGACTTGCTGGGTCTGTATTGTACACTGTTTATGTAACTGGGTTGGCTTTTTATGTACAAATGTCATTGTCGCTGACTTTTATATGTGGAACTGGGATTTGGGGTTTGTGCTCATCTCCCTGTAACTTGGTTGAGTGGTAGGGTTTGGTGCCTAGCTTTGCTGCTCCTCTCCCTTGTAAAATTGCTGTTGTAAACAGCTGTAAATGTTAACTGTTTTTTGTAAACTGTTTTGTAATTTGGTTAATAAAATAAAAAAAAAAAAAAAATAAACAGGGGATTCAGAGTCTGCTCAATTTAGGGGACTGATTCTGTGCTGGCTGGTGCTACAGTCGGTATGTTACTGTTGGTGCGGGGGAAACCTGATTCCTGAACTGGCTGAATCATTTAGCCAGTTTGTTAACTGGCATTCCTTTTAGTGATGGCTGATTTCTAAACTCCTGATGCTCACAATGTGTTTCAGGTGAAACTCAGTTCTCATTAGGGGATTGTTGTTTCCCTGGCTGGTTACAGCCTGTGTGTTACTCTTTTCTCTTTTTTTCTTTTTTTTGAGAAAATAACAATGTTCATTTTGTGGTAGGACTTAGCCCTTGGACTCTAGTTTTCTTTGCTTTTTGTGTAAGTGTCTTCACTGTTTTTGGTGGTTGGACTGAGCCCTTGTGGAAGAAATACATTTCACTAGAGAAGCTGTTCCTGTGGGGAGGCCTAGCCCTGGGACTGGGCCTCTGAAGATTGAACACCTGTGTGTGCGTGCTGGGAGGTGAGCAATTGCTGTATCCTGGAGTTTGGTTGAAGACCTTGCCTTCAGGAATGGACCAAACCCCTGTGAGTTAACTGCACCTGTACAATGTACTATGTTCCTGTGAGTGGGCCTGGTTTTCCAAGGGTGGGCCAGGACTCCACAGAGACTGAACACCTGTGCTGTGGGGTGTGTATTTGCTGCCTTCGGGAGTCGACTCTGCCCTTGGTTGTGGATCCTTTTTTTCTAGCGGTGGACTCTGCAGTTTGGAGTGGACTCCATTTTGGACAATGCACCTTGTGAAATGGAGTGGACTCCATTCCTGGGAATGGACTTTATATTTGAAGACTCTATATTTGGACTGTGGACCAGAAAGGACTCTGTTTTTATGTAATTAACTGTTTTGTGTTGTTTGGGTCTATCAGCTGCACTGTCTTGCGTGTCTCTGGGTCTGGCAGGTCTTACTGTGAGCTGGGAGGCTCATGGGTTGTCCTGAAAGCTGTCACCCTGAGATCCGGAGGGTGGGTAGGCCATCCTGTGAACCTGAAGGTTGGTAGGCTGTCCCGAAGGCCTGAGGGTGGGTAGGCCACTCTGATGCCAGTCACCCTGAGAGCCAGATGGTGGGTAGGCCGTTCTGAGCGCTGTCGTCCCGAGAAGGGGTAGTCGGGACGGGCTGTCCTAGAGGTGGTCGAAAGGTGTGTCAAACCAGCCGAGAGCCAGAAGGCACGTAGGGGCAGACTGAGATCCGGAAGGCTTGTGGGCTACCCTGCACGCTGTCGTCCCAGGGAAGGGGACGGGCTGTCCTAGAGGTGGCCGGAAGGTGTGCCAGGATAGCCCACTGGCCGGACGGCGCATCGGGGTGGGTGAGAGCCCAATGGTACGTAGGGGCAGACCGAGAGTCAGAAGGTGGGTAGCCGTCCTCAGCGCTGTCACCCTGGGCAGGTACTGGGGCGGGCTGCCCCAGAGGTGGTCGAAAGGTGCTGAGGGTGGTTAGTGAAGCCGGAAGGTGGGTAGGCCGTCCTGACCGCTGTCACCCTGGGCGGGTACCGGGGCGGGCTGCCCTAGAGGTGGTCGAAAGGTGTGTCAGGGCAGACTGAGAACTGGAAGGGGCATGGGGTGGACCGAGAGCCGGAAGGTACATAGGGCGGGCTGTCTTAGAGTGGCCGGAAGGTGGGAGGGACGGGGACTTGCTGGGTCTGTATTGTACACTGTTTATGTAACTGGGTTGGCTTTTATGTACAAATGTCATTGTCGCTGACCTTTATATGTGGAACTGGGATTTGGGGTTTGTGCTCATCTCCCTGTAAACTGGTTGAGTGGTAGGGTTTGGTGCCTAGCTTTGCTGCTCCTCTCCCTTGTAAAATTGCTGTTGTAAACAGCTGTAAATGTTAACTATTTTTTGTAAACTGTGTTTTGTAATTTGGTTAATAAAATAAAAAAAAATAAACAGGGGATTCAGAGTCTGCTCAATTTAGGGGACTGACTCTGTGCTGGTTGGTGCTACAGTCAGTATGTTATTGTTAGTTTCTACTTCCCTTTTTTGGAGGGGGAAACCTGATTACTGAACTGGCTGAATTATTTAGCCAGTTTGTTAACTGGCATTCCTTTTAGTGAGGACTGATTGTTAAACTCTTGAT
Source organism: Chiloscyllium punctatum (assembly GCF_047496795.1). Lineage (NCBI taxonomy): Eukaryota > Metazoa > Chordata > Chondrichthyes > Orectolobiformes > Hemiscylliidae > Chiloscyllium > Chiloscyllium punctatum. The sequence continues at coordinate 79,337,785 of NC_092763.1, forward strand.
GCACACATGTGTTTCAGGTGTAGCTCAGTTCTCATTAGGGGATTGTTGTTTCACTGGCTGGTTACAGCCTGTGTGTTGCCCTTTTCTCTCTCTGAGAAAAGGACAATGTTAATTTTGTGGTAGGGCTTAGCCCTTAGACTGTAGTTTTCTTTGTTTTTTTGTATGTGTCTTTACTTTTTATTGGTGTTTTGATTGAGCCCTTGTGGAAGACATACATTTTACCAACGTTAAAGCCGATGTCCTGTTTCTGCAGGAGTGTGGGATACCGCACCTCAGCAGCTACAGGAGATGGTCGAGCTTGTGGGCCCATGGGCCGTCAGTTTGGTCGGGGGGGGGGGGGCAATGATAGCCACGCCTCCGACCTGGGTATCCTGTTGCGAGGAGGCAACTTCACCATCTCCGAGGTTAAGGAGGTGGTGGGCGGGTGCCTCCTCGTCGCTGACGTCATGTACAGGAATGCTCTCCTGAGACTTATTAATGTGTACGCCCCAGTAGGTAAGAGTGAACAGTTGGCCGTCCTGCAGCAGCTTCCACTGTTGCTGGCTACGTCCAGGCCGGCCATTCTGGCCGGAGACTTCAACTGTATCATCTGGCGGGGGGACAGTAAACTGGACGCCACGTCCAGAGCCCTGATGGACACAGTAAAAGATGCCAAGTTGCACAACGTCTTCAGCACCCCTGCAGATGGAGCGCAGCATAGATACACCTGGTCACGGCCAGACGGGTCTATCCGCTCAAGGATAGATTACCTGTTTGTGTCCCGAAGGCTCTCGGTCAGATCCACCGACGTCAAGCCGTTGTTCTTCTCTGACCACTGCCTCCTGCTGGCCGACTGTCACCTACAGGACGAGCAGCAGGCTGGTAAGGGAACGTGGAAGCTGAACACATAGCTGTTGACCCCGGGAAACATTGAGGAGCTCAAGAGGGACTACGCAGATTGGAGAACCGTGAAGTCCCTCTTTGAGTCCCCAGCGGACTGGTTGGAAACAGTAAAAGGGAACATCAAGAGGTTCTTCATCGTCAAAGGTGTTCAGGAGGCAAGAGAGAGGCGGGGAAAACTGTCCCAGCTCCAGGAAAGTATGCAGAACCTGCTACTGCTAGAGACGATGGGGGTGGATGTCACGGAGGACTTCAAGGAGGTGAAGGGCCAGCAAGCCTTGCTCTTTGCTTCGGAGGCCTCCGAGATAACCTTCCGGTCCAGGGTCCGCTCGGTGGAGCAGGACGAGACGTGTTCACGTTCCTCCTTCCAGAAGGTGCACAAAGACAGCTCCGTGCTCAGCAGCCTGAAGGAAGAAGATGGCTCGATAACATCATCTCAGGCTGACGTCATGAGGATCAGTAAATCCTTCTATGCCAGTCTGTATGACGTGAAGCTGACTGACAGCGCGGCCTCCCAGTCGTTCCTGTCCTCCATCACGGAGGTCTTAGACGACAGAACACGTGAGAGGCTGGACCAGCCGCTATCTCTGGACGAGCTGACCAAGGCCCTCGAGTCCTTCAAAAAGAATAAAACACCCAGAAGCGACGACTTACCGGTCGAGCTCTATTCCGCTCTGTAGGACTTGATTGGCCAGGACCTGCTGGAGGTGTATGTCATATGCTTTGGGCAGGTACCATGAGTGAATCCATGAAGAAAGGCATCATCACCCTCATCTACAAGTGGAAGGGGGAGAGGGAGGAACTCAAAAATTGGAGACCAATCTCACTGTTGAATGCAGATTACAAAATTCTGTCAAAGGTAATCGCCAACCGGGTCAAGTCTGCTCTGGGGTCAGTGATTCACCCCGACCAAACCTGTGCTGTACCGAGCAGGAAGGTCACTGAGAGTCTCGTACTCCTCAGGGATATGATCACCTACATGCAGGACAGAGGGTTGGACACCTGCCTGATCAGCCTGGACCAGGAGAAAGCCTTTGACAGGATATCACACAAGTATATGAGGGATGTTCTCTCCAAAATGGGCTTTGGGGAGGGAATCTGCAATTGGATCAGACTGCTCTACACCAACATTGTCAGTCCAGTCTCAATCAATGGGTGGGAATCAGATAGCTTCCCAGTCAGATCTGGAGTCAGGCAGGGCTGCCCTCTCTCTCCTGCCTTGTTTGTGTGCTGCATAGAGCCATTTGCCGAGTCCATCAGGAAGGATGCGAGCCTGAGAGGGGTGACTATTCCTGGCAGCGGGCCTGCAGGTTAAGGCCTCCCTGTACATGGATGACATCGCCGTTTTCTGCTCGGATCCGCTGTCCGTGCGCAGACTCATGTGTATATGTGACCAGTTCGAATGGGACTCGGGGGCCATGCTCTTCGGAAACTGGGCCGACCCAATCCTCGATCCCCTTCACCGTCACGACCAACCACCTGAAGGTGCTGGGTATTTGGTTCGGGGGGGCTGGGGCATGCGCCAAGTCTTGGGAGGGGCGTATCAGGAAAGTGAGGCAGAAACTGGGCAGATGGAAGCTATGGTCACTCTCCATCACGGGAAAAAACCTGGTCATCAGGTGTGAGGCACTGTCATTGCTGTTATACATGGCACAGGTCTGGCCTATTCCCAGAACCTGTGCCGCTGCAGTCACCCGGGCCATCTTCCGGTTTATATGGAGGTCAAAGATGGACCGGGTCCAAAGGGGCTCGCTGTACAAAGATCTGGGCAATGGGGGAAAAAATACACCCAATGCCACCCTCACCCTGATGGCCACCTTTGTGTGTGGCTGCATCAAGCTGTGCGTGGATCCCCGGTACGCAAACACCAAGTGTCACTACGTACTGAGGTTCTACATGTCCCCGGTGTTGTGAAGGATGAGCCTGACCTCGCTGCCGCGGAATGCTCCGAGTAGTTGGACCGTTCCGTATCACCTGTCCTTCATGGAGAAATTTATGAAGAAAAACACCTTTGACCACAAGTCCATCAGGATGTGGTCAGCACGTCGTGTCCTTGACACCCTTCGGGAAAAGGAAAGGGCGGATCCTGTCGAGCGGTTCCCTGAGCAGACTGTCAAAGCCATTTGGCAGAATGCCTCATCGCCAGAACTTTCCAACAAGCACCAAGACATGACTTGGCTGGTGGTGAGAAGGGCTCTGCCTGTGAGATCCTTTATGCAGGCCCGGGCTCTCAGCCGCACCGCACGAGACTGTCACACACCTCCTTCTGGAATGTGCCTGTGCAGAAGAAGTCTGGAGAGGAATGCAGTGGTGTTTGTCGAGGTTCGTCCTGAGCAGCGCCGTGACGCGGGACTCCGTGCTCTACGGCCTGTTCCCCGGGACGCACACCGAGACGAACATCAACTGTGCCTGGAGGATTATCAACTCGGTGAAGGATGCTCTCTGAGTGGTCCGAAACCTGTTGATCCTCCAGCTGAAGGAGTTGACCATGACTGAGTGCTGCAGACTGGCACATTCCAAGGTCCAGGACTACGTGTTGAGGGACGCGCTGAAGCTTGGGGCAGCTGCCGCCAAGGCACGGTGGGGAAAGACCACCGTGTAACATCTGCCTGCCTAAAGAAGAACAGAGGAGCCACGCAGTCATTTGGGCTCCGCTGACACCTCAGCTAAAAATGTAATCGTACAGACCTGTAAATAGAAATGATTACTCTGTTTTCGGTATGCAAACAAATGGAATGTTTACATATGTATGCATGTCCAATTGTACAGATCATCAAAGTATTTTATGAATAAAGTATATTTTTGAAATTTTAAAAATCCTGGAGTTTTGGAGAAGACCTTTGCTTCAGGAGTGGACCAAACCCCTCAGTGTTAACTGTACCTGTACTATGTTCCTGTGAGTGGGCCTGGTTTTCCAAAGCTGGGCTATGATGCCATGGAGACTGAACACCTGTGTGCTGTGGGGTGTGCATTTGCTGCCTTCAGGAGTGGACTCTGCCCTTGATTGTGGACTCTGTTTTTAGCAATAGACTCTGCAGTTTGGAGCGGACTTTGCACATTTCTGACCTTGCACATTGTATACTGGAGTGGACTCTATCTGGAAATGGATTCTATATTTTGAAGACTGTATAGATTTGGACTGTTTACCAGAAAGGACTCTTTTCTTTCGGTAATTAACTGTATTGTGGTCTTTCCTGGGTCTATCACCCACACTGTCTTCTGTGTCCCTGGGTCTGGCAGGCCTTACTGTGAGCTGGGAAGCTCATGAGTTGTCCTGAAAGCTGTCACCCTGAGAGCTGGAGGGTGGGTAGACCATCCTGTGAACCTGAAGGTTGGTAGGCTGTCCCAAAAGCCAGAGGGTGGGTAAGCCACCCTGACGTCAGTCGCCCCGAGAGCTAGATGGTGGGTAGGCCGCTCTGAGCACTGTCGTCCCGAGGAAAGGGTAATCGGGACGGGCTGTCCTGGAGGTGGTCGAAAGGTGTGTCAGAGCAACCAAGAGCCAGAAGGCGCGTAAGGGCAGGCTGAGAAACGGAAGGCTTGTGGGCTACCCTGCATGCTGTCGTCCCAGGGAAGGGGACGGGCTGTCCTAGAGGTGGCCAGAAGGTGTGCCAGGATAGCCCACTAGCCAGACGGCGCATCGGGGTGAGTGAGAGCCCAATGGTACGTAGGGGCAGACCGAGAGCCAGAAGGTGGGTAGCCGTCCTCAGTGCTATCACCCCAGGCAGGTACCAGGGCAGGCTGCCCCAGAGGTGGTTGAAAGGTGTGTCAGGGCGGACCAAGAACTGGAATGGGCATGGGGTGGACCGAGAACCGGAAGGTGGGTAGGGGCGGGCTGCCTTAGAGTGGTCAGAAGGTGGGAGGGACGGGGGCTTGCTGGGTCTGTATTAGCTGCACTTTTGTATGTAACAGTATTGTCTAATGTACAAATGTCATTGTCGCTGTCTTTTATATGTGGAACTGGGATTTGAGGTTTGTCTTCATCTCCCTGTAAACTGGTTGAACGGCAGGGTTTGTGGGCCTGGCTTTGCCATTCCTCTCCCTCGTAAAACTGCTGTTGTATACAGCTGTAAATGTTAACTGTTTTTTGTAAACTGTTTTGTAATTTGTTTAATAAAATATTATAAACAGGGGATTCAGAGTCTGCCCAATTTAGGGGACTGACTCTCTGATGGCTGGGCCACAGTCAGTGTGTTACTGTTACTGTTGGTTTCTGCTGCTTTTTTGGGGGTAAATCTGATTCCTAAACTGGCTGAATTATTTAGCAAGTTTGTTAACTGGTATTTCTTTAGTGAGGACTGATTTCTAAACTGCCTGATGCACACAATGTGTCTCAGGTGTAACTCAGTTCTCATGAGGGGATTGTTGTTTCACTGGCTGGTTATAGCCTGTGTTATTCCTTTTTGTTCATTTCTCAAAAAGTAAAAGAATGTGGATTTTGTGGTAGGGCTTAGCCCTTGGACTTTGGTTTCCTTTGTTTTTTGTATGCGTCTTCACTTTTTTTGGTGCTTGGACTGAGCCTTTGTGGAAGACATAAATTATACCAGAGGAACTGTTCCTGTGGGGAGGTCTAGCCCTGGGACTAGGCCTCTGAAGATTGAACATGTGTGTGTGTGTGTGTTGGGAGGTGAGCACTTGCTGTACCCTGGAGTTTGGGAGAAGACCTTGCCTTCAGGAGTGGACCAAACGCCTGTGAGTGAACTGCACCTGTACAATGTACTGTGTTCCTGGGAGTGGACCTGGTTCTCCAAGATGTGCCAGGGCTCCGTGGAGACTGAACACCTGTGTGCTGTGGGGTGTGCATTTTGCTGCCTTTGGGAGAGGACTGCCCTTGGTTGTGGACCCTGTTTTTTTTAGCAGTGGACTCTGCAGTTTGGAGTGGACTCCATTTCTGACAATGCACATCGTAAACTGGAGTGGACTCTGTTCCTGAGAATGGACTGTATATTTTTGAAGACTCTATATTTGGACTCTGTGTGTGCCAGAAAGAACTGTTTTTCGGGAATTAATTGTGTTGTGTTGTTTTTTGGACCAATCACTTGCACTGTCTTGTGTATCCCTGGGTCTGGCAGGCCTTACTGTGATGAAGGGCTTTTGCCCGAAACGTCGATTTCAAAGCTACTTGGATGCTGCCTGAAGTGCTGTGCTCTTCCAGCACCACTAATCCAGAAGGCCTTACTGTGAGCTTGGAGGCTCCTGGGTAATCCTGAAAGTTATTACCCCAAGACCCGGAGGGTGGGTAGGCCATCCTGTGAACCTGAAGGTTGGTAGGCTGTCCCAAAAGCCAGAGGGTGGGTATGCTACCCCGATACCAGTCCCCCTGAGAGCCAGATGGTGTGTAGGCCATTCTGAGCGCTGTCATCCCGAGAAGAGGTGATCGGGACAGGCTGTCCTTGGTGGTCGGAAGGTGTGTCAGAGCAGCCGATAGCCAGAAGGCGCGTAGCGGCAGACTGAGATTTGGAAGGCTTGTGGGCTACCCTGCACGCTGTCGTCCCTGGGGAAGGGGATGGGCTGTCCTAGACATGGCCAGAATGTGTGTCAGGGTAGCCCACTGGCCGGCTGGTGCATCGGGGTGAGTGAGAACCCAACAGTACCTAGGGGCAGACCGAGAGCCAGAAGGCGGGTAGCCGTCCTCAGCGCTGTCACCCCGGGTGGCTACCGGGCTGGGCTGTCTTAGAGGTGGTTGAAAGGTGTGTCAGGGCGGACTGAGAACTGGAAGGGGCATGGGGCGGACAGAGAACCGGAAGGTGAATAGGTGCGGGCTGCCTTAGAGTGGCCGGAAGGTGGGAGGGATGGGGGCTTGCTATTGTATGCACGTTTTTATGTAGCTGGATTGGCTTTTTATGTACAAATGTCATTGTTGCTGTCTTGTCATGCTTGAAACTGGGATTTGGGGTTTGTCCTCATTTCCCTGTAAACTGGTTGGGGTTTGGGGCCTGGTTTTGCTGCTCCTCTCCCTTGTAAAATTGCTGTTTCTTGTATACAGCTGTAAATGTTAACTGGCTTTTGTAAACTGTTTTGTAATTGTTGAATAAAATAAAAGAAAAAAACAAGAAAAAGAAATAAAAATAAACAGGCTGGTTAGGGGTTCCGCTTACTCTAGGAATGGGCTCTGTGCGAGCTGCCTTGGTGTCATGTACTATGTGTGTGCCTGTAAAGGCTAACTTGGTGAAGGGACGCCAGCCTTCATGGAGTTATTTCAATATTATTGTATGTAATCTTGCCCATAACTAAATTTCGCCGGTGTTCCGTTAACTATGAAACACTTTGAGAAATCCTGACTGTAAACAAACTGTTATTTAAATTAAGGCTGCAACAGGGCACTTTATTTTTCCTTCTTGGACCTTTGCCCATACCCTTGAGCTCAGAAGCCCTTATCAAGCCATACAGCACAAAAACAGACCCTTCGGTCTAACCAGTCCATGCTGACCATATGGGCCAAAGGCAGGTGTATGGAGTTAGGCCACAGATCAGTCATAATGTCTAGAGTCATACAGTGCAGAAACAGACCCTTTGATCCAACCGGTCTCTGTCAGACATAATCCCAAACTAAACTAGTCTCACCTGCCTGCTCCTGGCACATATCCCTCTGAACCTTTCCTTATCATGTGCTTATCTAAGTGTCTTTTAAACTATGCCCATTTCCATCAGTTCCTCGGGAAGTTCATTCCACATGTGACCGACGCACTGTAAAAAAAATGGGCCCTCATGTCTTTTTTGAAAAATCTCTCTCCTCTCACCTTAAGAATGTGCCCCTTAGTCTTGAACTCCTCCATCCTAGAGAAAAGGCAGCTACCATTAACCCTACCTATGACCCAAATGATCTAATGAAGGTACGAGCTGATAAAGGTACAGCACCTGAGTAAACAATATGATTGAAAGAATGCACAATACATGTGAACATTTGATCAAGGAGCAAGAGTAGGCCATTCAGTCCCTTTAGTCTGTCCTGGAATTCAATAAGATTTACAAGGATGTTGCTAGGGTTGGAGAGTTTGAACCATACCAAGAGACTGAATAGACTGGGGTTATTTTCCCTGGAGCATTGGAGGCAGAGGGGTGACCTTATAGAGGTTTACAAAATCATGAGGGGCATGGATAGGGTGAATACACAAGATCTTTTCTCCTGGAGTAGGGGAGTTCAAAACTAGAGGGCATAGGTTTAGAGTGACAGGAGAAAGATTTAAAAGGAACCTAAGGGGCAATGTTTTCATGTAGAGGGTGGTACGTGTATGGAATGAGCTACCAGAGGAAGTGGTGAAAGTTAGTACAATTGCAGCATTTAAAAGACATCTGGATGGGTAAATGAAAAGGAAGGGTTTGGGGAATATGGACTGAGTCCTGGCAGGTGGGACTAGATGGGGTTGGGTTATCTGGTTGGCATGGACAAGTTGGACCAAAGGGTCTGTTTCCATGTTGTACATCTCTATGATTTTGGCTGATCTGATCGTGACATTAAATCCCCATTCACATCTACCCCTAATGACCTTTCACCCCCTGACTTACAAACAATCACTCCACCTCTTCTTAAAGTTTATTCCACTACCTTTTTCAGGAAGAGCGTTCCAAAGATGCATGATCCGCTCAGACAGAGCAAAAATCACTTTAAAATGGGTGACTTGTGATTATTAAACTCTGACCCTTAATTCTAAGCTCTCCCACAAGAGAAGACATCTTCTGCATGTCCACCCTGTCAGACTCCTCAGCATCTGCTGAACCAAACAGATTGAAGGACTGGGAAATAAACTGAAGAAGGATTGAATGGCAATGTGCATTATTTCAGTCGGGGTTTCCATGCTACAGCTACAACATGAATGTTTTCATGCATGTTGTAGTTTGAAGCTTGGAGTAGTGATGGCACAGCCTCCCATCCTCATTCCATTACAGGCTGACCAGAAATCTCACACACTTGAAGTCTCTCATTGGTGTGCATTGGATGATCAAAAGGGAAGGTGATGGCCCAGTGGTATTATCAATGCACTATTAATGCAGAGACCCAGGTAATGTTCTGGGGACCTGAGTTCAAATCCTGCCATAGCAAATGGTAGAACTTGAATTCCATACAAATCTGGAATAACGAATCTAATGATTGTCATGAAGCCATTGTTGGAAAAATCCATCTGTTTCGCTAATACACTTGAGCGAAGGAAACTGTTGTCTTTATCTCAACTGGTCTACATGTGCCTCCAGACCCACAGCAATGTAGTTGACTCTTAATGGCACTCTGGGGTGGGCAATAAATGCTGGCCTAGCCAACAATGCCCTCATCCCATGAATGGTTACTAAAAAAAGTATAAAATCTATATATTTTTTAAAAAGTTCTATATATTGAATTGTGGATTGAACTTGGAGAAGGACTGTTTTAAATCCAAGGATGGTGGAAAGGATTGCTGCCAGCCCTCATTCTAAGTGTTGTTTACACTACCAGTTGACCAGGTTAATGCAGACAAATGGAAACCAGGGTGTGTGTACAAGATGAGATTCATCAGGCAACAAGCAGCTGATTGTGGGCATCATTCCACAAACCAATGACAAAGGTCATCCGCTTACCAGTCATATTGTGATTGGTTCCTAGGAACTTTGACAGCTTGTGGCGGCAAACAATATCGCCAGAAGCCTTCAGACCTCTGGAAAGGAAGGTGCTGCCTTTGGCTCCACAACAATGAAGAACTAAAGTGTGAAGAAAGCCGATTTATTTTGCCTGATCAGTTTATATGTTCTAAACCTGTTACTGTGTAACTCCTGCAAGCAGATGAGAGAATCTGAAAAAAAAAAGATGGCAGAACAGCAAATCCAGAGAAACCATTGACAAAGACATTAAGTTACGAGTCATAGAGATCTACAGCACAAAAATCGCCCCTTCAGCCCATTGAATCTGCACCAGTCAAAAGCAAACACCTAAATATTTTAATTCCATTTTCCAGCAATTGGTCCTTAATCTTTTGGTTAAAAGAATCATTTCAGCAAACACAATGGAGAGGGTCCACCTTCATAGTTTTTTATTCCCCCACGGATAATAACAGTGCTTAGTTTATCTCTGTCTGCTTGTGTGTGTATAAAGAGCTTCATAAAAAGGTTGGCACTCTAACCAGTAGATTTATATATCAACAGTTCATTATTATTTATCTGTAGTTAGAATCTATTTATTTCTAATAGATTGTAATCCTTGTTAACTAGATAAACCTGCTCCATGTTTGCTGTCAACTTGGGTCTAAGGAAACAAACCAATTGGAGAATTTGTTAACTTTTAAAAATCTTTAACTTTTGTGATATCTCCATGAATGGTGAGGTCTTGTTTCACATCATGCTATCCCAACATGGAGAGGTAAAGGATTGACAGGTTGGTACTCAACAGGTTTAGTTGCATTACAAGTGGAGTTTCCTGGGCTGAGAAATTCTCCTGTGGGAATGAAGTTAAAGAGTAGGAAGTCTAAACTGAAGTGATTGGATTTAACATCAAATCAGGGGGAGAAAGGAAAAAAAAGGGAAAGGAAATAGATATCAGATTAGAAGAGGGAAAAAAAGTAAATTGACCAAATGGGAAAGTAAAATAAAACTGAAAACTGCTAGAGAGACCCTGAAAGTGTGGCAACATCCGTGGAGACAGAAACACTCGGAGATTGATTTCAGATGTGAAGGTTTTGTCTTATGAAGACAGGCTGAGCAATGTAGGCTTATACTTCTGGAGTTTAGAAGGATGAGAGAAGATCTATTAACGTATATATTTGATTTGATTTATTACTGTTACGTGTACCAAGATAAATGCTTTACAGTCAGATTGAACTGTACAAGTGCATCAATGTAACAGAACAAGAATGCAAATACAATGTTATAGCTGCTGAGAAGATGCAGACAGAGATCAACATTCATATTAGAGAGGTCCATTCAAAGTTCTGATAACAGCGGGGAAGAAGCTGAGCTTCAACCTGTTTGGACCTGTTTATAACTGTCAGTCAGAGCTCCGTGATTGGGGCTGTTAACTTGGTCCAGTTAGGGAACTCATATCCTATAGGGTCCACCTGGCTGACCCTGTTACGATCACTGCAAAGATGAAGATGAATTACTTCTCTCAAAGTGTCCTGAATCTATGGAACGCGTTATCCACAGTATGATGGAAAGTTTGAGGATATAGATTTTTAGTTAGTAATAGGTTAAAGTGTTATGGAGAATGAGCAGAAAAGTGGACTTGAGGCCCAGGTGAGATCAACTATGATTATATTAAATAACAGAGTAGGCTTGAGGTGCTGGATTGCCTACTCTGACTCCTAGTCTTTAAGTTTTTATGAAACAGAGTTAACATTAAAAATTCAATGATGATTTTTCAGAAAATGTAACATCTTATATTTTTAAAACTTCCTGGAAAAAATTCAGAACTTGAAGGAACAAGACTCTACACTTAGCACATATAATTTTTGGTTGTATAGTGTTGATTGGTTTTGGAAGCTGTAACATTCTCAAATTACACCTTAAATGCACTTTCTAGTCGGGATCTGTGAAAGCTTTTCAGTGCAGGGTGTCTATCAACAGCTCACATTAAAAGTGCTTTTCGCTTTTGCCAAATTTTTTGCTTTCCTTTTTTTTCAAATAAACAAGATCTTCGGTCTTTGATGTAAAGTGCCACTTTGAAGGTATAATATATCTATTCAAAAGACCCAAAAATCACAAAATAAGGGGTCAGTCAGCAAGTAGTTATTCTTCAAAACTGTGCTTTGCTGTAATACAGGGAAACAGAATTTAATAAAACTTTGTGCTTTGTAAATTATAAGGCAAAATGAAATTGGATGGAGCCAAATTTTGGTCCATTCTTCCTGGTTCAAATGACTATGATGGAATATGCAGGAGCATCCAGAATCCTGAGTTACAGTCAGAGACTTCAGTGGTTTTGACCTAGTTACTTAGACTATTTCCCAAGAAACTTTGGAGCAAAACGGGAAAGTCAGAGAAAAAAAATAGCAAATTTTGTAGAGTGTGGGTACCACATCATAGGAACGATGTGACTGCACTGGACAGAGTGCAGATGCAATTCACAAGAATGGGTCCAGGAATGAGAACCTTCAGTGAAGGGGAGAGATTGAAGTGGTTGGGACTGCTGTTTTTGGAGAGGAGATGGCTGTGGGGAGATCTGACTGAGGTTTTCAAAATCACGAGTAGGCTTGACAGAGTAAGTGAATCCTAACTGTGGAGGCAGGCCCTTCAGCCCCTCGAGTGCACACTGCCCTTGCGATGGGCAGCCCACCCAGATCCACCACCATACCTGCTAACCTTGCATTTCTCATGGCAAACCCAACTAGCTTGCACAGCCCTGGACAATAAGGGTAATTTAACATGACCAATCTACATGACCTGCACATCGTTGGTCTGTGTGAGGAAACTGGAGTACCCGGGAAGAATGTACAAACTGCACACAGACAGCTGCTTGAGGCTAGTATCAAACCCAGGTCCATGGCACTGTGAAGCAGCAGGGCTAACCACTGTGCCACCTCCATCCATAGGATGAAGCTCTTTCCACTTGGAAAGGACTCAAAAATAAGATGGCGTAGGTTTTGAGTGATGTGTAAATTAAGCAATGCCACTGTGAGAGAAAAGAAAACAAAATCACAGCAAATATTTAGGATATGGAATGCACTTCCTTAGAATGTGGTGGAACCAGGTTCAACTGAAGCATTCCAGAGGGGCATTGGATTGTTATTTGGATAGAAATGGTGTGTAAGGGTGTGGTGAAAAGGCATTAGGTAATTGGACTGGTACATAACGTAAGTTGGACCGAGTGGGCTTTTTTACTGTTGTAACAATTCTGTGATTCTCGCTACCTACCAAAATAAATCCTTTCATCATCTTGCTGCCTAAGTGAGACCACCCCTTAGACTTTTCTGCTATTCTGTCAAGCTCAGTTGAGGGAGGAAAGTTGGCCAGGACACCAGCCTGCCTTGATATGAAGAGCACTATAAAAACAAGCAGAACGGAAAAAAAAAATGTCTAGAAAATGTTACAAAAAAAGGAAATTAAAGCCTAAATCTAAATGCGGTTGTGTCATCATTCATGTAGTTGTAAGAAGGTGAATTTTTTTCTGAGCATTGAACTGACTTGACAAGCTGCGGAATATTACATAAGATAAAATTAAATTCAATGGTGCAACAAGTTATGCAGTTGAGTTTTTTTAATGTTTTGGGGTTTCTAAGTAGATGAAGCAGCTATTGGAATGTATTATTCATTCATGAGTGATGCACTATTTATCTGATTGATTATATAAGGCTGCTATTTTAAAGTTCATTTGGACAATTTTAAACAGTAGTGTTTTTCTCAAAAGACAAGAATTTTCCAAAATGTTTATTTTGTTGAGTTCTCTGCTTTATTGTCTTCCACCCAACAGCCTCCCCACCCCTTGGCATTGGTCATAGATTGTGTGGGGTGTACAAAACAAAGATGATGTTCAGCTCCCACAGAACCCAGCGATGCAGTTCAATGAGTAATAGCGAAGGCAAATAAAATGTTGATTTTTATTTCAAAGGGAAAGGACTATAAAAATAAGGAGGCTCTACTAAATCTATATAAGGACTAGTCTTACAACAGCTGGAATACTGTGAAGGGTTTTGGGCCCCTTATCTTTGAAAAGATATATTGACATTAACGGTAGTCCAGAGGAGGTTCACTAAACTGATACCAGTTATGGAGGGGATGTCTTATTTCACTCCTTGATCCTGCTTTGCCAATCCATATAATTCTGGGTGATCATCCAACTCAGTACCTTGCTCCCAGAGTACTTAAGGAAGTGGCTTAGAAATAGTGGATGCATTAGTGATCATCTTCCAGGGTTCTATAGACGCTGGAAGAGTCCCGTCAGATTGGAGGGTAGCTAATGCTACTCCACGTTCAAAAAGGGAGGTAGAGACAAACAAGAGAATTATAGACAAGTAAGCCAATCAGTAGTGGGGAAAATTCTTGAATCAATTATCAATAGCTTTATAACGAAGCATTTAGAAAATAGTGGCAGAATCAGACAGATTCAGCACGGACTTATGAAGGGGAAATCATGTTTGATAAATCTGTTGGAATTCTATGAAGATATAACTAGTGGAGTTGACAAGGGGAAGCCTGTCAATGTGGTATATGTGGATTTTCAGAAAGCTTTTGATGAAGTTCCACGTGAAAGATTATTGTACAAGATTAAAGTTCATGGGATTGGTGGAAATGTGTTGAGATGGATAGAAAACTGGTTGTCAGAGAGGAAATAAAGAGTAGGAATTAATGGATCCTTTTCAAATTGTCAGGCAGTAACTAGTGGGGGTGCCACAGGGATTGGTGCTAGGACCCTGACTATTCATAATATATATTACTAATCTGGATGAATGCACAAAATGTAACAGCTCAAAGTTTGCAAATGATACTAAGTTGGCTAGGGTGGTGAACTGCAATGAGGATGCAGAGATCCTTCAGCATGATCTGGACAAGTTGGGTGAGTTGGGCAAATCAATGGCAGATGCAGTATTATTTGGTTAAATGTGAGGTTATTCACTTTGGAAGTAAAAACAAGGCATCTCTTCTGACCTGAATGGCTGTAAATTGGGAGAGGTGGAGTTTGCAGTGGGACCTGGGTGTCCTTGTGCACCAATCGTTGAAGGTAAGCATGCAGCTGCAGCAGGCTGTGAAGGAGTAGCAGGAGATTTCGAGTACAGGAGCAGGGATGTGTTGCAGTTGTACAGGGCCTTTGTGAGGACACACCTAGAATATGATGTGCAGTTTTGGTCTCCTTTTCTGAGGAAGAATGCTCTTGCTCTCGAGGGAGTGCAGCAGAGGTTTCCCAGGCTGATTCAGGAGATGGACGAGCTAACATATGAGGAGAGATTCACTAGGTTAGGATTTTTTCACTGGAATTCATATGAGTAATGGAGAATCCCGTAGAGACTTATAACATTCCGACAGGACTAGACAGAGTAGATGCAGGGAGAATGTTCCCAATGGTGGGTGTATCCAGAAGCAAGGGTCACAGTCTGAGGATTTGGGGTGGACCATTTAGGATTGAGATGAAGAGACATTTCTTCACCTAAAGAGTGCGATCCTGTGGAATTCATTGCCACAGGAGGTAGTTGATGCCAAAATATTGAATGTATTCAAGAGGCAACTACATATAGCACTTGGGGTGAATGGGATCAAAGTTATGAGGATAAAGTAGGATTGAGTTGGATGACCAGCCATGATCATGATGAAAGGCGGAGCAGGCTCGAAGGGCCGAAGGGACTCCTCCTTCTCCTATCTTCTATGTTTCTACGTTTCTCATACCCTTCAATCTTTCCAGTCCGCATAGCTATATCTAACTCCCTCCTGAAAATGTTCAATGTTTTGGACTCAAATACTTTCTATGCCAGAGAATTCCATAGGCCCACCACTCTCCGGGTAAACACATCTCTTCTGACCAAAATTCTAAATGACCTATCACATATGCTTCAACTTTGACCCCAGTTCTGGAGTCCCTCCTAATCAGCATCGCCCTGTCTGGACCACAGTAAAAGAACACCCATGGACTTTCTTCCTTAAAGGGCACATGTGCTTTGCAACAATCGCTAATAGTTACCATTTTTAGGTAGCTTTAGATTCTTGTGACATTAGATTAGATTACTTACAGTGTGGAAACAGGCCCTTCGGCCCAACAAGTCCACACCGCCCCGCCGAAGCGTAACCCACCCATACCCCTACATCTACATTTACCCCTTACCTAACACTATGGGCAATTTAGCATGGCCAATTCACCTGACCTGCACATCTTTGGACTGTGGGAGGAAACCGGAGCACCCGGAGGAAACCCACGCAGACACGGGGAGAACGTGCAAACTCCACACAGTGAGTCGCCTGAGGCGGGAATTGAACCCGGGTCTCAGGCGCTGTGAGGCAGCAGTGCTAACCACTGTGCCACCGTGCCGCCCGTGACATCATAAGACTCCACCATCGTTATACTCATGACTATGTTCCATTGACACTGGACAAGGTCTATTGTATCTAACCTCAACAACATATCCTCCTATTTCTTTCTCCCTCATGTCCTTTTCTTGTTTTTCCTGAAGTACACCAATATTAACCGTTCTGTGCGTACCTCTTCTCGCCATTCTAAGTTTCTCCTAAATTCTCTGTTGGAATTGTTAGCAATGATGATCTTATATTTTTGTCTTCCCTGGCCAGTGCATTGCACCTGTGTTTTTGAAAACACACATCCCATATCAATCCTGCCATAATCTAAACTAAAGACCTTCATTAGACCATTCTTTTTACCTCTGGAGAAAAAAAATAGTCCAGTCTACTCAAAGCTTGGATTAATCTTTCGGTTCTGGTGTCTTTCTGGGCAATATTTGGGATCCTTTTTCAGTTCCTCAGATCCTTAAGGTGAGCAGAACGCTTTCACAGTAATTCAAATGCACTCTGAACAAAGTTTAATGCTAATTGAATATAACGTCTCTGCATTTCAACTCTACCTCTTGAGAAATTAATCAGAATGTTTTGTTTGCTATATCCATGGACTTATTAATATGTGTCATTGCTTTTAATGATTTGTGTATCTTCACACCAAATCCCTTTGCTAGAAGCACATTACTTAAGTAATTTGTTTCTGAGGAGCATTTGCCTTCCTTATTCTTTCCATCAATACAACCGTGCACATACTTATATTTAAGTTCATTTGTCATTGACTCAGTCATTCTGCAAGTTGATTCATGTCTGTCTGTTTTGACAATTATGGTTGGATATACACATCAATATAGAAAGACATGCACTGATTTAAATGACATTCAGGGAGAATTGATTACTATAATCATCGTGCTTTCTATATTTTGTGAATAAACACAATGAATGCTTCATATTTCAATGTGAATAGAAATGTAATCATCTACAAATCTGCCACAAAGTGCACGCACTGCAGGAAACCATCTTTGAGTACTCCAGCAAAGATTCCATTCTGACCAAACTGCTGTCGGCTGAGCACTGAACAAACTAACACATACCTATATTAAGTCTAGTTTGCCAATTACATTAGCATTCTTTAAGTTTATTAGTGTCTTTCGATATTTTGCCAAAGTTCACCTCTATGATAATTACAAAACACAATTCAGCATTGTCTGCATGATTTAGTGCTGATTTATGGGCCCTCATTATTTATCTAATCTGTAAATAACAGTGATCCCATACCTACCTTTGGGATGCACCATTTTACCTGACTGAGTGATAACTCTTAACCTGTATCTATTTTACTATTTTACAGTCAGTTCTTTAAATTTCTTATGAGATTTGGGTGTCTCTGTCTCATCCCTACTTGCTCTGGCAATTAACTGCATTTTTTAATCCTTGCAGTCCATGTGGTTGTTAGGGATGGGGTAGAATGATTTTGACTCAATGATTGCGCAGGAACAGTGTCAGCAAGAATAGTGAGTTGGAAATCCAACCCCATTATTCCTTCAGCCACCACAAACATGAAATATCATCAATTTAATCATTAGGATGGTTAATAAAAATAAATTCACATCAGGTTTCAGCAAACAAAAAAAAACAACAAACTTGTCCTCTAACGTTTGGCAAAACCAGATCAGTAATTACTAATATGCAAACAATCTCTAACCCCCTTCAACCTAATCATACACTAATTCACATACAGGATGGACAAGCCAACTGAGAAAAAAGCTTTTCTTTTAAGGAAGACTGAAAGTAAAATGCAAAGACTAAAGATACCAAGTCTTTTGAACTCAGACCAATCCTAAAGGAGAAATTAGGTGACTTCCTCACAGTTCTTTTCTTTTTGGGACTGATATCACATCGTTGTCAAATGTGACAATCCACAAATAGGTCACTGGTCAGCTGGAACTCAGTCTTGGTTTGAATAAATAGCTCTCCTATCTTTCCCCCAAGGTCTTTAAACGTTATTTATTACGCACACCGTAAAGGTAAGAGAGAGTGATCTCACTTGCTGGGAGACCTGAATGTTAGAGTCCCAACTGCTCTCTCTCTCAGTTCTGTGATAAACTGTCACTGAAAAATACAAATCCTGAAGCTGGGTAATTTCTTTTTGCAAAGACATCTGGCATTGCTGGGGTTGGCCTGCCTTTCTTGCCCATCCCTGTTTGCTCTTGAGAAGGTGATGGTGAGCTGCCTTCTTGAACCTCTGCAGTCCATGTGCTGAAGGTTGACTCAAAAGTCCCTTAGGGAGAAAATTCTGGGATTTCTACTTAGCTATACTGGAGGAACAGGATAATATTTCCAAGTCAGGATGGTGAGAGGCTTGATGGAGAACTTGCAAGTGGTTTGTTCTCATGAATCTGCTACCCAGGTCCTTCTAATTGGAAGCGGTCATGGGCTTGGAAGGTGTTGTCTCAGGATGTTTTATGAATCCCTGCAGTGCAGCTTTAAGATGGTATTTACTGCTGCTACTGAGCATCAATGTTGGGAGTGGATGCTTCTGGGTGCAGTGCCAATCAAATGTCTGCTTTGTCCTGGAAGGTGTCAAGCTTCCTGAGTGTTTTTGGAGCTGCACTCATCCAGGCAAGTGATACTATTCCATCACACTCTTGACTTGTGCCTTGTAGATGGACAGGCTTTGGGAAATCAGGAAGCGAGTTACATGCTGTAGGATTCCTCACTTCTGACCTGCTCTCATAGCCACTGTATTTATTTGGTAAGTCCAGTTGAGTTTTTGGTAAACCAAGAATATTTATAGCGGGGGGATTCAATGATGGTAACACCACTGAATGTCAAAGGGCGGTGTTTTTTTTTCATTCGTGAATATGGATGTCACAGGTTAGGTCAGCATTTTTTTGCCTATCTCTAATTGTGCAGAGGGCAGCTGAGAGTCAACCACATTGCTGTGGGTCTGGAGTTTGTGTAGACTAGACCAGGTAAGGACAGAAGTGTTCCTCCCTGAAGGACATTAGTGAACCAGATGGACTTTTCCAACAATCAACACCAGTTTGTGTAGACTAGACCAGGTAAGGACAGAAGTGTTCCTCCCTGAAGGACATTAGTGAACCAGATGGGCTTTTCCAACAATCAACACCAGTTTGTGTAGACTAGACCAGGTAAGGATAGAAGTGTTCCTCCCTGAAGGACATTAGTGAACCAGATGGACTTTTCCAACAATCAACACCAGTTTGTGTAGACTAGACCAGGTAAGGACAGAAGTGTTCCTCCCTGAAGGACATTAGTGAACCAGATGGGCTTTTCCAACAATCAACACCAGTTTGTGTAGACAAGACCAGGTAAGGACAGAAGTGTTCCTCCCTGAAGGACATTAGTGAACCAGATGGGCTTTTCCAACAATCAACACCAGTTTGTGTAGACTAGACCAGGTAAGGACAGAAGTGTTCCTCCCTGAAGGACGTTAGTGAACCTGATGGGCTTTTCCAACAATCAACACCAGTTTCATGGGCATCATTAAACTCTTAATTCCACATTTTTTTAGATATTGAATTCAAACTCCACCATCTGCCATGGTCGAATTTGGATCCTGGTCCGCAGAACGTTACCTGGGTCTCTGGGTTAACAAGGTAAAAACAATGACTGCAGATGCTGGAAACCAGATTCTGGATTAGTGGTGCTGGAAGAGCACAGCAGTTCAGGCAGCATCCAACGAGCAGCGAAATCGCCGTTTCCTGATGAAGGGCTTTTGCCCGAAACATCGATTTCGCTGTTCTCTGGGTTAACAGTCTAGCAATATTACTGCTAGGCCATCATCTTCCCTTAACTGGTTAGATTGTCTCTTATTGGAGGTGGTCATTGCCAGACATTTGTGTGGCACAAATGTGAAACTTTTCTTTATTATTTCACAATCCCCCTTGCCCCAAATATATATTCAGTGACATTTTCTCAACTACATGCGATACTGCATTAACCAGTGTACAATTCAAAATTGTTTTGAGTTCCAAAGTGTGTCACAATGTCCTTCAATCTTTAATTCAATTCTCAAATTAATTATCAAAGGCATTTCCTTCAGACTCTCATCAGACTGAGCAAGTCTAACCCTGGCTCCATGCTACACAAAGGCTTTATTGATCTTAGTTTAAATTTCCCTTACAGAGAGGGCAAAAGAG
The DNA here is from genome assembly GCF_047496795.1 of Chiloscyllium punctatum. Classification (NCBI taxonomy): domain Eukaryota; kingdom Metazoa; phylum Chordata; class Chondrichthyes; order Orectolobiformes; family Hemiscylliidae; genus Chiloscyllium; species Chiloscyllium punctatum. The sequence continues at coordinate 79,357,719 of NC_092763.1, forward strand.
AAGGCATCATAACAAATGCACAGATCTTGTAATAAGGATGATAAACAATATTTTTATATGCAATGTTTTGCTATGATTTAGAATGTAATGCCTAAAAGTGACAAAGCAGACCGAGTACTAGCTCTCAAAAGGTGATTGGGGATGATTTGAAAAACAACGTAATCATAGGTCAATGGGGAAAGGCCAAAGGAGTGAGATAGAATCCATACAGTATGGAGGTAGGCCTTTTGGCCCACTGACTCTCCATACCATACAACCCTATCCCTGTAACCCTGCAGTTCCCATAGCTAATCCACCTATCCTCCTCATACCTGGACACTACGGGCAATTTAGCATGGCCAATCCACCCAGACCGCACATCTTTGTACTATGGGAGGAAGCTAGAGCACCCAGAGGAAACCCACGCAGACATGGAAATAACATGTAAACTCCACACAGTCTCCTGAGGGCAGAATTAAACTCAGGTGTACAATGAGCCACTGTGTCACTCCAAGATAATTGAAAGCTTGTTACAGAAATATAGCATAAAAATGATGGGTCAAAATGTTTCCTTCTGTGCTATACAATTCCACGGATGCTGAAATTAAATGTACTTTTTTTAACGTTCAGTTTTAGTTTGAAACATTTTCAGCAACTCAATGGCATCTTCTGTAACACTCAGTATAAATCAGCAAAGAGTTAATGAAATGGATTTGTTTGAGACGCTTATAGTGTCATGTTGACACTGTGGTTTATTGTTCAATTCAGAGGTTAAACTGCAGAGCATGCAATTTTTATGTCCTCATCTTAAGAATATAGTGACTCATGAATATCGTGCCACACTGTTTCCTAATCGTTAAAATCTGTTGAATTGTGGAATGAACAACTTGAAAACGAGAATTGAATTAAATAGTGCAAAACAAATCACTAAGATGTGACATTTGTGTAAATCCTTTTTTTTTTGTTTGAGTGCCTTGAGAACTTCAGAATCAACTCATGTTATTTCCGAAACCAAATTAACAAGATTAGGATTTTTCTATTTGATAGCTGATCCACACAGAATCCCTCAGGAATGTGTTTCACGAAAAGGCAGGGATTTGTAGGAAAAATCGGCAGAAATGAGGCAGATTCATCACTTGAATTGTCCAGGAAGCAGTGACTATGTGAATTGGACTATATATGATAACCACATTGCATACTATATATGATAACCAAACTGCATACTAATACAGAGTAAAGGAAGGTAGAAAGAAGGAATGGAATAATAGAGAACGTGTGTATTTTTCATGACCTTAAAATAACCAAAACCAATGATGTACTTAGCTAGTGTTTTGAGGTGAAAACTGATATCCACATCAGACTTCAAAAATATAATGATTTGTATTGGCACTTATTGGCCATGGCACAGCGAATACTCCCTTGACCTTTTCCACGCAATACCATGCATCCAACTGAGGGTTAATCATGTGAGAGGTGATATGTCACTCATTATTGCCCTAAACTTGTGCTCAGGTTTCTAGAATGGCAAACCCAAATTTCTCAGAAGCAAACACAGAAAATGCTGCAAAAACCGAGTCCATCTGACAGCAGTTGAGAGAGTTAACATTGAGTTATTTCCAGTTCTCGTCACCTTCGGATTCCTTCCTGCAGCACAGGATGCTAATAACCTCACCTTGACCTTGAGTGAATGGATCCCCAAGAATGACAGTGACTTAGCCTGGGATGATGAGCCGACATACACCAGATCGATATCTATACCACCCCACCACTGAGTTCCTGCAGATACCTGGATGCTTTACACTGGACCTATGCGGCTGACCAGGGTTAACGACCTGAAGAATGGTTAGCTGACCCTGATTAGCTGACTGACTGTGCCCAAACCCTTGGATTATCATTGGCCTACTATACTGGATTCCCTGCCTGAAGCAGGGTCTCTCTGGCATTAAGAGATTCAGAGTTATACAGCACGGGAAACAGGCCCTTTGGTCAAAATCACCTGTGACAAACAGATATCTTAATCTGACCTAGTTCCATTTGCCAGCACTTGGGCCATATACCTCTAAACCCTTCCTATTCATCCAGATACTTCTAAAATGTTGTAATTGTATCAACCTTCACCAATTCCTCTAGCAGCTGATTCCAAACACACACCACCCCCTGCATGAAAAAGTTGCCCCTTAGGTTCCTTTTAAATCTTTCCCCTCTCACTTTAAAACCTATGTCCTGCAGTTTTGGGCGTCCCCCACCCTGGGAAAAGGACCTTGTCTATTTACCTTATCCATACCATCATGATTTTATAAACCTCTATAAGGTCACCCTTCAGCCTCTGATGCTCCAGGGGAAATAGCCCCAGCTTATTCAGTCTTCCCCTGTAGCTCAAACCCTCCAACCCCGGCAACATACTAGTAAATCTTTTCTGAACCCTTTTAAGTTTCATAACATCTTTCCCATAGCAGGGAGACCAGAATTGAACATAGCATTCTAAAAGTGGCCTCAGCAATCTAAGATTTTGAGACAGTATTTCTCTCCTTACTGCAGGGCAAGATAAGAACGGATTATGTAGAGGCTTTCAAAACCATGATGAGTTTTGAAAGAGCAAATCAGATAAAACCATTTCCAGTAGCAATAGAGTTGGTGCTCACAGAGCAGAGATTCGAAGTAATGCATTGGGAGGTACTTACAGTGAAGTGTTTTGATCGTGAATGCTTGAAAGGCCTGGTAGAAGTTGGTTCAATAATGAGCTGCCAAATGAAAATAAATTGACACATGAAGCAAGACAATTTACATAGTCATCAATAAAGAAATGGCTGGACAACTGTATGAAAGAGGCAAGGGAATAATGGACCAATGGCCTTCTTTAGGATGTGACATTATTCGATAACATGACTTGTGGCGCACCATTCTTATCCCACACCACCACCATGTCCAAGCTCCCACCCCACCTCACCTCCATCCTCTACTCCATCTCCATCACCATCACCAAAATTGAAGGCATTTTACTGACAAAAGGTGTAATGCAGCTGTCTCAGTCCAAGTTCAATATGTAGCTCTCTTGACTGTACATCAGAAGGCTGTGAAACAAGCAGTCCCATTTCAGATGCTTGCATGAAGAAGTCTAGCTAGCAGTTCGGTACAATAATGAATGGCTTCTCTGCTGTTGGAGGTGATTATTTTCCAGATGAAATCGTAAATGCAGACTCTATTAGCCATCTTGGATGTGTATTAAAGATGCCATGGCTTTGTTTGGTGGCAGAGTTGAGTGGCAGAATTCATTCACTCCTTTATAGTTTGACCAACATCACTAAAACAGAATATCTGTTGACAGATTTGCTGCTTGTAGGAACAAATTGTGCTTTGCTCCCTCAGTTACTATCGTCACTACATATCAAAGTATTGAATTAACTGGGAAATAATGAAGGTTATGAAGTTACCAAGTTCTGTAGTTATGAAGATGTTATGTAAATGCAAGTTGGGGGACCAGCGTTCTGGCAGGCAGGTTTGCCACTGCAACACAGGTGCATTTAATACTGGATTAGTGGTGCTGGAAGAGCACAGCAGTTCAGGCAGCATCCAACGAGCAGCGAAATCAACGTTTCGGGCAAAAGCCCTTCATCAGGAATAAAGGCAGTGAGCCTGAAGCATGGAGAGATAAGCTAGAGGAGGGTGGAGGTGGGGAGAGAGTAGCATAGAGGACAATGGGTGAGTGGGGGAGGAGATGAAGGTGATAGGTCAAGGAGGAGAGGGTGGAGTGGATAGGTGGAAAAGAAGATAGGCAGGTCGGACAAGTCAAGGAGACAGTAACTGAGCTGGAAGTGTGAAACTAGGATGAGGTGGGGGAAGGGGAAATGAGGAAGCTGTTGAAGTCCACATTGATGCCCTGGGGTTGAAGTGTTCCGAGGCGGAAGATGAGGCGTTCTTCCTCCAGGCGTCTGGTGGTGAGGGAGCGGCGGTGAAGGAGGCCCAGGACCTCCATGTCCTCGGCAGAGTGGGAGGGGGAGTTGAAATGTTGGGCCATGGGGCGGTTTGGTTGATTGGTGCGGGTGTCTCGGAGATGTTCCCTAAAGCGCTCTGCTAGGAGGCGCCCAGTCTCCCCAATGTAGAGGAGACCACATCGGGAGCAACGGATACAATAAATGATATTGGTGGATGTGCAGGTGAAACTTTGATGGATGTGGAAGGCTCCTTTAGGCCCTTGGATAGAGGTGAGGGAGGAGGTGTGGGCACAGGTTTTACAGTTCCTGCGATGGCAGGGGAAAGTGCCAGAATGGGAGGGTGGGTCGTAGGGGGTGTGGACCTGGCCAGGTAGTCACGGAGGGAACGGTCTTTGCGGAAGGCGGAAAGGGGTGGGGAGGGAAATATATCCCTGGTGGTGGGGTCTTTTTGGAGGTGGCGGAAATGTCGGTGGATGATTTGGTTGATGCGAAGGTTTGTAAGATGGAAGGTGAGCACCAGGGGCGTTCTGTCCTTGTTACGGTTGGAGGGGTGGGGTCTGAGGACGGAGGTGCGGGATGTGGACGAGATGCATTGGAGGGCATCTTTAACCACGTGGGAAGGGAAATTGCGGTCTCTAAAGAAGGAGGCCATCTGGTGTGTCCTATGGTGGAACTGGTCCTCCTGGGAGCAGATACGGCGGAGGCGGAGAAATTGGGAATACAGGATGGCATTTTAGCAAGAGATAGGGTGGGAAGAGGTGTAATCCAGGTAGCTATGGGAGTCAGTGGGTTTGTAAAAAATGTCAGTGTCAAGTCGGTCGTCACTAATGGAGATGGAGAGGTCCAGGAAGGGGAGCGAGGTGTCAGAGATAGTCCAGGTAAATTTAAGGTCAGGGTGGAATGTGTTGGTGAAGTTGATGAATTGCTCAACCTCCTCACGGGAGCACGAGGTGGCGCCAATGCAATCATCAATGTAGCGGAGGAAGAGGTGGGGAGTGGTGCCGGTGTAATTACGGAAGATCAACTGTTCTACATAGCCAACAAAGAGACAGGCATAGCTGGGGCCCATACGTGTGCCCATGGCTACGCCTTTGGTCTGGAGGAAGTGGGAGGATTCAAAGGAGAAATTGTTAAGGGTGGGGAACAGTTCGGCCAAATGAATGAGAGTGTCAGTGGAAGGGTACTGTTGGGGACGTCTGGAGAGGAAAAAACGGAGGGCTTGGAGGCCCTGGTCATGGCGAATGGAGGTGTAGAGGGATTGGATATCCATGGTGAAGATAAGGCGTTGGGGGCCAGGGAAACGGAAGTCTTGGAGGAGGTGGAGGGCGTGGGTGGTGTCTCGAACGTATGTGGGGAGTTCCTGGACTAGGGGGGATAGGACAGTGTCAAGGTAGGTAGAGATGAGTTCAGTGGGGCAGGAGCATGCTGAGATAATGGGTCGGCCAGGGTGGTCAGGCTTGTGGATCTTGGGAAGGAGGTAGAACCGGGCAGTGTGGGGTTCCCGGACTATGAGGTTGGAAGCTGTGGGTGGGAGATCTCCTGAGGTGATGAGGTTCTGTATGGTCTGGGAGATGATGGTTTGGTGATGGGGGGTGGGGTCATGGTCGAGGGAGCAGTAGGAAGAGGTGTCCTCGAGTTGGCGTTTGGCTTCAGCGATGTAGAGGTCAGTGCGCCAGACTACCACTGCGCCCCCTTTATCCGCTGGCTTGATGGCGAGGTTGGGATTGGAGCGGAGGGATTGGAGAGCTGCGCGTTGTGAGGGTGAGAGGTTGGAGTGGGGGAGGGGGGACGACAGGTTGTGGCGGTTAATGTCCCGGCGGCAGTTGGAAATGAAGAGGTCGAGGGCAGGTAATAGGCCAGCGCGGGGTGTCCAGGTGGATGCAGTGTGTTGGAGGTGGGCGAAGGGGTCCTCGGAAGGTGGGCGGAAGTCCTGATTGTGAAAGTAAGCTTGGAGGTGGAGGCGACGGAAGAATTGTTCGATGTCATGGCGTGTATTAAATTCATTGATACGTGGACGGAGGGAGATGAAGGTGAGTCCTTTGCTGAGGACTGATCGTTCGTCCTCAGTGAGTGGGAGGTCTGGAGGGATGGTGAAAACTCGGCAGGGCCGGGAGCTGGGATCTGGTGTGGGTGTGGAGCTGGGAGTGGGGTCGGAGCCAGTACCTGGAGTGGGTGTGATGGTGGGGGGAATGGGGGTGGAGGCATGAGCAGGGGTAATGTTGCCATCGGGGTTCTGGGGTGTGGGGATAGTGACAGTGGGGTCTGTGGGGTGCGTGTCAGCAGAATGCAGGTGAGTGGCGCTGGTGGGGGAGGAAGTGGTGGTGATCATTGCAGTAGGGGTGGTGGGAGTCACTGAGCATGTGGCATCAGCGATGATGTGAGGGCCGGAAGTGGCTGTGGGAGTGGCCATGATGTGAGCAGAAGTGACATCATCACTCAGCGTGGGGGTGGTAGCTGCGTCAGCCACATGGCTAATGGAGTTTCCGAGGCCAGGGGAATCTTCTGGAATGTTTGAGGAGCGCTGGTTATGGAGGTGGGTGGATAAAAGTTTGTTGTACTTACAGTTTTTGATGTTTGAGATGGAATTGAAATACTGTTTGTTGAGAGTATTAATTCTCCTGAGGATGTAGTACAGAGTGGGTCCTTTGCAATTCTGAGAGAGTGTGGCCCTCAGCTGAGGCAGGGCTGACTGGAGAGAGGTTAGGTGACGGTGCATTGCTGCAAGCGTGGAGCGGAGGATCCTGAAGGAGAACTGTTGCTGGTGTTTTTGAATCTGTAGTCTGTACTGTTTGTCTTGTTCGGGTCCGAACTCTGCTGGTTTAAAGGTGGTCTGGAGTCCGTGTGGGATGAGTTGGTTACGGAGGCATGCACTGAGGAAGCAAATGTGGCTGTGGTACCGAGTTTGTTTCACAACATGGTTGAAGAGCTTCAGAGCAGAGGAAATGACCTGGGAGTTGCAGTGGGAGAGGGACTCCCTGAGATTCTTGTAGAGAGAGGAGGAAAACTTCTTCAAGGCAGGCATCCTTGCAAGAGGATTAAACCAAGTAATGGGGGGAGGGGACAAACTGGAAATTTGAGAAGGAAGTTAAAGGGAAAGTGAGAATAAGAGAAGTTAAGAAAGACAACAGAATCAAGGGAGCAGAAAAGTCAAGAAGGGATTGATAGGAAGGGTGAGGGGAGTAACAAATTAAGAATGTTATATATGAATGCACAAAGCATAAGAAATAAGGTAGATAAGCTTGAGGCTTAGTTGGAAATTGCACGTACGATGTTGTGGGATAACTGAGACATGGCTTCAAGTGGACAGGACCTGGGAAATGAATATTCAAGGCTATATGTGCTATCGAAAGGACAGACTGATGGGCAGAGGGGATGGAGTGGCCATGTTGGTGGAGAATGATATTCAGTCACTTGCAAGGGGGGACATAGAATCAGGAGATGTAGAGTCAGTATGGATAGAGCTGAGAAATTCTAGGGGTAGAAAGACCTTAATGGGAGTTATCTACAAGCCCCCAAACAGTATTCTGGATGTAGGGTGTAAATTGAATAAGGAGTTGAAATTGGCCTGTTGCAAAGGTATTACTGCAGTTGTTATGGGGGATTTCAACATGCAGGTAGACTGGGAGAATCAGGATGGTACTGGACCCCAAGAAAGGGAGTTTGTGGAGTGCGTCCGAGATGGATTCTTAGAACAGCTTGTGCTGGAGCCTACCAGGGAGAAAGCAATTCTGGATCTGGTGTTGCGCAATGAACCGGATTTGATCAGGGACCTCGAAATAAAGGAGCCATTACGAGGTAGAGACCATAATATGATCAGTTTTAAACTGCAATTTTAGAGGGAGAAGGGAGAAACGGGAGTGTCAGTATTGCAGTTGGACAAAGGGAACTATGGAGCTATGAGGGAGGAGCTGGCCAAAGTTCAATGGTTCAATACCTTAGCAGGATGGCAGTGGAACAACAATGGCAGGTATTTCTGGATATAATGCAGAAGGTCCAACAGGTTTAATTGGAAGCACTAACTCCTTCATCAGGTGGTTGTGGAGGATATAATTGTTGGACACAGAATTTCTAGCAAAAGTTTACAGTGTAATGTAACTGAAATTATACATTGAAAATTATACATTGATTGTTTGTTAAGTCTCTCATCTGTTAGAATGACCATGATAGTTTTACTTCTTTCATATGTAAATCACAAAACTTTTTTTAAAAGTTACATTCTCAGGTTAACTGTAACAATTGGTGTAAACCCAGATGAGATGTTAAAATGTTGAAGGTGATAGCCCCTGTGTTCTGTGCAGGAGTGTGTAGGAGTGTTTGTGTGTGTATAGTGCAATGTTGATCACCTGTAGTATGACATGAACCCAAAGTCCTGGTTGAGGCCATCCCCATGGGTACCGAACTTAGCTGTTAGACTCTGCTCGGCCACTTTTCGCTGCTGCCTGTCTCGACGTCCACCTTGGAGGATGGTCACTTGAAGGTCCGAAGCCAAATGTCCTGGACCACTGAAGTGTTCCCCATCTGGGAGGGAATATTCTTGTCTGTTGATTGTTGTGCAGTGCCCATTCATCCGTTGCATGGTACATTGGTGAAACTGAGCAGAGGCTACGGCAACCGCAAAACAATCAACAGACTGGAATGTTCCCTCCCAGTTGGAGAACACTTTAGTAGTCCAGGACATTTGACCTCAGACCATCGGGTGACCATCCTCCAAGACGGACTTCCAGACAGTCAGCAGCGAAAAGTGGCCGAGCAGAGGCTGATAGCTAAGTTTGGTACCCATATAGAGGGCTTCATGTTACACTACAGGTGACCACCATTGCACTATACACACACAAACAGACACTCCTATAGATGCACACACTCCCACACTCACACATGCACCCTCTCACAGACTTAGACCACTTTACACTCACACACACATATACACTCTCTCACACAGACGCTCGCAACTCCCCACCCCAGACACACACACACACTCCTACAGACACACACACTCCCACACTCATACATGCACCCTCACACAGACTTAGACCCCTTTAAACTCACACACACACATAGATACTCTCTTTCACAGACAGTCACAACGCCCACCCCAGACACACACACACACACACGCACCCTCTCACAGACTTAGATCCCTTTATACTCACACACATATACACACTTTCTCACAGACACACACAACCCCCTGCCCCAAACACACACACACACACACACACACACACAGAAAACAAAAACATACATGCACATATAAATTTTTGAATTTGTACTTGCAGAGTTACATTTTACTTTGCTCAAAAACTGCATGAATCCATGTTGGACTCTGTTAACTCACTTTTTAGATTAGAATCAGTCTAAATATTACGGCACAGACAACAGAACACAGAGGGCTAACACCTTCAACATCTTAACATCTTATCTGGACTGACACCAATTGTTACAGAGTTTAGATTAGAGTGGTGCTGGAAATGCACAGCAGGTCAGGCAGCATCCGAGGAGCAGGAGAGTCAGCGTTTCGAGCATAAGTTCTTCATCAGGAATAATGAAGAGCTTGCGAAGATGAAGAGCTCGAAACGTTGACTCTTCTGCTCTTCAGATGCTGCCTGGCCGGTTGTGCTTTTCCAGCACCACACCTTTTGACTCTGATCTCCAGCATCTGCAACGCTCACTTTCTCTTAAAAATCAAGAATGGCAATAACTGGTAGCCTCACCCGGACAATAAACCAACAAGCAGAGTTCTCTCCTATTTGGGTGATATCCAATTGCACTGCGGTTATAGGCTTGAAACATGACAATGTAATGGGAACAACATGAACATAAGATATTTGCACTGTGCTCACCACCAACTTGTATTATGAAAAATTGATCTGGCCTTCCATGCACTGTTGCAAATAAAATTCCTGACATTCTAAATTTATGTGATTTTGAAGTATTATTTGTCATTTAAACTCTTATAGTACTTAATCAATGACTCACCCAACCTTGATATCCTTGGGCTCAACAGACTTCCTCTTCACAATCAGTTAATACTCGGTCAGAACTACACTTTGTTGATGTGATATTACAGAAAAAGAAAGTAATGATCATTTTTTTCCAAAGCAACAAGGATGGATTGCTAAACTTTATTCCTTGATGACTTAATGAAATACAAGGTATTTCAGAAATACACCTCAGTGACTAATTTGTACAATGACATTGTTTTCAATATAATAGTATTGACTTGCAGCATTTGTCCAGGAATGCAACATGTCAATACTTCATTAAGAAGTTGTTATGATGCCAGTGGAGAACACAACTGTTTTGTATTCAAATCTGAAAACCCAAGCATTTACGACAGGAATAAAACCACAAAGTTCACAATTTAAATTAAAAACAAAGTACTGTACAAAGATCAAAAGAGATGAATGCTACCAACTACACTATATTTTAAATCAATAAATTGTATTGAATGTAGGATGGGCACAGTTACTCAAACTCTGAAGCAAACTCCTTAAATCAGCTTTCCTCCTATGTGAAGTCGGAATACATGTCCGAATAATGCAACAAGATACTTACCAGAAATTAGAAAGTTAAGCACTTGGTCTAAGAACCATTAATGATATTTCATTGAGTATTGTGATTTCTTATATTTTCCAAGTTCTTCCAGTAAGGTTATTCCTTCAAAAATCTCAAAATATTAAGTAAAAACTGAAAGAACTTCAGATATTATAAATAAGAAACAAAAACAGAAATAGCTGGAAAAACTCAGAAGGTCTGGCAGTAGCTGTGAAGAGAAATCAGAGTTAATATTTCAGGTCCCTTGTTAGGCCGCATCTGTAGTATTGTGTGCAGTTTTGGTCACCATACTACCAGAAGGACGTGGAAGCTTTGGAGAGACTGCAGAGAAGGTTCACCAGGATGTTACCTGGTCTCAAGGGCATTAGCTATGAGGAAAGGTTAAAAAGACTAGGATTGTTTTCAATGGAAAGATGGTGCCTAAGAGGAGACCTGATAGAGGCCTATACAATTATGAGAGGCATAGATAGGGTGGATAGTGTAAGGCTTTTTCCCAGGGTTAAAATTTCAATTTCAAGGGGCTGTACGTTGATGATGAGAGGGGAAAGGTTTAAGGGAGATGTGCAAGGGAAGATCTTTCACACAGAGGGTGGTAGGACACTGGAATGCACTGCCAGAAGAGGTGGTGGAAGCAGGCACATTGGTGACATTTAAGAGGCATCTGGATGGCTACATAAATAGGGAGGGAATAGAGGGATACAGACTGAATAAGGGTAAGAGGTTTGCTTTTTAGTCTATTTAGGACATGATGATGGCACAGACTTGGAGGGTTGAAGGGCCTGTTCCTGTGCAGTGCTTCCCTTTGGTTCTTTTTTATTTTTGGGTCAAGTGACCTTTCCTCAAGATATTCCATAGTTTCAGACTGCCAGTTCATCAAATTTTATCATTAATATCTCATTGGACCATTTCAATTATTTACTTCCCAAGAAACCTTGTTCCACAATCAGTCTACACAAGTTCCAGAGAAAACAAGTTCTTAACAGGATGACAACACCAACCCAAGAGATGGTTATTTTCTCTAAAAGTACATGGGTCATTACCCTGTCAATGATACAATATCTGTAATTCCCCTCACTCTCTCACCCTGATTCCATTATTTGATGTTTATTGGTTGTGCATGATAAAAAAGAACTTCTCTTCATCATTCTGCCCAGTATTTTAATTGTGTTCAGTTTTGTAAAGCTATGCTTCTCAAGAACGTGATTCAATTAAAAAAAGAAAGTAAATACATCAGCTATTAAGAATTGAGAAAAACACACACTTGATATTTCTTTAAACAGTTGAATGAGTTTTACAAGCTGGCTGGGGGTGGTCTAATGAAAACTGCAAACTGAAATGGGCCTGACAACATACAGCTTGCACTTAATGAACAATATTATAAACCAACTTGCTCATTGCATGACCACATTTTTAGCTTTGGTAGTTGCAATTTGATTTCACCTAATCATCATATGCAAACATTTTTCCCAGGAATGCTGAATTATGCATAGTATCAATGAGAATACAGCTTTTCTATGATCGAACCGGTGATTGACAATAGGCAGCAAGGTTCACACAGAGATTATCACCTTACATCCCATAATAATCCACAAGCAATGAAAGTAAATCACTTAATGATGGCTGATAATTGTGGAAGGTAAACTTTCTGTGGATCCCATCCCTCCATACAATGCTGTAGTGAAGAAGGTCCAAGTCAGTCACTGAATCAGGACAGAGAAGGTTGCATTGGACCAGAAATTAGGTGATTATAAGAAATAGTTCATAAAACTGCAAGAGCTTAAGTTATGGGAGCAGACTTCAGCCATTCAGCCCATTGAGTATGCTCTATCATTCAATCATTGGTGATATGTTTCTCAACTCCATTCACCCACTTTCTTCCTGTAACCCATGATCCCTTGACTAATCAAGAACCTATCTACATCTGTCTGAAATACATTTAATTACGTAGATGTCACAGCCCTCTGCAGCAATGAGTTCCACAGATTCCCCTCCACCTCCTCCCTTGCTGAAGAAATTCTTCATCATCTCAGTTCTAAAGGGTCGTTCCTTCACTCTGAGGCTGTGCCCTTTGGTCCGGGTCTCCGGATGATTCCTGAAGAAGGGCTTATGCCTGTCGATTCTCCTGCTCCTTGGATGCTGCCTGACCTGCTGCGCTTTTCCAGCAACACATTTTTCAGCCCGGGTCTCTCCTACTTGTGGAACCATCTTCTCCATGTCCATTCATTCCAGGCCTCTCAGTGTTCTGTAAGGTTCAATGAAATCCCCCTCATCCTGTTAAACTCCATTGACTACAGACTCAGAGTGCAGAATTGTTCATCAAATGACATGCCCTTTACCCCTGGAATCATTCTTATAAACCTCCTCTGGACCCCCTCCAACACCAACACATCTTTCCTTTGAAATGGGGCCCAAAACTGCTCACAATATTCCAAATACGCTCTGACCAGAGCTTTATACAGTCTCAGCAGTACATCCCTGCTCCTTTACCCTGGTCCTTTTGAACTGAAGGCTAACATTGCATTTATCTTAGAACTGCCAACTGAACCTACATGTTAACTTTGAGATAATTCTGAGCTAAGACTCCCAAATCCCTTTGTGCTTCAGATTCCAGATGCCTTTTGCCATTTTGAAAATAATCTTCGCTTCTATTCTTCCTGCTGATGTTCATAACCTCACACTTTCCAGCATTGTATTCCATCTGTCACTTCTTTGCCCACTCTTCTCACCTGGCCTGTCCAGGTCCTTCTGCAGTGTACCTGCTTCCTTAGGAAGCATTAATAGGACATATTTCCCATTAAACCTCCTCTGGCATTCAATATCCTTCCTCAATTTCAACTTGACTCACTTTATCCCAAATGCTACATTAGCCATTTTGGATTGAGTTGAGGTGAAATCTTTTCACCCAGGCAGTGGGGAGCCTGTGGAGTTCTCTGCCACAGAAAGTGGTTGAAGCTGAAACATTGAATGCTTTCAAGAAGGAGATAGATATAGTTCTTGGGGGACTAAAGGTATCAAAGAGTTTGGTGAGATAGTGGGAACAGGGTTCTGAGTTGGATGATCAGCTATGATCATATTGAATGGTGGAGCAGGTCTGAAGTACTTTCTATACCCTTTCATTCACTTGGATTTACAAAATTTATCAATCACAGTATTGAATGCAAACATTGCTAGCACAACCAGAGCTCTCTGATTTACAGAATGATTCAGAAGCTGTTGAATGGACATTTGTCCTTATCCCAGTCCTAACTGGTCTTACTCTGCGTCACTCACTCTCCCACCCCTCCCCCTTACAGACACTTAGTAGAAGAATTTTTCTCTCTCCACCTACGCTATCTCATCCCCTGACAACTCTATATCTTTTAATGAGATCATGTCTCATTTTCCAAAATTTCAGAGAGTATACTGCATAGGTAATGAGATGAAGTCCCTCCATACCAAATTGTGAAATTGAATTTGAGTAATCTGATCATTTGAGGTCTGTCAGAAATGACAATGAGAGCTAGTTCTAGCAAAAAAGTCAATGGATTGCAAATGCCTTCCAGAAAGCAGGACCAACGATACCTCCCTACCGTAGCCTACATGTGTTTCCAGTCTCATCTTGCAATAATGACTCGCATTTATGTAGTGCCTTCACTTTAAAAAAGTGTTTCAAGGTTTGTCACTGGAGCTTATCAATTGTACTCTAACGCAAGTCACAAAAGGAAATATTCAGACAGGCGACCGAGACCTTTGTAGAAGAGCAGGTTTTGAGGGGCATTTTAAAGGAGGATAGAAAAGGAGAGATGGAAGAACTTAGCAATGAAATTTTAAAACTTTTAGCCCAAACACCTGAAAATATGGTCTCCAAAGGTGGAGCAATTCAAATTGGAGACCACAGAATTAGATAGGATCACATGCTCAATGCATTCATAAGAAAATATATCATTTAATTGGAGACAGTACACTAAGGTGATTCCTGGTATGAAGGGATTGTCTTCTGAACAAACACTGAACAGGCTGGGACTCTATTCATTGAAAGTTAGAAGAATGAGAGGTGACCTGATTTAAACATATATGATTCTGAAGGGATTTGATAAATACTGAGAGGATGTTTCTCCTCATGGGAGAGTCTAGGACCAGAGAGTATAGTCTCAGAATAAAGGGCCACTGATTTAAGATTGAGATAAGGAGGAATTTCTTCTCTCAGAGGGTTGCAAGTCTTTGGAACTCCTTGCCATGGAGAGCTGTGGGGCTAGAATCCTTCCATATATTTAAGGCTGAGACAGAGAGATCCTTGACCAGTCGGGGAATCAAGGGTTACAGGGAAAGGGCAGGAAAGTGGTCGTGAGGAGTATCAGACAGCCATGATCATATTTAATGGCACAGCAGGGACATAACAGCCTACACCTGTTCCTATTTCTTGTGGTCATACAAGTCAGATGTGAAATGATGCATAGAAACAGCTATGGAGCCCAATGCATCCATGCTGGTGTTTCTGATACAATTAAGCAAGTTCCCATCTTTCATTGTCTCGATCAAACATTGTAACCCTAAACATTTTCTCACCATATACTTGTTTAGTATCCTGTTAATGCACCTGTTCTCATCATTTTACTGAGGTCCTGAGATGATCAATTCCTCATTCTCTCCAGTTTTAGGGTGAAGATACTTCTGAAATCTTCATTTGACTTCTCAAGGCTTATAGCCTGTCGTTTTGCTCTTCCCCAGGAAACATGGTCTCCATGTCCACTTTTTCTTGAAAAGCAAATCATTTTTAAAGACTTCCATTTGGTCATTCCTTCACCTTTCATCAGAGGAAACAGAGGTCAGAATTGGACGACTGTAGGACTGCAGGAGGTTGCAAAGAATCTGAGGCAGGAGAATGTGGAGAGGTTTCAAAGCAAGGATGAGGAATTTG
The DNA here is from genome assembly GCF_047496795.1 of Chiloscyllium punctatum. Lineage (NCBI taxonomy): Eukaryota > Metazoa > Chordata > Chondrichthyes > Orectolobiformes > Hemiscylliidae > Chiloscyllium > Chiloscyllium punctatum. The sequence goes on from NC_092763.1 coordinate 79,373,082, forward strand.
TTGCTTGACTTCTCATCTTCACTGAACCTGTGAAGACAATTCCTACTTGAAGTAGATGGGGCACCTTTACATTCTTAAGGCAATCAGGCATAACCAATAAACATTGTTTTGCAAGTATCAGCCAAAAGCCTGTACCAAATGAAAAACGGATCAGTTTTTTTTATTCCTAAACCAGGCACCAGCTTGTTTCTTGTAACTAGACATATTTTACATGGAATTCCAGTAAACAAAGTGTTGTTGACCTGAAGATGCATCAATTGACACAAAATGTTAACTGTTTTCTCTCCAGAGATGCTGCCAGACCTGCTGAGTTTCTCCAGCAATTTCTGTTTTTGTTTCTGATTCCCAGCGTCCGCAGATCTTTGGTTTTTTGGTTAATTGCGTGAGTTAGTTAAGACCTTTTCAAGATAAGCATCATTGTTCAGACATATTTCAGCTTTTAGACAATCGAATGCAAAATGAAATTTGACAGTGCATATGTTCCATTATTTTAGCCATCTAATGTGCTTTTGATTAAATGTCATGAAGTGCTGGCTTTAAATTATGCGGATTTTATTGAATTATATGTGAAAAGGCTAACTTTTCTATTGACTTACTAATTTAATCTTTAACTTGAAGCTGAGATGATTTAACAATTATATTTTGCTCAAGAAATGACTCTTGTGCTCTAAGTCTTAGACCATTGATCTTTTTTCCCTTCAGTTTAACTTTAAGATACAGTCTGAAGCGCAGTTAATTTTAATAAGGCTGCCATTTTTTGATAGCTGGGATCAATAAGTACATCTGATTTCTAAAATCTAATTACCATTTTAAATAACCATCTCATTGTCAAAGAGTGAGTTATAAGCGAAGAAGACAGTTCCAGTAAATTTTGAAAAACAAAACTCATGAACATACTTCACAATATATGCATAGGCAATCCAACCTCATGGAAAGAAGGAATGTTAGCATCCTCATTTTTTTTTGTTGATTATTAATATTCAAGCTTAAAAACATCACTGGGTAAGTGAACCAGAACTCACACAGGCCTATCTGATGCACATATCATCAAAAGATGTGTACAGATACTAGAGAAGGAGGAAAAAGAATGTTATTGGATATAGAACATAGAACATAGAACATAGAAAAGTACAGCACAGAATAGGCCCTTTAGGTCACAATATTGTGCTGAGATTTAATCCTAATGTAAAATATAGTAACTTAACCTACACACCCCTCAACTCACTGCTATCCATGTGCATGTCCAGCAGTCGCTGAATTGTCCCCAATAACTTCGCTTCCACCACCACTGCTGGCAACGCATTCCATGCATTCACAACTCTCTGTGTAAAGAACCTACCTTGGATATCTCCTTTATACCTTCCTCCTAATATCTTCAAACTATGACTTCTCATACTAGTCAATCCTGCCCTGGGGAAAAGTCTCTGGCTATTGACTCTATCTATTCCTCTCATTATTTTGAACACATCGATCAGGTCTCCTCTCTTCCTACTTCTCTCCAGAGAGAAAAGTCTGAGCTTATTTAACCTTTCTTCATAAGGCATGCCCTCCAGTCCAGGCAGTATTCTGGTAAAGCTTCTTTGCACTCTCTCCAAAGCCTCTGTATCTTTCCTATAGTAGGGAGACCAGAACTGGACACAATATTCCAAGTGTGGTCTCACCAGGGACTTGTAGAGCTGCAGCAAAACCTCGCAGCTCTTAAACTCGATCCCCCTGTTAATGAAAGCCAAAACACTATATGCCTTCTGAACAACCCTATCCACTTGGGTGGCAACTTTGAGGGATCTAGGTACTCGCACACCCAGATCCCTCTGTTCCTCCAGACTGCCAAGAATTGTGTCTTTAATCCTATACTCAGCATTCAAGTTCAACATTCCAAAATGCATCACTTCGCATTTATCCAGGTTGAACTCCATCTGTCATTTCTCAGCCCAACTCTACATCCTGTCAATGTCATGCTGCAGCCTGCAGTAGCCCTCTATACTATAGGAGAGATGTATTTTTTGATGCGTAAGTTAATGATTCTGAAACGGATAGGTTTATGTTAAATTGGATCCACTCATTCCACCAATGTTACACAGTCTTTGGAAATGATGTAAACAGTCAGCTCTATTCTAGCTTTCAGAAGGCCCTTGTAATTGCACCTGAGCAATGTAGTTGCATTTTTTGCTGTCATGTAACAAACCTTGTTATCTGAGGACTTTACCATTTCTGTAGATTCTCTACAGTGGTGTATCCTGTACCACTGATCATTAAGTAGGCCCAAGTCAAAGGAAAGGAGGATTGGAGGCAATGAACTACGTCAAACAATCCCCAGTCAGCAGCACACACTGTCTGAGGTAGCAAATGCAGCCAGCTATTAGGAGTGGTCATCTTTGATTTGATTTAGTATTATCACAGTTTCCAGGGCACAGTGAAGAATTTTGTTTTGTGTGCAGTACAGGCAAATCATATCATGCAAAGTGCATTATTGTAATAGAACAGAGCAAGGAGTACAATGTTATATCTGCAGAGAGGGTGCACAAAGAGCGACATCAACGTTAAATTTTAAATTTGAAAAATCCATTCAGAAGTCTAATAACAGTGGGGAAAATGCTGTTCTTGAATCTGTTGGTCCGTGTGTTGAAGCTTTTGTATTTTCTGTCTGACTGAAGAGGTTGAAAGAGATTATAACCCGGGTGGGAGGGGTCTTTGATGATGTTGGCTTCCAGCCCAAGGCAACAAGCAGTATAGATGGAGTCAATGGATGGAAGGTTGGCTTGTGTGATGGGCTGGGCTGCATTCATTACTTTCTGTAGTTTCTTACGGTCCTAGCCACAGCAGTTGTCAATGACCCAGCAAGAGGACAATTAATCTAGAAAACCCAGAAGAAAACTTTTTAAAGTTGAAGAAATCTGATTAATACCTTGAAGACCACTTTTCCTTTCAATCAGTCAGCAGCTGAAACATTAAAATGAAGCAAGGTACTATGGATGCTGAAGATCTGAAACAAAAACAGAAACTGCACCTCTGTGTTTCCCATGACTAATCCACTTAGCCTGCATGTCCCTGAACAATTTGGCACAGCCAATCCACCTAAGCTGCACATTTTTGGACTAAGGGAGAAAATTGGGGCACCAGCAGAAAATCCACACAGACACTGGGAGAGTGTCCAAACTCCATCCACAGGGCCTGAGGCTGGAATCAAACCCAGGTCCCAAGGTTGGAATCAAACCCAGGTCCCTGGTTCTGTGAGGGAGCGGTGTTACCTGCTGAGCAACCGTGCTGCTCTATAGGGAGAAAAAAAAAGTTAATATTTTGAGTCCAATGATCCTTCTTCAGAAACATGAGAGAGAAAGAAAGAGATAGACAGTGGTAGCTATGGAAACAGAAAAAAAAGGCAAAACTTTACTCAGAAGCTGGTAAGAAGTCCTCAGGCAGGAGTGTAGCTAGCAAAAAAAAAGAAAAGCCAGCATAGAACATAGAACATAGAACATAGAACAATACAGCGCAGTACAGGCCCTTCGGCCCTCGATGTTGCGCCGATCAAAGCCCACCTAACCTACACTAACCCACTATCCTCCATATACCTATCCAATGCCCGCTTAAATACCCATAAAGAGGGAGAGTCCACTACTGCTACTGGCAGGGCATTCCATGATCTTACGACTCGCTGAGTGAAGAACCTACCCCTAACATCAGTCCTATATCTACCCCCCCTTAATTTAAAGCTATGCCCCCTTGTAATAGCTGACTCCATACGCGGAAAAAGGTTCTCACTGTCAACCCTATCTAACCCCCTAATCATCTTGTACACCTCTATCAAATCACCCCTAAACCTTCTTTTCTCCAAAGAAAACAACCCCAAGTGCCTCTGCCTTTCCTCATAGGATCTTCCTACCATACCAGGCAACATCCTGGTAAACTTCCTCTGCACCCGTTCCAGTGCCTCCACATCCTTCCTATAGTATGGCGACCAAAACTGCACACAATATTCCAGATGCGGCCGCACCAGAGTCTTATACAACTGCAGCATGACCTCAGGACTCCGGAACTCAATTCCTCTACCAATAAAAGCCAGTACGCCATATGCCTTCTTCACTGCACTATTTACCTGGGTGGCAACTTTCAGAGATCTGTGTACATGGACACCAAGATCCCTCTGCTCTTCCACACTACCAAGTAGTCTACCATTAGCCCAGTAATCCATCTTTTTATTACTCTTACCAAAGTGAATCACTTCACACTTAGCTACATTGAACTCCATTTGCCACCTTTCTGCCCAGCTCTGCAGCTTCTCTATATCCCGCTGTAACCTGCCATATCCTTCCTCACTGTCTACAACTCCTCCGACTTTCGTATCATCCGCAAACTTGCTCACCCAACCTTCTAACCCTTCCTCCAGGTCATTTATAAAAATGACAAACAGCAATGGTCCCAAAACAGATCCTTGCGGAACACCACTAGTGACGGCACTCCAAGATGAATCTTTGCCATCAACTACTACCCTCTGTCTTCTTCCAGAGAGCCAATTCCTAATCCAAACCTCCAACTCACCCTCAATGCCATATCTCTGTATTTTCTGCAGTAGCCTACCATGGGGGACCTTATCAAACGCCTTACTAAAATCCATATATACTACATCTACCGCTTTCCCCTCATCTACCGCTTTCCCCTCATGCATGGTTCATCAATGTGAATTTGCTGTAATGCAAACGACAAACAGGGAATGCTGTTTCTAAAGCACAAACTTTTAAAATGTGTGTTGGCTATAGCATGATTTCATCATTAACACTTTAAAAGTTATTTATATTGCACGATTCTTGTTGAGCATGGGGTCGCAAGGAATGCAACTCTTGTACCTTAGAAGAAAAGACTGTACCATGAAGAAACATGCAAAAGAAAGAAGCAAGGGAATGCAAGGGAGCGACGAAGAGAGTTTTCACCTCTTCCAATAAGTATCATGTATCATTGAGGTTAGACTTCATGAGACACAGTTGTAAGGAACAGTGAAAGGACCAGAAAATAAATTTAAACCAATGTTATAGAATTGAGAATGACTCAGAATTTATTTAAGTCATAAACTGGAATAAATTTAAAGGAATCTCTTGAAAAAGTCTTGTAGAAGGAGGAAAGTTGGGAGGAAACATTTCAAATAATTAAATACGACTTGGCCCCAGGAAATAAGCTACAATGAAATGGGATGAAAAAAGTTTTATAAAAGGTGCAGTCAGAGTACTTTCCTTTTAGAAATTGTATAAAATGCAGTGCTTGATGCATTAGACAGTGAAAGGTGGGAAAATGCCCATTCTGCCTGGGAAAATGTTTGAAAACCCCAGCTTGGCTATAGAAGGCAAGAAATCCAGTGTAGAAATGAATACCCATCATTCTGATCATAACAAAAGATGCAGAGACAGAAACCATGAAAGGTGTAAAAAGATTAACTGTAACTGAACAGAAGGTGGGAAACACTAAATGTAACAGATAACCACTATTTTGATCATTAAAAGAAGGTGGGTAAAGATAGTAAGGAGAACAGAGATTAGAAAAAAAGAGATTACAGAGTATTAGAGAAAAAAATTTCCCAAAATCTTAAAAGCAGTCACATAAGACAGAATCACCAGTAATTCAATGCAGTCATGTAGTACAACAGAGTTAAAAAGACAGCAAATAAAGAAAACACTGCACAGAGTCTTAGGAACTCTACAGTGATTCAATTTGAAGCCACCTTTGTGCAAAACAGAATACAAGCTTAAAGAACAGGAGATTTAAAAGAATACTCCAATAGTACAACTTTAAAACAGCTTTACAGTAATAAGATTAACCAGCTTATTGAAAAGAAATGGTCAAAGATACAATATTTCTTAGCAGATTAAAAGTCAGAGATGGTTATACAGAACACAAGCTTGGACTTCATTGAGCCGGCAGTTCTTAAGATGCCTCAAAACCAAACACTTAATCTGCAGAGATCAATTAAAGTTACATAGCTGCAGAAAAGGTTACACAAAGAAAATAACTTAATATGGTGCAGTAATTTACTTTAGAAAGGATAATTGAGTCAGTTGTAGGAGAAATTGGTGATCCCAATCATCTGGGATTAGTAGGAATTGCCATATCAATGGAAATTCTACTGAAATAAAGGCTGACACTATTGTTGGGGTCATAATCCTATCGGACCAACTGCTGTGGCTTAAACAGCAGAAGATATAGGCTGCAAAGGAGGGACTCAGTGGAATATCTGCCAAGAACATTGGGAAGCTACAGATTGCAGCTCAAGGAAACACATGTAAGAGAATTGAAAATGTGGATTATTGTTAACAATCAACCAGCTTCACCTTTGAGCATGTATACATGTCATGACTTCAACTCCCTCAGAGAAGTAAAAGGGCATCAACTACCTCCCAGAGAACAACTAGTTGAGAGTCCCAAAACAAGAAGGAGAGAATCTATTGAGATTTCCCACGATGGCACAAAATAAATGTCTCGTATGGCCAAGCAGAAACAATGGGCGATACATTGTGGAGGCCAGACCAAACCTGATAAACATAGAAGCATCACATCTAGGAGAAGGAGTAAATCACTCAGCCCTTTGAGTCTGCTCCACCATTCAATATGATTCTCAATAATAATGCTATTTTCCTGCTTTCTCCGCAACAACCTGGGATGCCTTCAAACAAGTGTAAAAGGTCAAGAACAAAAAAGTAGGCAAGACTATGCTACAATCCACCAGCATTGTGTTGAATTGCGGCCATAGCAAATGTCCCCGAGGGGACTTAATGTAAAAGCAAACAATAATAGACAATATACTGTTCTATGATAAAACAATATAATTATTCCAGCTTCACTTTGGGAAGTTGTATTAGAAAGGATGCAATGGGGACATTTGAATATTTGTAGGAAAAATAAGTAATCCCAATAAGATAGGATGCAGAGAAATTGCAAGAACAATCCAATTAAGTTAAAGATTAATAGCATCGCTAAAGTCCGAGTATCTCTATTGTATTCTTTCCGATGACTCTTCCTCAAAGGAAGCTGAAAATTCCAAGTGTACATCAAAGCTCCATCATTGTTTTGGTGCCCAGAGATCTCAAAAGAGATTGAAGATCTCATGAATCATTGTAAAATCTGAAATTATGCAGGGCTATCGGAACCGGAAAGAACTCCTGTCATCACAAAACAGAAACTAAAGCTCAGCAGAGATTTTGCGAAGAAGCAAATACTGAGAACAGAGATAAAGGGTCCATACAACCTATTTGACACTCCTTCAGGAAGCGTTCACCGATCAACATCAGGAAACAGACCAGTCAACAGCAGTGACAGAGAAAATACTGAGTGAGCAATAACCTATACGACCAGAAGAAACAGGAACAAGTGTCGGCTATTTGGCCCCTCGAGTTGCTCCACAAACCAATAGGATCATAGCTGATCTGACATTCCACACATCAACTTTCCTGTCCTTTTCCCCATAATCCTTGATTCCCCAACTGATCAATAACCTATCTATCGTAGCCTTAAATATACACAAGGACTCTGCCCCCACAGCCGTCTGTGGCAAGGAGATCCAAAGATTCACAACCCTCTGAGAGAAGGAAATCCTCCTTAAATTGGTGCTCTTGTATTCTGAGAATATGCCTCTGGTCCTAGACTCCCCCCTTTTCACCAAATCACCCTTTGTTAACATTTGGAGAGTCTTCGACGCTGATCTAGCTCCCTCAGAGGCCGCTCTCACAGTGAACAGAACACCTGTCATTCCTGTTCTTATCTGTCAGTCAGGAACTCCTGATCAGACCAGATTAACTGCCCCAATCAAGGAACTCATATTCTATGAAGTCCACCTGGCTGAACTCATTATAATCACTGCAGTCTACAGTATATTCACTTTCTTCCTCCAAGTTACCGACATATATTGTAAACAGTTCCGGTCCCAGCACTGATTCCTATGAAGTCTAGCTGGTCATCATTTACCAAAACTAGAAAATAACTCCTTTCCCCACTCACTGCTTCCTGCTCATTAACCAATTCTTTATCCTTGTCAACCTACTATCCCCACATTGTGAGCACTTATCCCACTTATCCCTTAGGATTTAATCTTTTGTGAGGTACCTGCTGTCATCCCAGCCTAAAAGTTACTGCAGAGTGTGAAGTGCTCTTTAAATAACTACGTCTGAATTTGAATAGCAAATGGCAAGATGGGCGGATAGTTCACCTGGAGCCTTGTATGACATGCATTGAGATAATGACGCATTTGTAGCACGTGTAAAGGCCATTTGAGGAATTCAGCACAATCTCTTGCCATGACCTCCAAGCCTGGTGCCAGAGGATGCCTTCCAACATTCTAGTCATTAACACCCTAATCCATGGTGGCTCAGTGGTTAGCACTGCTGCCTTACAGCACCAGAATGCCATGTTCAATTCCAGCCCAGAGTGACTGTCTGTATGGAGTTTGCACATTCTCCCCCTGTTTGTGTGGGTTTCCTCTCAGTCCAAGAATGTGCAGATCAGGTGAATAAGCCATGCTCAATTTTTCATAGTGTTAGGTGCATCATTCAGAGGGAAATGGGTCTGGGTGGGTTACTCTTCAGAGGGTTGGTGTGGACTGGTTGGGCTGAAGGACCTGTTTCCACACAGTAGGGAATTAAATCAATCCAGCCCCAATCATTTATTTTACATACATTTTCCAATGCACGTTTGATAGCTTCTGAGGACATCTTTGAATAAGAATGTATGTTTTGCCTCAATTTGTGGACTAGGCCAGCATTTATTACCCAGAAAGCAGTTCAGAGTCAACCACATTACAGTGGATCTGCAGTCACATGTGGGTCAGACTAGGTGACCATGATGGAATTCTGTCCCTTAAGAATATTTGTGAATTTGATGGGTTTTTTTCACAACTGGCAACTGGGTTAATGTTTACCCCAGATTTTTTGATTGAATTCAGATCTCACTATCTTTCAAGAACATTTGCCTGGGGGCATCTGATTTCTAGTTCAGTGACATTGCAGCTAAGGCACTACCGCCTCAAAGGTTTTGAGCAATTGCCTTGGAGAAGGTGGGTCAAAGAGAAATGGGAACATGCAACACAAGCACTGCAGTGACCATGGCCTGGGCTCAATGAGCTGAATGACTTTCTGTGTCGTTTTGAGTCTATGAATGAACCTTGCAGCAGTATTTCACAACTCTGATAGAGCTCTATAACTTGACAGTGATGAGGCTTTCAAATAGAAATCAGACTAAACTTTAGCCACTTTCTTCCATCCACAGTTGTCAGGCATCTCTTAAACCCTTTTCTGTCATTGCAGATGAAGGTATGAAAACCATTCATCTTTCTCATGACTCTTGTTCCTTCAACCACAGAGTGGCAACACAGTAGCTGTTATATAACTTGCAAGGAAACAGGACCTGGATTTTTGTTTGTTTTATTCATAGGATGTGGGCACCTTTGGTGAGGCCAGCATTTATTACTCCTCTCAAATTACCGAGAGGGCAGTTAAGAGTTACTACATTCTGTAGTCAGCCAGGTCAGGTACAACTGGTAGGTTTCCTTTTGTAAAGGAGATGAATGAATCAATAGACTTTACTGATGATCAACAATGGTTACCTTCATCAGCAATGATTCCTGATGAAGGGCTTTTGCCCGAAACATCGATTCTCCTGCACCTCGGATGCTGCCTGACCTACTGTGCTTTTCCAGCACCACACTCTCAACTGTCATCTCCAGCATCTGCAGTCCTCTTTTTCATTGAATGGTTACCTTGTCTCCATTCAACTTGTTTTTCACTAACAAGTTTTATTGACTTTCAATATCACCATCTTTCCAGGTGGAACTTGATCCCATGGCCACAGGATGTTAACCTGTTGATTTTGGATCACTGGTGTAGAGATATTACCACTAACCCACTGGTCATCCATGGCTCCTATTAGAATATATATATCCTGGAATCGTGCGTTCCACAATTGCTACTGATATGTGCTGTGTCGGTCCTCCAGCTACAGGGAGAACAGTAAAGGAATACACTTAATGAAGTGCCAGCATTTTGAGGCTTTTTTTTATTCAATCATGAGACATGGATATCTCTGGCTGGCCAGCATTTATTGTCCCATCCCTAGTTGCTCTTGAGAAGGTGATGGTGAGCTGCAACCTTGAACTGCTAAACGTATAACTTGAGAGGAAGATTCGAGGTCTTTGAACCAGTGACACCGAAGGAACTGCGATATGTTTTGAAGTCAGGATGATGAGTGGTTTGGAGGAGAACTTGCAAGTGCTGGTATTGGCATGTATCTGCTGCTCTCATCCTTCCAGATGAAAGTAGTCATGGGTTTGGATGGTGCTGTCTGAGGATCTTTGAATCTCTGCAATTCACCTTGCTATACACTGCTGCTACTGAGCATAGAAGGAGTGGATGCTCATGGATGTGGTGCCAGTCAAGCAGACTACTTTGTCCTGGATGGCGTCAACTTCTTGAGTGTTGTTTGAGCTACACCCATCCAGGCAAGTGAGGGGTATTCCATCACACTCCTGACTCATGCCTTGTGGATGGTGGAGAGGCTTTGGGGAGTCGGGAGTTGAATTACTTGGCACAGCATTCCAAACCTCTGACCTGCTCTTATAATTGTCGCATTTATGTGGTGAGTACAGTTGAGTTTCTGGTCAATGATAACCCCCAGGATGTTCATAGTAGGGCACACAGTCATTGTAACACCATTGAATGTCAAGGGATGGCAGCTAGATTGTCACTTACTGGAGATGGTTACTGACTCACATTTTTGTGGAGCAAATGGATGGGCCATATGGTGGCACAGTGGTTAGCACTGCTGCCTCACAGCGCCAGAGACCTGGGTTCAATTCTTGCCTTGAGCAACTGTCTGTGTGGAGTTTGCATATTCTCCCCATGTCTGCGTGGGTTTCCTCCGGGTGCTCCGGTTTCTTCCCACCATCCAAAGATATGCAGGTTTGGTGAAGTGGCCATGCTGAATTGCCCATAGTGTTAGGTGAATGGGTAAATGTAGGGGAATGGGTCTGGGTGGGTTGCTCTTTGGAGGGTCGGTGTGGACTTGTTGGGTCGAAGGGTCTGTTTCCACACTTTAAGTAATCTAAGCTTCTCAAATGTTACTTGCCACTTGCCAACCCAAGCCCGGATATTCTCCAGATTTAAACATGGGCTTCTTCCATGTCTGAGGAGTCACGAATGGTGCTGAACATTGTGCAATCATCGATGAACATCCCCACTTCTGACCTTATGATGGAGGGAAGGTTATTGATGAAGCAGATGAAGATGGTTAGGCCTAGGATCCTACCCTGAGGGACTCCTGCAGACATGTCCTGGAGCTGAGATAACTGACCTCCAACAACCACAATCATCTTCTTATGCCAGCAGAAAGTTTACTCAGTGATAATCACTGATTACAGTTTGTCAGGGCTCCTTGGTGGCACACTCAATCAAATACAGTCTTGATATTACGATATGGAGGAGCTGGTGTTGGACTGGAGTGGACAAAGTTAAAGATCACACAATACCAGGTTATAGTCCAACAGGTTAAATTGGAAGCACTAGATTTCGGAGTGCTGCTCCTTCATCAGGTGGTTGTAGAGAATAAGACCATAAGACACAGATTTTATGATAGTGGCATGGAAGATTACAAAATTAAGACTGAACTTTTAGCTCCTGAGTTGGAAACACAAAGTAATGAAAGTTTCCCAACTCAGTAAAGATTGTTCCCCTTGGTGATATGTACATTTGTGGGTGGGTCATGGAGAGGGGAAGGGAGCGACATCAGAGGAGTCAGGACAGTCAATGCTGAGGTAGTCACAAGTGCTTCTGGGTGTTAAGCTGAGCTGGTTAAAAGGCCTATCTCAATGATCTGGGAGTTTTCCATAGTTAGAATGATAACAATATAACAAAATTTTAAGGTGATTAGTGGAAGGTTTAGGGGAGATGTCAGAAGTATGTTCTTTACACAGAGAGTGGTGGATGCGTGGAATGCACTGCCAGCAGTGGTAGTAGAATCAGATACATTAGGGCCATTTACGCAACTCTTGGATAGGCACCTGGAAGACAGTAAATTGAAGGGCATGTAAGTTAGTCTGAACTGAGAGTAGGATAAAGGCCAGCACAACATCGAGGGCTGAGGGGCCTGTATTGCGCTTTATTGTTTTCTATGATATTTGTTCTAAAACAAAATATTCCTTCAGCTCCTATCCCTATCAATTTCCTTCCAATTTAATACCAACTCATGCCCCCGCCCCAATCCACACCCATCTCGTCCGTAGGACGGAATGCCTCATTTATGCGCTATGAAGAATAAGTGACAATTCAGTTGTAAATTGATCAAATTAGAAATTAATTCTGTGACTTAAAGTGTATAAGAGATGAGGACATGTGGGCTTTTGCCTGTGTTCAATTTTAAAATGTTTAAGACTGACTAGCCTTGTGTGCATCTAAATAAATGATTATAATCTGTAACTGAGTTCCTGTTGGCTTGTCAAGTTGAATCATAAGTTTCATTTTTGCAAGGTTTCATTGTGTTTGACAATGTTTGAATGCTGACTCCTGTTTGTTATAAAAACAATGGCAGGTATACCCCAAGGAGAATATCGAAGGATATCAATTCTTTGCCATCCTCCTTCATCTGAGATTAAGACTTTTATATCGATATGATTGCCAAACTGGAGCAAAGGCATCACCCGTGCAGGCCCTGGTTTGATTATCTCCTTCTTGCCTGTCATTTGCTGCAGTTACATTTTGATGGACAACACCAGTTTACTGAGGGGACCAATTTGTTGTTCATCAGAGATATCAGCCAGGAATAGTTAATATATCAATGACACTCAGGAAGTCCTTTCCACCTCCCCTGTTAATATCAAATTAGTTTGCTCCTTCTTGCATTGCTCATCTGACATCAAGATTTGGATTTCCTGATAATTAATTAATGCTGAGTCAACCAAATCTAATAGAGGCATTGATTTGCATATTTGCAATACTTTTTAAAACAATTTAGCTGGAATATTTTCTGTTGTGATGTCTCCACATGAAAGAATTGTAGAATTTCCATTCAAGGCCATTCAGCCCTTTGCTCCTATACTAGGTCTCTGAGGAAGTTAGTCACTTGGTGCCCCTCTCCTGTTTGGCTCAGTTTCCACTCTGAGCAATGCTGTGTCAGGGAAGCAAGTCACATCTTTACTCTGTGATGAATATCGTCAATGGAGATGATTCAAAAAGAATGGGGACTTCAGGAGTTAATTTAATTCTTTTAACAGATTGGCAGCAATCACTTCAGAACCAACAATTACCAGCTAATGATAGAGTTAAAATGTGATAGGGTTAGGGTTAGATTTTTCTCTGCTAGGTCTGAGGACCAGTTTGGTTAATAGCAGTAAAGGGTGAAATATTTCTGAGTCATAACAGGAAGAGGCACCTGTCATAATAACAAGATTATTGCTTGATTGCAGTGGGTTACATTGGCTAATTAAACATAATTATTCAAACTATCAGGAGGAAGGGATGATACTTCTGATCCCATTGAGCTCTTGACCTGGACTCCTTGAAGCTCTTCTGAATGCCATCATTAAATTATGTGGAATCTAATACAGTCTCTAAGCCTTCCAGAATTATTAACTTCTCATGAAAGAAGAGCTGAAGTCTGGGGCAAATGAGATCTTGTTGAATGGCAGGGCAAACTTGAGGATAGACTTTTCCTCCTCTTATTTCTTCCTGTAGCCTTATAAAACAACCAGGATTGAAGAGTTTATAATGTGAAAGAAGGGGGATAGAAGGAATTTTTTTTATCAATGCTAAAACAGCAGTGATTTTGTTGAATGACTAGTGTTAGTGGGGACTAATTTTCTGCCTTTAAGAGAGTTGGGCCAATAAGGGTAGCAGTGGCCCAATGGTTAGCACTGCAGCCTCGCAGTATGAAGGACTTGAGTTCGATTCCCCTGTCAGGTGACTGTCTGTGTAGAGTTTGCATGTTCTCCCTATGCCTGGGTGGGTTTCCTCTGGGTTCCTCCCATAGTCCAAGGGTGTGCAGGTAAGGTAAGTTGGTCGTGCCAAATTGCCCATGGTGTTCCAGATGTGTAGGTTGGGTGGGTAAGCCATGGGAAAGTTGGGGGACTTGGTCTGGGTGTGATGCTCTTTGTCAGATAGGCATAGACTTGATGGGCTGAACAGCCTGCCCCATACTATAGGGATTTTATGAATTCCTATTGTGGCAGAGATCCACATTTCACTGAATCAAATTGATTTTATTGATGGCTCAGAGTCAGTGTGATCTCCTGGATTGGGTTCTGTCACCAGAGAAGGTTGGAAAGGAATTCTCCAGAGTCTCTTTTTTTGTTTCCCTGTGATTGTCTCTGGATGTTCCTCTGGTTTCCTGGCAGCGCATTGTGGATTGTGGGAAGAAACAGGAAGGGAGTGGAATGAATGGGGAAGAAGCTAAGAATGGACTGGGAAGTTTCTAATTATAAGACGATGGTTATCACAGCTTGCTGTGGGTAACCTTAGCAGGTTGACTGTCCTTTTACTGTCCATCATTGTTCTGTTTGCAACCATGCAAAAGAAATTAAAAAAAATTATTTTCATCCATTCTTACTATTTTAAATAATATGACTACATCATATAGACATGCAGTTCCTCCTAAACATTTTCCAAATGTGTGAGGTTGTGTCAAGAAAACAAAAAAAAGGTGCAACATTGCTTCATTAAAGTGGAGTTCAAACACATTGCTGAGCACTAATTGTGATGGGTTGGTTTGTGTCAAGTCTTGAACCAGCCTACGTAATTTCTGGCAATGTGTCTCTGTGGTAACAGCCCCAATTATTCCAGGACAGATTCAATGATGCAGCATATTCCAGGGTTGTTCGTGTTATAAATAATGGAAACTAAATTTTTCTAACCCAAAGTGGTTGTGAGTGCAATTTGATGGCAAATAGGAACACAATCCTAAAAAATTCAAGAGATGCAATTGCAGCCAACTTGATTTCTCATTAGTTGATTCTATTCTAAACAATTTCAATATAATTATGAAGATATATTCTATGCTGACAATGGGATAATTCAGTCTCTTGTCTTTTCTTTAAACATAATTTAAGCTTCACAAATGGGGCGCGAATATATATGTATATATACAAAATGATTGTTAAGTTAACAAACTTACAGAATATACTAATTAAAGTGACTAACGGATGCATTTTACTCTGATTGCAACAATTAAAAACCTCATTTTGAATATTTGGAACATTATAGCAATAACATTTTCAAAGGCATTTCACCAAGAAACCGTCACAAGAAATTTACGCTAAATCACGTAAAGAGATGTCATAGCAGGTTACTAAATGCTGAGTCAAAGAGACAGGTTTTAAGTAACATCTCAAAAGTAGTAGAGAGATAGGCAGAGATGTTTAAGGAGGCAACTGCAGAGCTTAGGAGTCAGGTAGCTATACTAGAGTGTTGTGAGATGAAGCAGTCCAGAAATACAATAAATGAACAAGAATTATGGTAACTGATATTCACTGACAGCAGTGCTAATGACAGCAGAGTGTTAATAAAGCAACAGTCTACCGTTGGATCAGACACTTACAAACTAAAGGCTTGTGCTGAATCTGGGGATAAAAAGTGAGGGGGTTACAGCTAAACCAGAATGCTACACTTAGCAGAACAGCCTGTGATGATATGCAGGTGTGTAACTGGGCAAAGAGAAGCAAACATAATCAAGAGAGAGAGGGTAAGAGAAAAAGAGGAAGGCTGTTCATTAATTTGGATTCCGTGATCCACTGAGGGTAGCAATACTTTATATTCAATTACATTTTGAAGAATAGCTTATAAAATAGAGAAATGTTTGCCAATTTACATACAGCATGGTCCCAAAGAGCTCCTAATGTCAAAAACTAATACGCTAATGGCCAGATAATCTTTACCATTTTGTGATGTTGGTGGAGAGATTAATATTAGTTAGAGCTTTGGGGGCAACACCCCTGGTCTTCGTCAAAATTATGCCATGGAATTATTCCTGCCCAATTCAGTGAGCAGGTAAGAGTTTGGTTTATCCGAGCACAGCCAACCTTTTATTCACCAGCACTTATGGGACCAGGAGGGTGCTGGTTGATCAAACATTTCAGATAATCAAGATGTATGCAAAACTGCAGAAAATGCTGACAAATGAAGCTTCAAGGCATCAATATCCCTCAAAAAAATCAACAAACCTCCCAAAATCAATGCTAAAACACACAGTAAGTAACAGAAGCATAACGTAGGAGGTCTACACATCACTGTTATACTTTATTTATGGCATAAATAATCAGACGCTGTGGTATTTGAGGTATAGACATTTTGCTGGTTTGTTAAGCATGCCAGTTGAAAAGTTGCCAGTTCAAACAATGTCTGCTGTAATATTGATTCCTGAAGTAACATTACAAAGCAAGTCATTATTTTATTACTGCTTGTGGGAGCATTGCCTCCAGTCAAATAGCAAATATACTTTAAAGAAACCATACTTCATAGAGTCACTACAGCATGGAAATAGGCTATTCAGCATATCACATAAACTCAATGCGTCCACACTGACACTCCACAGAGCACCCCACCCCTTAATCCAAGCCTTGTATTTCTCATGGCCAATCCACTGTGCATCTTTGGACTGTGGGAGGAAACTGGAGCACCCAAAGGAAATCCACACAGACATGGGGAGAACGTGCAAACTCCACACAGGCAGTAGCCCAAGGGTGGAATCAAACCTGGGTACCTTGCACTGTGAGGCAGCAGTGGTAACCACTGAGCCACCGTGCTGCCCTATTGCTTTGTTGCTTGTAAATTGTTTTGAGGCACCAATTGTTTAGGAAAGGCTGTGTGCAAGTCTTTCTTTACTTTATTGTTTAGAGAAAGGACATGAGCCAGAAGAATTCAATTGGTGGAATGCTACAAGACTGGAAGCATTTTCTATCAATTCTTAATAAGCATGTACAAATGGAGTCTGACATATGTTGCCTCTTTACTGATTTGTCTTTTGACCTTGTGAATAGAGATAAGTTATATGTGGAAAAAGAAAATGCAAAGGAACAGTCTGTTTGAATATTAAAATAATATTATTCATCAGTTCCAACTGGGTGAGAGACAATCTTATGATATAACATGAAATATTTCAATGTTAATGAACATGAGAAACAAGAAAGCCACTTCATGAAGCCAGTAGCTGCTGTCTGCAGATAATGTTACATTCAAAGGGAACAGATGCATATTTCACTTTACACAAATAGGCTAAAGGACACTGAAGATCAGGCAGATTTCCAATTTAAAATTAGATTGATGAAAGCAGAATTAATGCTGTAAAAGAATGCGAAAGAATGTTAGTGCAGCAAATAATAGTTATTAAAGGAAAGGAAAACAAGTATGCTTCAACTGTGATCGTCAAAGTGCTCTGAATTTCAAGACAAAATGTTTATGCAGAGTGAATTCATTTCCCACAGCATTTAATTGCACATTGTTTCATTTCTCACTTTGTCATCACTGAGACCTCTTCCAATTGTTTATTTGAAGGCAAGAGACAATTAGTTCAGGGCTTACATTCTAGGAAGAAGAAAACTCAAAGTCACAGAAGAAGAGAAGGATGGATAATGCTGGAGTCTGCATTGGAACAAGGTCACATGTGCTAGAGACATAAAGTTATATAATTTATGCATTTATAATTTATATACAATGCATTTAACTGCCATTATATAAAAATAGCAAACATGAACTCATGCAAAACTCTGCTGCACATATTCCACCTTATATCATCCCTATGTGGCCACTGAACTTACTACATGCTTAGTCTGGCAAAGTCTTGACTTTCAAATTCTCATCCTTTTTTTTTAAACCCCTTGCTGGCCTTCCCCTTCCCTATTTCATAGCATAGATCATAGAAATATCTATGATCTCTCTCAATCCTCCAACTGAAGCCTCTTGCATATGTAATATAAAATATCTGACATATGTGTATTTTTGGTAGAATTTATTTTAAGTTTGAGTTTTGAATTTTCATTTAGTAATTTATGGATTCTCTCTGTGTTTGAAGTTATTAATTAACTTGTAAGTATTTCTATACCAATGGTGATTTCTTTTAAAACAGTTTGTGAGAGCTACTTCAGCAACCAATGGGTTTTTGCTTACTTTTGTATTTTATGGCTTAGCAAGACAGACCTCATGCCTCAAGGTTTTTGTTAGCAACTTCTGGACTAGGAGTACTTTCAAG
This sequence comes from Chiloscyllium punctatum, assembly GCF_047496795.1. NCBI lineage: Eukaryota > Metazoa > Chordata > Chondrichthyes > Orectolobiformes > Hemiscylliidae > Chiloscyllium > Chiloscyllium punctatum. The sequence continues at coordinate 79,391,280 of NC_092763.1, forward strand.
TTTAAAGAAAGTGTCATAGTGAAGAGAGAGAGACTTTTGTTTCAGTTTTATTTTGTTTTGAGCAGTTTTATGAAATCCTCACATGCAGATACATACATAACACCATGTTCCTGAGATGGAGAGAGTATAATGAACTAGATCGCTTTACATTAAGGACTCAGTGATTATCCTAGACCACTAGTCTTAGGTTAAACTCCTTAAATATATTTAAATCTTTGGTTAGGTGTTCAAGGCACAATTGCCTTAAACCTGTTGAGACGTTAGCCACAGAGATGAGTTATGTACAAGGTTGCTGTTGAGTTATGGAAAAAAGATACTTTTTTTTTGAATTTGTAAAAGAGTATATTGCGATTAATGAGATTATGCTTTTGCTGTGTGTTTAAAACTTTTTTTTGAATTTGTATTAAAGGTAAGTAAAACGACTTGTTCTATTTTATCGTTATTCCTTTTATTTAATAGACTCCTGCTTTACTGTAAAAACAAAGTATGCAACATTGCTTGATAATGTTTCAGTGAGAAACAATTAATAAAACACAAAGTATGATCCATTAAGACATATTGTAGCCTGGGATATGACTTATGCAGTGATCAGCTGAGATTATAAAACTCATCCTCAATTCTGAACACTCTACCACTGGTAGCTATGCACTTGGTTGTCAAAGCCCAAAATGCTGGAGTTGACCTTTTTAAAATTTTAACTCACAACCTCTCTTACCTTTAAAACAGTCCTTAAAAACTACTGCTTTGACCAAGCCTTTAGTCACTTGTCCTAATACCTCAGTTCATAGCCCAGAGTTGTCGGCTGTGATTCTAACCCATTCATGCCCCATTAAGCAATTGTGCCGCGGTTATTAAGAATAGCTTGAAAATCTCCAAACGTTCCATGTTAGAGCAAACAGGTCTTCAGCATTCGGGGCATACTGGTGCATCAAATTCAATCAAAATCATAGAATCACAGAATTATTAACAACACAGCTGGATGCAATTCAGCTCATTGTGACTGTGCCATCTCTCTGAATGAGCATTTGTTTTGTGTATTTCTCCTGCTCTCCAAAATGTTACATTTGCTATTTTCCAAAGAACCATCTAGTTCCCTTTTTGATATCTCAATTGCATCCACCTCTGTCAAAATCTCAGGCAATGGATTCTAAATGACAACGATTCATTATTTGAAACATGTGAGAGTGTGAAAAATCCTCACATCATTCTTGCTTCTTTTATGAGTCACTTTAAAAAGAATGTCCTCTCATTCTCAATCCTTCCACAAGTAGAGCATTTTCATCGGAATTACTCCATCCAGAGATCTGATTGTTTTGAATACTCAAACCAGATCTCCTCTCAGCTTTTGCCATCTCAAATGGAACAGACCCAGATTCTTCAATCCATCCTCCTGTCTAAAATTCCTCAATTCTTGAAACAGTCCTGTAAACCTATTGATTTACTCCTGATTCACTGTATACCTCAATCAAATCCTATCCTCTGCTCCAGGAAAAACAAACCCTGCCTATTTAGAAACTAAAACAGATATTTTTGCAGAAACTCAGGAGGTCCGGCAGCATCCGTGAAGAGAAGTCAGAGTTAACGCTTTGGGTCCGTGACCCTTCCTCAGAAACACTGTCTGTGGAACATTGAACATCATGGAGATACGTGTAATGTTGGGTGGATTCAAAGCACAAAGGATGAAACTTCAGTGGGAATCCACATAGGGTGAGCCTGAGTCTGAGGCAGTCACTCAGAAATGTGATGGAGCTGTGAAAATGAGTTTTAGCAAATACCTGGTCAAACACCAGGAGTGACAGTGTAATTAATGTCGGTGTACAGGAAAATAGTTTGGAACACAAATCCCATTGGAGAGAGGAAGAGAACTTCTTCAAGATGGGAATGTAAGGTCTTACACTTTGGAAAAAATAATACAGGCATGGATTATTTTCTAAACAGTGAGAAAAATTATAAAGCCAAAATACAAAAGGATCTGGGAGTGCTAGTCCAGGATTCGCTAAAGGTTAACTTGCAGGTTAAGTCTGTGGTTAAGGAAGCAAATGTAATGTTGTCATTTAGCTCAAGAGGGTTGGAATGTAAAAGCTCTAGTTAGGCCCCATTTAGAATACTGTGTCCAATTTTGGGGCCCACACCTCAGTAAAGATATACTGTCACTGGAGAGTGTCCAGCGAAGATCCACACAGATGATCCCTGGAATGGTAGGCCTAACATACGATGAACGACTGAGGATCCTGGGATTGCATTCATTAGAGTTTAGAAGGTTGATGGGAGATCTAATAGAAACTTACAAGATAATGCATGGCTTTGAAAGGGTGGATGCTGGGAATTTGTTTCTGTTAGGTGGGGAAACTAGAATTAGAGGGGGTTAATTTAGAATGGAAATGAGGAGACATGTCTTCAGCCAGAGAGTGGTGGGCCTGTGGAATTCATTGCCACGGAGCACAGTGGAGACCGGAACGTTAAATGTCTTCAAGGCAGAGTTTGATAAATTCTTGATCTGGCAAGGAATTAAGGGTTATGGGGACAGTGCAGGTAAGTGGAGTTGAAATGCCCATCAGCAATGACTGAACGGCAGAGTGGAATCGATAGGCCAAATGGCCTTACTTCCACTCCTCTGTTTTATGGTCTTGTGGTCTTGTGCTCTTATGGTCTGATGCCTAGAAGAGATGTGGCAGTGACCCTGCCTATTTAGTCTCTCCTCATAAGTGAGACTTTTCATTACAGGCAACATCCTGGTGCATCCATGTGCAATCATGTCCTCCCCATAGTGTGGTGATCAGAAATTAAGCCATACTATTTCTGGAGTCATTATAACAATTAATGATTTATTAAAGGAAGTGAAATTCCCTGATCCGTCTTGTCTTCCCGAACTAGGTCAATAGAAAGCAAGGTTTCTGTACAAAAATTACTACTTATTACAAATAAATAGCATCTACCTCCAGGGAAGCAATTATAAATTGTTGACATATAACTTCAACTGTTAAAACTCTACTCCACATTGCAGAAGTCCCCCTCCACCCACATGCAGACACATAGAGCCAAACACAAAAGTAAACATTGATGTTCTGAGTGCAAGGAAAATCTGGGAAGGCAGTTCAATGCTCAGTGTTCCCCAGTTCACTGAGATGATGCTTTTAGATTGTCAGGACATGCTGTTCCTTATCTCTCTTTTCCAGGTATTTTCACTTGTTTTCAGGAGGCAAAGGGTGACTAGCTCACAACTTATAAAGTCTCTGGCATATTGTTAAGCGCAACAGCTTACATTAACTGGTAAGCAAAAATAAACTGGTTTTCATCAGACTGGAGGCTGGTTTCACAAAGTGGATAAATAGCAACCTCTCGTTCATCAGCAACTAACCTTTGCCCACTGACTGAACAAGGACCAGTGAAATCAGTCTTCACAATAAGTGTTGTTAGCTTGCTATTAAAACAAAACTGCAGAAATCCCTTCCAAAACACTTTAAATAAAAAACCTCTTCACATTTCAGTCCACAATCGAGAATACAGAAAAATCAAAACATGCAGGCTTGCCAATCTTCTGTATTCTCTCGATTACCTCCCTAAATTGAGGCTGGTGTGAGATATCCATAAGCCCTCCTGAATCTTACATTCATTGCTTTCACATTCAATCATCTGCCTTCCTGAGCCAGTGGCCAAAATACGTTGATACCACTGTCGAAGTTCAGGGATGTGCTTTCAAGAGGAGGGGAGTTCTCCACAGAGTCCGAGCTAATGATTATCCCACAATTAGCATCACTTTAAGAAAAGTCTGAAATTGGTATCTTGCTGTGTACAGCAGTTATGTTTCCAACATGATAGCAGCTCTTGATTAAGTTTCAAGCACTTTCGTGCCGACATTACAGAAAATATACTATACAGTTGCAGAACCGGCTTCCATCGCCAGGGAATGTTTGTTACCTCTGTGCATGATTCTGAAAATATCGAAATGACTCCACACCAAAGTTTAGAACAAGGTCAACTGATGACCAAAGTACCTATAAAGGTGTCCCACTCAATGACTCCTTCCTGATTTGTGCTATAAAATACTTTGGCTGAGGATCTTTATATTCAAATGACAATGTCTCTTTTAAGCTAGGATGCAATTTCACATTTCTTTTAAATTCATAAGCTTCCACTTTTTAAAAAAAACCTGGACTCCTATTAAGGTTAGAATTTACAAATGTGGGCTAACATTAAAAGTTTAAATAAATCACAAGCATTCTTTTCTCGAGGGTTAGAATTTAAAAGTGGATTTATTTTTCATGGAATATATGAGTGTTATCCACTCCTGGTTTCCATTCAATTGAATTTTTTACAATGTCACTTCAGAAAGCAGTTGGTATGTATCACATTGCTGTGACTTTGGAGTCACAGGTAAGACAGACCACATAAGGATAGCAGATTTCCTTCCTTAAGGATGTCAGAGAGTCAGTCAGGGGAGTAGTTGTAATATGACTGGGGCAAGTAATTTTGAACTTCTGGCTAACACTTCGTGGGCATGCATCTTTTTTTATTCATTCACAGGATGAGGGTATCACTGACTAGGCCAGCACTCATTGTTCATCCCTAATTCCTCAGAGGGTAGTTAAGAGCCAACCACATTGCTGTGGGTCTGGAGTCACATGTAGGTCAGACCAGGTAAGGATAGATTTCCTTCCCTAAAGGACATTGGTGAACCACATAGATTCTTCCTGACAATCAACAATGGATTCATAGTGATCAGTGAGCCCTTAATTCCAGATTCTTTATTGAATTCAATTTCACCCGCTGCCTTAACGGGATTTCAACCTGTGTCTCCAGGACATTAGCTAGGTCTCTGGATGAACATTCTAGTGATAATACGACTAGACTATTGCCTTCCCAACATTACAACATGGTGAACAATGAAATTTGAATTCAATTTTAAAAAGGCTAGGATGAAGAATAATACCCAATAGTAACCTTTACTATGTGTTATAAAGCTCCACTAGGAGAAAGTGAGGACTGCAGATGTTGGAGATCAGAGTTGAGAGTGTGGTGCTGGAAAAGCACAGCATGTCAGGCAGCATCCGAGGAGCAGGAGAATCAATGTTTCAGGCATAAGCTCTTCATCAGGAATCATTCAGGCTTATGCCCAAAACATCGATTCCCCCGCTCCTCGGATGCTGTCTGACCTGCTGTGCTTTTCTAGCACCACACTCTTAACTGTTGTAAAAATCCATCTGGCTCACTGATGTCCTTGGGGAAGGAAACCTGTTGTCTGGCAGTGTGGTTGCCTCTTAATTACAATCTGAAATAATCCTACTAGGCCAGGCCAGATCGAAAGGCAATGGGGTGGTTTTGAGGGATAGCTGCTTCTCGCAACATTCACGCACAATGGAAATATTTTTGAAAAAAATGTTGTGTCTTGGTAACCAAACTTCTACCTGATTCAAAACATTTAGTATTTTAAAGTAGTGTATGATAATACTTCTGGTAGAAAACAAAGAAAAAAATTAATTTGGAAAGCAGTGTCGAATGTTGAAAATAAGACCCCAGTTTCATGGTCACTATTATTGTACCTACCTCTCAAATCAAGATTGCATTTAGATTCCACAAGCTGCTTCAGTGGATTTGAACTCATTTCCCCAGATCATTATACTGAGCTGATTGGATTTTAAGTGCAGAAATATTACCATGCACCAATGTCACCTCCAAAGTTAAAGACATCTTGTTGAGAATCTTGGTGAGACCATACAAGACTATAAGAGAAAGAAGCTGAAATTAGACCATTCAACCCATTGAATCTGCCTCACCATTCGATCAAGGCTGATCTGTTTCTCAATTCCATTCTCCCAATGACGTTTGATACCCTAACTAATAAGAATTTATCCGTTTCTGTCTTAAATACACTCAATGACTTATCCTCCACAGCCTTCTGTAAGGATGAGTTGTACAGATTTCACACCCTCTGTCTGAAGAAATTCCTCCTCATCTCAGTTCTAATGGATCATCCCTTCACTCTGAAGCTGTGCCCTTGAGTCCTCGTCTTTCCCATTAGGTGTTTCAGTATTCTATAAGTTTCGTAGAGAGTGCTGGTCAGTTTATTGTACAACAGCTGACTTTGGTTCTGACACTGGCCTTATGTAGTGAGATGTGGTGTGGTGAAAAAACACAGGAGGCAGATGCTTCAGAGGCAAAGGAAACTCTGATTTTATTAAAACAAGCGAAATTGAAAACAATGTATGCATCAAGTGAAATGAGACCTGTCTGACAGCTCCTAACACCCCAGTTAACCCTTTCAGCCCTGACTTGGTACAGCGGGTTTTTAATTAAAGAGAGTTGTTAATTATTGGGTGACAGAGGGAGAGAGAGTAAATGCAAATCCAATCCTGTTTCCTTGCCTGGGGAGTGCACCGTCAGCCCTGAAGCCCACCTTTCCTACCCTATCTCACTGAGCTGGGACAGAGGGTCTCAATGACTTTATGCTCACCCCCCAAGTGGCTTCTCTTGGCTTGAGCAGTGGTAGCTGTTGCTGGTAATGTCCCAGTCGGTCTCTCGGCTCTCCAGTCACTTCTCGTCAGTATGTGGGGGTTCTGGATTGGTAGATTGCTCACTCTCCTTTCCCTGAATCTATGACTGGTTGTGGCTGATTCTCTTGATTCTGGCTGCACCTCCTGCTGAACAAACCCCAGAGATCATGGTTCCCCAGTTATACTGACTGCCGGTTTCCCTTATCTCCCACTAAATCTGGATTGGATCACTGAGCTGCTCTTCCTCCTCTTGGGACTGAATGAGCTTTCTGAGTATTCAATGAGGTGTGAGTGATACTCCAATTGAAGTGAGTGGGTTTCCGATAGCTTTGAATGACCATTATTTCTCTTAGATGGGTATGGGTTAAGGTATTGCTGATTGTGTGAAGGCCTTCCCATTCAGGCCATACAGGTTTGCATGTCATACAATGTTCTGTATCTCTACGTCCGAGCAAATGATTACAACTGGAATGGTTTCATAATTTGTAGGCCCCAAGATGTCTCAGTTGTTTGCTCTGCAGGCTGATGTTCATTGTCTTTTGCCGAAGTGTTTGTGGGGGTCTTCCTTTGGCCTTACAAGCTAAACCCCTGTTCCAAACAGCTGCCCCTCGGCTTGCATACTGCCGAGTCTGTCCCTTAGTTCAAATGTGAATTCCACAAACTCGTGTCCCAAGTTCAGGGGGTTTTAGTCCAGGGTATCTGATGGGAATTTTTGCCCCACCTTACAATTTCATGGAGATTCCCCATCATCATTCTAAACTCCATCAAGTACAGTCCTAGAGTCCTCAACCACTCCTCATATGACAAACCTTTCATCCCCAGGATCATTCCTAGAAACTTCCACCAGACTCTCTCCAAGGCCAGCCCATCCTTCCTTAGAGATGGGGCACAAAACTGCTTACAATATTTCCAAATGCAGTCTGATCGCATCTGGAACTTCTGAAAAAGAGCCAAATCAGAATCGGAACATTAACTTTGTTTCTCTCTCCACAGATGTTTGCCAGACCTGCTGAGTTCCAGCATTTTCTGAGCCTAAAATAATAAATCAATTCATGAACATGGAGAAAACCATGAACTGATTGAAGGTTTTGACACGTAATTATCCTATACTGTGATCTTAAGAACTAGGTTTGTAGATATTCATCTACCTAGCAACAGAAATCTTCAGGGTAAGAAATAAACCATGGGATTGTAACATAGTGTAAAATACTTGGAAAGAGAGATTTCAAACTTAGACCTTAAATTATCATAAAGTCATATCTCAAAAGCTGTGTTTTGTCTCTTGTTCATTGTCTGTTAAGATTTATTGCCTCTAAAAACTGGGAAAGGGTCTGTAAACTGCATCACTCACAAATCTTTCTGTGAGCAATGGAGAGTCTCTGGAGAACACTTTCAATTTATCACAAGATCATTTTTATTCTAACGAGTGTCTAGTGCAATTTTCATTGCCTTCCCTTCAATGTAATGGGATAATAACAGTCAGACAATGGAGCAAACCGTCTCCCCATCCCATTAACATCAGTTTTGAAAGGGGACCTATTTCTCGAACTCCAAAGTGATCACTTGATTCAGACAATAGGCCTCTTTTAGCATGGAAGACCAAGTCCACAGATGAAAGTAGGACCCTAATTGTATTTTTTTAATGCTGGGCTGGTCAGAGCCTGCATTGAATGTACACTGACAAGTTCCACAATCAATAGACAAGAGGTCAAACAAACACTGTTGAGAAGAGCAGACCTTTAACATCCCAAAATTTCAAATCAATTGTTGATTTATTTTAAATCAAAACGAGAATCCTTGAAAAGGTCCTGCCATTTTACATCTGACAACAATATCATGCACTTCAATAATGCTCTGTTGTACTTCCCCATCATCTCGATCAGATATCGATGTCTTCTTGTAATACTCCTGGTCAATGGGTTGTGATCTAACCGATGCTAGAGGGGCACACTGTCATTCCATTCCCATTACTCCTTGGGTCGCAACATTAAATAAAAATACGTTTTTCATTTACCAAGAAGGCCAAATAAATACCTAATCTGGATCAGGTTTTAAACAACAAGATCCACTAACCGGATTTCTTAATAAACAAAATTATTGGTGCATTAATATTCTCTAATCAACTTGTTCAATGATATGATGACTCACCTCTCGAATAGCTGGCTTGCTCCTGAGGTAAGAAAACTGCATCTGCAATCATGAGAGCCCCTAGGATTTGCTGAATATCCAGAAGTGCAATTATAAACAACTGAGCTTGTCTTTTCCATCAGCAAATCACTCATGGAGAATCCGAGATAGCAGGACGCTTCAGTGGAACTCATTCCCTTCATCCATTTCTTTTCCTGTTTTTTTTTGCTTTTTGTGCTTATTTTTCCCCTTCTGTCTTCTTTGTTCTTTCTTCTTGCACTCAGATTCCCTGCTTCAGCATTAGCTCGGAATTTCGGCCTCAGACTCTTGGACTCCGGCCTCAACGCAGACCTGGCGTAGCGGTATCCCAGCCTGCCGTGCTGGTCTCCCAGCCTGGTGTGATAGCCTCTCAGCCTGGTGTGGAAATTTCTTGGTTGGGCCTGGCAGTCTCTCAGCCAAGCATGGCAGTCTCCCAGCCTGGTGTGGCAGTCTCTTGGCCTGGCATCGCGGTCTCTCAGCCTGGTATGGCAATCTCCTGGTTCGGCCTGGCAGTCTCTCAATCTAGCATTTTGACCCTTTGGTGATATGTCTGGCGTGGCCTCAACATTAACTTCCAGTCTCCAGAGCGGTCTCCTAACCACAAGAACCTCAAGGTGATGCCTGATGAAGATTGGGGGCTCGGTGCCAGGGTGCACTATATTAGAAGACCCAATTTCTCTTTTTTTCTATATTCCTTTATTCCTGCGTTCTGCAACACTGGACTTTTTATTCTGTTATTTTACTTTTTTCCCCTAAAACTTTGTACTGAAGGATCTGTACCTTTGTACCTAAGATGACACAATAAGCGGTGACTTGTAACTGTTTCACTTCACTCGTCTGAGTACATGTGACAATAAAGCTAATTCAATAAAATTCCATACTCTTTTTTTACCTGTTAAACTCCACCAGTAAATCACCAATTTGATTGATTGATTAATGGGCATTCACAATGCTAAGGGAGATACGTACTGTGGGGAGTGCTGAGGGAGTGCTGCACTTCAATGAAGACACATTCAGCTGTTTAGCTGGATGTACTGAATATCAGTGCTGCACTGTGTAGAAGTACATCTCCAGCGTCCCATTCAATGTCTTAATTTATCACTTTTCTCACCTTTATTTCTATTTTCATATTTACACAGCCAGGTACATTTGTAATTACGCAACTCATTGATATTGTCACCTTTGAAAATAATTCTTTTGCAAACTTTAGAAGTATGGCTTTTTAAAGTTAAAAATCACACAACATCATCTTATAACGCAGCAGGTTTATTTGGAAGCACTAGCTTTTGGAGCGCTGCTCCTTCATCAGATGGTTGTGAAGTATGTTGAAGAAGCGGCATTCTGAAAGCTGATGTTTCCAAGTAAACCTGTTGGACTATAAACTGGTGTTGTGTGATTTTTAACTTTGTCCAGTCCAACACCAGTATTCATCAGTATTCACTCAAGAGTTATAGCTGGGGGCAGGGAAATTATGATGCGTTGAGGCATGATTTAGGATGTGTGGATTGGAAAAGTAGATTCCAAGGCAAGAGCGTAATTGATATGTGGAACTTGTTCAAGGAGCAACTATTGAGTGTCCTTGATAAGTACGTACCTATCAGGCAGGGAGGAAAGGGTCGTGTGAGGGAGCCGTGGTTTAATAAGGAGTTGGAATCCCTTGTTAAATGGAAGAGGGCGGCCTTTGTAAAGATGAGGCGTGAAGGTTCAATAGGGGCGATTGAGAGTTATAAGGTAGCCCGGAAGGACCTGAAGAGAGAGCTAAGAGCAGCAAGGAGGGGACATGAAAGGTCCTTAGTGGGTAGGATTAGGGAAAACCCTAAGGCTTTCTATAGGTATGTTAGGAATAAAAGAATGACTAGGGAAGGAATAGGTCCAATCAAGGATAGTAATGGGAAGTTGCGTGTGGAGGCTGAAGAGATTGGGGAGGCGCTGAATGAATACTTTTCGTCAGTATTCACTCAGGAACAGGACATTGTTGTCGATATGAATACTGGGGAACGAATAAGTAGAATGGATGGCTTTGAGATATGTAGAGAAGAGGTGTTGGAAATTCTGGCAAGGGTGAAAATAGATAAGTCCCCTGGGCCTGATGGCATTTATCCTAGGATTCTCTGGGAAGCAAGGGAGGAGATTGCAGAGCCATTGGCCTTGATTTTTGTGTCCTCTTTGTCGACAAGAGTAGTGCCAGAGGACTGGAGGCTAGCAAACGTGGTTCCCTTGTTCAAGAAGGGGAGTAGGGATAATCCTAGTAACTATAGGCCAGTGAGTCTCACTTCTGTTGTGGGCAAAGTCTTAGAGAGAATTGTAAGGGATAGGATTTATGAACATTTGGATAGGAATAATGTGATCAAGGATAGTCAGCATGGTTTTGTGAAGGGCAGGTCGTGCCTCACAAACCTTATTGAATTCTTTGAGATGGTGACTAAGGAGGTAGATGAGGGGAAAGCGGTAGATGTGGTATATATGGATTTTAGTAAGGCGTTTGATAAGGTAGGCTACTGCAGAAAATACAGAGATATGGCATTGAGGGTGAGTTGGAGGTTTGGATTAGGAATTGGCTCTCTGGAAGAAGACAGAGGGTAGTAGTTAATGGCAAAGGTTCATCTTGGAGTGCCGTCACTAGCGGTGTTCCGCAAGGATCTGTTTTGGGACCATTGCTGTTCGTCATTTTTATAAATGACCTGGAGGAAGGGTTAGAAGGTTGGGTGAGCAAGTTTGCGGATGATACGAAAGTCGGTGGAGTTGTTGACAGTGAGGAAGGATGTGGCAGGTTACAGCGGGATATAGATAAGCTGCAGAGCTGGGCAGAAAGGTGGCAAATGGAGTTCAATGTAGCTAAGTGTGAAGTGATTCACTTTGGTAAGAGTAATAAAAAGATGGATTACTGGGCTAATGGTAGACTACTTGGTAGTGTGGAAGAGCAGAGGGATCTTGGTGTCCATGTACACAGATCTCTGAAAGCTGCCACCCAGGTAAATAGTGCAGTGAAGAAGGCATATGGCGTACTGGCTTTTATTGGTAGAGGAATTGAGTTTCGGAGTCCTGAGGTCATGCTGCAGTTGTATAAGACTCTGGTGCGGCCGCATCTGGAATATTGTGTGCAGGTTTGGTCGCCATACTATAGGAAGGATGTGGAGGCACTGGAACGGGTGCAGAGGAAGTTTACCAGGATGTTGCCTGGTATGGTAGGAAGATCCTATGAGGAAAGGCAGAGGCACTTGGGGTTTTTTTTCATTGGAGAAAAGAAGGTTTAGGGGTGATTTGATAGAGGTGTACAAGATGATTAGGAGGTTAGATAGGGTTGACAGTGAGAACCTTTTTCCACGTATGGAGTCAGCTATGACAAGGGGGCATAGCTTTAAATTAAGGGGGGGTAGATATAGGACTGATGTTAGGGGTAGGTTCTTCACTCAGCGAGTCGTAAGTTCATGGAATGCCCTGCCAGTAGCAGTAGTGGACTCTCCCTCTTTATGGGTATTTAAGCGGGCATTGGATAGGTATATGGAGGATAGTGGGTTAGTGTAGGTTAGGTGGGCTTTGATCGGCGCAACATCGAGGGCCGAAGGGCCTGTACTGCGCTGTATTCTTCTATGTTCTATGTTCTATGTTCTATAACACCAACAAATCCAAATCAGGACTTTTAAAAAGATGAATCAAAACAAAGCAGTTGCTCATATTTCAGGAGCAGGCAGTTTGACTCAAGATTTTGCAGACAGGCCTACAAGGGGCGAAGCCACTTTAGATTTAGTACTGAGTAACGAGCCTGGCCAGGTGTTAGATTTGGAAGAAGGTGAGCACTTCGGAGATAGCGATCACAATTCTGTCAGGTTTACTTTAGTGATGGAAAGGGACAGGTGTACTCCACCGAGCAAGAGTTACAGCTGGGGGAAGGGAAATTGCGATGCAATTAGGAAAGATTTAGGAAGCGTAAAATGGGGAAGGAAACTGCAGGGGATGAGCACATTAGAAATGTGGAGCTTATTCAAGGAAAAGCTCCTGTGTGTCCTAGATAAGTATGTACCTGTCAGGCAGGGAGGAAGATGTAGAACGCGTGAGCCGTAGTTTACTAAGGAAGTGGAATCCCTGGTCAAGAAGAAGAAGAAGGCTTACGTTAGGACAAAATGTGAAAACTCAGTTAGGGCGCTTGAGCGTTACAAGGAAGTCAGGAAAGACCGAAAAAGAGAGCTCAGAAGAGCCAGGAGGGGACATGAGAAGTTGGCGGATAGGATCAGGATTAACCCTAAGGCTTTCCATAGTTATGTCAGAAATAAAAGAATGATGAGAGTTAAATTAGGGACAATCAAGGATAATAGTGGGAAGTTGTGTGTGGAGTCAGAGGAGATAGGGGAAGCACTAAATAAATATTTTTTGACAGCGTTCACTATAGAAAATGAAAATGTTGGTGAGGAAGATACAGAGATACTTGCATTTAGACTAAAAGAGATTGAGGTTCACAAGGAAGAGGTATTAGAAATACTGCAGAGTGTGAAAATAGACAAGTCCCTTGGGCCGAATGGGATCTATCTTAGGATCCTCTGGGAAGCAAGGGAAGAGATTGCCGAGCCTTTGGCATTGATCTTCAAATCATCATTGTCTACAGGAATAGTGCCTAAGGACTGGGGGATAGCAAATGTGGTTCCCTTGTTCAAAAAGTGTAGTAGAGACAACCCTGGTAATTACAGACCAGTGTGTCTCACTTCAGTTGTTGGTAAAGTGTAGGAAAAGGTTATAAGAGTTAGGATTTATAACCATCTAGAAAAGAATAATCTGATCAGGGACAGTCAGCACGGTTTTGTGAAGGGTAAGTTGTACCTAACAAATCTCAATTAGTTTTTTGACAAAGTGACCAAACAGGTGGATGAGAGTAAACCGGTTGATGTGGTGTATATGGATTTCAGCAAGATGTTCGATAAGGTTCCCCACAGTAGGCTATTATACAAAATGCAGAGGAATGGGATTGTGGGAGACATAGCAGTTTGGATCAGTAATTGACTTGCTGAAAGAAAACAGAGGGTTGTAGTTGATGGAACAGTTCATCTTGGTGTCCAGTTACTAGTGGCGTAGGGCAAGGGTCGGTGTTGAGTCCACTGCTGTTCATCATTTTTATAAATGACCTGGATGAGGGCGTAGAAGGGTGGGTTAGTAAATTTGTGGATGACACTAAGGTCGGTGGAGTTGTGGATAGTGACGAAGGATGTAATAGGTTGCAGAGAGACATAGATAGGATGCAGAGCTGGCTGAGAGGTGGCAAATGAGTTTAATGTGGGCAAGTGTGAGGTGATACACTTTGGCCGGAGTAATCGGAATGCAAAGTACTGGGCTAATGGGATGATTCTTGGGAGTGCAGATGAGCAGAGAGATCTCAGTATCCATGTACACAGATCCCTGAAAGTTGCCACCCAGATTGACTGGGTTGTTAAGAAGGCATACAGTGTTTTAGCCTTTATTAATAGAGGGATTGAGTTCCAGAACCAGGAGGTTATGCTGCAGCTGCACAAAGCTCTGGTACGGCCACACTTGGAGTATTGTGTACAGTTCTGGTCACTGCATTATAAGAAGGATGTGGAAGCTTTGGAAAGGGTGCAGAGGAGATTTACTAGGATGTTGCCTTGTATGGAGGGAAGGTCTTACGAGGAAAGGCTGAGGGCCTTGAGGCTGTTCTCGTTAGAGAGAAGAAGGTTGAGAGGTGACTTAATAGAGACATACAAGATAATCAGAGGGTTAGATAGGGTGGACAGGGAGAGCCTTTTTCCAAGTATGGGGATGGCAAACACAAGGGGACACAACTTTAAAGTGAGGGGAGATAGGTATAAGACAGGTGTCAGAGGTAGCTTCTTTACTCAGAGAGTAGTAAGGGCATGGAATGCTTTGCCGGCAACGGTAGTAGATTCACCAAGTTTAAGTGCATTTAAGTCGTCATTGGATAGACATATGGACGTACATGGAATAGTGTAGGTGGGATGGGCTTCAGATTAGTATGACAGGGCGGCGCAATGTTGAGGGCTGAAGGGCCTGTACTGCGCTGTAATGTTCTACATTCTATGTTCTATGTTCTCCAACTCACAAAGGCCATTAACATAAGTTATGCAATTCTTGTGTTCTTCAGAGTGAAGTTAAGAGCTTCCACTTGCTGGAGTAACTTTGAAGTCAGTTGTGATGATGAAAGTGATTCACAGATTTTCAGATTGATTTGTGGCAAAGTAACCTGCACAGAGAATGTAATGAATAAACTGTTAGAAGATGGAGAGTTGCATTATAATAAATTTCCATATTCTTAAACACACTAATCATCAAACAGCAGAATACAAAGAGACAGCAGCTAGTCTACTGATAAAATACAAACCTTCTAAATATTATTGCCAGGGCTTCTCTAAGTCACAACATGCCTCACTGTATCAATATTGTTATGGAGGTATAGCATCATGCAGCACAAAAAACAGACCCTTCGGTCCAACCAGTCCATACTGAGCATAATCCCAAACTAAACCAGCTGACCTGCCTGCTCCTAGCCCATATCCCTCCAAACCTTTCCTATTCATGTGCTTATCCAAATATTTTTTAAACATTGTAATTGATCCTGTATTCACTACTTCCTCAGGAAGTTCATTCCACACGCGAACAACCCTCTGTGTAAAAGATTTGCCTCTTATGTCTTTTTTAAAAATCTCTCTCCTCTCACCTTAAAAATGTGCCCCCAGGTTTGATATTCCCCACCTTCTGGAAAAGACAACCACCATCAACTCTATCGATATCTCTCATTACTTCATCAACTTTCATCAGGTCAGATCTCAACCTCCCACGCTCCAATGAAAAATTGTCCCAGCCTATCCAGCCTTTCTTTATAACTCAAACCTTCCAAACCCGGCAATATCCTGATAAATCTCACCCGACCATAAAATTCCATCACCATTGGTAAGATCAATGTTGGACATTATGTGAAGATATACAACAATTTTGTGTGTTTCATCACAACATGAAGCTGTTCGACATCAACATTAGGAATTTGAGAAAGGGAATTCAAGTTAGTGAAAGGAGGGTGAGTGATGAAATACTTGGTTAATGTAACAGAGTTTCTTGAGCGTTCTGAAGAAGTAAAAAAGTAAAAAGTTTAAAGGAACAGCTCCATTTAGGATCAAAGGTGGTGTTGAAGCTGAGAATAAAAGAGCGATATTGTGATTAAAAAGTGATAAATATGTCAAGTACAATGACTTATTATCGGCATATGTGAATTGGCATTTTTTAAAAATTCATTCCTTCATGGGAAGAGGGTGTCACGAGCCAGATCAACATTTATTGACCATCCATAATTGTGCCAACCACATAGCTGTGGGTCTAGAGTCACATGTAGGCCAGACCAGGTAGGGATGGAAGTTCATTAGTATCCTAGTTGGTTTTTTTTCCAATAATCAACAATGGATGCATGGTCGTCATTAGCCTCTTAATTCCAGATATTTATTGAATTCAAATTCCGCCACCTGTCACAGTGGAATTTGAACCCTGGGTCCCAGGATATTGCCTGGGTCTCTAGATTAACAGTGCAGCAATAACTGTTAAGTTCTTCAAAGGCACTATAGAAATGCAAGCTTGTTTTGACCACAGCTCATCAGGAAAACTTTCTTTTTGTCAGCCAGAAAACCTACCTCAAGGGATATGCCTGATATAGGTGAGGAGTCCCTGAGTGGACAAGAAATACTCGTTCGAACCTTTAAGCACTGTGTTGTTTTAAGAAAGGGAGATGTTAATAAAATAAGGACCAGGCTGTAACCAGGTGACCAAATACCACTCCAGCAGAAGCAGGTTGGAGTCTGAATGCATGCAATACTAGCTGTAACTGCCAATGTAATCTCAGCTTTTAACTCACCCTGAATGATGTGTTAAAGTCAAGAGAACTCATACAACTTAACCTGTGCTACAATAACACAAGAAAATCTAACAGTAACAAGGGGTGACATAGTGGTTCAGTGGATAGCACTACTGCCTCACAGCACCAGGGATCCTGGGTTTGATTCCAGCTTTGGACAACTGTCTGTGTGGAGTGTGCATGTTCTGCCTGTGTCTGTGTGAGCTTACTCTGGGGGTGCTCCGGTTTCCTCCCACAGTGCAAAGTTGTGCAGTTTAGGTGGGTTGGTCATGGGAAATATAGGGATAAGGTTGGGGGCATGAGTCTGTGTGGGATGCTCTTCAGAGAGTCAGTGTGTTCTTGGTAGGCTGAATGGCCTGTTTGCACACTGTAGAGATTGTTTATACAATGGTAATTCTGTGAAAAAAAGATTGATGTAGATTCAAAAGAACATTCAGACTGCCAATCTGCTTATTTTCATTGAAGAACGCATGTATATTGTAGAAATGACAGTGATAGACTTGGAAAAATGTTTCTGACACAACTTCCAGTTGAAATACAAAATGGTGCAGAAAACAAACAGGAAATGTGTGGTGTCATCTTCCACTGTGTGTCATTTATCTGGATAACCAGAGGTAAGAGGAAACCAGCAGATGAATGTGGCTAAGTTCAGATCTGTCCGCTAACAGAACAATTGTGCTTGTGCAACTCTATGATATAACCAACTATTTGTTCTTGATACACAAAGCTAGCTTCAATTGTCAGTCTGTTCATAATATTATCAAGCAGGAGACCTTTACCATTATTAACACAGTAAAGCATTACAAGCTGTTGTACAGGAGAATTATCTTGCAAATTTTGACAAGGAAACATATTGGGAAGTATAAGGACAAATTATCTTTGGCAAATGCGTAGGTTTCAAGAAACCTCTAAAGGGGGAGATATGGGATTCATGGCAAATCAAAGGGGTGGGAAAGTTTCAAAAGCCAACAAAAGTTGACTGAAAGAAGGAAGAAAATGAACTATAAGAGCAAGTTGGTAAGAAACCTAAAAATGGACAGGAAGAGCTTCTTTAAGTGTATGACAAGGAAAAGAGAGGCAATAGTGAATGCAGGTCCCTTCGAAAATTATGTTGGGAAGATAATAATTGGAAACCAGGAAATGGCAGAAGAGTTGAACAACTACTTTCATATAAGAAATAGTATCATGAGTAGGCCATCTGGCCCTTGGAGCCTGCTCCACCATTTAATAAGACCATGGCTGATCCTTTCGTGCACTCAGCTCCATTTACCACCTGCTCACCATAATCCTTCATCCATTTACTATTCAAAAACCTAATCCGTCTTTGCCTTAAAAACATTCGACCAAGTAGCCTCAGATTCACAACCCTCTGAAGAAGTTCCTTTTCAGCTCAGTCCTAAATCTACTCCCCCCTATTTTGAGGCTATGCCCCCTTGTTCTAGTTTCACCCTCCAATGGAAACAACCTCCCTGATTCTATCTAATCAATATGCTTCATAATTTTATATGTTTCTACGTGTTATTCTCCTACATTTCAATGAGCACAGCTCCAGTCTACTCAATCTCTCCTCGTAAGCCAACCCTCTCAATTACGGAGTCAACCTCGTGAACCTCCTCTGCACCCCTTCAGTGCCAATACATCCTTGCTCAAGTAAAGAGATCTAAACTGCATGCAGTACTCCAGGTGTAGCCTCACCAGCACCTTGTACAGCTGCAACATAACCTCCCTGCTTTTAAACATCATTCTTCCAGCAATGAAGGACAGTATTCCATTTGCCTTCTTAACCACCTGTTGCACCTACAGACCAACTTTTATGATTCATGCACAAGACATCCAGGTCCCTCTGCACAGCAGCATGCTGCAATTTTTCACCATTTAAATAATAGTCCATTCTGCTGTTATTCCTACCAAAATGGATGACTTCACATTTACCAACATTGGACTGCATCTGCCAGCATCAGTTTGCACTGCAGAGGACACTAATAATATTCCAAAAATGATGGGACTGTTGCCAGAACATACCCAGATTACCAGGGGACATTGAAGGCAGTCCAGAGAAGGCTGACTTGGACTGGTATCAGTGGGGAAGGACTGTCTTTTGAGGTGAGTTTGAGTAGTTTGGGCTGGTGCTCACTGGAGTTCAGAAATATGAGAGAGAAATCTTGCTGGATTACGTAAGCTTATTAATTGGTTTGGCAGGCTAGATGTGGATAGTTATTTTTACTTTGTGATAGAATCAAGGACCACAGGGCATAATCTATGGGTAAGTAGCAATTCAAATAAGGTGGAAATGAGAAGGACTTCTTTTGCCCTCAAAGATAGTGAATTTGTGGGATTCTTTACCACACACAGTGTTCAGGCTGGTTCATTAAACATCTTCAAGACTGGGATAGACATACTTCTAATCACTAAGGGAATCAAGGGATAAAGGGGTAAAGCAGGAAAGTAAGAATGATTTAATTCATTAAATTTAAGTTTCACTATTGGGATAATTGAAATCTTGCCCCAAGCATGTTCATTTGAGATTTGCTTTACTAGTCAATGACATTATTGGTGGAGTTTATTTCCCTTAACATCGATGTTTGATGTACTGCCACACTTCAGCTCCTGTGGTGAATAGTGGCAAACTACTGAAAGGATTCGCTTCAGTGTTTTGATAAGCAATGCTAATCAATGTTTTGAACAATTAATCTTGTGACTGGTCCTATCACAGTTGTTAAATTCTGTAACAGGACTTCAATGCAGACCCTCCACCCCAGGGGCAGGTCCAAAAACTGAGTTGGAACTCTTTGCTTTTAGAATTAACTCACAGGATATGGGTATTGCTGACTAGTCCAGTGCTAGTCACCTGTCCCTAGTTGTCCTTGGTAAACTGCCTTATTGAACCTTGATGTGGAGGTGCCGGTGTTGGACTGGGGTGGACAAAGTTAAAAATCACACAACACCAGGTTATAGTCCAACAAGTTTATTTGGAAGTACGAGCTTTCGGAGTGTTGATCCTTCATCAGGTGGTTTTGGAGTAGATCATAAGACACAGAATTTATAGTAAAAGACCACAGTGTCGTACAACTGACATGATTTATTAAACAGATCTAGATTGTTGTTAAGTCTTACATCTTTTAGAAAAGGTTACAGGTTTTGGTTCATTAATATGTAAATCCTAGAACCACTTCAAATCACATTCTTGAGATAACTTAAGGTTTGATAAAAAAAAGACACCTCAGCTCAGACAATGCATTAAAGTTGTGAGGTTGCAGTCTGTCTGTATCCCAATTTTGAGCCAGACTGGTTCTATTCCCAAAGTAAGAATTTGTAAAATTTTACATTGATTGGCTGCCTGCAGACTGTGTGCATTTTGAACAAGATACAATGTATCTGCAGTTACAATTCTGCGCATGTTATGTGTATTTAAGAAGTCAGTGGATGACACAGAGTGACTGGACCCACTTACATGAATATTATAGAGGAGCAGCAGAGCGAAACCTGATAATCACACCAACTGACCTTTGATTAAACTTCCACTGAAGCTGCTTTCACTCCCTGCTCTAAACTCCCTTTCCATGCCGCTGACTCCATTTCTCTCCCAGGTAACAGTCTGACACTATGTTTGACTGTTTATAACCTTGGTTTCGATCCTGAGGTGAAGATTCAAGCTCATGTTTATTAAGATCACCTATATCCACCTCCTTAACATGCCTTTGTACCCATCTCCACTCATCGGTTGCTGAAACCCTCATTCTTCATTTGAACAAAGAGCTTCCAACACATTCCTGGCTGACCTCTTGCATTGTGCTCTTTGTAACCTCGGAATCCTTCAAAGTATAATAAACCCTTAATTTCAAATTTTTATTGAGCTCCAAATCCACCATCTGCCATGATGGGATTTGAACCCGGAGCCCCCAAGCTGAGTTTTGTGATGAACAATCTCGTGATAATACCACTAGGCCATCACCTCCCCTAATGTTGATGATGAACTGTCCTCCTGAAACACTGCCATCTCAGATGTGTAGGTAACACCCAGAGGGCAGGTTCTGAAGAAAGGTCTCTGGGATCAAAATGTCCATTGTCCCTCTCTCTCTCTCTCTCTCTGTCTCTCCTCCGCACCCCCACCCCCGCAGCCCCCAGCCCTCCACAGATACTGCCAAATCTCCTCAGTGTCTCCAGCAATTTCTGCTTTTTTCTGTTACACCCAGGGAATTGGTAGAAAGGGAGCTCCCAAATATTTTTAATTATCTAAAGTTAGCTTAAATCTAATTTAGATTAAACAAGCAGCTTCCAGAAATCAATGCACTTTCGGAGCTAAGGATTAATCAGCATTTGCTTGTGGAAATATCGATAACAACACATTCAGGGAAATATGACCTGTTAATCATGTTCCACACCAGCTAGGAATTAAGAAATCTATGCCAAAATTAATGTTAGTCCTGTTGCCAACGGAGTTAGAGTTCCAGCTTTGATGCTAATTGCACCCAAAACTGTGCCCACATTTTGAAAGATGTGTTTTCTAATACCTTTGTGCATGTTCATTTGCAATTCCATGAGCAATAATCTGTTCCGCACCGCGTAATAAGACAACATTTCAAAATAAATGATTTTTGAAATGTTTTAAAATTTACTCTATAAAACAGTTAAGAACAGTACCTTAGAGACAAAAAAACCCAGAAATTGGTGGAAAAGCTTGGCAGGTCTGGCAGCATCTGTGCAGAGAAATCGGAGTTAATGTTTCAGGTCAAGTCACTCTTCCTAACTCTGATTTCTCTCCACAGATGCTGCCAGACCTGCCAAACTTTTCCAGCAATTTCTATTTCTGTTTCTGATTTACAGCATCCACAGTTCTTTCAGTTTTCATTGAGAGCAATAATTTAGTTTGATTTGATTCATAAGCTTAAAAAGGATTTATCACAAAAATAAAATGTACCTTTAATCATCATGTCAGCAATTACCTGTGAGTAAACCAATTGTGGGTAATTCGACATGACTTTCTAAAAGTTAAACATTGCCTTTCACTGGTTGTGTTAGTATACAGAAATCAGTCCTGTAGTGTTTTTTTTAAAAGACGTTTTCAAAACCTTTCAGTAGGGACCTATTAATCTGGGAGGAGAAAGTGAGGACTGCAGATGCTGGAGATCAGAGCTGAAAATGTGTTGCTGGAAAAGCGCAGCAGGTCAGGCAGCATCCAAGGAGCAGGAGAATCGACGTTTCGGGCATGAAGAAGAAATGCCCGAAACGTCGATTCTCCTACTCCTCGGATGCTGCCTGACCTGTTATGCTTTTACAGCAACACATTTTCACCTATTAATCTGGCTGTGCCCCTGTTTTAAGAGTTCTAACAGGCATTTATTATAGTTGTGCCTGTGTCCAACTCCTTCTCACAGACGTGCTTATGTGTGCAATTAGTAAAAACCCAACGTGATGATTCACTCATCTTAGGAACAGGAACAGTTCTCTGGAAAGGGTCACCTTTCACTGTGACGTTTTCTCCACTAACAAAATAGATGACAGAAACTCAACTTTTACTGGACATGTTTGCCAAAATTCTGGGACGATATTTTTGTACCTGTTAAACAGTTATCCTTTGTCAGAGATTAAGTGACATATGGCATGGCTCATCTTTAGTCTCCTGGGGCTGAGTTGCACACAATATTGACTAAATCCTTTTAAAGTAGGTCACTGATTGTGAAACTATTAAGAACGTCTCCAGAATAAAAACAGAAAATGTTCAAAATACTGAGCCAGTCTGGCAGCACCTATGAGAAACAGAATTCATGTTTCAGCTCACGACTCGACAGTTCAGCTCAGTAACTCAGTCTGTTTCTCTCTCTGCTGACACTGTCTAATCTCCTGAGCATTTCCAACGTTTACATATTTCTGGAATCTGCAGTATTTTGCTTTCGTATAAAGATATTGTAGCGTTTTGCCTCCAGCTGGAGTTTTGTACCAAATATGGTAATGTTTATGTTATCTCTCAGAGCAACAACTAGACAATAATAACACTGCTCTAAAAGATCCAGTATACTTTTATTACAACTGCCCTTTAGGGAATGAGGCAGGAGAAAGAATGATGGGGAACCAGGAACTGGCAGAAGAGTTGAATAAATACTTTGCATTGACTTCACAGCAGAAGAAAGGAATAGCATTCCAAAATTACTGAATAACCAAGGGGCAAAAAGGGAAGAGAAAATTAATATAATAACTATCACTGGAGAAAAACGCAAGGGAAACTAATGACAGATAAGTCCCTGCACCTCATATTAAATGAAGTAACCACAGAGATAGTGATTGCACTGGAAGGGATGCAGAGATGATTCATCAAGATGTTGCCTGAAGGCAAGTGAATTGTTGGTCTTTATTTCAGAGGTAATGGCGTTTAAAAGTAGTGAGGATTTGCTAAAGCTCAACAAGACATTAGTCAGATCACAACTGGAAAACTAAACAGTTTGGGACTTTAAGGAAAGGCGTACTGGGGATGGAAAGACAGTCGTATAAAGCAAAGTTGAAGAGATAGGTCTGTAATTTCCAGTGTATAGAGGAATGAGGGATGACCTTATTGAAACATACACATTTCTTAGGGACCGTTCCTGGGTAAGTGCAAAAAAGCTGTTTTCCATTGCTGGAGATTCCAGGATCAGACTGCATAATCTCAGAAGAAGGCATTTTTAAGACAGAGATGAAGAAGAATTTCATTTCTCAGGGAATTGTGAATTTATGGAAGTCTTTATGAAGAGACCTGTTGAGTCTAGCTCATCAAGGCTGAGATCGACAGATTTTTAATCATTAAGAAATCAAAGGTTATAGGAAATGGGCTGAGTGGCCTACTTCTTTTCCTTTACGTATGGTTTGATATATAATACTACATTCACAGGTGCACCAGTGTCTGGGCTAACATTAAGTTGGATGGTTACCATGCTTCAATCAGCATGGTGTGCTTCATGTGGCCTGAGTTTAAAAGAAATTGGAGATTTTAAAAGGTCATGTGATATATCACTGTGATGTCCTAAGCATCTCTCTTAAAGATATGTTGACATTCTCGCTGTAAGACATCACGTAAGTC
Organism: Chiloscyllium punctatum; assembly: GCF_047496795.1. Lineage (NCBI taxonomy): Eukaryota > Metazoa > Chordata > Chondrichthyes > Orectolobiformes > Hemiscylliidae > Chiloscyllium > Chiloscyllium punctatum. The sequence continues at coordinate 79,414,849 of NC_092763.1, forward strand.
AAGCAAGGATCCATAAAACCTTGAAGGCCTTGTTTGACTGCTAAAAGAGGTAAGAGTGTCATTTTCCCTTTCTTTTAAGAGCACTCTTACCAATTCAGTGATTTCCAAGGATTTATTTTTTCTTGCTTCTATTGCACAATCACCAGTTGCAGTAAATTTAATTCTCAATTCCCCATGGGGAGAGGACACTTCATAGAGCTTGGAATATTTATGTAGAAGTAAAATAATTAGAATAATTTGGATTTTTTAAAAATTGCAGCATTGATTTAACCAGCAAGAGATACATTTACATTGGTCAAACTGTAGGATCATCTTTAATTCATTGGCTTGTTCATTGACTAGGGAGAGAAAAGCAAAATTGGATGGAGGGATCTAAAGCAGCAACCAGATGAAGGAGACAGCTGACTGTTAAAAAATCTATACTCATATGAACAGTTTCTGAATTTAAACATCATAATTGAGAGATGATTGTAAGTTGGAAATTCATCGTGTGCGTAAGGACTATCACCAACCTTTACAGATGCATTATGAAAAGCATACTCTCTGGGTGCATAATGGCCTGGTACACCAACTGCTCTGCCTAGGACAATAAGAAACTACAGAAGATGGTGTGCACTTCCCAAACGATCACAGAAGACAACTTTCCATCCATGGACTCCATTTACATGGCTCGCTGTTGCAGAAAGGCTGCCAACATCATCAAAGATCCCCCCACACCCCTAGTGCTCTCCTACACCCTCTTCCATTAGGCAAAAGATACAGAAGCCTGAACACACAAACTGATGGGTTCAAGAACAGCTTCTTCCCTGCTAAATGAACTCCCTAACTTCAAATAATGTTGATCTTGCTTTGTGTACCTCCTGTGCAGCTATAACTTTGTATGCCTCACTCTGTCTCAGCACCTTGTAATCTGTATGCCCTTGTTTGTTATGATCTTCCTGTAGTGTTCACAAACAAAGCTTTTCTCTGTACATGTGACTGAAAGAAATCAAATCCAATCAACAGTTGGGGGTGTGATGGAGATTGATTGGCATTGCCATGAAATTGTGGCTCAGAGTTCCATTCTGCCTGTTGGAGAGGGGTCTAGCCTTTTCTCTGCTGGTAATTTGTGGTCAGTACTAAATTTCCCATTACATATGATTGAATTTGATTCTACCAGGTTTCTGTAAATTCTTTTATTTACATCATTGCACATCACATTGTTCTTTGTAAATATAACTGTCATTTGGACAGACTATTCCACCTTTTCTTCACATTCACTTTCACATTACTGCTGCTGGTCACAATTACTTCATACTACATGTTGCCATTTCAATAGTACATTCATTCTCAGAAGTCACACGATACCAGGTTATAGTCCAACAGGTTTATTGGAAATCACAAGCTTTTGGATTCACCTGATGAAGGCGCAAGTCTCCAAAAGCTTGTGATTTCAAATAAACCTGTTGGACTATAACCTGGTGTCGTGTGATTTCTGACCTTGTCCACTCCAGTCTAACACTGGCACCTCCACAAAATGACTTCCATTCTCATTATCATTGAGAGAGCCCTGTAATATTCTTACATTATGGGACAAACCCAATCCCCTCAAAATAGTTTAAGAAAGTAACTTAGATCCTAACTTTTTGTTATTTTAAAGGTGAACATAAAGTGTAGTGTTACAAATGGAATTTGACTGGTCAAGCTACTCGATGTTAAGCGAAACACGATTTATTCAATCAGCACAGTTAGAAAACAAAAAAAAGAAAGAAGAACTTAGAATAACTTAACTCTATTGGAAAATTTAGCCAAATAATAGACACAGCAACTATTACTAATTAACTGTTGTAATATAGTAACATCCAATAAACACACCGTTGGCAAAATATTAAATTTAGACACAGATTCTTATATGCAATGCCCGCATTAGGAAGAAAAACTCTAGCTTCCAGTTGTAACCAAATAGGAGTAATAGTTCCTACTTCATCAAGACACCAGCAGCTTTTGCTGAATCTAAAAACTAAAAAAGCCTAGAGATCCTGGTTTAGTGAGAGTTGGCCAGACCTATTCAGGCTGCTTCTATTGTTCTAACTTAAGAAAAACTCAAGACCTCACAAGTTATTTACATTACTGCATTTTGCTTGGCAGCTCTCATTCAATTTCTCGCTTAAAAGAAATCAGGACAAAATGCACCTCTTAAAGCCACCCCCTCATGGCTGGCAACAGAGCATAATTCTCATTTCCTTGATGATAATACCTGGAAAATAATATATGGCTTATTTGGTAAAAAGGTGCTCTCAAAGTTTATTTGAAAACTTCCAGAAGAACTGATTAACACAGGGAGTCTGGGAAATATTATGTGAATTAGCATGTTCAGCATCCAATCACTTCTATAAGCTGTTCGATGAGTTAGCATTATGAAGGGTTAACTGACAACTCTAGGTAAATCCCACCTATCAGGATAAGGAACTAACCAGAGTTGGAATTGCTCACCTGTTTCTAGGTTGTGCACTAGAATGTTTCAGTTTCTGCAATCTGTACTTACTCTTATGTTGAGCCTAATGCCTCACAAGAGACCACCATGTGTCTCAGATATAATGGGAATGCAACTACCTAATAAATCTCTCCTGATAATCAAGATTGATTCTATCTTCTGCTAAAGACTTCATGTGGGTACCCTTTCCCACATGGTATCACTAATGCAGACTAATACCAGCAAGGAAGGAATGCTCGCAATGAATTTACTCAAGGATTCTCAATCATACCCTCACAACTTTACTGGGAGCTGATAATCATGCCCCACTATTCCACAAACCATCACAAAATCGATAAAGTCTCATTAGAGCACAAAGATGACGAATTTGCCTGACTTACTACTATTCATAATCAGCAATTCATATCAGATATCCTCATTAACAGAAAACAACTGTATTTCTTGTAACAAACACACTTAACTTCAACAAGTGATAGAGAAAACAAAGGATTCCTAAACTACTACGCTGCAATTTAAATTGTACAATTGAAAACTCCAAGGTACACATTCAGTCATACATGATGAAGACAGACAGTTTGACAATAATATGAGAGGGAAACAGAAAGATAAGTTGCAAAGATTAGAATTTCAGATTTTAAGGTTAAATCATGTCTCATGATTCCTTATGATTTCAACAATGGTGACACATTGTTTTCTGTAAAGCAATGATTATTCTTTACTTTGATGGGTGATCTGATGGACCTAAATCTTTCGAATTAAAATTCCTTCTTTTAAACTTTCTTGGTTTTCATGTTTTTTATCCCCCAGAGAGAGAGAGAGAAGGAGAGAGAGAGAGAGAGAGAAGATCTTTTCAGCCACAGGTTCTGAATGTCTTCTACTATCCTTGCATTTACAGCTTTGGAACGAACTTGCAGCTTAACCAATCGAAGGGCTGTCACCATGAAGAATTTCCTTAACTCACAGACTCTCAATGATACTCTGTCTCCAAATATTTCCCTCAGTATTTCAAAATGCAAAAGCACAGTGAAAAGACTGTCCACCACTGGGAGTGTTGCTGAACAAAGAGAGCTTGGAGTGCAGGTTCATAACTCCTTGAAAGAGTATTGAGTACAGGAGTTGGGCGGTCACGTTGCAGCTGTACAGGACATTGGTTAGGCCACTGTTGGAATATTGTGTGCAATTCTGGTCTCCTTCCTGTCGGAAAGAAGTTGTGAAACTTGAAAGGGTTCAGAAAAGATTCACAAGCATGTTGCCAAGGTTGGAGATTTGAGCTATAGGGGGAGGTTGAATAGGCTAGGGATGTTTTCTCTGGCGTGTCGGAAGCTGAGGGGTGACCTTACAGAGATTTATAAAATCATGAGGGACATGGTTAGGATAAATAGACAAAGTCTTTTCCCTGGAGTCAGGGCGTCCAGAACTAGAGGGCATAGGTTTAGGGTGAGAGGGGAAAGATATAAAAGACACCTACAAGGCAGCTTTTTCACACAGAGGGTGGTACGTGTATGGAATGAGCTGTCAGAGGAAGTGGTGGAGGCTGGTACAATTACAATATTTAAAAGGCATCTGGATTACTATATGATTAGGAAGAGTTTGGAGGGATATGGCCCAAGTGCTGGCATGTGGAACTAGATTGGGTTGGGATATCTAGTCAGCATAGATATCCCAACTGACTAGATATCCCAACCCAATATCTAGGGTCGGGGTTTCCGTGCTGTACATCTCTATGACTCTATGACTCTATAACTGCCCTTTTTCCCTTCCTCTCGCATTTAATTCTATCTGTTTGATTCTTCATTGTCAGATGTTTATACGATAGCAGTCAAATAATAAAGTAAAAAAAATCATGGAATTTTTCAGTTCAAACAGGGATCAAAACTTTTGCTAAAGGACATGCAAATGGAATTAAACAGTAGGCTGTAATACAAAAGTAACCAAGCTAACCTGAGGTAATGCAGAGAATTGCAATGCAGCAGTTTATGGAATTGTTAGAACATCACAGATAAATTGTGAAGCAATCATTTAAAAACAACCAGACATGTGTTGAATATTAAAGTTTGACTGAAGCATAATTTGTTGTTTTACTTGAAAGCAGTTCATTAATTACTTTAAATGTGTTTAGCTGATGCTTTTGATTAGCTGTCGTCTGGGCCATTGATTTTCTTTCACTGTACAGATCTAATACCTAAGCTGGGTCATTTTTTTTTGAAATTATTCAAACAATTATGAGGAAACTAACAATATCCTTCCCAAAATTTAATTCATAATATGTTTGCAGTTATAGTAAAGTCAACATTAGTATTTTTCCTTGAGGTGTGCTCCAGTAGTTGAAATCTTGCCTGTTGATTATAAGACTCTTGATTTTAGCTGCACACAAGTCTCAAAGCTGACACTTCGGTGCAATACAGAGTGAATGCCACACTGTCTAAGGTTTTGCCTTTTGGATAGGATGTTGAACCACAATTGATCAACAAGCAGCCAATCTGGCGAGACATGTGCCTCCAACTAGCCTGCAAGCCAATCTTCAAAATGTACATGGGTCAGAATGAAAGATCGTGCAAAGAACTACTGCTGTAAACATAGGTTTGTGCTCTTCTATGTTTGCTGCACCAGGGGACCTATCAGGAGGAAACCAAAGATAGAATTATTCTGTGATTGGACAAAGAAGCCAACAGTGCAAAGTTGAGTGGTTGCAGTCAGCTTGAGGAGTGAACAAATGAGCAAAGGCAGTGAATCTGAAGACTTCGAGTGGTGGGCTGTGAGTTGAACAGAGAGGCTGGGAGTTGCTGCCCGAGTGGTTGGTGGTGGGAGTGATGTCAAGCTTCCTGCTGTGCTGTTCCAGTACTAAAAGGTGGTGTAGTGATCACATCAGAGGACCAGAAATCTCGACCCCAAAGCTAAATTTCAGTGGACATTGATTCAAATCCCACCATTGCAGATGGTAAAAATTTCAATTCAATCAAAGTGTGGAATAAAAGTCTCACCTAATGATTTTGTAATCACTGCTGACTGTTGTAAAACCTAACAATACCAAAGGGGCACCAATTTACGACTGAGATGAAGAGGAATTTCTTCTCCGACAGAGTTGTCAGTCTTTGAAACTCCTCATCACAGAGAGCTGCGGGAGTAGAGTCCTTGTGGATAGTTAAAGCTGAGATAGATAGATTTTTGATCAGTTAGGGAATCAAGGGTTACAAGGAAAGGGCAGGAAATTGGATGTGAGGAATGTCAGATCAGCCATGATCCTATTGATTGGAGGAGCATGCGCGAGGGATCAAATGGCCTACCCTGTTCCCATTTCTTGTGACTTTCTTATACAGTCTCACCTATTCGTGATTCCCGTGGCAATATGACTGACTCTGAGCTGCCCACTGAGCAATTAAGGATGAGCAAAAAATGCTGGTCGAGTCAACAATACCATGATGCTGTGAACAAATTTCTAAAGAAGCCTCAGAAAATACCCCACTCAAAATGGCAGGGTAGGCCAAGAAGCCACAAGGAGCCAAAGTTACAATAACAGAGGAGACAAGGCAGCCTGGAGTCTCCGTCAAGGATAAAGAAGGAATTCCAAATGCCTCCTCAGCTTTGAAATGTCTCAAAAATACTAAACCTCACAGTCCAGGATCAAATGGCATTTATCATTGGAGTCTAAATCCAGAAACCCAGGTAATGTTCTGGACACCTGGTTTTGAATCCCACCATGGCAAATGGTGGAATTTGAATCCAATATCAAAAAGTATGGAATTAAGAGTCTAATGGTGAACCTGAATCCATTGTAGATTGTTGGAAAACTAGTGATTGTTGGATTACTCATGCTCTTTAGGGAAGGAAACTGCCATCCTTACCTGCTCTGGCCTACTATGACTCCAGACCTAGAGCAATGTGGTTGACTCTTAACTGCCCTCTGGGATGGGCAATAAATGTTGGCCCAGCCAGTGACACCATCATCCTATGAATGAATTAAGGAAAAAGAATGTCTGGCAAAGATGAGCGTGCATGTGATAATTAGAGAGAATATGTGTGCTTGTGTGTTCACCACATCATGTTACTGATATAAATAAATTAAAATGGGATTATACATGTTGATTCTACATTTTACGTTAACTCACTCATTGGAACTGAACCTGGATTTCTTCTTTCTTCCCAGCTTTTTCTATCTCCCAGGTTGGCAACCGTTTGTACAGTTGAATATTTCCCTCCCCACCCCTTTCCGCCTTCCGCAAAGACCGTTCTCTCTGTGACTACCTGGTCAGGTTCATGCCACCCTACAACCCACCCTCCCATCCTGGCATCTTCCCCTGCCACCGCAGGAATTTCAAAACCTGCGCCCACACCTCCTCCCTCACCTCCATCCAAGGCCCTAAAGGAGCCTTCCACATCCATCAAAGTTTTACCCACACATCCACCAATATCATTTATTGTATCTGTTGCTCCCGATGCGGCCTCCTCTATACTGGGGAGACTGGACACCTCCTAGCAGAGCACTTTAGAGAACATCTCTGGGGCACCCGCATCAATCAACCACACCGCCCTGTGGCCCAACATTTCAACTCCCCCTCCCACTCTGCCGAGGACATGAAGGTTCTGGGCCTCCTTCACTGCAGCTCCCTCACCACCAGACGACTGGAGGAAGAACGCCTCATCTTCCGCCTCGCAACACTTCAACCCCAGGGCATCAATGTGGACTTCAACAGTTTCCTCATTTCCCCTTCCCCCACCTCACCCCAGTTCCAAACTTCCAGCTCAGCACTGTCCCCATGACTTGTCCGGACTTGTCCTACCTGCCTATCTTCTTTTCCACCTATCCACTCCACCCTCCCCATGGCCTATCACCTTCATCCCCTCCCCTACTCATCTATTGTACTCTATGCTACTTTCTCCCCACCCCCACCCTCCTCTCATTTATCTCTCCACCCTTCAGGGTCTCTGCCTATATTCCTGTTGAAGGGCTTTTGCCCGAAACATCGATTTTACTGCTCCCTGGATGCTGTCTGAACTGCTGTCCTCTTCCAGCACCACTAATCCAGAATCTAGTTTCCAGCATCTGCAGTCATCGTTTTTACCAAGATCATTGGAATGAAACAGTTAACCATTTAGTGATCCACTAACCAACTAACTGTGATTGTTCTCAGAAGCCCGACTGGAATTATGCCGAAATGATCTATGTGCTGACTGTCGTTGTGTTCCCAGCTCCTATAAGGGTCAATTCCAACAGGAATCTCTCCTGCCAGCTCTCCTAACAGCCTGCTATGGCAACTGGCTCTGCTCAGGACTGTAAGAAACGATATAGAGTTGAATTCACAGCCCAGATCAATGGGGAAGCCAGCCTCCATCCATGGACTCCATTTACACTTCTTGTTGCTGTGGAAAGGCTGCCAGCATCATCAAAGACCCATCCCATCCCAGAAATGATCTCCTATAACCTCTTCCATCAGGCAGAAGATACAAAAGCTTGAGCACATACACCAGCAAGTTCAAGAACAGCTTCTTCCCTGCCATTATTAGACTGATGATTGGACTCTCGAATATTGTTAATCTTGTTAATGTTGATCTGGATTTGTAAACCTCTTGTGCAGCTGTAACCTTGTATGTCTCACTTTGTCTAAGTCCCTATGATCAGTATGTCCTTGTTTGTTACGATCTGTGCTGCTCGCAAAACAAGTATTTTCACTGTACTTAGGTACACGTGACTATAATAAAATTAAATTAAATTTCCTGCCTCTGACAGCTGTACGCCAGTCAGGCCACTGAGACTGAACACTCACTCTGGTACTGTAATAAACTGGAAGGTAAATGAGCTTGCTGAAGCTCTGCAATGCAGATACAGGGAAAGGTGAAAGTCTAGGACTGGGTATGCTGAGATGCACTCTTCCTGAGTAGTGAGGGACCTTTAAATTGCTGTACTATAAGGCAGAAATGACAGGACAAAATCTTCAAGGTCTTTTAGCAAGGATTATGATGGGTATCAACACCTCTACCTTGTTAAATCCTTGAGGCCCCTGTTGGGAAAGGTTGAATGAAACTGAGAAGTGGGGACCATGTCGGTAGTAGCCCTAAATTTGCTGAGTCAGCCAAAATTAGAAAAGGAAAATGGAGCTTGCTCTGCTGAAAGGTTTAACAGTTAGATGAAATATTGTGGGGGGCTTTTTGCACGTTTTCTGAAGTGTTGCAACTCAGTAAGTAAGAAATTGAATAACTGGAATTGTATGTCTGACTGAGTACTCATTTGAATTGAATTGAATTGAATTTATTGTCACATGTACCGAGGCACAGTGAAAAGCTTTGTCTTGCGAGCAATACAGACAGATCACAGAGTTAAGTAGCATAGATAAGTAAATAATAGGAAAACAGCGGCAAAAACAAAAACATAAATACAGGCAAACATTAAGAGTTTGTGAGGCCATTCAGTATTCTAACAATAGTAGGGTAGAAACTGTTTTGAAACCGGCTGCTGCATGTGTTCAGACTCCTGTACCTTCTCCTCGATGGTAGAGGTTGTAGAAAAACATTGCCAGGGTGGGATGGATCTTTGAGAATGCTGGCGGCCTTTCCTTGACAGTGGGCCTGGTAGATGGATTCTATAGATGGAAGGTTGGCCTTTATGATTGTCTGGACCGAGTTCACCACTCTCTGTAACTGTCTCCAATCTTGAATGGTACAGTTGCCATACCAGGTAGTAATACATCCTGACAGAATGCTCTCGATGGTGCAACTATAAAAATTGGCAAGGGTATTCACCGTCATGCCAAATTTTCTCAGCTGCCTGAGGAAGAAGAGACATTGTTGGGCCTTTGTAACCAGTGCGTCCACACAAAGAGTCCTAGAAAGCTTGTTGCTAATTACCACTCCCAGGAGCTTGACACTCTCCATGCATTCTATCTCTGTGCTGTTAATGTGTAGTGAGGCATGAATAACATCCTGCTGAAAGTCAATAATACGTTGCTTGGTTTTGCCGGCATTGAGAGCTAGGTTGTTCTCAGTCCACCATTTTTCCAGGTCTTTCACCTCCCGTCTGTAGTCTGTTTTGTCACCATCTGAGATTCAAACGACTATGGTGGTGTCATCAGCAAACCTGTAAATGGCATTAGTCTGGTATTTGGAGACACAGTCTTGGGTATACAGTGAGTACAGTAGGGGGCTGAGTATGAACCCCTGGGGGGGACTTCAGTGTTGAGTGTTAGCGAGGATGAAATATTGCACCCAATCTTCACTGATTGTGGCCTGTGGGTCAGGAAACTGAGGATCCAGTTGCAGAGTGGGACTTAGTCTGAGATCACTAAGTTTAGTAATCAGTCTCGAGGGGCTAATAGTGTTGAAGACTCAACTGTAGTCAATGAGTACAATTCTTACAAAGCTGTTCTTGGTGTCAAGATGTTCTAGGGAGGAATGAAGGGCAAGTGATATGGCATCTGACGTCGATCTGTTTGATCGATAGGCAAATTGGAGTCGGTCAAGAGTAGTGGGGAGGCTGGAGTTGATTAATGCCGTGACCAGTCTTTCAAAGCACTTCATGACCACCAAAGTTAGGGCCACTGGTCTGTAGTCATTGAGACATGCTGCATGAGTCTTCTTAGGCACAGGGACGATGTTGGCCCTCTTGAAACAGGCAGGGACAGTGGCCAGCTGCAGGGAGAGGTTGAAGATGTCCAAGAAGACCTCTGCCAGTTGATCTGCACATGCTCTGAGTGCACGGCCTGGTACTCCATCTGGTCCCACCACTTTCCTTGGATTCACACGAAGGAAAACTGATAGCAAAGATGATTCTTGATAGGAGTGAGAGAGACAGGGTAGTTGTCATGGGGGACTTCAACTTTCCAAATATTGACTGGGAGCACTATAGTACGAGTACTATAGATGGGTCAGTTTTCATCCAGTTAGTGTTGGAGGGCTTCCTGACACAGTATGTAGAGAGGCCAACAAAGGGCGAAGCCACATTAGATTTGGTATTGGGTAATGAGCCCGGCCAAGTGTTAGACTTGGAAGTAGGTGAGCACTTTGGTGATAGCAATCACAATTCTGTTTTATTTATTTTAGTGATAGGTGTATACCACTGGGCAAGAGTTACAGCTGGGGGAAAGGCAATCACAATGTGATTAGGCAAGATTTAGGAAGCATAGGATGGGGAAGGAAACTGCAGGGGATGGGCAAATTAGAAATGTGGAGCTTATTCAAGGAAAAGCTCCTGTGTGTCCTAGATAAGTATGTACCTGTCAGGCAGGGAGGAAGATGTACAGCGCGGGAGCCGTGGTTTACAAAGGAAGTGGAATCTCTGGTCAAGAGGAAGAAGAAGGCTTATGTTAGGATGAGATGTGAAGACTCAGTTAGGGTGCTTGAGGGTTACAAGGTAGCCAGGAAAGACCGAATGAGAGAGAGCTCAGAAGAGCCAGGAGGAGACATGAAAAGTTGTTGGTGGTTAGGATCAGGGTAAACCCTAAGGCTTTCTATAGGTATTTAAGGAATAAAAGAATGACAAGAGTAAGATTAGGGCCAATCAAGGATAGTAGTGGGAAGTTGTGTGTGGAGTCAGAGGAGTTAGGGGAAGCACTAAATGAATATTTTTTGACAGTACTCACTCTAGAAAACGACAATGTTGTTGAGGAGAATACTGAGATACAGGCTACTAGACTAGGTGGGATTGAGGTTCACAAGGAAGAGGTATTGGAAATCCTACAGAGTGTGAAAATAGATAAGTCCCCTGGGCCGGATGGGATAGGATCCTCTGGGAAGCCAGGGAGGAGGTTGCCGAGCTTTTGGCATTGATCTTTAAATCGTCATTGTCTACAGGAATAGTGCTAGAAGACTGTAGGATAGCAAATGTGGTTCCTCTGTTCAAGAAGGGGAGTAGAGACAACCCTGGTAATTATAGATGAGTGAGCCTTAATTCAGTAGTTGGTAAAGTGTTGGAAAAGGTTATAAGAGATAGGATTTATAATCATCTAGAAGAGAATAATTTGATTAGGGATAGTCAGCATGGTGTCGTGCCTCACAAACCTTATTGAGTTCTTTGAGAAAGTGACCAAACAGGTAGCTAAGGATAAACCAGTTGATGTGGTGTATATAGATTTCAGCAAGGTGTTCGATAAGGCTCCCCATAGTAGGCTATTGTACAAAATGTAGAGGAATGGGATTGTGGGAGATATAGCAGTTTGGATTAATAATTGGCTTGCTGAAAGAAGACAGAGAATGGTAGTTGATGGGAAATGTTCATCCTGGAGTCCAGTTACCAGTGGTGTACTGCAAGGGTCGGTGTTGGGTCCACTGCTGTTCATCATTTTTATAAACGACCTGGATGAGGGCGTAGAAGAGTGAGTTAGTAAATTTGCAGATGACAGTAAGGTTGTGGATAGTAACGAAGGATGTTGTAGGTTACAGAGAGACATAGATGAGCTGCAGAGCTGGGCTGAGAGGTGGCAAATGGAGTTTAATGCGGACAAGTGTCAGGTGATACACTTTGGTCGGAGTAACCGGAATGCAAAGTACTGGGCTAATGGTAAGATTCTTGGTAGTGTAGATGAGCAGGGAGATCTTGGTGTCCAGGTACACAGATCCTTGAAAGTTGCCACCCAAGTTGACAAGGTTGTTAAGAAGACATACAGCATTTTAGCTTTTATTAATAGAGGGATCGAGTTCCGGAACCATGAGGTTATGCTGCAGCTGTACAAAACTCTGTTGCAGCCGCACTTGAAGTATTGTGTACAGTTCTGGTCACTAAAGGATGTGGAAGCTTTGGAAAGGGTGCAGAGGAGATTTACTAAGATGGTATGGAGGGAAGGTCTTACGAGGAAAGGCTGAGGGGCTTGAGGCTGTTTTCATTAGAGAAAAGGTAGAGAGGTGACTAAATAGAGACATGTAAGATAATCAGAGGATTAGATAGGGTCGACAGGGAGAGCCTTTTTTCAAGTATGGTGACGGCGAGCATGAGGGGGCAAAGCTTTAAATTGAGGGGTGATAGAGATAGGACAGATGTCAGAGGTAGTTTCTTTACTCAGAGAGTAGTAAGGGTATGGAATGCTTTGCCTGGAACGGTAGTAGATTCACCAACTTTAAGTACATTTAAGTCGTCATTGGACAAGCATATGGACATACATGGAATCGTGTAGGTTAGATGGGCTTCAGATTGGTATGACAGGTTGGCACAACATCGAGGGCACTGTAATGTTCTATGTTCTATGTTCTGTGATCTGACCTGTGATGCAGTGACTGTTGAGATAGGTTCATCAGGACTTGTTGGAATAGGTGTTACCTCTCCGCTGAAATTCTGCTCAAAGTAAGCATAGACAACGTTGAGAGGATCTGGGAGGAATATGTCATTGTCTGCTATTTTGCACTGTCTCTTTTTAGAACCTGTGATATCATTCACTCTTTGCCATAGTCGTGGGTGTCTGTTTGGGTCTCTAGTTTGGATCGCTGTGGGTCCTTGGCTCTCTTAATGGCTCTGCAAAGGTCATTCTTGGATTCCTTATATTTGAATGGATCTCCTGATCTGAAGGCCTCGCGCCTGGTTTTTAGCAGGTTTTAGGGTTGTTTAGAAGGTATAAGGTGTGTTAGCCTTTATTGGTAGAAGGATTAAGTTTCAGAACCGTGAGATCATGCTGCAGCTTTACAAAACTCTGGTGCGGCCACATTTGGAGTATTGTGTACAGTTCTGGTCACTGCATTATCGGAAGGATGTGGAAGCTCTGGACATGGTTCAGAGGAGATTTACTAGAATGTCACCTGGTATGGAGGGAAGGTCTTATGAGGAAAGGCTGAGGGACTTGAGGCTGTTTTCATTCGAGAAAAGAAGGTTGAGAGGTGACTTAATTGAAAGGTATAAGATAATCAGAGGGTTAGATAGTTTGGACAGTGAGACCCTTTTTCCTGGATGGCGCTGGCTAGCACGAGAGACATAGCTTTAAATTGAGGGGGATAAATATAGGTCAGATGTCAGAGGTAGTTTCTTTACTCAGAGAGTATTAGGGGTATGGAACATACTGCCTGCAACAGTAGTAGACTCACCAATTTTAAGTACATTTGAATGGTCATTGGATAGGCATATGGATAAGAATGGAATAATGTAGGTTAGATGAACTTCAGATTGGTTCCATTGGTCGGTGCAACATCGAGGGCCAAAGGGCCTGTACTCATTGTAATGTTCTATGTTCTACATTCAAACTGAAACCTAATTTGTGTGTGAATGAATATAGACTGTATTTCAGGTGGCATGGTGGCTCAGTGGTTAGCACTGCTGCCTCACAGCGCCAGGGATCTGGGTTTGATTTCAGTCTCAGGCGACTGTCTCTGTGGAGTTTGCACATTCTTGCTGAGTCTGCGTGGGTTTCCTCTAGGTGCTCCAGTTTCCTCCCACAGTTCAAAGATGTGCAGGTTAGGTGGATTTGCCATAGGAATTGTAGGGTTACAGGGATTGGGTGGAATGCTCTTTGGAGGGTCAGTTTGGACTTGATGGGCCAATTGGCCTGCTTCCACACTGTAGGAACTCTGTGATTCTATATACTCCCTGGGGAATAGGTTAACTATTTGCTCAAACAAAGGAGGCTTTGGACCTGATAATCCAGAGACCCAGGCCACCTTTCTGAGGACTCAGTTAGAATCTTACTCCAGCAGATAAAAATCAAGAATAAGAAGGGTAATTGTCAATTAACAGAAAGTTCATCATTCATGTCTTTAAAGGAAAGAAATCTGCAGTCCTTACCTGGTCCAGCCCATATGTGACTCCAATCTCTCAGCAATGTGTTCAACTCTTCAATAGCCCGACAGTCACTCAGTATCATCAGTTGTTAGAAAGTCTCAAAAAAGAAATGAAGTTGGATAGATCACATGGTATTAACTAAGGCACAGGAAACTACAATGGCCAGCACAGCTCGATTGAAGGTAAATAACTGCCCCTTCACTGGGTTAAAATCCTGGTATTCCCTCCCTGACAACAGTGTACAGCACACAGAGACTGCAGTGAATCAAGAAGGCAGCTCACCACCACCTTCAGGGGCTCCATCAATAAGCACATCGACCTCATCCCAATATATCGGCCACCACATCGAATAACCAGAATCGACACATGCAAGCAGCAGGAATGGAACCAAATAAATTCCAGAAGACACAGTACAGCAGCGCTTCACAGGAGGATCCAAAACACTGAAGATGTCACCTAGACAGGGGACGAAATGTTTGCGAATCAACTTCCCTGCTCGGAGAACATACCCACAACCACGTTCTCAAGGGCAACTCGAGATGGTCAATAAAGGCTGGCTCATCTAGTGATGCCCATGTTTCCTGAATCAATTAAAAGCATTTGGATTTTGACAACAGCATGTAAGTTTCCATGGTGATTTTATCTGACACCAGGCCATTGCCTGATTTATTGAATTCAATTTGCCACAGTCAGATCTGAATTCATAACCTCTATCGCGACTAGTACTACAACAAACTATAAGTTATCCCTCATAGTCTCTCCTTACTTGGCAGACCGTGCTATATCAGTTTTCCTCATGCCTATGCAATGTGCCTGGGGACATTTTTCTCTGTTAGAGATGCTATATAAATGCAAATCTTGTATTTGTGTGATGTAATGTGATATCTTGCATTGAATATTAACACCACAGACTCCTCAGGGTAGATCCTAACTCTTTACGACAGTTTAGAATGGTGGTGGAAAATTGTGGTAAATAGAACTATAAAGCAAGCTGGCAATTCATAAAGATCAACAATATGCACAGTCATCCGTCACGTTTGTGATCTATATTTTAATGAGAATGAATATTTTGAAATTTATTACCGAACAGTAACAGTTTTGACAGACAGGAGCCAGGCAAGTCTTAAATCAAATAAAGCAAATGGAGCAGGCAAATAAAAGATCCACACTCTATTCCCAGTTAAAGGAATCAAATAAATCCAATGCTTTCTGTTCTGTCATCATAATCTGCCTCAGGCCAGGCAATGACCTCTTTACAGTAACTTCCTCTCACAAACTTGAAACTTCTCCCTCTGTTAGCTTTCCTCACTGAAATACTGATACACTTATTCAGTGTGGTAAAAGATGCACAGGTGATGGGGGGAGGGAGATCGAGAGGTGAGAATGGTGGGTGACGGGATGGGGATTGATGGGAATGGTTGAGGTGGGAGTGGGGATTGACGGGAATAGTGGGGGTAGGGGTGGAGGATGTTGGGATTGTTGGGTTTGTGGGTCGGGGCTGATGGGTGTGGTCTTGTCGGGGCTGATGAGAATGATGGGTTTGGGGGTGAAGGATGATGAGAATGGTGGGTTTGGGGGTGGAGATTGATGAGAACGGTGGGTTTGAGCATGGCAGTTGTGGGTTTAAGAGTGGGTGTTGATGGAAATGGTGGGTTTGAAGGTAGGGGTTAATGGGAATGGTTCGTGGTCAGCGTAGGGATTGATGACATTGTGGGTTTGGATGGTGGGGTGTGGGGAGAGTCAATCATCCATCAGTTAAAGTTGTAAAACGGAAAGAGAAACAAGGAGAGTAATTGACGGCTAGTCTGAGATGACAGAGAAAGTACGAGGTTGGTAGAAAAGAGATAGAGATGGATTAATGGAGACAGTCAGGCACAAACAGAAAGAACAGAAGAACATACAGGGACACTCAAATATAGAGACAATGGAAGTGAGGAGTGATAGAGAGAGAAATAGAGAGCTAGAATGAGAAGGAGAGTCAGAGAGTGAGACAGAAAAGAGGGGAAGCAGATTCAATAATAACATGTAGTATTGAACTAAATACATATTTAGGAAGGGACATTTGGTGAGAAAGAGGGAAAGACTAGTTGGATACAAGACAAACAAGTACAGATGCTGGAGATCTGAATCCAGTTCTGAAGAAGGGTCATACCAGACCCATACTGTAAAAAACATAGGATAGTCTACATCTACAGTATTGTGTGCAGTTCTGGATTCCACATTACAGAAGGGAGGTGATAGTAGTGGAAAAGGTGCAAAGGAGACTCACCAGGATATTGCTTGGACTGGAGAGGTTCAGTTATGAAGAGAGATTGGACAGACTATGATAGTTTTCCTTAGAGCAGAGGAGACTGAGAAGGGAACATGGTTGAAGTGAGGGACATAGACAGGGTAGACAGAAAAAAAACATTTTCATATTTATGGAGGGACCAATGACCAGCAATATAGATTAAAGGAAAGGGACAGTAGGTTTAGACAGGATGTGAGGGCACACTTTTTCACCCAGAGGGTGGTGGGAAATTGGAACTCATTATCTGTAAGGGCGGGACAGGCAGAAACTTCATAACATTTAAGAAGTATTTACATATACATTTAAGATGCCAAGGCATACAAAGCTATGGGCCAAATGCTAGAAAACTGGATTAGAATAGTGAGACAATTGTTTTTGAGTGGTGCACACATGATAGGCCCAAGACCCTTTTCTGTGTTGTAGGGTCTCTGTGACCAGACACGAAAGGTTAACTCTCTTTCTATTTCCATAGATGCTGACAAAGCTGCTGAGTTTCTCCAGCACTTGTTTTTTTTATTATAAAAGGTTATACCTTTTGTTATAAAAGGTAATACTTTCAAAGAGACAGAGTGAGTATTACAAGCTGAATGTCTTCTTTCACTGATTTAGATTTCATTTTTAATTAAACTGTTCAGACATGACACATTACCTCTGGAACAGGTTGCATTTAAACTCAGGTCTTCTAGCTCAAAGGTATGGACACTACCACCATGTAACAAGAGCCTCATATCAGAACAGTACAGTACAGTGCAGGACCTTCGGCCCTCGATGTTATGCCAACCTTTTATCCTACTCTAAAATCAGACTAACTTACCCCTCATTGGACTATCTTCCATGTGCCTATCCAAGAGTCGCTTACATGTCCCAAATGTATCTGACTCTACTACCACTGCTGGCAGTGCATTCCACACACCCACCATTCTCTGTGTAAAGTTATACTCTAACTTAAAATTACTTCTACATTTAAAACACCTGAAGTTAGTCTGGTAGGAATTATATCTGTGTGCTGGCTACCGAAACATATCACGTCTTTAAATGAGCTAGATTTTATTGACTGGGTGACGTTTTTGAGAAATAATTTCTTTCAGCTTAAAATCTTACTTACAAATTGCTACACAGCCCAGTGTTTGACTAAAAAGCGAGCTGTTAAATATTCATGCCGTTTTAATGCACTTTAAATATGCTTGATCCAAAAAAATCTTCAGAAGGTACCAGGTGACTGTTGAAGACTTGGGACAAAGCTTGCATTTTCTTGTTTTAACATCAATGCCAAGTCCAAAAGACATCTAAACTGTTGAGATTCAATTCCAAATTCAGTAACCAGAGTGATAATCACTGGAGTTAGTCACTGCCAAAAGCAGAAAATTAAAAAAAGGAACTAAAGAA
Source organism: Chiloscyllium punctatum (assembly GCF_047496795.1). Taxonomy (NCBI): domain Eukaryota; kingdom Metazoa; phylum Chordata; class Chondrichthyes; order Orectolobiformes; family Hemiscylliidae; genus Chiloscyllium; species Chiloscyllium punctatum. Next base: position 79,432,684 of record NC_092763.1, read on the forward strand.
AGATTAAGGGGATTTGTCTGTCAGAATGTCACTTATTCAGCAAGTTCTCAAAATTACAGATTGAGAAACAGCCCCTCAAACAGACAACCAAAGTGAATCATAGAATCCCAACAGTGTAGAAGCAGATCATTCAACACATCAAGTTCACACCGACTCTCTGAAGAGCATCCCATCTAGAACCCCCACTACAATTTCCCTGTAACCCCATATGCCCCATAGCTAATCCACTTAACCTACACATCCCTGAACATTATGGGTAATGTGCATGGCCAATCCACACAACCTGCACATCTGTGAACACTGTGGGTAATGTACATGGCCAATCCACATATCATGGTAAAAAAAATAATTGCAGATGCTGGAAACCAGATTCTGGATTAGTAATGCTGGAAGAGCACAGCAGTTCAGGCAGCATCCAAGTAGCTTCGAAATCGACGTTTCGGGCAAAAGCCCTTCATCAGGAATAAAGGCAGTGAGCCTGAAGCGTGGAGAGATCAGCTAGAAGAGGGTGGGGGTAGGGAGAAAGTAGCATAGAGTACAATGGGTGAGTGGGGGAGGGGATGAAGGTGATAGGTCAGGGAGGAGAGGGTGGGGTGGATAGGTGGAAAAGGAGATAGGCAGGTAGGACAAGTCCGGACAAGTCATGGGGACAGTGCTGAGCTGGAAGTTTAGAACTAGAGTGAGGTGGGGGAAGGGGAAATGAGGAAACTGTTGAAGCCCACATTGATGCCCTGGGGTTGAAGTGTTCCAAGGCAGAAGATGAGGCGTTCTTCTCCAGGCGTCTGGTGGTGATGGAGCGGTGGTGAAGGAGGCCCAGGACCTCCATGTCCTCGACAGAGTGGGAGGGGGAGTTGAAATGTTGGGCCACGGGGCGGTTTGGTTGATTGGTGTGGGTGTCTCGGAGATGTTCCCTTACCCCTTTCCGTCTTCCGCAAAGACCGTTCCCTCCGTGACTACCTGGTCAGGTCTACGCCCCCCTACAACCCACCCTCCAATCCTGGCACTTTCCCCTGCCACCGCAGGAACTGTAAAACCTGCGCCCACACCTCCTCCCTCACCTCTATCCAAGGCCCTAAAGGAGCCTTCCACATCCATCAAAGTTTTACTTGCACATCCACTAATATCATTTATTGTATCCGTTGCTCCCGATGAGGTCTCCTCTACATTGGGGAGACTGGGTGCCTCCTAGAAGAGCACTTTAGGGAACATCTCCGGGACACCCACACCAATCAATCACACCGCCCCGTGGCCCAACATTTCAACTCCCCCTCCCACTCTGCCGAGGACATGGAGGTCCTGGGCCTCCTTCACCGCCGCTCCCTCACCACCAGACGCCTGGAGGAAGAACACCTCATCTTCCGCCTCGGAACACTTCAACCCCAAGGCATCAATGTGGACTTCAACAGTTTCCTCATTTCCCCTTCCCTCACCTCACCCTAGTTCTAAACTTCCAGCTCAGCACTGTCCCCATGACTTGTCCGGACTTGTCCTACCTGTCTATCTCCTTTTCCACCTATCCATTCCACCCTCTCCTCCCTGACCTATCACCTTCATCCCCTCCCCCACTCACCCATTGTACTCTATGCTACTTTCTCCCCACCCCCACCCTCCTCTATCTTATCTCTCCACGCTTCAGGCTCACTGCCTTTATTCCTGATGAAGGGCTTTTGCCTGAAATGATGATTTCGAAGCTACTTGGATGCTGCCTGCACTGCTGTGCTCTTCCAGCACCACTAATCCAGAATCCACATAACATGCACATCCGTGAAAATTATGGGTAATGTGCATGGCCAATCCACACAACCTGCACGTCTTTGGATGTGGGAGGAAACTGGAGTACCCAGAACACACACACACACACACACACACACACACACACACACACACACACACACACACAGCAAACTCCATAGAGTCAGTCACCCAAGGATGGAATTGAACCCTTGCCCCTGGAGCTGTAAGGCATACTAATAAATGTACGGGGATGAATGGTGTGGGCAGAGTTTCCTTTTTAACAACATTCTGGGTCAACCCATATGGACTAAGGCGGTTCAAGAAGGCAGCTCCCCACCACCTTCTCAGGCGCAGCCAGGATCAGGAAATTATGTCTATATTCCACAAGAGAATGAAAAAAATGGCAAATAAGTAATAAATCTGTAAGGTCTGCAAATACACTACGATTCACAATGATTTCTCTTCCTATGTTCATTTTTATAACTAGACTGCTACGGAATTCCTGGGCATTCATGATAACCACCCTCTTCCCCCTTGCCTCATCTGTCTTTAACCGCATAGAACCCACATTCTGAGGCTGGGAAGTGAGTATGGCTTGCAATTATATGTCACGGCAATGGTATTGCCCTTCAACAGGGCTGCCCACACCTGGCCTCCCTGAAATATTTAACTTGCAGCAGCAGAGCCATCAAGCAGCTTGCTTGCTTGAGCACTAATTGAAGTGCAAAATGAACAGGCATTTACCAGCCTTCTCGTCCTGCCATTGAAACTTTCCACATGAGGAAGGAAGTGCGCGCTAAATATTCAAGAGATGGAGGCACCTCATCTATGCCAATCGGAAACAACCTCCCTCATCCCTCCTGACCCAAATTATTCACTGCCTGTGTTTCCCCTGTCCCAGAACCATGTCAATGGGAAGCCTAGTCCCAGTGAAAATCCGGGCTTTTAATTGTTTGGCCTCAAGGCTCCTCTTCTTGAAGGGACTCAGTTTGGTGTTGCTAACAAGAGAGCTGCTGGCCAGCTGACTGTCTTTACTGGGGAGGGCATCTCACACTCCACATAAAACCCTGCAATTCTCCAGCTAAGGACCTGGTCTACTTGATATCCTGCCTTAGTACAATCCAAGCAATCCATTTTGTAAAACACTCCATCTTTTGTGCTACTGAATCGTCGTTATCTCACATAAAGCTGTCATAGTTCTGATTTCTCTTTGGAGAGAGATAACTGAAGATGAATTTAACCTGAAGGTCACCATACCTCAGGTGAAGGGTCGGTCATAAAATCATAGAATCCCTACAGTGTGGAAACAGGCCCTTTGACCCAACAAATCAACAGGGACCCTCCGAAAAGTTCTTGCTTGGCTCTGTTTAGCTGGCACTAAGTTCTCCAATGGAACTTTTTAAGGTCTCTTTCTTTGTGATTTGACCTTATTTCCTTTGGATTCGTCATTCTTTAAATTGTCACTGCAGAAATGAAGGTCGACGTTCAACTTCTTTAATAAAACAAAACAACAAACTGCAGGAATTCTGAAACGAAGACAGAAATTGCTAGAAAATCTCAGCAGGTCTGGCAGCATCTATGTGGAGAGAAAGCAGAGTTTGTGGGCAGCACGGTGGCACAGTGGTCAGCACTACTGCCTCACAGCGCTGGAGACCTGGGCTCAATTCCCGCCTCAGGTGACTGACTGTGTGGAGTTTGCACATTCTCCCTGTGTCTGTGTGGGTTTCCTCCGGTTTCCTCCCACAGTCTAAAGATGTGCAGGCCAGGTGAATTGGCCATGCTAAATTGCCTATAGTGTTAGGTAAGGGGTAAACGTAGGGGTGGGGTGTGGACTTGTTGGGCCAAAGGTCCTGTTTCCACACTGTAATGAAAACTTCTCTAATTAAAGAAAGCTAACTTTTCGAGTCTGGTGACACTTCATCAGAATTTTTATCAGCTGGGAAAAAATGGCATTTATGCTGAGGCCAAAGTGGGGGAGGGGTTTTGGGTGGGGGTGTGTGCAGGAGACAGGGGAGTGGATGGGTGGAGCTGAAGCCCAGAGAGAGAGATATGAAAGGAATAGGTAAACAAGGAGATTATGGATAGCAGGCCAGTACAGAAGAAAGACTAAATAAGTGATAATAAGAACTAAGGGTGTGAGACGATGAGTGAGCTGTATTGAGACCAACTTATGTAATGTGATAATAGTCCTTGGAGTAAGTGAGAATTGATGGTTCTGCTAAAAGCAGTCCACTTTCCATCTGATGAACAGTCATCTTGACACGGAGTGTTAGCTTGCTCTCTCTCTCTCTCCGGGGATACTGTGATTTCTTTTTTGCTTTCAATCCATGTCATGTCAGAACTGGATGTGGAGTGGCTCAACAATGCAGAAGGATGGAATCCCGCTCCAAAGTTCTTGAACTCAATTGTCCTAGAGACTTCAGAGTCTCCAAATGGAAAATGAGTTATTGTTCTTCCAGCTTGCACTGAGGTCCACTAGAAGACTTGAGGCAGAAATGTTGGTGAGGGCACATGGTGGTGCGCTGAAGTGACAAGCGACCAGAAGCTCAGGATCATTTTTGCAGACAGAAAGTTGATCTTCTGCAAAGCAATCACTCAGTCTACATTTTGTCTCCCCATCATAGAGGAGACCACACTGTGAAAAGCGAATGTAGTAGACTAAATTGAATGAAGTGCAGATAGATTTGCCCATTCTCACCTACCTCTAGGCCTATTATCGGAGCCTCTTTGACCATTCAGTTAGATTGTGGTTGATTTTATAGACAACTCTAAGTCATAGTTTATGAACAGACTGGCCTCTTGCTGAGATATTTGTATCATCAATAGTCACAGGTGAGGTGCCGGAAGGCTGGAGGTGGTGCCACTGTTTAAGAAGGGTGGTAAAGACAAGCCAGAGAACAAAAGACCGGTGAACCTGACCTCGGTGGTGGGCAAGTTATTGGAGGGAATCCTGAGGGACAGGATGTACATGTATTTGGAAAGGCAACGACTGATTAGGGATAGTCAACATGGCTTTATGTGTGGGAAATAATGTCTCACAAACTTGATTGAGTTTTTTGAAAAGTAACAAAGGATTGATAAGGGCAGAGCGGTAGATGTGATCCATATGGACTTCAGTAAGGCGTTCAAAAAGGTTCCCCATGGGAGACTGATTAGCAAGGTTAGAACTCATGGAATAAAGGTAGAACTAGCCATTTGGATACAGAACTGGCTCAAAGGTAGAAGACAGAGGATGGTGGTGGAGGGTTGTTTTTCAGACTGGAGGCCTGTGACCAGTGGTGTATCACAAGGATCGGTGCTGGTTTCCTCTACTCTTTGTAATTTACATAAATGATTTGGATGCGAGCATAAGAGGTACAGTTAGTAAGTTTGCAGATGACATCAAAATTGGAGGTGTAGTGGACAGCGAAGATGGTTACCTCAGATTACAACAGGATCTGGACCAGATGGGCCAATGGGCTGAGAAGTGGCAGATGGAGTTTAATTCAAATAAGTGCTGCATTTTGGGAAAGCAAATCTTAGCAGGACTTATACACTTAATGGTAAGGTCCTAGGGGGTGTTGCTGAACAAAGAGACCTTGGAGTGCAGGTTCATAGCTCCTTGAAAGTGGAGTCACAGGTAGATAGGATAGTGAAGAAGGAGTTTGGTATGTTTTCCTTTATTGGTCAGAGTATTGAGTACAGGAGTTGGGACGTCATGTTGCGGCTGTATAGGATATTGGTTAGGCCACTGTTGGAATATTGTGTGCAATTCTGGTCTCCTTCCTATCAGAAAGATGTTGTGAAACTTGAAAGGGTTCAGAAAAGATTTACAAGGATGTTGCCAGGATTGGAGGATTTGAGCTACAGGGAGAGGCTGAACAGGCTGGGGCTGTTTTCCCTGGAGCTTTGGAGGCTGAGGGGTGACCTTATAGAGGTTTACAAAATTATAAGGGGCATGGATAGGATAAATAGACAAAGTCTTTTCCCTGGGGTCGAGGAGTCCAAAACTAGAGGGCATAGGTTTAGGGTGTGAGGGGAAAGATATTAAAGAACCTAAGGGGCAATGTTTTCACGCAGAGGGTGGTACGTGTATGGAGTGAGCTGCCAGAGGAAGTGGTGGAGGCTGGTACAATTGCAACATTTAAGAGGCATTTGGATGGGTGTATGAATAGGAAGGGTTTGTAGCGATATGGGCCAAGTGCTGGCAGGTGGGACTAGATTGGGTTGGGATATCTGGTTGGCATGGACGGGTTTGACCAAAGGGTCTGTTTCCATGCTGTACATCTCTATGACTCTATGACTCTATGTAAATGTGTGACTGGGAGAAAGTGAGGACTGCAGATGCTAGAGATTAGAATCAAAAAGTGTGGTGCTGAAAAATCACAGCAGGTCAGGCAGCAGCTGAGGAGCAGGAGAGTTGATGTTTTGGGCATTAGCTTTTTATTAGGAATATCTGATTGAAGGGCTATTGCCAGAAAAGTAAATTCTGCTGCTCCTTAGATACTGCCTGACCTGCTCTGCTTTTCCAGTATCACACGTTTTGACACATAAATATGTGATTTAGTAACAGGAATAGGCCATTCATCTACCTTAGTCTGTATCACCATTCAATAATATTATAGCTTATCTGATTCCTGTCTGCCTTCATAACGTTTGTGCAGCCATACAGTTTAGAGGGAACATTGGTCATGCTTTTTTACCTCTGAGCACAGACCTAGTTTTATGTAATTAAACAAAGAAAAGTATGACTGTCTCTTGAATCACAGCATCCAGGTAGCTCTCCTCCTTCTCCTGAATGTATCTGCAGCTCAGACTCCAGCCCATCATTTCAGAGCTGCAGTTCCTCAAGCCCCTAACACCTGCTGCTGATGCGGTCCCCATGGATCGCACTGCCATGGGGATCTCCAGCTCCCAGATACTACATACTACAGCTGCAACACATCACCTGCCAAGCCATCGCCATTCCATTTAATTAATTCATTTGGATGTTAGATGTTTTAAAATGGAACTTCTGAACTATACTTTTAAGTCAAAGTCACATCTCCTGATTTAAGTTAAATAAAAATCAAAAGAGCTGCATATACGTTCTGAGGAAGGGTCACTCGACCTGAAATGTTAGCTTTGATTTCCCTCCAAAGACGCTGCTGGACCTGCTGAACTTCTCCAGCAATCTCTATTGGTCAATCGAAAGAGACATGGAGGAGATATCCACCAGTCACGTACCTATTTTCCTGTTATGTTACACTTTGGCTCTGACAGTTAGAAGCAGAACAAAAAGAAAGAGAGAGGGAAAGAGCAAGCAGGAGAGTGAGAAGAGAGAGGAAATGGAGAATGAGAGAGAATTTGAATTTAAGAAATTGTAACTTTGACAGAAGTTCAAAATTTCCCTTCCTGAAGTAGTGAGAACTCATGTAGAAGAGCAGAGAGTTAAAATGGCAAGATTAGCAGCTAAAATGATTATGAGTTGGTTCATAAATCAAAGTTTGGCTTCCAAAATTAATTTCAATCCATGAGGGATAGAAATTAGAGAAGGAAGAAATCCTCACGTGAAAAGGAAAAAGTAAACCTTGGTGGAGATCATAAGGAGAAAGTGAGGACTGCAGATGCTGGAGATCAGAGCTGAAAATGCGTTGCTGGAAAAGCACAGCAGGTCAGGCAGCCTCCAAGGAGCAGGAGAATCGATGTTTCGGGCATAAGTCCTTCTTCATTCCTGAAGAAGGGCTTATGCCTGTAATGTCGATTCTCCTGCTCCTTGGATGCTGCCTGACCTGCTGCGCTTTTCCAGCAACACATTTTCAGTGGAGATCATAAGGACCACCCCAGCAGTGTGTTCCATACAGCTACCACTCTCTGCGTAAAATACCTGACCCTCACATCTCCTTTGAACCTCCCCCTTTTACGTTAAATGCATGCCCCCTCGTATTAGACATTTCAACTCTTGGGAAAAACATTTTGACCATCAACCCCATCTGTGCATCTCATGATTTTACAGATTTCTATCAAGTCTCCCCTCAGCCTCCTAGTTCTTTGTTCCTTGCTCTTAATCTTATGCTTAATTATCAGACATCATATTTCTGGAGTAATTGGAACCTAGAATCTTAAGACTCAGAGGCAACTAAACCACAACCAAATTTTAAGCATTGTGCTTAAATAGAATGTCAACAGGAGTGGTTTAAACAAAATCTCGTTTTCACTGTCACTGCATTAATTCATAGATGAGTCATAATTCAGACAGACTTTTCCTTTCACATTCCTATAAGCACAGGGATAGAGCGAAGGAGAAATATGTTCGCAATGTTACATGAAGATAAAATCTGTTCCAGTACGGTGGAAGGGAATGATCGACTCATTACCATTCCTGGTAGTGCTGATTTGGCAATTCCATGTCTTCTTAACCCACACACACTGAAAATAGAACAGCCCTTACAGTGTGTCCCCTTGGTAACTGCTGTGTGTAAATAAAGTCTGCTTAAATAGTGACAGTGATTGGCAATAAACTTTTTACATCAGAAAGGTTAATAATTCATGGTTAACATAGGTGCTTTCCAGTTATTTCAGTCCTGCAATAATTGAAGTGATTCTTAGAGCGCTTTGTCATGAGGGGCCACAATCTCGCCTTGCCAGCTATAATAATATATTGATCTCTGTGTTCTTCACCGGATGAGACTAATGGTGTCAGACGTATTTCAATGGGATGTGCTCATTGTCAAAAGCCCTGTGGCTTCCAGAGCATGAAGCAGTAAAATCGAGACAGGCAATCTTGATGCATGTGAGTGCCACACTGTCACTGTCTTGCAGATGACGTGCTGCTTATTGAGCGGAAGAAAGAAGTGTAGTTAAAAAAGCTGTTGCTGAAATTCAAGCAGATACACCTTTCTGAAGTGAAAAGCTGCATGGGAGGATAGCAAGCTGCTGAAAGGTCAAATACATTGCCATATGGAAGGTTTCAGCTTCAGCTGTATGGGGAAGAGGATTAAAGGGATGGTTGGCTCACAAATAAAGGGCTGGATTTGAGTCCTAAGGTTCAAGATTTGAGGAAGGGTCACCAGAACCTGAACCATTAACTCTGATTTCTCTGCACTGATGCTGCCAGAACTGATGAGCTTTTCCAGCAACTTGTGATGTTTGTTGCTGGATTTAGCGCCTTCCAAGAAGATACAAAAGTTTGAAAACACATACAGATATGTTCAAGAACTGCTTCTTCCTTGCTGTATGGAATTCTCTAATTTGGAATAATGTTGAGCTTACATGATGATGCTGCTCCTTCAACAAGGTTATGTTGTCCATTTTTTTTCAGAGAGATCGTAAAAGACACAGACTCTGAAAAGTCTGGGTTTGGATGGGGTTTTAGGGCCAGTTTGATTATAGCTAACAGATACGGCCTCAGGCAAAGGGCTTTTAAGTTGTAAAAAACACTTGTACAATGAAAGGGGAGTGGTCAGTTCTCCCAGCTTAGCTTTTCTCTGCTTTGGTTTGGTTTTAGCACAGTAGTGTTGTAAACATTGCTGGACCCATAGAACAAGGTCCAGGCTAATCCTTTTCTCTATCTGGCTGCTCTCCTGTAAAACCCTGGGTTTGATTTTACTTTTTGTGCCAAGAAGAATTTACTTTTTGGCGGCATGGTGGCACAGTGGTTAGCACTGCTGCCTCACAGCACCAGAGACCCGGGTTCAATTCCCGCCTCAGGCGACTGACCGTGTGGAGTTTGCACATTCTCCCCGTGTCTGCGTGGGTTTCCTCCGGGTGCTCCGGTTTCCTCCCACAGACCAAAAATGTGCAGGTTAGGTGAATTGGCCATGCTAAATTGCCCATAGTGTTAAGTGAAGGGATAAATGTAGGGGAATGGGTCTGGATCGGTTGCACTTCGGCGGGTCGGTGTGGACTTGTTGGGCCGAAAGGCCTGTTTCCACACTGTAAGTAATCTAATCTAAATGTTTATGTTGCGAGTATTGGGAACAACATAATTCAGTTGGGATAATCTGTTGGGTTTTCTATATTCTGTTCTCTTTTGTTTGTGTTTCATTCGGTAGTCTTGTGAATAATTTCTGCTTTGATTAACCTCAGTGGTTTGACCAGCTGCATCACTCCTGGAATACACACTGTACACCTGTTTAAAACAACTGGCAAAATTAGGGTCTAGGCTACTTTCTTGAAATGTTTTGCGAGGGTCTGGCCTGGTCCATAACACTTGCTAATATTAATCTTGCTTTGGGAATCTCTTGTGTCTCATTCCGTCTAAATGCTCTATGATCTGCCTGTACTGCTCACAAAGCAAAACTTTTCACTGTTCTTAGGTCCATGCTATTACAATAAATTAAATCAGTTGGATCACGGACTCTGCTTGGATGCATTCCAGAAAGATCCATGACCTCCAAAGGTTCCAGTGCACCAACGATGGTCTGAGAAACGTCCTTCTGTGCTGTCACACTTCCGTGACCTGACCTCCCTCTCCAAACAGATGCACTACAGGCCTGCCATTGGCCATCTGGCACATCAGACATATCCGGGTTACCCTCTTCCCCAGCCAGTTTTAAAATGGATCAATACTATGTCCCAAATGGATAACAGTTGACTGTCAGTCTGATGGTGTTTCCTGTCAGTCCTCCCTGTCCAAGCCACTTCCAGTAGAAAATTAAAAAAAAATACACAGAATTTCTTCATGATATCCTTGTGATTTTTCTCCATGGTTCTCTTCATAGCAGTATTTGGGAGATTAATTCTTCATTCCAGACGATCTGATCGGTTGACAACTTTCAGGTGAAAACTAACCTTAACATTATTCAAAGTGCACACAGGACATGAGAACAAATGATCATTTAATTAAAGGTTATTCAGAAAGCACAGACTCAGAAGATCTTAACAATTGTAAAAAGCAGTATAACAGTGAGCTGGAGAAATTCTTTCAGTACACTTATTCCCTTCAAACTGAACTTTCCATCGATGATATTGTCTGGAGATACTCCTTTAGTTCTGTTCCTCAGACAATGAGATCAGATCACTGACAACTGGATTGTGAGGATTTGAGCTGTCATTCGCAATTAAGCTGTTTAGAATAACTTCAGACAAGAAATATCTATAGGTCAATATTGCCACAGGGTGAAATTCTGGGCAAAGATTTCTTCAAGTATCTTTTGGGTAATAGTTGCTGATGTGACTTACAATGCCACTTCAGGGGGTTTTAGTCTTAGACTATTCTCATTTGTAAGATAGCAGATTCTGCTGTCTGTATAATATCACTCTTATAAGAATCATAGAGTGTCTATAGTGTAGAAGCAGGTCACTCAGCCCATCAAGTCCACACCAACCCTCTGACGAGTATTCCACTCAGGCTCACTCCGCTACCTTATCTTTGCATTTCCCATGGCTAACCCACCTGACCTGCATACTGTGGGAAATTTAGTGCGGCCAATTCACCTAGCCTGGGACTGAGGAAGGAAACCCGCACACAATTAGGGAGAGTAAACTCCACACAGCCACACAAGGATGGATTAGATTAGATTCCCACATTCCGTTCGGTCCAACCAGTCCACACCAACCCTCCGAAGAGTAACCCACCCAGACCCATTCCCCTACCCTACACTTACCCTGACTAATGCACCTAACACTATGGGCAATATAGCATGGCCAATTCACCTGACCTGCACATCTTTGGATTGTGGGAGGAAACCAGAGCACCCGGAGTAAACCCACGCAGACACGGGGAGAATGTGCAAACTCCACACAGTCGCCTGAGGTGGGACTCAAACCTTGGTCCCTAGTGTTGGCAGGCAGCAGTACTAACCCATGAGCCACTATGTCATAGTCTACTATGAAGTGGTGGATGTGGGTACAGTTACAATTTTTAAAAGAAATTTGGGTAGATAAATGAATAGGGAAGGTTTAGAGGGATATGTGCCAGGAGCAGACAGGTGAGACTTGTTTAGTTTAGGATTATGTCTGGCATGGACTGGTTGAACTGTTTCTGTGCTGTATGACTATTAGTTTAAGTCCTGCTCCACAGACTTGAGCACAAAACAAGAGTGAGGCACCATCTTCGAAATGAGATATTAAAATGGGACCCCGATTGCCCTGGCTAAAATCACCCTTGAAGCAGCAGCACCACAAACGAATGATCAGATTCCTATCTTATTCTCGTTTGCGGGATCCTGCTGTGCACAAATTGGCAACTGCGCTTACTGCTTTAAAACAACTGTTCAAATTGTTAAGTAATTTGGGACATCGCCGAGTAGTGCAAATATATAAATCTTAACTCTTGCTAATCAATTCTAAAATGCTAACCTAGAGAGATTGACAGTAGCATGTGGTTAGCACTGCTGCCTCACAGCGCCAGAGACCCGGGCTCAATTCCCGCCTCAGGTGACTGTGTGGAGTTTGCATGTTCTCCCCGTGTCTGCGTGGGTTTCCTCCAAGTGCTCCGGTTTCCTCCCACAGTCCAAAGATGTGCAAGTCAGGTGAATTGGCTATGCTAAATTGCCCATAGTGTTAGGTAAGGGGTAAATGTAGAGGTATGGGTGGGTTATGCTTCGGCGGGTCGGTGTGGACTTGTTGGGCCGAAGGGCCTGTTTCCACACTGTAATGTAATTTAATCTAATCTAATCTAATTTCACATGTGTCTTCTCAAGGATAGTACTGTAGAATCGAATGCAGAGCGTCTGGGGAGGGAAGCTCCCTTTGATCATACTGTTACTTTATATAAGATTCTAATTGTAGATGAAAGATAGCAGCAAATATACAGGACAGAATGACAAAGACTAAAGGATTTCAACCATCTTTAGTGAGGACTGCTGAGTAAATGATCCATGTCCTCTTGAATTTCCCAGAGTATCAAAGATCAGCCAATTCAAACATAGATAAAAGAGCTAAATTCAAGAAGTGAAGTGAGAGCGATTTCCCTTGACAACAAATGTTAAAGTTTGGTTAATAATACATATAAATCTAAATAAAGACATGAATAAACTTAAGAACAAACAGGGAGTGGCTATTAATTGACTGAACATGTGTAAAGATGTAAGGAGCAGCTGAAACACTGGAGATTGATAGATTTAGCAGTAATGGAGATTGTCTTGGCTTCTGCCTCGCGGTCTGGCATAGATCTGGATTGACACTGATAGCAGAGAATTGTTCCCAAAAGCTGAACATTGGAAACAAAGAGTTTTTGTTCAGACAGAAGTTTGTGATTTCAGTTACTTTTGAGAAGAATGGCTGAAACCAAGTGTAAAATAACATAATGCAACTTCCCCATAACATCCTGTGAAATTGAACGTTGAATCTATGGAAGAATGTTGTGGATGTACCAATGAAGACTACATTCTTGCCAAAGTGAAAAAAAGGGAACTGTCTTGGAACTGTTGCTTCCTATCAGAAGTGAGATCAGGTGTAAAGCATGTTCAGAGCTAGAGATTCAAGACTTGGGCACTGAGTAAGTTTGTATAATGTATTAAAAGCTATGGATAAATACACTTTAAAAATGACCTATTGAATGCATATAATGCAGAGTCAGACTTTGATTAATTTTGAAAGCAAATATATAATGTAATTTAACAGCCAAAATGCAAAATTGCAAAAGATCTTGAAATTATACATTTGTTTTTAAATTATTGGATTGTATTGTGGTATCAATTGTGTTATAGGCGAGGCCAGACTTCCTCAAAATATTCTAACAAAGATAGCCCAGAATTTCTAGATGTTTTAACCAGATGTAAGGTGAATATTCCAGGGACAATGCAGATGGCCAAACCACTTGGTTTTAAACAAAACAGAATTTATTTACACACGAACAAAAGGGAACAGAAATTCATAACAGTAGAATAACATAACTTATCTGAAAACCCAATTGACTCTGTCACAACTAAATGATGCTGTTCCAAATAAACACCCCTGTGGCAAAAAAGGTAAATTCAAACACAGGTTCTGACAGGACAGATGTCAGAGAGAGAGTCAGCCAGAAAACCTCTGCTGAATCAGGGAACCATTTTCCCCAGCAACTTCCTTTGACCAGCAACTTCAAACAGACTGCTAACTAAAACCAAAACAAACAAAAACAGAAAAATATCCAGAACTGGGAGAATATTGAGTGCAAATGCTATAACTCGGTTACATTTAGTTTAGTGATGGGAAGGGATAGGTGCAGGCAAGAGTTATAGGTGGGGGAAGGCAAGACTTAGAATGCATAGAGTGGGGTAGCAAGATGCAGGGGATGGGGACATTCGAAATATGGAGCTGGTTTAGGGAACAGATATTATGTGTCCTTGATAGGTATGTCCCTGTCAGGCAGGGAGGTTGTGATAAGATAAGGGAACTGTGGTTGACTAAAGAAATTGTTACTGGATTAGTGGTGCTGGAAGAGCACAGCAGTTCAGGCAGCATCCAACGAGCAGCGAAATCAACGTTTCGGGCAAAAGCCCTTCATCAGGAATAAAGGCAGTGAGCCTGAAGCATGGAGAGATAAGCTAGAGGAGGGTGGGGGTGGGGAGAGAGTAGCGTAGAGTACAATGGGTGAGTGGGGGAGGAGATGAAGGTGATAGGTCAAGGAGGAGAGGGTGGAGTGGATAGGTGGAAAAGAAGATAGGCAGGTCGGACAAGTCAAGGAGACAGTAACTGAGCTGGAAGTTTGAAACTAGGATGAGGTGGGGGAAGGGGAAATGAGGAAGCTGTTGAAGTCCACATTGATGCCCTGGGGTTGAAGTGTTCCGAGGCGGAAGATGAGGCGTTCTTCCTCCAGGCGTTGGGTGGTGAGGGAGCGGCGGTGAAGGAGGCCCAGGACCTCCATGTCCTCGGCAGAGTGGGAGGGGGAGTTGAAATGTTGGGCCACGGGGCGGTTTGGTTGATTGGTGCGGGTGTCTCGGAGATGTTCCCTAAAGCGCTCTTCTAGGAGGCGCCCAGTCTCCCCAATGTAGAGGAGACCACGTCGGGAGCAACGGATACAATAAATGATATTGGTGGATGTGCAGGTGAAACTTTGATGGATGTGGAAGGCTCCTTTAGGGCCTTGGATAGAGGTGAGGGAGGAGGTGTGGGCACAGGTTTTACAGTTCCTGCGGTGGCAGGGGAAAGTGCCAGAATGGGAGGGTGGGTCATATGGGGGTGTGGACCTGACCAGGTAGTCACGGAGGGAACGGTCTTTGCGGAAGGCGGAAAGGGGTGGGGAGGGAAATATATCCCTGGTGGTGGGGTCTTTTTGGAGGTGGCGGAAATGTCGGTGGATGATTTGGTTGATGCGAAGGTTTGTAGGGTGGAAGGTGAGCACCAGGGGCGTTTTGTCCTTGTTACGGTTGGAGGGGTGGGGTCTGAGGGCGGAGGTGCAGGATGTGGACGAGATGCGTTGGAGGGCATCTTTAACCACGTTGTTGTGTATTTGGTAAGATGCAGCAAGGAATCTCATTGGTCACATGAGTGTCTTTTCCTGGCAGTGGGGAAAAAGTATAATAAAGTCTGTTTGTGAAGGCGACTTTTTCTTTATCTCCCACATATAAAATTAAAACAAATGTATTAAAAATCCGTGGGTGATTGGGAAAAATAAAAGGCACAATTGAATCCTATAAGAAGAGAAAAGAATAAGACTTGTTGGTGCTATTACCGGGCATTGTCTAAAATGTTTTTACAAAGCATGCAGAGGGAGAGGCTTGATTACAATAACCCCTCATCCTTGCTGCCGGCCCCTTTCCCATGAACCCCCACACTGCATCGCCATTTCAGCTCCATCATTTGGGGCCTGAGATTCTTTGATGATCCTGGGCCTTTGGTGGGTGTTTTGTTAGCTGTTCCCACTGGCGCTGCCAACAGCCAATGGCTGCTGGGTCCTGTTCTGAGCTTCTGATCAGCAGCTCTCAAGTAAGGGGCTTCTGTTTCTAGGGTCCTTGATCTTGTGAAAAGTATGCAGCTGGCTACAAGTGCCTGGTCAGAAATGAATACACCAGGCCTTCTGCTAAGGAGGAGATCTCTGGTCCTCACCAGCTTTCTGCCTGGTATGTGAGACTCCTGTCTCCTGGATTAAATACTGCCCTCTGTGGGTTTCACTCCATTCGAGGTGTGACAGAACCCTATGCAACAGAAATATGAGAGCTCATTAAATAAACAATTAGCAGGAGTCTCTTCGGTGACTTAATCCTTTACGGTAACAACTGTTTGCATCTATATGGTAAATTATTATTTTAAAACATCATCACACAATACTCAACAGAAATGTAATCAGAAGATGCTGAGCTAGAGGAAGTCATTTGTGAGGAAATGACCCAATGAGATGGGCCTGAAGAGTGGTATAATTCAGAAGATGGAACTGGTGAAGCAGAGGCAATTCAAGAGCACAGTATCTAGGTGATTGAAAAATCCTTCCAACAATACAGTAAAGAGATGGGTGATGTGCAAGAGTCCAGACACAGAGAAGGAAGTCACGAGGACAGAGATTGCACAAAGCATACAGATTTTTTTCCAAGCATTGTGAAAACCATGAACCTTGACATAAAAGAAACCATGTGCCTCGGCCTGGTGCTGTGGAACCTGCCCTTTAGCTGGAGTGGACAGCATAAAGATTATCAGCTCTGGGTTGATTTAATCTGATATCATAAAGGTGAAAGTTAAGTGCATCTGAATTGGTAGACGGATTAAGTTCCAAAGTCATAATGTCATGTTGTAATTATACATAACATTAGTGCGGTCTCACTTGGAATGTTGTGTGCAGTTCTGGTCACCCCATTATAGGAAGGATGTGGAAGCATTGGAAAAGGTGCAGAGGAGATTTACCAGGATGTTGCCTGGTCTGGAGGGAAGGTCTTATGAGGAAAGGCTGAGAGACTTGGGTCTGTTCTCTTTGGATAGAAGGCGGCGAAGAGAGGATTTGATAGAGACATATAAGATGATCAAAGGATTAGATAGGGTAGATCCTCGGATGATGACGTCAGCTAGTACAAGGGTGCATAGCTACAAACTGAAGGGTGATTGATTTAAGACAGATGTTAGAAGAAGGTTCTTTACTCAGAGAGTGTCAAGGGTCTGGAATGCCCTGCCTGTCAATGTACTTAACTCAGCTACATTAGGGATATTTAAACAGTCCTTGGATAGGCACATGGATAATGATGGGATAGTGTAGGGTGTTGGACTTAGATTAGTTCACAGGTTGGTGCAACATCGATGACTGAAGGGACTGTACTGCCCTGTATTGTTTTCTGTTCTATGTTCTATGTTCTAACTCGTGTATGTCAGATGGATTACATTTTGTCCAATGTGTGCAGGAGTATTTCCTGACATAGGAGAAAGTGAGGACTGGAGATGCTGGAGACCAGAGTTGAAAAATGTGGTGCTGGAAAAACACAGCAGGCCAGGCAGCATCCGAGGAGCAGGAGAATCGACGTTTCGGGCATAAGCCCTTCTTCAGGAATTTCCTGACATAGTATGTTGAAGGGCCGATAAGAGGGGAGGTCACACTGGATCTGGTACTTGGTAATGAATCAGGCCAGGTGTTTGATTTAGTGATAGGTGAGTACTTCGGAGAGAGTGAACATAATTCGGTTACATTTATTATAGCAATAGAAAGGGATAGGTACATGCTACAGGGCAAGAATTATCGATGGGGAAAGGGCAATTATAATACGATTAGGCAAGACTTAGGAGGCATAGAATGAGACAGCAAAATGCAGAGGATGGGGACAATCAAAAAGTGGAGCTGTTTTAAGGAACAGATATTGCATGTCCTTGATAGATATGTCTCTGTCAGGCAAGAAGGAAGTGATAAAGTAAGGGAACATTAGTTTCCTAAAGAAATTATATCGCTTGTTAAGCGGAAAAGGGAGACAGCTGTGACGTTGAGGCAAGGTGGTTCAGATGAGGTGATGACGACAGAGTAACTAGAAAGGATTTAAAGAGAGAGTTAAGATGAGGAAGGAGGGGACATGAGCAGTCTTTACCAGTTAGAATAAAGGAGAACTCTAGAGCTTTCTATAAATATGTGAGGAATAAAAGGGTGACGAGGGTAGGAATAGGGCCTGTCAAAGACAGAAGTGGGAAGTTGTGTGTGGACCCTGTGGAGATCGGAGAGGTGCAAAATGAATATTTCTCATCTGTTTTCATTCAGAAAAAGGAGTATATTGTAGAGGAGAAGACTGAGATATGGGCTATTAGACTAGAAAGGATTGAGGTTAGTAAGGAGGAGATGCTATCAATTCTAGAAGGTGTGAAAGTAGATAAGTCCCCTGGGCTGGATTAGATTTTCCCAAGAATGCTCTGGGAGCTAGAAAGGAGATGGCTGAGCCTTTGGTAATGGTATTTGAGTTGTCATTGTCTACAGGTTTAGTACCAGAAGACTGGAGGATTACTAATGTTGTGCCCTTGTTCAACGAGGACAGTGGAGTTAACCCAAGTAAGTATAGACCAGTGAGCCTTACGTCTGTTGTAGGAAAAGTTTTGGAAAAGATTAAAAGAGATAGGATTTATAATCATCTCCCAAGCAACAATTTGATTGGGAATAGTCAACATGGACTCATCAAGGGGAGGTCGTGTCTCAGAAACCTCACTGAGTTTTTTGAGAAAGTGACCAAACATGTAGATGATGGTAGGGCAGTTGACATGGTGTACATGGACTTCAGCAGAGCCTTTGATATGGTTTCACATAGTAAACTTCTGAAGAAAATGCAGAGGCATGGGATTGAAGGCGAGTTAGCAGTTTGGATTAGAAACTGGCTTTCTGTAAGAAGGCAGCGAGTGGTAGTTGATGGAAAATATTCAGCCTGGAGTCCGGTTACTAGTGGTGTGCCATAAGGATCTGTTTTGGGACCATTGCTGTTTGTCATTTTTATAAACGACTTGGATACAGGAATAAGTGGATGGGTTAGTAAGTTTGACAGGTGGCAAATGGAGTTCAGTGCAGATAAATATGAGGAGATTCACTTTGGGAAGAATAACAGGAAGGCAGAATACTGGGTCAATGGAAAGTTTCTTGGTAATGTGGATGTGCAGAGGCATCTTGATGTCCATGTACATAGATCCCTGAAAGTTGACATCCAGGTTGATAATGCTGTTAAGAAAGCATACGGTATGTTCAGTTTTATTGGTAGAGGGATTGAGTTCTGGAGCCGTGATGTCATGCTGCAACTGTACAAAACATTAGTGCGGCCTCACTTGGAGTATTATGTACAGTTCTGGTCATCCCACTACAGGAAGGATGTGGAAGGATTAGAAAAGGTGCAGCGGAGAATTGCCAGGATGCTGCCTGGCCTGGAGTGAAAGTCTTATGAGGAAAGGCTGAGAGACTCGGGTCTGTTCTCATTGGAGAGAAGAAGGTTAAGAGGGGATTTGATAGAGGCATACAAGATGATTGGAAGATTAGATACAGTAGATAGTGAAAATCCTTTTCCTAGGATGATGACGTCAGCTTGTATGTGGAGACAAAGCTACAAATTGAGGGGTGATGGATTTAAGACAGATGTCAGAGGCAGGTTGTTTACTCAGAGAGTGGTAAGGACGTGGAATACCCTGCCTGCCAATGTAGTTAACTCAGCCACATTAGGGAGATTTAAACAATCCTTGGATAAGCACATGGATGATGATGGGATAGTGTGGGTGGATGGGCTTAGATTAGTTCACGGTCTGCACAACATCGAGGGCCGAAGGGCCTGTTTCTGTGCTGTATTGTTCTATGTCCTATATTCTCACTGGCCTTTCATTATACAAGTGTTTTTTTTAAAAAACTTAAAAGTCTTTTCAAGCAGCTATTTGTAGACATATCAGAACCTTTGCAAAACCACTTGAAAATAAAAACTAGGGACAACATAACCCTATTAAAAGGGCACCATTGTCGCAATTGGAATTAGATTCTTTTCAAAAAAACACATTCATTTCAAAGAGATGTTCAAAGCCTTTAAAATACGATCCTGGTAAAGCACTCACTCCCAACAGACTTCGTAGTTCTACTGGGACGTTCAGGAGTAACACAAAGAACATAAGATTCAACGGTCACTGAAATGCAAGACAAGATACAACTAAAAGCAGTAACATAAAATGAGAATCAAGACTAAAAGAAGTGAATTGAGAAACAGTTCTGGAATTGTAAATATAAGAAAAGAGTGAATCTCAGGATTACCTGGCCCTGGTCAACAGCTGCTCGAAATGTAACTTCAAATAAACATTGTGCAATAAATCATGCAAAATGGAATCAAAGGGATTGTCAAAATTACACTCAGCACTGAAGGGCTGGAGGAAAAGAAGGTGATCAGACAGAGAGTTGGTACTATTTTCAAGAAACTTCAGATGATAATTTTTGTTGTGGACTTATTCCAATGTGCTGTGTTGGAAAGTGGCTGCACTTTTGCACCATATGGTTAAAATGGTACTTCTTTGAATGATTAGGATTGAAACAAGATTGAGGACTTTGAGAGTTCCACATCCTTCAACTTTGGGAATGACAAATTGCTGAAATTTCTAAAAAGAGCAATGAATCCTGACAGCAGACCAGGTGTACATTATTTAAGCAGTACAAATGCAGGATTAAATGGGCGAGCTCTTGTGGTACAATGGTGATGTCCCTAACTCTGAGCTAGGAAGGCTGGGTTCAAGTCCAACCTGTCCCAGAGGTATACTATAGACATCCCATAGTAGGTTGATTAGAAAATTATCGACGGTGTCAACTGAATTGCTCTTATTATCAAGCAGACCATCTATGAAAATGACTCAAATAAAAACAGCTGAGGAACACACTTAGGCAATTGTTTTTGGGATCAATAAATTTACAGTTGATACAATTCTGACATTATTGTATTCCATGAGCCAAACTAATTTCTTTGAGCAAACTACCAATGCAAGTGTTTTTGGCATCAGGAGATAGAAGATTGAAATGGTAAATAAAGGCAAAGTAAATTAAAACTACATTGACAGATTGCCCATTTAACATTTCACCAGTTTAAAATCTTACTGAAAGTTGCAGGGACAAGAGACGATAAGTAACTCAATTTAGAGAAGAGAACAGTGGTAAATACAAAACATAGGAAAGAAAATAGGTGGGCATCATCATTAACCATAGCGAGTCCTTCATTAGTGAGAGACATTGACAAAGTTGTGACCAGCATTCCCTCTCATTTTCTTACCAGTTGTGCATGCCTCCAAGGGCGATGCATGGCAACAACATCCAGAGTTGGAAATCAATGTAGTAATCAGCATGCCAACACTGATTGCCATGCACGGAACATCAAGGCAGCTGTACTTGTGTGCAGACATGCAGTTTGGAGGTATGGCAGTTGGGGCAATGGGCCAGAAGATATGAGATAAGGAATGATTTTCATGTTGCTCTCCATTGACATGAACATTTGAGTTAGCAACTCTACGATCATATATCAGTAAGAGAGTAAGCGTGGACTATATAATGGAGAAATGGATAAGCTCTGGATTGGGAGTAGTTGCTAAATTCCTAAATGACAATAGTGCAGCTTGCAAGTGGTGAATTTAGAGATACGTGCAAAAGTGTGAATATTTTTATAATGAACATGGCAGCAGGAAGCCCTTATATTAAAGGAACACAGGCTGACATGCTTCATAAAATACTAATGAAAACATTGCAAGCATGGGCAGTCCATGTGAAGAATTCACTGCAGATTGTTGAGGGCTGCAGAGCATATCAATTGGTTTGTAGGTGAATGAATGACTATCTACTGGCATGGGAAGGGAATGCAATTAGCTCCATATTTTCTGAGCACTTAACTGCTCTGCATTTATGGAGAAGGGAATTAATTATTGCTGAGAATTCTGAGAAAATTTGACAATCTTTATGTCATTGTGTGAGTTATTAGAAATACAATTCAATTCAGCTTGGGGATGTGTTATAGTACAAAAGAGAAGGGCAGAAAAGTGGAAAGGTCCATGTAAGTTATCGGTCATTGTAAAGAAACAATTATTTTATAGCATGGGACCGAACTATTAATGAGCATTACTCAGGGTCAATTGGCACTGATTACACACTTAGAGAATTTGAACTGTCATGGAGAGGAATGACATGCTATGGGTCTTGGCATACATATGCATTAGACAATTATGAGGAACATATTATGGTAAATGAAGGACTGACTGAATAAGGATAATATGATTTACAGACAAAGGATAATGTTATTTGCCCCAGAAGTCAACATTAAAAGTTCACACCTAAGTAATATAAGTGGGCAGTGAAAGGAGGCATGTCACCATTATAGAGTCTCCGCTGGCAAATAAAAGAGTTGGATAATTGTGTTAAATGAGGGGCAGGAATAAGATACATGGATGAACAAAACAAGGTAATGATGTGGAATACCTAAAATGTAATTTGAGATCTGGAAGTGGACCAAGCATCAACATGGCCAAGGAAACATTTGGGAACTTGCAAATGAAATTCTGGCCAGAATAGGGGCAGATCTTGTGGCTGAATTCTTGAATGGGAGAAGAGGCAAGTAGAAGTCATAGCTTCACAAGAACAGGGGCTATGATCAGAAAAAGACTATATTGCATTAGAGCAGAATTAGG
The DNA here is from genome assembly GCF_047496795.1 of Chiloscyllium punctatum. Classification (NCBI taxonomy): domain Eukaryota; kingdom Metazoa; phylum Chordata; class Chondrichthyes; order Orectolobiformes; family Hemiscylliidae; genus Chiloscyllium; species Chiloscyllium punctatum. Next base: position 79,454,872 of record NC_092763.1, read on the forward strand.
CCATTTGGCCCATCGAGTCTGCTCCAGATTCTTGGTAGTGTAGATGAGTAGATGAGCAGAGAGATCTCGGTGTCCAGGTACACAGATCCTTGAAAGTTGCGAACCAGGTTGACAAGGTTGTTAAGAAGGCGTACAGTGTTTTAGCTTTTATTAATAGAGGGATCGAGTTTTGGAACCATGACGTTATGCTACAGCTGTCAAAAACTCTGGTGCGGCTGTACTTGAAGTATTGTGTACAGTTCTAGTCACTGCATTATAAGAAGGATGTGGAAGCTTTGGAAAGGATGCAGAGGAGATTTACTAGGATGTTGCCTGGTATGGAGGGAAGATCTTACGAGAAAAGGCTGAGGGACTTGAGACTGTTTTCGTAAGAGAGAAGAAGGTTGAGAGGTGACTTAATAGAGACATATAAGATAATCAGAGGGTTAGTTAGGGTAGACAGGGAGACCCTTTTTCCAAGTATGGTGACGGCGAGCATGAGGGGGCATAGTTTTAAATTAAGGGGTGATAGATATAGGACAGATGTCAGAGGTAGTTTCTTTACTCAAAGAGTAGGAAGGATATGGAATGCTTTGCCTGCAACGGTAGTAGATTCGCCAACTTTAAGTACATTTAAGTCATCATTGGATAAGCATATGGATGTACATGGAATAGTGTAGGTTAGATGGGTTTCAGATTGGTATGACAGGTCGGCACAACATCAAGGGCCAAAGGGCCTGTACTGCGCTGTAATGTTTGATGTTCTATGTTCAGATCATGGCTGATCAAATAAATCTCAGTTCAACTTTCCTGCTTTGTCCCCATATACCTGATGTCTTTACTGATTAAAAATCTGTCCATCTTAGCCTACAATATACTTAGCAACAAAACTTCTACCGTGTTTAATGGTGAAAATTCCACCAAATCACTACCGTCTGAAAGAAGAAATTCCTCCTCATCGCTGTAGTAGATGGGTGACCACTTACACTGTGATGATCTACTCTAGTCCTAAAGTCTGCCACAAGGGGTAACAATCTTCCCATAATTACCTTGTCAAATAATATCCTCGCTATCTTATGCGCTTCAGTAAGGTTGCTTTCCATTCCTCTGTCCTCCAAAAATTACAAGTTCAAACGCTCATCGTTAGCAAGTCCCTCCATAGCCAGGATCAGCTTGTCGATATTTGAATGAACACTGTAACGAGGTCAGGAGCTGAGTGACCCGACGGAACCCAAATTAAAGCTAGCATCAGTGAGCAGGTTATTGTTCAGCAAGTGCTGTTGAGTAATACTGTCAATGACACCTTCCATCACTTTATTGAAGTTTGAGAGCAGACTGATGGGGTGACAATTGGTTGGGTTAGATTTCTCATGCCTTTGTGTATAGGACATATTAGTGCAATATTGCACATTTTTGTGTAAATGCCGGTGTTGTATTGTTCTGGAACAGCTTGGCTTGGAGTGCAGCAAGTTGTGGAGCAGGAGATCTCTTTGCCCATGTTTAACCTGATGTCATGTGACTTCATGTAGTTCTGCGTCAATGTTGAGGACTCACAGGGCAACTCCCATCCGAATGTATAACAATGTGACACTACCTTTGCTGGGTCTGGCTTGCCAATGGGACAGGACATAAAATTGTGATGGTGTTGTCTGGGAAATGAGATGGAAGTTTAATTCCATGAGTATAACAATATCAGGTTTGACTCATCTGTGAGACAACTGTCCCAGCTTTGGCAATGGTGCTGACATGTTGTTCAAGGGGCAAAGTTTTAAAGTGAAAGGCAGGCTTAGAGGGGTTTGGAAGAAAAGCTTTTTCACCCAGAAGGTTGTGAATTTCTGTATTGCACTGCTTGGGAGGTAGTTAAAGCAAGAAATCTCACACCCTTTGAAAAGTACTTGGATTAGCACTTGAAGTGTCTTAATATTTGAGGTTATGGACCTAGTTTGGGAAAGTGGGACGAGTGTAAACAGTGGTACAGATTTAAGATTGTGCTGCTGGAAAAGCACAGCCGGTCAGGTAGCATCCGAGGAGCAGGAGAGTCGATGTTTCTGGCAAAAGCCCTTCATCAGGAATGAGGCCAGGTATTCAGTTTCACCTAGTGGTACAGATTTGATGGACCAATGATCTTCTGTGCTGTATAATTCTAAGAGGGCTTGCAGGCTCAAAGGGACTGTGTTTGCCATTGTCAATGCAGGTTGTCCATCTGGTTTTGTTCCTTTATTTTGGTGATTTATTCATGGTTGATATTGATAAACGATTTGCGAGGCCAATCAAGTGTGAATGACATCGCTGTGGATCTGCACTCCCATGTCGGCCAGAACAAGTAAGGAAAGCAGTTTTTCATCATCAAAGGGCATTAATGAACCAGATGGGTTTTCAGTCAATCAACAGTGGTTGTTATTCAACATTTTTAATTCCATATTTTGATTGAATTAAAATTTCATCTTCTGTGTGGTGGGATTTCAGTAATCGTCCCTAAGATTATCACTTCGGTCTCTGGATTAATAATCCAATGAAAAGACTTTGATGCGATTATCCCCTCAAATGGGAGTGAATATTAGTTGCAGCAATTTTTAGTTCACAGCAGTGACTTTGAAGAATCTGTGTCATGGCAGGTGCTGTGTAAATGCAAAATAATTTTAATAATATGGCAGTCAAGAAAATCAAATGAGCCAAAGCAGCTGATAATATGGATAGTTATCATTCAATCCAGAGAGCCGATGTCAGCCTTTTGCTGAGGTAATCTGAAAGTAATCAGCTTCTCCTGCTTTCTCCCCACAGCTAAAAAATTGAATTGTACTCCTGAGGAGGAACAACAGGGAACCACAGGCTGTTTAAACTCCAGAGTAACTTGTGAACATAATCATTTATAATGTAAACCCTGCATATGTCTCCATGTCACCTCTAGCAGTTGTAAAAGCTGTACATTTTGCAAAATCCTTTAAAAATATAAAGAACGCAATTAATTATGTTAGAGTTGCAATTAGTATATCTTTTAGTTAGAGAAGGGTTACACCTGAAACGTTGACTTCTCCACTTCCTGCTGCTGCCTGGCTTTGCCATGTTCCTCCAGCCTCCTGCTTGTCTGTGTTAGTGTATCTCAGCAAACTCAGGATTGGTCAGCAAGTGCTGTGTCATCACAGAATCCCATCAAACAGCTGTTTGTTTTAATTTTGACAGAGCAGGTTGGTTCAGTGATCTACCCAGCAGAGAGAATTAAAGGCACATGCTGTTTGATTCAAACAGCCAACTGCTGTGACACATATGCCACATGGTTGGCATCACACCAGCACTGAAAATGAAACATGAAGTTGCAGTATTGTTTGGCCTGTCAGCAAAGCCCAGCTCAGGGAGAAGCATTGCTACACAGCAGCAGCATGATGGTAATGCTGCAGTACTATATTATAGAAGCCCTACATTGCAGGCCATTCAGCCCACACCACCCCACTAAAGAGCACCTCATCCACATGTGCCTCCCAACTGTGCCCCTGTTACTCTGCATTTCCTCATGGCTAATCCACCCAAATGACACACCCCTGGACACGAAGGGTAATTTAGCGTGGCCAATCCACCTAACCTCCTGAAACCGGAGCAACCCATTCAGAGAGAAAACCCTTGCAGACACAAGGAGAATGTGCAAACTGCACCCAAGACTGGAATTGAACCCACGTCCCTGACGCTGTGAAGCAACAGTGCTAGCCACTGAGCTACTGTGCTACCTGTATATGAACAATGGGGTTTCTTTCCTCCACATTTTATACCTTATAATGATGAGCAGTATTTGCAAACTTCTCTATTTCTAGCAGGATGTTCTCAAATGAACCGCAGATCCTCTATGTCTGCATTTTAATCAGCCAATCCAGGCACAGTTCTGGCAAAGGTGGGACTTGAACCTGAGTCTCTTGGCTCAAAGGCATGGACACTACCACAGCACCTCGGGAACCCCCAGCCCTCTGTGCCGGTTATCTGAAAATCAATGAGCTAATTAATGAGCTTTATAACGAGCTCAACATGCAATTATTTGGAGGGTTGTCTTCCAAGTCCAATACGAGAGCCTGCATCACCACCCTAATCACCTGCTACCTTTGTTCTCCCTTTGAAAATCTAATCACCTCCGAACCAGGGTCACCTTCTGACTGCCCATTTCTGGGTCCAGTTGTACCCAAATCCCAATATTCCCCCCTCCCACCAGTATCGTCACAGGCAATTGGAAAAATAGCTCCAGGAATTGCTGCCAGTCTCACGGTCGTGGTGACGGAGAAGCTGAGAGTTTCTCCATTACTCCGATAACAAACTCCAGGGCAATAATTTTCACGGTCAATAGCCAGGGCTGTTCCTCATAATTGAATTTAATGGAAAGAAGTGTGGGATGTCTGATTAGACCTGGAGTCTGTGCGACCATGAAATGATTACTGTTCCGCTGGGAATCACACAGCAAGGAACAAAAGAGTGCTTCACTATCAGCCATTCCTTCACAGAAAATGGCATTGTAATTCACTCACGAACCTAACATTCATGAATTATCGGCCCTTCACAATCATGAAGTAATGGTGGTAACTCACTGTCAGCGAAGAATGATCCTGTGTTTCCTTTAACCCCATTACATGCTGACTTAGACAGAGAATTCATTTGAGTTACAGTTAACCATCCTTAAGAAAGATAATTTGAATGTCCAGGGCGGTCAATTACTTATATTATTTCAAGGTGATTTGTTTTCCGGGCTTACACCAGCCATTTCCAATCACTGGCTTTTTTTCTGTTAGATTGATGGCAGTCAGGAGAAATTGAATCCATTTCTTTGGAGCTGTCTTACTCCCATTAGTGCACTTTGCAAATGACAGGGAGCAGGTCTCGACAAGCATTGTAAAACACAGCTGTGTGTCATGACATAGCCAGCAGTAAAGAAAAAAACTGCAAAGTGAAATAAAAGAGTAAACAAAACTTGATTTCAGTTCCCAAGACATTTCTAAGATAAGCCCTGATCAAAATTACGCCAACACTTTCAATGACATGCTTATAATTGTGATGCTGAATGGATTGACATTGATAGCAATTTCAAAGTCATCTATTCAACAAGTATCTAAATCTCCAAATACTTACTCCCTTCACCACCAACATTCAGAAACAGCTGTGTGCACTATCTGCAAGATGAACTGCAGGAAGTCACTAAAGATCCTTAAAATGCACCTTCCAAGCCCATGACCACTTCCATCTAGAAGGACAAGGGCTGCAGACACATAGGGATACGAACGCTTGCAATTCCCCTCAAAGCCACTTATCATCCTGACTTGAAAAAGTATTGCCGTTCCTTCACTGTCACTGAGTCAAAATCCTGGAAGCTCCTTCCACCCCAAAGAGCTTTGTGGGTCTGTCTATAGCACACGGGCTGCAGCAGTTCAAGAAAGCAGCTCACCACCACCTTCTCAAGGGGACCTATGGATGGGCAATAAATGCTGGTCCAGCCAGGGATACCCACATCACATGAGTGAATAAAAAAATGGTTGAATTGCTACAAGCTAATGAATAGATCACACACTGTGATATTGATATGGGAGATTACATGTGCAGGTGGGTGAGCTAATAGGTGGGTTAAGGGAAGTAAGGGGGTGAAAAGGGCAGTTGATGAACATATGGGTAACCAGGAGGTCAAAGGAGAAGAGGTCCAGATTAGGTGATTGGTAGGTCAGTTAGATAGTTACTTAGGAGGAGAATGGGTTTTTATTTTGTTCTGCTGATTCCTGCCCAACTATTCAGGTCTAAACTACTGGAATGCTGCAATCACACAAATGCCCTTGAAGAGGAGGAATTCCTTGTCGGAAGTTGGACTTTCCACATACTTCACATCAAGTCAGTCGTCAGAACTTCTGTTTGGTGATGACACTATGGCTGGTCACACATCCAGACTAAAAGGCCTAGAGACTGGGAGATCTGGACCATTCTGTGGGATTCAGAGGGCTCTGTCTCTGGCCTTTTTGAAGCTCTTTTTCCAGTGACTTTGATCAGCTACATACTGGTTCATGGTTTTTATGGTGACTGCATAAGTCAGATTCCATTCAGTTCCATCTCATAGAATCCCTACAGTGTGGAAACAGGCCCTGCAGCCCAACAAGTCCACACCGACCCTCCGAAGAGTAGCTCACTCAGACCCATTCCCCCACCCTATGTTTAACCCTGACTAATACACCTAACCTAGGCATCCCTGAACACTACAGGAAATTTAGCACAGCCAATTCACCTAACTTGCACATCTTTGGACTGTGGGAGGAAACCGGAGCACCCGAAGGAAACCCATGCAGACACGGGGAGAATGTGCAAATAGTCAGTCACCTGAGGCTGGAATCGAACCCAGGTCCCTGGCGCTGTGAGGCAGCACTGCTAGCCACTGAGCCACTATATCACCCCTTCTTTGGTAGTTAGTTTCAGTTGGAAATTTCTGTTCTGTTACTATGGTGATGACAGAAGAACAAAACACACATATATATTGTGCTTTTCATGATCTGAAGGATTATGGGATAATGACAGGAAAGTGGACATGAGCATTATCAAAGCAACAATGGTGGAGCAGATGGGCTGGCTGGCCTACTTCTGTACCTATGTCTCCTTATGATTTGAAAATGTTTCACAGCTGCTGTGGTATTAAATTTCTGATATGCAGTCACTGTTCTAACAAAGGAAATTCAGTAACCTAACATTACACAGTGAGATTCTAAAAAAGCCCAAAAGAAGGTCTAATCATGACTTGGAGTTATGAAAACCAATGAGCGTTTGTATGCAAAAGTAATTAGGAATTAAGCTCTTGCAGATATCTTAATTTCTTCAATTAATACTTGAAAATAGGTTTATTAATACATTGAAAGTCTGCCAGTTTGCTTAACATATCAATCTCTTGCTCCTCGGATGCTGCCTGACCTGCTGTGCTTTTCCAGTGCCACACTTTTTGACTCTGCTCTCCAGCATCTGCAGTCCTCACTCTCTTCTGAACACATTAATCTGTCAGTTTGGTTCATGATCTGTGACATTCAAACCTTGAAGACAGAAATGATTTGGTTCAAGGTCCGCTCCAAGACATATCCCCCGAGGCACTGTTTTTCAGATTAATAAACTGATGAATTGTGTTAAGGCACAGAAAAACAAAACCAGGATGAAGTAGCACTAATTCATGTCCGTCACTAGTTTAGCTTTGAGGGATGGAAATCTGCCATTCTTACCTGGTCTGGCCTACATGTGACTCCAGACCAACAGCAATTTAACTTACCCTCTGGTTAATTAGGGATTTGAAACACAGGGTGCCCTAGCATCACATAGAAGAATAAAACAAAAACAGCAGAGTTGATGTCAAGTGGCAAAGTAAGAGATGGAGCTCAACAACCGGACTGTTGGCTTCTATTTCCTCAGAAATAGAACAGCATGGTAGGGGTCAAAACTAAGGCTTTTTGGGTAAAGGGTTTGCTAAAGCAGATGGAGAACAGTTTCCTGTTGCGGGGAGGGGAGTCTTGAACAAGGGGGTTATTATCTTGAATTGAGAGCAAGGCTGCTCCTGGGGGAATGTTAGATACGAGGTCAATGTAGAAGGGGTTCAGGGAAACCTGGAGGTCCTCTGCCAACATTCTGTGGAGGGTTCAGTTAAAAATTTCCAATCTGAGCGTGAGTCATTGAAAATTATTCAGAATGAGTGACAAGGAAATTTAAAAGGGCTGGAGACTTCTTAAGGGTATAAGTCACAAAATTATTTAAAAATAATGGTGGTCCAGTTGGTGAGCTGGAAGCCGATTGTCATGGCCAAAGTGTCTTTGCAGCAGGCTCTCAATGCACATTCTGCTGTACACTGCAGATCTGTGCTACCTTATCAGCCTGCAAATGGATTGGAGAGATGCTGGGATAATTGTGAGGGGTTATCAAATATTGGATGCCAACGTCCGTGGATGGGGGGCGTATGAGGCTGCTGACCGTGGACTGAGCCCTGAGATGCTGCTGTTGCTGAGCAACATGCAGTCTCCTCACAGCCAGAGGAGGAGCTGAATTTGCCAGATCCCTGTTCTCACTCCCATGTTGGCAATGCTATTGCATTTGGAATTAGGAAGATATTAATGAGGTGGGTTTTGGTAGTAAAGAACATGAACAAACAGTTATCAGAAAATGCGCAACAGACGCATGGAGTCACTCTTGATATTGAGAAAGGCCACACCAGAATTGTCCTCTGACTCTGCCACAAACCTCATCATAGCTTACATCGGCAAGACCTTTAGGGCGTAGGTTTGCTCGCTGAGCTGTAGGTTTGATATCCAGATGTTTCATTACCTGGTGAGGTAACATCATCAGTGGCGATCTCCAAGTGAAGCGAAGCTGTTGTCTCCTGCTTCCTATTTATATCTTTCTGCTGGATGGGGTTCCTGGGGTTTGTGGTGATGTCATTTCCTGTTCGTTTTCTGAGGGATTGATAGATGGCATCTAGATCTATGTGTTTGTTTATGGTGCTGTGGTTGGAGTGCCAGGCCTCTAGGAATTCTCTTGCATACCTTTGCTTAGCCTGTCCCAGGATAGATGTGTTGTCCCAGTCGAAATGGTGGGCTTTTTTCATCCGTGTGTAGGGCTGCGAGGGAGAGAGGGTCATGTCTTTTTGTGGCTAGCTGGTGTTTGTGTATCCTGGTGGCTAACTTTCTTCCTGTTTGTCCTACGTAGTGTTTGTGGCAGTCCTTGCATGGAATTTTGTAGATGACGTTGGTTTTGTCCATGCGTTGTACTGGGTCTTTTAAGTTTGTTAGTTTTTGTTTGAGAGTGTTGTTGGGTTTGTGTACTACTAGGATTCCGAGGGGTCTTAGTAGTCTGGCTGTCATTTCTGAAACTTCTTTAATGTATGGTAAGGTGGTTAGGGTTTCTGGCTGCGTTTGGTCTGCTTGTCGTGGTTTGTTCTTGAGGAATCTGCGCGCTGTAGTATTTGAGTATCCGTTCTTCTTGAATACGTTGTATAGGTGAAACAGAGGAGAAACAGCCGAGTACCAGTACAATGGTGAAAATTCATGTGATTTCTTTAAAAATGTGCACCAGCTGAGAATGGAAGGCCTTGTGTTTGCAAACGATTCGAGAATACCGGCACTCAGCACAAAAAGTCTGAAAGCAATAGTTTCATTAAGAAACTCTGATGAAATAAAAAAGAATGGTGGGAGTAACATATTGAAAAGCTATTTGCAAAAAAAAAGAAAAATCTCAGCTAGGATAAAAGGTTAATATTGATATCTATTTCATTGAACCAGAAACACTGGAGAGGGAGATACCATAAATCAGACAGAAGTAGAAAAGATAAAGTGACTGCAGAGTTCATTAAAAAGACAAGAACAGACATAACATACTGAGCTCTACTAAGATAATTACTTCAGAGAATGGCCAGAAGATTTCTAAGTGACAATAATGATCGCCGTGAGGAAGAATTCAAAGGTAAGCCGACTCTCAGGGAGCTGCCCAAGCCTGTAAGGTTATGTCAGGATTTGTAACAAACAGGCTGAGTGGAAACACACCGAACTTGGGATGAACAGCCTGGATTTCACAGTGGAAATTAGACAGGACCTGCAATCAGTAAAATGATATCAATGAGTAAATATAATATAGAGTTAGGGCATTGTTATAACTGAGGTGGAGAAGAATGCTGTCACTCTATCCACTATCCACATGGACTGTAACATCGATGACAAAGATCTTTTTCCAGTTAGCAAGATAATCAATTATGCATCTTATCTGTAACAGGTCCATCTATCATAAAGAAAATGTAAGAAGCTATTATTAAACATGTTACAACTGGGCACATTCATGGTAATCAGGCAGAGCCAGCATCAAGAGAAATCTGATCCACCCTCCCCTCTGACCTATCACCTCCAACCCCACCCCCATTCACCTATTGTACTCTTTGCTACCTTCTCCCCCCACCCCCCCACCCTCCACATTTATCTCTCCACCCTGGAGGCTTTCTGCCTCTATTCCTGATGAAGGGCTTTTGCCCGAAGCATCAATTTTCCTGCTCCTCGGATGCTGCCTGACCCGCTGGGCTTTTCCAGCACCACTCTGATCTAAACTCAAGAGAAATCATGTTGAACTAATGATTTGGAGATGCCAGTGTTGGACTGGGGGGTGTACAAAGTTAAAAATCACACAACACCAGGTCATAGTCCAACAGGACTACTTGGAAGCACTAGCTTTTTGAGTGCTGCTCCTTCCTCATGATGCTCCATCACCCGATGAAGGAGCAGCTCTCCGAAAACTAGTGCATCCAAATAAACCTATCAGACTATAACCTGGTCACAAAAGTGAGGACTGCAGATGCTGGATCCCCGAGTTTAAATCAATTGCTTTTTCCAGCAATTTCCATTTTTGTTTCTGATTTTCCAGTGGTTCTTTTGGTTTCTGAATTAGCTACGCGGGAAGGTTGGTTAATAACCAAAAAATGGATAGTTAACATTATTCACATAAGTCTCAGAGGCACCATAAATTAAAAAAAAAGACATTCTTGTGCATTGAGTTGTTGTGGCTTGGATTGCAGGATTGTCAACAATTTTCAAAAGAGAAACTCAAAATGGAAAGATACTTTAAGTGTAATATTTGCAGGGTTACATGGAACAATCTTTTCTTTATTCATTGACAGGGTATGGGTGCCACTGGCCAGGCCAGCATTTGATGGCTCAACTTGAATTGGCCAGATGGCAGTTAAAAGTCAATCGCATTGGTATGGGTTTGGAGTCACATGTACGTAAGACTGGGAAAGGATGGCAGTTTCCTTCCCGAGAGGAAATCATTGAAACCAGGTTTTCTCCGACAACTGACAGTGGTCGTCATTAGACTTTTAATTTTGGTGGCTCCCCCTGGTTAGCACTGCTGCTTCACAGCACCAAGGACTCAGGTTCGATTCCAGCCTCAGGCAACTGCCTGTGTGGAGTTAGCACATTCTCTGCGTGAGTTTATTCCAAGTGCTCTGGTTTGCTCCGAAAGTCCAAAAATGTGCATTGCTGGAAAAAGCTCAACATGTCTGGCAGCAGCTCTGGAGAGAAATCAGAGTTAACATTTTGGGACCAGTGACCCTCCTTCAGAACTGAAAGTAGCTAGGGATTGGCCATGCTCAATTGCCCAGATTGTTCAGGGATGTATATGTTAAGTGGATTAGCCATGCGAAATGCAAGGTTACTTGGATAGGATGGGGGGGTGTGTTTGGAGAGTTGGTGTGGACTTCTTGGGCCAAATGGCCTGTTTCCACATTGTAAGATGCTATGAATTTCAGATGTTTAGAATGAGTTCAAATTCAATCATCTATCATGTTATGATTTGACCCCAGACTATCACTTGGGTCTTTGGATTACTCGTCCTGTGATAATATCATCGGAACGTTGTCTCTCCTTCATTGTTCTTTCCATGAACCAGCAGAAGCATGATCTGTTCAACAGCCTTCTTCAATGATCTCTCTCTACAGCATTGTGCCCTGAAGGAATAAACTGCTCCTCACAAGCAGATTTTATTTTCTTACAGAGCAGAGGAAGATTTGCTAACACAAATATGGATGGCATATTAAACACAACCCTTTCAGAAAAATCAAAATGTCAGCTGCACTGCTTCGGAAATCCAATGCATCACTTTTAATTGCGAAGTGAAGTTATTCAATTTCAAATCAGTGCTTAATGACATCCTGTGTCATCCAGCTATTAGCAAATTGGAATGTGCAATTAAATAATCAAACTCAGTGTCGACTCTTGAGGAAAAGAAGATCTTGTATTGGTCCTGCCATCTACTGTTTGTTCAACAAAAAACATTCGAAAGAACACGATGGTAAATTTGATAACTGAAATATTCTCTCACACTTTAAATTGTCAGCAATATTCAGCAACAGAAATGAAGCGTGTGCTTGGGCTGCCTATAAGTTTGTTGTACATAAATGGATTTGTTATGTTTTCTGATCTGTAAGTATATCCCTGTGACCTATTTGCAATGGCAATGAGCTGATGAGCTGCCCATGACTGAACACATACCATGAAGTGGAGGAGCAGGTATTGGACTGCGGTGGACAAAGTTAGACATCACACAACACCAGGTAATAGTCCAACAGGTTCATTTGGAAACATTAGCTTTCAGACCACTGCTCCTTCATTAGGTGGCTCGTCAGGTGGCTCCTTCATCATCCGTTGAAGGAGCAGCACTCCGAAAGCTAGTGCTTCCAAATAAACCTGTCGGACGATAACCTGGTATTTTGTGAGTTCTCACTTTGAACACATACCAGACACTCTCTTACTTGTGCAGAAATTGTGACCATGTTTTCAGGGACTGAGCATGATTCTCTGTGATCGCTGTCTACACGTAGTTTTTGAGTGACAGGAACATTCCGATTTTGGGCAGGCAGTGAACACAGAGTCATGGAGCTGCAGAGATATACAGCACAGATTTTCCTGCACATCCAAATACCTCATCTACAGTGTCCATTGCTCTCGAAGTGGTCTCCTCTACACAGGGGAGACAGGACGCCAACTTGCAAAATGTTTCAGAGACTATCTCCAGGACACACGCACTAAACATCCCCACCGCCCTGTGGTCGACCACTTCATCTCCCTCTCCCACTCCGCCAAGGATATGCAAGTCCTGGGCCTCCTCCACTGCCAAATCCTAGCCTCCTGACTCCTGGAGGAAGAATGTCTCATCGTCTGCCTAGGGAAACTCCAACTACACAGCATCAATGTCGCCTTCACCAGTTTCTTCATCCTCACTTCCTTCCCGACTTTATCCCAGATCCAACCCTCCAACTTGGCACTGCCCTCATGAACTGTCCTACTTGTCCATCTTCCTTCCCACCTATCTGGTCCACCCTCCCCTCCAACCTATTACCATCACTGTCCACCAGCATCTACCTACCACCTTCCCAGCTACCTCACCTGCACCTCCAAACTCCTATTTAACTCTCAGCCCCTTCCCAGCCACCTACATTCCCGATGAAGGGCTCATGCCTGAAACGTTGATTCTCCTGCTCCTCGGATGCTGCCTGACCTGCTCTGCTTTTCCAGCACCACACTTTTCAACTCTGACTCTCCAACATCTACAGTCCTCATTTCTCGTACAGCACAAATAAAGGTCATTTGTCCCATTGCATCCGCACCTGTCAAAAACAACCCCCTAACTATGTACTGTGGTGGAATTTCAATGCACAGATATCATTGAAGTCCTGATACTCTTGTATATCAAAGGGCCAGAGACAAGAGGGGTATCCTTTAAGATATGAAAATCTTTAAACTTGCAGCTACATGTAAGAGTTTTCAGATGTTTGGAATAAATCAGTCAAATGAGTTCCCTTTCCACAATATCCTCATTGAGAATTTATCTGGAGATTCTCTCGTACTGTCTACTGTGGACCAGTCCTCACTGTTCAAGGGACATGTTGGAATTCTGACAGTTCCACATGCTTTAGTATCAACTTCATAAATAGGACCCTAGATATCGGTTCAATTGAAAACATGGTGCTGAAATAGGGCATTCAAAACTATTCTGTGAAATAATGGTTCCCCAAACAGATCATAGAATCCCTACAGTGTGGAAGTGGGCCATTTGGTCCATTGAATCCAGGTCAGCCCTCTGAGAGCATCTCACTCCCCTATAATCAGTCAGTGGCTATCCTGAACATTATGGTCAATTTAGTATGGCGAATCCACCTGACCTATCCATGTTTGAACTGTGGAAAGAAACCAGAGCACCCAGCAGAAACCCACACAGACACGGGGAGAATGTACAACCTCCACACAAATAGTCGTCTGAGGCTGGAATTGAACCCGGGTGCCTGGCGCAGTGAGGCAGCAGTGCTAACCACTGAGCCACTGTGCCCACCCCCACCCACCCCCTGCCATTTATCATTTTTATTATTTTTCACATGATCTTCCCTAAGGGTGTCACTTTTGCTGCTGGCAAGTTACCCAGTATATCTAAGATTAACCTCAAAAGGTAAAGCTTTTTCAAACATTTGAACAACAGGTACAGCTAGCCAGTTTATGTTTTTACACTGTAGTAGCAGCATGAGGCATGTTTGTTGCTAACAACATGCTGCTGTCCAGCCAAGAAGATGTTCGGACAGTAACATAAGTGATTAATGTGGTCTATAAATGCCAGTGTCGGTGGCATGCCAGATATGTAGGCTGTACATCGCAATGATTGGTGGACTGTACCAAATAGTATGTCCCTTTGGCTATCTGCAGCAAACAAGGTACTGACCATTACAAAACCAAAAAGAAATGGAGAAACTCAGCAAGTCTGAAAACATCTATGAAGAGAAAAACAGAGTTAACACTTCAAGTATAGAGACTGTTATCAGAGCCGGAGGTAGTTGTAAAAATGTATAGCAACCAGTACAAGTTGGAAAAAACTGCAAGACAATGTTCAACATTAGATGTGATTTTGCAATTTGACTGCATTTGCTGGATAATTCTAACAGTGCAATGCATTATGCTGGCAAATAATTTAAGATTGTTATTCCTGATGAAGGGCTTAAGCCTGAAACGTCATCTATCCCTCTCTTTGGGTGCTACCTGACCAGCTGTGCTTTTCCAGCACCACACTTTTCAACTCTGACACTCCAGCATCTGCGTTCATCACTTTCTCCCATTTAAGACTATCATTCAGGCTTGCATTGAGAGACACGTGCATTTAATGGAAAAGACACATCAAAACACGAGCATGTGACAGGCAAGAAGACACAACAATGCCTCTTCTTCCACAGGTAGTTTAGGAAATTCCGCATGTCTATGAGAACCCTCACCAACTTTTACAGATGCACCGTGGAAAGTATTTTATCTGATTGAATCGTGGCTTGTTCCAGCAACTGCTCTGCCCAGGACCATAAGAAGCTACAGAGAGTTGTAAACATAGCACAGACCATCACAGAAGCCGACCTTCCATCCATGGACTCCATCTACATTTCTCATTGCTGTGGAAAGACTGCCAACATCATCAAAGACCCCTCCCACTCTTTTCCAACCTTTTCTGTCAGGCAGAAGATATAAAAGCTTAAACACACTTACCAACTGGTTCAAAAACAGCTTCTTCTCTGCTGTTATTAAACTGTTGAATGGACCTCTCAAATTTCAAATCTAATGTTGGACTGGCATTTGTGCAGCTCCTGTGCAGTTGTAACTTTGTATGCCTCACTCTGTGTGAGTACCCTACGATCTGTATGTCCAAGTATGTTATTTTCTGCCAGTACTGCACGCAAAACAAAGATTTTCACGGCTCTCAGATACATATGACAACAATAAATCAAACCAAATTATAGAACACTGCTCTCCACAGAGAGACATGTATACACACACTACACCTGTTTCAACTTAACAAAATAGGTGACACTCATTTAAAATTTGCACAAAGGATTCCAAAGAACAGTCTTTGCACTCTAAAATGTTAACACTGCTTCACTCTCCACAGATGCTGCCACTCCTGCTGAGTTTCTGATTTTATTTCAGGTTTCCACCATCCTCAGTATTTTGCTTTTAGGTAAAGCTTTCTTTGAAGATAGGACTAGCCTGAGAAATGTCCAAAGATTTGGTTGACGAGGGTAAGGTTTCAAATGTAAAGGGAGCATTGCTTTCCTGATACTTGTTAAAGACCCTTGCAGGGAAGCAAAATGTCTGACCAGCTAAACCCACAGGTTTTTTTGTCAATGGAGGAGGAAGAGATGGTGAACAAATACCCAGCATCATCAGCAGACCTGGGGGATCTCCAGCAATTGTACATTAAGCAGTGTCTGTTGAGGTGAACCAAGGTGTTCAATGTCATTGGATCATGAACTGCAAGAGGACCCACTGAAGACTACAGCCGATGAACGAAAGGCAATGCTGCAAGTGTTTTTTTTGCTAGAGCAGAAAAGGCACTTTCTATGTCTGTCTCCTTCTGGGGTTGCTGCTGCTTCATCTGCCACTGGGAGCAACAGAAGTGAGGCTTTTTCCTGAGATGACAAGATACATTTGAACTCCCCTGCTGAAAATGTGTTGCTGGAAAAGCGCAGCAGGTCAGGCAGCATCCAAGGAGCAGGAGAATTGACGTTTCGGGCATGGGCCCTTCTTCAGGAATGAGCCCTTCTTCATTTGAACTCCCCTCAGACTCCCTCTGCTCTCCTGCCAGTTCGACAGCCTGTTCCTTAGAGCTAGTCTGGAATCTTACTGTGTGTGACCTTCTGCTGTACTGTCCAAATACAGCACCTGCCCAGGAATCAGTCCAGAAGTTGTTACTATGCTGAGCTCAACTGAACCCACATAACCAGTGCTAATTGAAAGGCCAATTAAAAGTACTGCCCCTGAGCTAAATTACCCTGAATTCACTAACGCGCAGATGCAGATACAGACACAGACACACTCACACAGGCACAAACATACACACAAATGCATAACATACACACAGACACACACACACAGATATACGTGCACACAAATGCACAACATACTCACACGCACAAACATACAAAAGCACATGCAGAAAAACACACATACACTCACACAAACACATACACACAACCACATACACAAACATGCACACACAAAAACATGCAAACACACAAGCTCAACGTTTGGCCACATTTGTACTTTAGTCTTGTGCGGACACAGAAACATTAGTAGACATTAGGACAACTGCCTTGTCACTTTTCCAGCATTCATCGATGCACAATGCTCATCGCAGAGCTGAGAATTTTTTCTCATGACTTTCTGTCCAGTGCATGAGTTGGTGGTGGTCAGTCACTGGTTGCATTAGTCACAAGTAAGAAGAATAGGGCTTGGGCATTAAAGTAGTTCAGATTTCTGAACCAATGTTGCTTCAGTTTTGTCAAGGCAGGAGAGATGAAAGTCATTCATTCATTCTACCATGTTTGTGTGTGAAATGTTTCTGAGGTGTCAGACTAAAACTACATTTTGTGATTCTGTCCTTGTCCCACACAGCTGTGTGGTGAAAATTGATTAAATTTGCATGTTGCATTTCACGAGGAAAAAAGTCAGGGCCTGAGTGTTGTAGCTGCTTCCCACATTCTTACCTGTACTATGAACCCTGGCTGATATATGAGAACCAGTATTATTGTGGGGCAAAATTGGTATCTCTACTTAATTGAGATAGATTGAGTGGATTTGATGGACATGCCTGTGACATGACTTGATGTGTAACAATCACATGCAGTGGTAGATACTTTTTCACCTATTCAGATATGCTATTACACATTTCTGGAGCCAGCAAGATTTGAACCCAAGTTATTCAGCGTAGGGGTGGGGATAATGCATCCACACCTCTGGTCCTGCTCAGCAAAAGGATCAAGAACAAAAGGGCACAGATTTAAGGTGATTTGCAAAGAAGCAAATGCAGTGTGAGAAAAACCATTTCAACACAACGGGTAGTTATGGTAAGGGATACACAGTGTCGTGGAGGCAGGTTTAGTTGAGCTATTCAAGAGGGCTTTGGATGACAATAGCAATAATGTGCAAGGATGCAGCGATTAGGTGCCACTACACCATGAGGCCTATTTGTAGAGCCAGTGCAGATATGATGGGCTGAATGGTCTCTTTCCATGTTGTAATGGCTCTGTGGTTTTGTGAATGACAAATGACAACCTGACCACCTCTGTCATGGAAGTAACTGTTACATTTTAAGACCAAAGTCAAAGTCAAATTCCAAAAACAAGATTCCACCCAGAGGATGGTAGAAATGTTGAATATTTGTCCACAAATGGCAGTTCACCTGAGATCAACTGACAGACTTTTGTTAGTAAAGATATTAGCGAAGGTGCTAACTGACTTCTTCGTCTTCCTGTGTTCTACAGGAAATTCTTGAACTCTACTTTAAGTTGTCCTTTTGACATCCCTTGTGAAAGGGCAATTGGTAAAATGATTTACCTGAAAGACTTACCACCAGCAGAGCGGGATTTCACAACAATCCACTCAGAGTGCAAGCCAAGATGGTGATAGATCAGGAATAAGGAGGGATACAGCAAGACTTGTGTATCCTTGCACACCAGTGACTGAAAGTAACCAAGTTAAAATCACCAAGTTATAGTCCAACAGGTTTTTGTCGAAGTACTAGCTTTTGGAGTGATGTTCCTGTATCAGTTACCTGATGAAGGAGCAGTGCTCCGAAAGCTGGTACTTACAAATAAATCTGTTGGACTATAACCTGGCATTGTGTGATTTTTAACTTTCATGATTAGAATGGTCCTGAAAACCACAGCAGGTCAGGCAGTATCCGAGGTGCAGGGAAATCAACGTTTTGTGCAAAGCCCTTCATCAGGATGAGTGGGACGGGTTTGGACGGATGTGGACCGGGTGCTGGCAGGTGGTACTAGATTGGGTTGGGATATCTGGTCGGCACGGATGGGTTAGACCAAAGGGTCTGTTTCCATGCTATACATCTCCATGACTCTATCTATGACTATATCTAACTCCTTCTTGAAATCATTCAATGCCTGCCCATCCTTGGAATCAATCTGGTAAACCTTCTTTGCACTCCCTTTATAGCCAGAACACCTTTCCTCAAATTAGGAGAGCTGACCTGCAGGCAATACTCCATATGTGATCTCATCCAAAGCCCTGTAAAATTGCAACAAGACAACACTGCTCCTGCATTAGAATCTTCTCACTATGAAGGCTGACATAGTATTTGTCTTCTTCACTATCTAGTTACTTTCATGACGTGGAGTTGCCGGTGGTTGGACTGGGGTGGACAAAGTTAAATATCAATGAGGCGGAAGTGGGTACTGCAGATGCTGGAGGTTAGAATCAAGATTAGAGTGGTGTTGGAAAAGCACAGCAGATCAGGCAGCATCCGAGGAGCAGGAAATCGACATTTTGGGCAAAAGCCCTCATCCCAGTCCAACCTGCTCAGTGCCGCCCAGTTTGGGTTCCACAAGGGGCACTCAGCTCCTGACCACATTACAGCCTTGGGTCAAACGCAGACAAAGGAGCTGAATTCCAGGGATGAGGTGAGAGTGACAGCCCTTGATGTGAAGGCTACATTTGACCACATGTAGCATCAAGGAACCCTAGCAAAACTTGAGCCAATGGGAATTGGAAATAATCCTCTGCTGATTGTAATCATATTTGGTACAAAGGAGAATGGTTCTGGTTGTTGGAGATCAATTATCTCAGGACATCTTGACTGGAGTTCCTAGGGATAGTGGCTTCATAGTAAAAGAAGCAGGAGTAGGCCATTTGACACATCGGGCCTGCTCTGCCATTCAAAAAGATCATTGCTGATCTATCCATCCTCTCAGCTCCTCCTACCTACATAATGCCCATAATCCTTAATTCCCCTACCATGCAAAAACCCATCTAACTCTGTCTTGAATATATTTAATGAAGCTGCCTCAACTGCTTCCTTGGACAGAGAATTCCATAGATTCACTAATCTTTATAAAAAGTAGTTTCTCCTCATCCCTGTCCCAAACCTAGTCCCTCTAATCTTAGAGGAGAATGTGAGGACTGCAGATGCTAGAGATCAGAGCTTAAAAATGTGTTGCTGGAAAAGCACAGCAGGTCAGGCAGCATCAAAGAAACAGGAGAATTGACGTTTCGATTCTCCTGTTCCATTGATGCTGCCTGACCTGCTGCGCTTTTCCAGCAACACATCTTTAAACTCTAATCTTAGACCCAAGCATCTTCAGCTGCTTCATCAATGGTCAGAAGTGAGGATGTTCATCAATAATTGCACAATGTTCAGCACCATTCATGACTCCTCGGATACTTTCCTGGTCTGTGTCCATGTGCAACCAAGCTTAGACAACAACCAGGCTTCCATTGCAAATAACACGTAAATTTTGTGCCACATGTGCCGGAGAATGAGCATCTAAAACAAGAGAGTATCTAACAATCTTTTACTTCAATTACCTTACAAATACTGATACTCTGACAATTGGATTGGTGATGCATTTGTCAGTGGTCCTGAAGATTCAAAGAGGCTGGAGAGGCGCAGTTTTTAAAAATTCATTCATGGGATGAGGGTATTGCTGGCTAGGCAATGTCTATCCCTAATTACCCATTGTAAAATTGAGAGTAAACCACATTGCTGTGGGTCTAGACTCACGTATAGGCCAGACCAGGTAAGGATAGCAGTTTACCTCCTTAAAGGACATTGGTGATGCAAATGGGTTTTTCCAACAATCAATAATGAATTCAACATCACCGTTTAATTCTTACCTCTGGATTTTTAGTTGAATTCAAATGGACTGCGACCTTGGAGCAACGGTTCTGCAATAGTACCCTTGGCCATCATCTCCCTATTTGGGGGGGTAGGGGAGTGATGATGAGCTGGGGGCTCAGCCTGGTAGTTATCCAGGAGTTCACATATGTCTGTAATCACCAAATAATGTAAAGGAAGCAAAGCTTTCTGAAGTCCCAGAGTTCATTGGACTGTTACAGAAGGTGGCAGATGCAAGGAATTTGCTGATTGGAATCTTGAATTTCTTGAGTCATTTCCATGAAATCTAGATTCCATTGGATCCTAAAACACAAATCTAGTCTGTATTGCTTCAATACCTATCTGACAATCAGGACAGCCAGTCCAAATCATGTAAGATCTGAAGATATATTAAACATAAAGCTGTAAGAAATAGGAATGGGAATAAATTGTTCATTCCTCAAGCCTGCTCAACCATTCAGTTGGATTATGGATGGTCTGACACTCCTCATGACCACTATCCTCCCCTTTCCACATGACCTTTGATTCCCCTGTTGATCAAGAACCTGTCTGTCTCATGTACCTGAAGACTCTGCCCCCTACAGCTCTCTGTAGCAAGGAATTCCAAAGACTCACAAGCCTCTGAGATAAAAAAAATCTCAGTTTTAAATTGGTGCCCCGTAAGTCTGGGACTGTACTCCCCATTGAATCACCACCCACCCACCACCTCATTCCCCTTCCCCCCACCACATCCTGCAGTGGTCCATTCATCCCACTGCACTTGTGCTAGCTCTAATCTAATGCATTTTCTTCTCCTCTATTCAATATTTTAAATGTTTAACAATTTCAGTGATTGGAGTGATTATAGATTCACTTTCCAATACTGTTTCAGCAAAGACATCTCCATATCCTACAATTCTCACTAGAAGATTTCCCTGTACTTGTGATTATATGATGATTTTCTTTTTAATTTATTGTCCCTAGTGACTGGTCTACCCTCTGCTCATTACACTCCAGGCCCTATTTTACAGACAAAGTCCAATCTGTCTTCAAAGAAGACAAGTGAATATTTGTAGGTTTTCTCAACAGTGGGAATGACAACGGAAGTATAGTTAAAACTGCAAAAATATGTAAATCTGAGGAAATATACTGCACAAAAATGCAAATCAGAGGAGTTAAACTGCATAAATCTGCAAATATTGCTTTAATTAATCATTAGAAGACTGTAATGGAAAGAAACTACACTATGCAGCTCTTATGATCGTTGCTTGTCTATTGACAGGACCTGATCTTGTGCAATGTTATAATAATGTGGTGCAAGGCATTTCCTTTACATATTGGCTTTGACAGTACAGTACAGGCTATGAATAAGATGGCGATTCTCAGCAAAGCATTCACATTGATCTTCATTTGTATGACTTTAAACGTGTGTCAATTTTAGGAAAAGCATATTTGTCCCCCGATAATTCATTTTTGTTATGTTTATTCACAGGATGTGGGTATCACTGGCTAGACAAGCATTATTTATTACCCAGAGGGAAGTTAAGAGTCAACAGTATTGTCATGGGTCTGGAGTCACAAGTAGGCCAGACCAGGTAAGGATGGTAGATCTCCTGAAGAAGGGCTCATGCCCGAAACGTCGATTCTCCTGCTCCTTGGATGCTGCCTGACCTGCTGCACATTTCCAGCAACACATTTTTAGCTCTGATCTCCAGCATCTACAGTCCTCACTTTCTCCTTGAAGATTTTAACCTACTGCGAATCCTCTTGCAAGGATGCCTTCCTTAAAGAAGCTCTCTTCCTGCCTCTACAAGGATTTCCTCATTCCTGAAGAAGGGCTCATGCCCAAAACTCGATTCTACTGCTCCTTGGATGCTGCCTGACCTGCTGCGCTTTTCCAGCAACACATTTTCAGCAGTGGTAGATCTCCTTGCCTATAAGACATCAGTGAACTAAATGGGTTTTCCAAAAATCTGTAATGGTTTCAAGGTCATCGCTAGACTCTTAAGTCCAGATTGTTATGGAATTCAGATTTCATTTCCTCCCATAGTGGTTTTCAAGTATACATTCCCAGAACATTAACTGGATCTCTGGATTAATAGTCTAGCAATAAGACCACAAAACTATTGACTCTCCCAGATCATTCATATCGATATGGCTTGGGGACCAATGCTGTTGTTCCTTGTTTGTAGCTATAGCTGAGGATAGATCTTCTTTGCACTTCTCCCTACCTTCTTGCTATCTTGTAATCAGTGTGCATGTGAAAAGCAAAAGCACAAATTGTGCAACCTTCCCATGAACAACAATGACTTACATTCCAAAGCGACATTCTCGACTCACTCAAGCAGGGAAAGGGGACTACGACAGAAATAATCTCAAAGGATTTCTATTACTTTTACCTTCCAGGGTTGTTGATAGAATTGTGGAGCAATATATCACTAAAAGGACATGAACTGAAGTTAAGGGAAAAATGGAATCGATAAACTTCAGTTGTGTGATTAATGCTGTTCAAGACTGGGCCAAGAGACAATCAATGAATGATTTTTGTCTCTTTCTTTCATTGTTTTTCTCTGATATTCATTGGACAGTATTAAAGACTTGACTGAAGATTGTATTTTTTCTTCATTTCTTATTTCCTTCTAATCTGGCAAATAACTTCAGTAACCTGAAAGGTTTTTTTTTATCTCTTTATGTACTCCACCACCCATTTTGCTGAGCACAGCTTCTCTTGTTGAAGAAGTGACTGTCAGTGATCATTGTCTCAATGAATTGAGCATTATTCTGTACAGTTTCTTCCCAGCTTTTTCACAATGTCCAATTTTCATTCTCACAGAATATCAGTTAAAGATCAACCAACATAATAAATCATAGGTACAGCCACTTTCAATGCTAATATTCACACATTTTTCTCACATGTAAGGTGGGAATGAATTCTCAGTAAGTAAAATCATCATAGTCCCAATCTCTCTTTCTTTATTCATTTGTGGGATGCGGGTGCTGCTGGTTAGTCAGCATTAATTACCCATCCCTAGTTGCCATTGAAGAGGTGGTGATGAGCTGCCATCTTGAACCGCTGCAGTCCTGTTGCTGTGGTTTAATCCACAATACCATTGGGGAGGGAATTCCAGGGTTTTGACCCAGCAACAGTGAAGGAAAGGAATATGTTTCCAAGTCAGGATGGGAACTTAAAGTGGTGGCATTCTCATGTATCTGCTGATCTTATCCTTCTGATGGAAATGATCAAGGGTTTGGAAAGTGCTGTCTGAGGATCTTTGGTGAATATCTGCAGTGCGTCTTGTAGATCACAAACACTGCTGCTACTGAGCATCGGTGATGGAGGGAGTAGATGCTTAGGATGGGATGCCAATTAAGCGAGCTGATTAGTCTTGGATGGTGTCAAGCTACTCGAGTGTTATTGGGGCTGCACTCATTCAAGCAAATGGGGAGTATTCCACCACACTCCTGATTTATGCTTGGAGACAGTTGAACTCCTGGGGAGTCAGGAGATGAGTTACTCGTTGCAGCATTACGAGCCTCTGACCTCATTAGACAGGGATGAATGAAGGAGGATTCACCCTGAGGAACACAAGGCAAAGGTCAATATTGAGATGGTCAGACATTCATGGTGACACATACAGGAATAGTACCCTCACCATTAGTGTCACGCTGGATCTGCAAACCAGCCTTTTAGGCAACCAAGCTACATGGCACAGATAAATTCCGAGAAATGTTAGCAAGCCCCTAATGAAAGGACGGAATTGAAGGCAATCAGTATTAGTAAGAAAACAATACTGGGAAATGAATAAGGTTAAAGAGTGACAAATGAAGGGTGGCAGATGGAAACCCATTCTTTTAAAAAGGAGAAAAAGATAAAAAGAAAAGTACAGACCTATTAGCGTAACACCAGTAGTGGAGAGATAAAAGACATGGTAACAGAAAGGATGAATGCCATCGAACAAAACCAGCATGGAAAAATGAAAGACAAATCATGTTTAACAAAGTGATTGCAGTTTTTGGAGAATGTAACCAGTAGAATGGACAAGGGGCAATCAGTAGATGTGGTGCATTTGAATTTTAGAAGGCTCTTGATAAAGTCCCTCACAAGAGTTTAATGGGCAAAGTTAAAGCACATGGGTGTAATACAGTGGCATTGATCAAGAATTGGTGGATTGGCAGGAAAAGTGAAGTGAGAATAAGGGGGCTTTTTTCAAGTGCCAAGCAGTGATTAGTGGGGTAATGCAAAAATAGTGCTCCATATTTACAGTAGATATGAATTACCTGGGTGAAGCAATCAAACGCAACATTTCCAAGCTTTTGGGCAGACTTGTGTGTTGTGAGGAAGATTCAGAGTTGAGTGAACGTGTAAACGTGTGACAGATGTGTTACACTGCAGTTAAATGTGAACTTATAAATTTCAGTGTAGACAAAGAGAAAGGTAGAATATTATTTAGATGGAGATATATTGGGAAGTGTGGGTGCACAAAGAGATTTTAGTCTACCAATCAATGAAAATAGACAAATAAGTACAGCAAGCAATTGGGAATGACAAAGGTATATTGGCCTTTATTGCAAGATGATTTGCGTTCATAAGTCTGGAAGTCTTCCTGCAGTTATTCAGGGCCTTAGTGAGACCATGCCTGGGGTATTGTGTTCAGATTTGGTCTTCCTACTCAGAAAGGATATACTTACAATAAAGGGAATTCAGGTGAGATTTATTTGGCTGATGCTAAGGAACATACCAAGGTTGTCGAATGGTATTTGGCTTCCTAGTGCCATGATCAGGGATGTTGTAGAACAGCTGCAGGGCATTCTGAAGGGTGAGGATGAACAGTCAGAGGCTGTGGTACATATCAGTATGAATGGCATGGGTTAAGAAAAGAAATTAATCCCTGCAGCAGGGGCTTAGAACATTAGAGAAGTAGATTAAAAAGGAAGATCAGCTGGTACATTGGTCAAAGCAATGGTAGATGGAGCTTAATCCTGGTAAGTGTAAGGTGATGTACTTTGGGAGGTCTCATGAGGGAAGGATGTACACAATGAAGTAGATTGCAAGAGAGTACCGAAGAACAAAGGGATCTTGATGTACAAGTCCACATATCCCTGAAGGTGTCAGTACAGGTGGATAGGTTGGTGAATAAGGTATCTGGGATGTTTGTCTTCATTAAACGGAATATAGGAGCAAGGAAATCATTAGCACTTTACAAATCGTTAACTAGGCCACAGATGGAATACTGTGTGCAGTTCTGGTTGCCACACTACTGAAAGGAGAGGCTGCAGAGGAGATTCACCAGGATGTTATCTCGTATGAAAAGTCTCAATTATGAGGAGAGACTGGAAAGGCTGGGTTTGTTTTCCCTGGAGCACAGACTGAGGGGGGATGTGATTAACGTGTACAAAATTAGGACAGGCATAGACAGAGTGGATCTTTTCCCCTTGGTAGATGTATCTAAGACGAGAGGGCAAAGTTTAAAGTGAGGAGCAAATGGTTGAGAGGAGATCTGAGAAAGAGGTTTTTTTTCACACAGAGGGTGGTAGGAATATGGAAGGAGATGTCCGAGAAGGAGGTGGAGGCAGGTACTCTCACAATATGGATGAGTACTTAAAATGTCAGGGCATAGGAGCCTACAGACCAGGTACAGGCAAATGGGATTAGTGCAGTTTGGTGTTTTATTGGTTGGCATAGACATGGTGGACCGACATGATGGCAGGACTGTCCTATGACAAGGGATTGATTTACTTGGGTTTGGGAGGATAAGAGGGGATCTGATTGAAATCTCTAAACTTCTAACAGGGCTGGGCCGACCAGGTGCAGGAAGGACATGTACCCTGGGTTGAGGGAGTCTAAAACCAGGGGACAGGATATTGGCAAACAATCTGAGGATATGGGCAAACCATTTAAGTCTGAGATGAGGAAAAATGTCTTCACACAAAAGGTAGTGAACCAATGGAATTTTATGGAACAGAAGTCTGTGGAGGCCAAGTCACTAAATATTTTCAAGAAAGAGATAGATCAGTTTTAGGTGATAAAGAAATTAAAGGGTATGAGGAGAAAGTTGGATTATGGTGCTGGGGTAGAGAATCAGACATGATCATATCGAAAGGGGGAACAGGTCAGAAGGGCTGAATGGCCAACTTCTGCTGCAAATTTGTGGCTCCTTGGTCTAGGGGTATGAATCTAACTTTGAGTGGGGTGGCATGGTGGCTCAGTGATTAACACTGCTGCCTCACAGCATCAGCGGCCTGGGTTCGATTCCTGGCTTGGGTGACTGCCTGTGTGGAGTTTGCACATTCTCCCCCTGTCTGTGTGGATTTCCACCAGGTGCTCTGGCTTCCTCCCACAGTCCAAAGAGGTGCAGGTCAGGTGAATTGGTCAGGCTAAATTGCCCATAATGATAGGTGCATGAAGTCAGGGGTAAATACAGGGTAGGGGAATGGGTCTGGTGGGTTACTCTTCAGAGGGTCGGTGTGGACTTGTTGGGCCGAAGGGCCCATTACCATGCTGTAAGGAATCTAATCTAATTTCCATGTTTCTCTGTACCTCACAAGATTATGCTTTCAACAACCTTGTAAGTTTTCATTTTTTAATTAATTCCCTTCTTCAAATTGCTTACTGACCTTTCTGCATATATTAATGCATGCATCCTGCCTGAGGAGGCTATCTGAGGCTCACAGCAAATAGTATATGCTAGCTCGAGGTACTCTCCAACCATTCCACCTCACCCCAATAAGGTTCAGGGTTTAAGTCCCAATGCAGAGCTTCAACACAAGTATTAAGTTTGCCACTGCAATGCAGTACTGAGGGAGCACTGCAGTGGCTGAGGGCTTATCCATTAGATACGATGTTAAACTTATGTCACCAGCAGCTGCTCAAAGGAAATATAAAAAGATCCCATAGCTCTATCACAATGAAGAACAGGGGAGTTATTTCTTGTGACGCAAGAAGTAGGAGCAGGAGTCAGCAGTTCAGTATCTTGACCCTGCTCCAGCACTTGATACGATCATGCCCAATGACCATGACCAACATTTAGACCTCAATTAATATAATGAAAAATATTTGGTCATTATCTCATTGGCCTTTGTGGGAGCTTGCTGAATTTTCTGCGTTGTAAAAGTGACAACACTTCATTGGCTATAAAACCTTTTCAGATGTTCAATGGTCATGTTTATCGTTATATAAATTCAAATCTTCTTCTTGTTTACAAGGGCCTTTGTTATACTTACCATATCCTTCGAACAGAAGGAGGAACTTTCATTCGTATGGAGACTGATCACACCCTTAGGATTTTTCAAAGAGTTTCACAACCAATCTATTCAGCGTAATCACTGTTACATCGAAACTGTAGAATGCCAATTAGCACATACGATCACAATGGAAAGAGTGAATGCTGTCTGATTGCACAATGCTGGCAATGAAGCTGAGAGAAATCTCTCCTCTTGATAAATTGAGCAATAATTTGCAATGAAGAACAAATGTATTGCATTATACTTAGCTTTGCCAGTTTAATCAGAATGATAGTTTGCAGTAACATTTTGTGAAGCTAGAAAGTCACAACGAGGGAACAATCTGGACAATGAGTGAACAGGGCAAGCAATTTCACGTCTCCTTATATCAGCAGATTGTGGAATAACTATTGCAATGGACAGTCAATGGGTCAATGCAATCTCACATCAGGTACAAAGTGAGAAACAAAGAGACGACAAAGATGACTGGATTCAGAGGCAAGAGGAAAGAGAATGAAAGGAAAAGTAGGAAACTATTTCCAAATTTTTGATTTAGCATTTTTAAAATTATAAACACAATGCATGATGAAAGATTTATAACAGTCATGGTTTAATGTCAGAGGTTGGTAATCAAGAATTTTGACATATTTAAACTAAACTGTTAGGACATCATTTTGTGACCCAGTTTTTGCTCATATTCGCCTGTGAAATAATTAATCTCTTTGCATTTTTGTAATGAGGCAATGGTGAGATGTGGTTATTTATGAAGCTACTGGTGGAGATGCCCAACTCACCGAGCCAGTTTCAGAGTTTTGGGCTTAACTTCACACCTTCCCCTAATTTGAGCCTGTTGTACCATTCATAGAATCATAGAATGGTAGAATTTTACAGGACAGAAGGAGGCTGGTCGACCCAATCTAAATCTAAGCTAAACGTTGATCCTTTTGAAAAAAAGTGGGTGGCATGGTGGCTCAGTGGTTCGCACTGTTGCCTCACAGCGCCAGAGACCCGGGTTCAATTCCCGCCTCAGGCGACTCTCTGTGTGGAGTTTGCACATTCTCCCTGTGTCTGCGTGGGTTTCCTCCGGGTGCTCCGGTTTCCTCCCACAATCCAAAAATGTGCAGGTTAGGTGAATTGGCCATGCTAAATTGCCCGTAGTGTTAGGTGAAGAGGTAAATGTAGGGGAATGGGTCTGGGTGGGTTGTGCTTCGGTGGGTCGGTGTGGACTTGTTGGGCCGAAGGGCCTGTTTCCACACTGTAAGTAATCTAATCTGAAAAGTGTACAGTTAATGTAAAGACCCTGAACACCATTGATTGATTGTAAATTAGTCAGAGGGAAATGGGTCTGGTTTGGTTGCTCTTCGGAGGATCGGTGTGGACTTGTTGGGCCGAAGGGCCTGTTTCCACACTGTCGGAAATCGAAATCTAAAAATCTAAATCTCTACTGGCTCCTGGAAAAAAACTACCCAGCTAGTCCCATTCTTCAGTCCTATCTTTGAAGGCCTCTAAATTCATCACTTTCAAATATATATCCAGCTACCTTTTCAAACCTCCTATAGAATTGATAGAAACCTCTAATGGAAGTCTTGCATTAAGCACAGTGAATGGAATTAGCCTGAACATTACATTGACAGTTAAATGATAATCCAGTATCACTTGGGAACTTTTGTATCTTCCAGAAACAGACTGACAGTAAGCAAAAGGTTGAGAGTAAGGGTGTGATTTGTTGTTATCACCAGAAGACTCACAGCATTTGGGCGTTTACAAAAAGCTTGCTTCAAAGAGGAAACAAAGAGACTTTTGTTTCCTTTGGATTTGCTTAACACCTCAGTTGAAGATCAGTTGTATATATTGAAATTATAAGGTGGGAAAAGATCTTGGCTATTCATCATATCCATGCCCGACATGATTTTATAAACAAGGTCACCCCTCAGACTCTTATGCTGTAGCCTATTCAGCCTCTCCCTTAATTCAAACCCTCGAGTCCAGCAACATCCTTGTAAATCTTTTCTGCACCCTCTCAAGTTTAACAACATTCTTCCCACAGAAAGGAGACCAGAATTGTACATTGTATTCTAAAAGTGGCCTCACAAATGTCCTGTACAGCCACTACATGATATTCCAACTCCTATACTCAATGTTCTGACCAATGAAGGCAAGAGTGTCAAATGCCTTTTTCCCTATCCTGTCCATCTGTGTCTCCACTTTCAAGGAACTATGCATCTGCACACCTCGGACTCTATGTTTGGCAACGCTCCCCAGGGCTCTACCATTAACTGTAGATGTTCTGCTCTTGTTTGCCTTACCAAAATGCATCACCTTACCTTTACCTAAATTAAAGTCCATCTGTCACTCCTTGTCCCATTGGCCCATCTTTCAAGGTCCCATTGTACTCCGAGATAATCTTCTTCATTGTGGAGTGTTATTCACCATAGAACACTTTTACCCCCACACTTTAAACTAATCTACTTGGCCCACCTCCTTCCTGAGAATCAGGCCAAGTAGCACTTTCTTTCTTGTTGGATTGGACATATAGTGCTGTTGTAAATTAAGACAATTACAAACTTCCATTATAATGACTGGGTGATGCTTCTAACCCTCTGTTCTTTCTCTATAAACATGATGGAGAGGTGCCGTTGTTGAACTGCAGTAGACAAAGTCAAAAAGCACATGATGCTGGGCTTTCGTCCAACAGGTTTATTTGAAACTGCAAGCTTTCAGAACCCCCGTTCCTTCCTCAGGCAGCGAGTGAGAGAGAATACAACAGACACAGAATTTATAAGCAAAAGATCGAAGGGTCGTATAACTTATGCAAATGTATTGAACAAGTCTAGATTGCTATTAAGTATTAAAGACTTAATAGCTGTCTAGGTTTGTTCAGTACAGTCGCATAAGTTGTATGACCCTTTGATCTTTTACCATAAGTTCTGTGCCTGATGAATTCTTTCTCACTAGCAGCCTGAGGAAGGAATGGGGACTCTGAAAGCTTGTGGTTTCAAATAAACCTGTTGGACATAACCTAATGTAGCGTGATTTTTGACTTTCTTTACAAAGTCATTCCTATCTACCCTTCCCGTTCTATGGCGATCTGCCTGTTGCACCAAGTGATGTAACTGTACCTTTCTTCTTCCTCAGTTCCAGCTTGATTCTATCCTTGAACGCTCTGAAAATTTCCATTACTTCAGCAATGCCATCCCATCTCGTTTGTTTCCTGTCCTATGTTTTCCAAGCACCTTGTAATTCAAAAGAGTTAACAGCTAGACCTGGTCTTCCACAATCTAATTCATTGTCATCACCGCATCAAAATTTCAATTTGCAATCTGTGCTTGTAACTTTCCAGTCTTATTAACTATAATCCATGCATGTACATACATGCTCTGCATTCCTGATTTAGAATTCATTAATTTCTTACTAACTCAGATTCCACCAATTAGGTGTTTTAGTGTAATCATCCTCTCCTAGCACTTTGTGCAGATTTTGTTTCTTATACAAGGTAAGACTAAAATGGTCCTGGATTAGTGGTGCTGGAAGAGCACAGCAGTTCAGGCAGCACCCAACGAGCAGCGAAATCGACGTTTCGGGCAAAAGCCCTTCATCAGGAATAAAGGCAGTGAGCCTGAAGCATGGGGAGATAAGCTAGAGGAGGGTGGGGGTGGGGAGAGAGTAGCGTAGAGTACAATGGGTGAGTGGGGGAGGAGATGAAGGTGATAGGTCAAGGAGGAGAGGATGGAGTGGATAGGTGGAAAAGAAGATAGGCAGGTAGGACAAGTCCGGACAAGTCATGGGGACAGTTACTGAGCTGGAAGTTTAGAACTAGGGTGAGGTGGGGGAAGGGGAAATGAGGAAACTGTTGAAGTCCACATTGATGCCTTGGAGTTGAAGTGTTCCGAGGCGGAAGATGAGGCGTTCTTCCTCCAGGCGTCTGGTGGTGAAGGAGCGGCGGTGAAGGAGGCCCAGGACCTCCATGTCCTCGGCAGAGTGGGAGGGGGAGTTGAAATGTTGGGCCACGGGGTGGTGTGGTTGATTGGTGCAGGTGTCCCGGAGATGTTCCCTAAAGCGCTCTGCTAAGAGGCGCCCAATCTACCCAATGTAGAGGAGACTGCATCGGGAGCAACAGGTACAATAAATGATATTAGTGGATGGGCAAGTAAAACTTTGATGGATGTGGAAGGCTCCTTTAGGGCCTTGGATAGAGGTGAGGGAGGAGGTGTGGGCGCAGGTTTTACAGTTCCTGCGGTGGCAGGGGAAAGTGCCAGGATTGGAGGGTGGGTCGTAGGTTGGTGTGGACCTGACCAGGTAGTCGCGGAGGAACGGTCTTTGTGGAAGGCGGAAAGGGGTGGGGAGGGAAATATATCCCTGGTATTGGGGTCTGTTTGGAGGTGGCGGAAATGTCGGCGGATGATTTAGTTTATGCGAAGGTTGGTAGGGTGGAAGGTAAGCACCAGGGGCGTTCTGTCCTTGTTATGGTTGGAGGGGTGCGGTCTGAGGGCGGAGGTGCGGGATGTAGACGAGATGCGTTAGAGGGCATCTTTAACCATGTGGGAAGGGAAATTGCGGTCTCTAAAGAAGGAGGCCATCTGGTGTGTTCTGTGGTGGAACTTGTCCTCCTGGGAGCAGATCCGGCGGAGGCGGAAGAATTGGGAATATGGGATGGCATTTTTGCAAGAGGTAGGATGGGAAGAGGTGTAATCCAGGTAGCTGTGGGAGTCGGTGGGTTTGTAAAAAATGTCAGTGTCAAGTCGGTCGTCATTAATGGAGATGGAGAGGTCCAGGAAGGGGAGGGAGGTGTCAGAGATGGTCCAGGTAAATTTAAGGACAGGGTGGAATGTGTTGGTGAAGTTGATGATTTGCTCAACCTCCTCGCGGGAGTATGAGGTGGCGCCAATGCAGTCATCAATGTAGCGGAGGAAGAGGTGGGGAGTGGTGCCGGTGTAATTACGGAAGATCAACTGCTCTACGTAGCTAACAAAGAGACAGGCATAGCTGGGGCCCATACGTGTGCCCATGGCTACCCCTTTGGTCTGGAGGAAGTGGGAGGATTCAAAGGAGAAATTGTTAAGGGTGAGGACCAGTTTGGCCAAATGAATGAGAGTGTCAGTGGAAGGGTACTGTTGGGGACGTCTGGAGAGGAAAATATGGAGGGCTTGGAGGCCCTGGTCATGACGGATGGAGGTGTAGAGGGATTGGATATCCATGGTGAAGATGAGGCATTGGGGGCCAGGGAATCAGAAGTCTTGGAGGAGGTGGAGGGCGTGCGTGGTGTCTCGAACGTATGTGGGGAGTTCCTGGACTAGCGGGGATAGGACAGTATCGATGTGGGTAGAGATGAGTTCAGTGGAGCAGGAGCATGCTGAGACAATGGGTCGGCCAGGTGGTCAGGCTTGTGGATCTTGGGAAGGAGGTAGAACCGGGCAGTGCGGGGTTCCCGGACTATGAGGTTGGAAGCTGTGGCTGGGAGATCTCCTGAGGTGATGAGGTTCTGTATGGTCTGGGAGATGATAGTTTGGTGATGGGGGGTGGGGCCATGGTCGAGGGGGCAGTAGGAAGAGGTGTCCTCGAGTTGACGTTTGGCTTCAGCAGTGTAGAGGTCAGTGCGCCAGACTACCACTGCGCCCCCTTTATCTGCTGGCTTGATGATGAGGTTGGGATTGGAGCAGAGGGATTGGAGGGCTGCGCGTTGTGAGGGTGAGAGGTTGGAGTGGGGGAGGGAGGTAGACAGGTTGAGGCGGTTAATGTCCCGGTGGCAGTTGGAAATGAAGAGGTCGAGGGCAGGTAATAGGCCAGCGCGGGGTGTCCAGGTGGATGCAGTGTGTTGGAGGTGGGCGAAGGGGTCCTCGGAAGGTGGGCGGGAGTCCTGATTGTGAAAATAAGCTCAGAGGCGGAGGCGACGGAAGAATTGTTCGACATCACGGCGTGTATTAAATTCATTGATGCGTGGACGGAGGGGGATGAAGGTGAGTCCTTTGCTGAGGACTGATCATTCGTCCTCAGTGAGGGGGAGGTCTGGAGGGATGGTGAAAACTCAGCAGGGCTGGGAGCTGGGATCTGGTGTGGGTGTAGAGCTGGGAGTGGGGGTGGAACCTGTAACTGGAGTGGGTGTGATGGTGGGCGGAATGGGGGTGGAGTCATGAGCAGGGGTAGTGTTCCCCTTGGGGTTCTGGGGGGTGGGGATAGTGACAGTGGGGTCTGTGGGGGGCATGTCAGCAGAATG
The DNA here is from genome assembly GCF_047496795.1 of Chiloscyllium punctatum. Classification (NCBI taxonomy): domain Eukaryota; kingdom Metazoa; phylum Chordata; class Chondrichthyes; order Orectolobiformes; family Hemiscylliidae; genus Chiloscyllium; species Chiloscyllium punctatum. Next base: position 79,488,431 of record NC_092763.1, read on the forward strand.
CAGGTGAGTGGCGCTGGTGGGGGCGGAAGTGGTGGTGACCACGGCAGTAGGGGTGGCGGGAGTCACTGAGCATGTGGCATCAGCGATCATGTGAAGGGCAGAAGTGATGTCAGGTGTGATGCATGAGGAATTGTGAGGGGTGGAAGTGGTTGTGGGAGTGGCCATGATGGGGGCGGAAGTGACATCATCAATCAGCGTGTGGGTGGTAGCTGCATCAGCCGCATGGCTAATGGTGGAATAGGTTCCGAGGCCAGGGGAATATTCTGGAATGTTTGGGGAGCGCTGGTTATGGAGGTGGGTGGAGAAAAGTTTGTTGTACTTACAGTTTTTGATATTTGAGATGAAATTGGAAATACTGTTTGTTGAGAGTATGAATTCTCCTGAGGATGTAGTACAGAGTGGGTCCTTTGCAATTCTGAGAGACTGTGGCCCTCAGCTGAGGCAGGGCTGACTGGAGAGAGGTTAGGTGTCGGCGCATTGCTGCAAGCGTGGAGCGGAGGATCTTGAAGAACTGTTGCTGGTGTTTTTGAATCTGTAGTCTGTCCTGTTTGTCCTGTTTGGGTCTGAACTCTACTGGTTTAAAGGTGGTCCGGAGTCCGTGTGGGATGAGTTGGTTATGGAGGCAGGCACTGAGGAAGCGAATTTGGCTGTGGTAGTGAGTTTGTTTCACGACATGTTTGAAGAGCTTCAGGGCAGAGGAAATGACCTGGGAGTTGCAGTGGGAGAGGGACTCCCTGAGATTCCTGTAGAGAGAGGATGAAATCTTCTTCAAGGCAGGCATCCTTGCAAAAGGATTCGCAGTAGGATTAAAATCAACTCGGTAAAAACAATGACTGCAGATGCTGGAAACCAGATTCTGGATTAGTGGTGCTGGAAGAGCACAGCAGTTCCGGCAGCATCCAAGTAGCTTTAAAATTGATGTTTCGGGCAAAAGCCCTTAATCAGGAATAAAGGCAGTGAGCCTGAAGCGTGGAGAGATAAGCTAGAGGAGGGTGGAGGTGGGGAGAAAGTAGCATAGAGTACAATGGGTGAGTGGGGGAGGGGATGAAGGTGATAGGTCAAGGAGGAGAGGGTGGAGTGGATAGGTGGAAAAGAAGATAGGCAGGTAGGACAAGTCCGGACAAGTCATGGGGACAGTTACAGAGCTGGAAGTTTAGAACTAGGGTGAGGTGCGGGAAGGGGAAATGAGGAAACTGTTGAAGTCCACATTGATGCCTTGGGGTTGAAATGTTCCGAGGCGGAGGATGAGGCGTTCTTCCTCCAGGCGTCTGGTGGTGAGGGAGCGGCGATGAAGGAGGCCCAAGACCTCCATGTCCTCGGCAGAGTGGGAGGGGGAGTTGAAATGTTGGGCCACGGGGCAGTGTGGTTGATTGGTGCGAGTGTCCCGGAGATGTTCCCTAAAGCGCTCTGCTAGGAGGCGCCCAGTCTCCCCAATGTAGAGGAGACCGCATCGGGAGCAACGGATACAATAAATGATATTAGTGCAAGTAAAACTTTGATGGATGTGGAAGGCGCAGGTTTTACAGTTCCTGCGGTGCGCCCACACCTCCTCCCTCACCTCTCTCCAAGGCCCTAAAGGAGCCTTCCACATCCATCAAAGTTTTACTTGCACATCCACTAATATCATTTATTGTATCTGCTACGAGGCGCCCAATCTACCCAATGTAGAGGAGACTGCATCGGGAGCAACAGATACAATAAATGATATTAGTGGATGTGCAAGTAAAACTTTGATGGATGTGGAAGGCTCCTTTAGGGCCTTGGAGAGAGGTGAGGGAGGAGGTGTGGGCGCAGGTTTTACAGTTCCTGCGGTGCGCCCACACCTCCTCCCTCACCTCTCTCCAAGGCCCTAAAGGAGCCTTCCACATCCATCAAAGTTTTACTTGCACTAATATCATTTATTGTATCCGTTGCTCCCGATGCAGTCTCCTCTACATTGGGGAGACTGGGCGCCTCCTAGCAGAGCGCTTTAGGGAACATCTCCGGGACACCCGCACCAATCAACCACACTGCCCCGTGGCCCAACATTTCAACTCCCCCTCCCACTCTGCTGAGGACATGGTGTTCCTGAGCCTCCTTCACTGCTGCTCTCTCACCACCAGACGCCTGGAGGAAGAACGCCTCATCTTCCGCCTCGGAACACTTCAACCCCAGGGCATCAATGTGGACTTCAACAGTTTCCTCATTTCCCCTTCCCCCACCTCACCCTAGTTCTAAACTTCCAGCTCAGTAACTGTCCCCATGACTTGTCCGGACTTGTCCTACCTGCCTATCTTCTTTTCCACCTATCCACTCCACCCTCTCCTCCTTGACCTATCACCTTCATCCCCATCCCCCCCTTACCCATTGTACTCTATGCTACATTCTCCCCACCCCATCCTCCTCTAGCTTATCTCTTCACTCTTCAGGATCACTGCCTTTATTCCTAATGACGGGCTTCTGCCCGAAATGTCGATTTCGAAGACTACCATGGGTCTGTGAATCAAACAGTTTGGATATAACACAAATGTTTTCTTGGATTCTTCAATCCCATGTTACCAACATCCAGATTATTATTTGTATTATAAAAATAATACAAGTTGGTGGAACATTGTGTCTTTCAAAAGAGAATTAGACAAGCAGCTGAAGATAAGAACTTATTTGGACTGGGTGGGTCAGCTGGAGCAGTGGTACTTGGTGAATTGCACTTGGTGAGAGCTGATATAGATATGATAGGCCTAAAGGTCTTATTCTGTACTGTAGCTACTCTATAATTCAATGCACAAAATGTCACTAATTGTCCAACAATACAATCACTTGTCTATCTACCTTCTTCTGCTTCCATTATAAGAAATATCTTGCATCGATATGAAGCATGTTATGTTCTCAGGATAACCCAAAACATTTTACAGCCAATGATGTAGCCTAGAGGTTCAAGTCACTATTGTCAAGTAAGAAATGAAGCGGTTCATCTGCTTTCTCATGACCTTGGGTATAAATATTGATTATAATACCACTAAATCCTGTGATCTTCTTTGACGTTTTGACGTAAGATGTATCATCTCCACCTAGAAGACCTCATTAAATAATCTATAATGAATAACCAAAATGAAACAGATCAGCCGATTGTGATTAAAAAGCAAACATATAAGAAAATTGTCTGTGGCAAACATATTTAGAAATTGCTCATGGATGCTCGTCAAGATTTTCAAGCTGCATTGCTTTTATGTTTCAGCTAATAATCAGACTTATTTTGATTGAATAGGTGAAAGTGAGTTCTGCAGATGCTGGAGATTAGAGTCAAGAGTGTGGTGCTGGAAAAGCGCAGCAGGTCAGGCAGCATCCGAGGAAAAGGAAAATCGGCGTTTCGGGCAATCAGGAATCAGACATTTATGCCTGAAATGTCGATTTTTCCTGTTCCTTGGATGCTGTCTGACCTGCGGTGCTTTTACAGCACCACACTCTTGACTCTTATTTTGATTTAATTCTAATGTTTCCAGAACCAGTTGTGGAATGCAGTGGAGCAGCAGGATCAATAATAATGATGCAATCTATTAAACATCTGCAGCATCCTGAGCTAATGAGGAAGAAAGTATTGAGAGAGCTGAGGTATTGAATAATTAAAATAAATGAGGATGCTTTTACAATGGACAACATTAAGTCAGCTGTTCATATCACCATTAGTGTAAAGCACATAAAAATGAAAATTGATGAGTACCAAGAAATGGGAGAGAGAATTTATGGCCATTATAACCTTTTGTAGTTTACTGTATATTAGCCAACATGACATGTAGCGCAGTTTGGCTCTACTGAGTCAAATATCCTGAAGTTTATAAGCAATGCTAAATATTTACATAGCTACAATGTCACAGACTTACATACATAATCTGAATTATTTGTGTACTGCTGGACATTGTGCAAATGTAACTGACTGTTTAAAAGACTAGGCTGATTCCATGATACAGAACATTGACTTAAAGTGATGGACATACCTTCACACCAGAATTTCACATGTCAGGACGTCATGTAACTGTCTTAAAGGTAGAGTGTCGATGCGGACCAGACAATTAGCCATAAAACAGCAGCCAAAATGGTAATTGTCAGTTTAGTAACACCACTGAGCAGACTTGGGGAGGAAATGGGAGACAAACTAATCAGCCAATTCACAAAACAAAGAGGGACACCGGGTAAGAATGTGGTAAACATAAAGAGACCGAAAACTAACTCTGTTATTCACAATAAAACTAAGATCCGGGAAGAGACTATCGAGAGAATTAGAACGAAAGCACAAAGGTAAAGAAGAAAATGCAGAAGAAAATGTTTTTAATATGACAGTTTCTTTCAATTTTTACTCGATTGTAGAACAGATATTAGTGGTTGAATGATTGACTCAGTTCTTACATCCATTTGATATTTTATCTCAATATGTTTGATAATTGTTTGTGGAACTATCTGGACAATTTTTGAGTGTCAGTTTTTAATGCACTTTGAATATAATCATGCTTGATGCCTGAGATCAACATTGAGCCCATACTAACCCTCCGAAGAGCATCCCATCCAGACCCACCCTATTCCTGTAACTCTGCATTTCCCATGGCTCATCCACCTAGCCTGCACATCCCTGGACATTCTGGATAATTTAGCATGGCCAATCCACCTAACCTGTGCATGTTCGGACTGTGGGAGGAAACCTGCACAGGCACAGGGAGCATGTGCAAACACCACACAGACGGTCGCCTGAGGGTAGAATCGAATCTGGGACCTTGACACTGTGAGGCAGCAGTGCTAACCACTAAGTGACCGTGCCACCCTCCCCTGCCCTCGGTCTTCAGACTTGTGATCATACAAATAACAGCAAAGAAAGGGAAGAATGATCTGTATTTTATAGTGACACCCATCTCAGGAAAATGAAACACTTCAGAGATGAGGAAGTACGAATGAAACATTACAGACCACAATTGGGTCCATTAAAATGAAACATGCTAATGATAAAATAATCTGATTTGATCAGATATCACGATAATCCTTCAGAAGGGCATAGGAAAATTGTTGGAATGGGCAGACTAGGTTCAATACAGAGCAGTGTAAGATTGTGCACTGTTGTCAGAAAAATACTGAAAGACAATATAAAACAGTCTGTACAATTCTAAGGCAGGTGCAGGATTAGAGGTCTTGGGTACATACGTTCACAAATCATTGAAATTGGATAGATAGATGGAGAAAGCAGTTATAAAGTATACTGTGTTCTTGCCTTTATTACTGAGGGCATTGAGTACAAGAGCAAAGAGATAACAGTGAACTTGTACAAGACTCTTGTCAGGCCATAACTGAAACTTTATGTTCAGCTCTGAGTGCCACATTCTTGTAAGGATGTGAGCACATTGGAAAGAGTAGGCGAAAGTGAGGACTGCAGATGCTGGAGATGACAGTTGAGAGTGTGGTTCTGGAGAAGCACAGCAGGTCAGGCAGCATCCGAGGAGCAGGGGAATTGACATTTCAGGCAAGAGCCCTTCATCAGGAATGAGGCTTGTGAGCTGGAGGGGATGGTGAGACAAATGGGAGGCTTGTGGGTCTGGGGGGAAGGTAGCTGAGAGTGCTATAGATAGGTGGAGGTGGGGATAATGTGATAGGTCAGAGAGGAGGGTGGAGTGAATAGGTGGGAAGGAAGATGGACAGGTCATGGGGACCGTGCTGAGTTGAAAGGTTGGATATGGAATAAGGTGGAGGGACAGGAAATGAGGAAACTGGTGAAATCCACATTGATGCCGTGGGGTTGGAGGGTTCTGAGGTGGAAGATGAGGCGTTCTTCCTCCAGGTGTCGGGTGGTTGGGGAGTGGCGATGGAGGGGGCCCAGGTTCGATTCCAGCCTTGGGCCACTGTCTGTGTGGAGTTTGCACATTCTCCCCGCGTCTGCATGGGTTTCCTCCAGGTGCTCCAGTTTCCTCCCACAATCCGAAGACGTGCAGGTTAGGTGAATTGCCCATGTCAAGTTGCCTGTAGTGTTCAGGGATGCGTAAGTTAGGTGCATTAATCAGGGGTAAATGTACAGTATTAGGGTACACTTTGGAGGGCCAGTGTGGACTTATTAGGCCGAAGGGCCTGTTTCCACACTGTAGGGATTCTATGGATTCTTAGCAGGCTGCACAAGGTAGATGCAGAAAGATTGGTTCCCCTTCAGGAAGATTGCCTCCCCTTTGAGGAGAAGCTTGGATCACAGGCATAACCTCAGAATAAGGAGTCACACATTTAGGACAAAGATGAGGAGGAATTTCTTCCCTCAGAGAGTAATGAATTGATCAAATTCTTTACCGCAATGTACTCTCAAGGCTGGGTCATTATGCACATTGAAGGCTGAGTTCAATTTTTAATCAGCCAAGGAATTGAGAGTCATATGCAAAAGAAAGGAGTTGATGATTATCAGATCGGCCATGATCATATTGAATAGTGGAGTGGACCCAAAGGATTGATGGTCCACTTCTGCTCCTGAATCTTGTGGTGCTATGGGGTTGACCCTGACCAAGTGCTTATTTTTCAATTCTTATCACCGAGAAAATAACACAGCTTCACAGAGGAAAGTCAGTCAACATATTGTACCTCGTTACCCAATGCCAATCACTTACCTTCTCCACACACCCTTACACACCATTTCTATCCAAATTACCATCCAATGCCCCTCTTGAATGCATCAGTTGAACCAGCCTCTATCATATTTCCTGGTGGTGTAGCCCAGACCCGAACATGTCTTTGACAGAGTGGGAGGGGGAGTTGAAGTGTTCGTTATGGGGCGTTAGAGTTGGTTGGTGCGGGTGTCCCAGAGATGTTCTCTGAAATGCTCTGCCCTACCCACAGAATGGTCAGGTTTGCAAAATCATGAGCCGGCTGGTTAGAGTCAGGAAGGAGAGATTGTTTCTGCTTCTAAAAGGAACAAGAACCAAGAAGGCATAAGTTTAAAGTGATCTGCAAAGGAAGCAAGAATGGAGTGAGGAAAATCTTTTTCAATCAGCGAGTAGTTAGGGTCTGGACTGCAACGCCAGGAAATGTGATGAAGGCAGGTTCAACTGATGCATTCAAGAGGGGAATTGGATGGTTATTTGGATAGAAATGGTGTGGAAGGGTGTGTGGAGAAGGTAAGTGATTGGCATTGGGTAACGAGGTACAATGTGTTGACTGACCTTCCTCTGTGAAGCTGTGTTGTTTTCTCGGTGATAAGAATTGAAAAATAAGCACTTGGTCAGGGTCAACCCCATAGCACCACAAGATTCAGGAGCAGAAGTAGACCATCAATCCTTTGGGTCCACTCCACTATTCAATATGATCATGGCCGATCTGATAATCATCAACTCCTTTATTTTGCATATGACTCTCAATTCCTTGGCTGATTAAAAATTGAACTCAGCCTTCAATATACATAATGACCCAGCCTTGAGAGTGCTTTGCAGTAAAGAATTTGATCGATTCATTACTCTCTGAGGGAAGAAATTCCTCTTCATCTTCTCCTAAATGTGTGACTCCTTATTCTGAGGTTATGCCTGTGATCCAAGCCTCTCCTCAAAAGGGAGGCAATCTTCCTGAAGAGGAACCAATCTTTCTGCATCTACCTTGTGCAGCCTGCTAAGAATCCATAGAATCCCTACAGTGTGGAAACAGGCTCTTCGGCCCAACAAGTCCACACTGACCCTCCGAAGAGTACCTCACCCAAACCTATTCCCCTACCCTATAACTCTACATTTACCCCTGATTAATGCACCTAACCTACACATCCCTGAACACGATCAGCAATTTAGCATGGCCAATTCACCTAAACTGCACATCTTTGGATTGTGGGAGGAAACCTGGGCACTTGGAGGAAACCGACACAGACACCGGGAGAAGGTGCAAACTCCACACAGACAGGCACCCAAGGCTAGAATTGAACCTGGGTTCCTGGTGATGTGAGTCAGCAGTGCTAACCACTGAGCCACTATGGTTAGCACTTAGACCTTACAAAAACTCTTATATGCTTTTGTAAGGTCTCCTCTCATTCTTTTAAATTCCAATGAGTATAGGGACAAAGTACTTAGCCTCTCCTGCAAGACAGTCCTCCACACTTAGGATCAGCTGAGTGAACCTTCTCTGGAGTGTCCACAATATCTTTCATCAGACAAGGGGACAAATACTGTTCGCAGGGTTCTGGGTGTTCCAGGTTCTGACTAGTGTAGTCAGGTGATCACATCTGATGAAGAACCAGCGCTTTGAAAGCTTGTGATTTCAAATAAACCTGTTGGACTATATGAGGTAAAAACAATAACTGCAGATGCTGGAAACCAAATACCAGCTGTTGGACCATAACCTGGTGTTATGTGACTTCCAACCTTGACCACCTCAGTCCAACATCAGCACCTCCGTATCATATGGTCTTCCTCGTTTGTCTGGACTACCAGCCAATATAGCACTTCACTGATCAATCACAACACTGTATTTGAACTCTTTGTCAGTGGACAAACCCTTTCTGTGTCCTTTTAAGTTTTATTTGCTATTTTAAAAACATAATTTTAAATGGACTCATAAATTTCAGGCAAATCACATGAATGCATGCATAAAACTCGACTGATGATAATGGTAGGGCTATTCACCACAATGCAGTTTGATTACATTTTCATTTTGGCATCATTTTAAGTCTACAGTATGATTGCAGTTCTCTGTTTCTTTACCAACTTAAGTTTATATTGATTTCAGTTCAAGACAATGTACAGAATTTGCATTCTCTGCAATGAAATAAGCAATTTAAAGTCAAGTGAAGCAACTACTGGGTAAGATTGGCAACTTAATTTTGCTGTTTGAAATTGAGGAAAATGCATCATCATCACGTTATTCTGCAGTGCCATTTATAGAAATCTACACATGCAGGGACCTAGTGGTAATGTCACTGGACTTGTAATCTGGAACACCAGGCTAATAGTTTGGTGAGAAAGTGAGGACTGCAGATGCTGGAATCAGAGTCGAGAGTGGGGTGCTGGAACAGTGCAGCAGATCAGGCAGCATCTGAGGAGCAGTAGAATCAATGTTTTGGGCATAAGCCCTTCATCAGGAATGACCTAATATCTGGGGAGCGTGAGTTCAACCACTAAGTGTAAATTTAGTTAATAAAAATGGAATTGAAGACTAGTAATGGAATTTGAGTGTCTTATTGATTGTCGTAAAATCCCTAACTTCCTTTAACCACCGTTATCTAAGCAGATGCGACTCCAGACCCACGGTAATGTGGTTGACTGTAACATGACACTGACATTTTTTAGGTATGGGAGAGGAGGTCACTGGGTGAAGCCAGACTCTGACCTACATGACAGAACCCACTGTTTCAAAATTCTAGTTCAACAGTAGCATATGGCAAGTCAATGACCAAAGTGGGGAGGTCAAGCTTAATGTAGGCTGGACAGTCCAGGGCCGATTGAAGCATTTGAAGCTTATTAAGGGCAGGTGGAAGATGATAGAAGAAGGCTTTAAGATGATGGCAGCCAGATTGGAGGGGTGGTGTGTAATGGTCGGAGTTCCAAGTCACTGACAGTGACATACAAGGTGAGGACCTTGTGGACCGAAGGTAAGGCTTCGAGCTTTGAAGACCAGACTTTGGAGACTTAACCCAGTGCGGTCTGGAAGCTAGAGACTGGGACGGAAGAACTTATGCTGGACTTTTAATTTATTTTTTTTTCTATTTTGTACCAAATACTTAAGTATCTGTACCTCGCTGTCTTGTACCTAAGATGGAGCCATAAATGATGACATTGTAAACAAGCAGGAGGCTGGAAAAGCACAGCAAGCCAGGAAGCATCAGGAGGTGGAGAAGTCAATGTTTCAGGTTTAACCCTTCTTCAGGACTGGAGGGTGGGAATAAGGAGACCTGCAGATAAAGATTAGGGGGAGGGTTTTGGTTGGGGAGAGGAGCAAAATGGTGAGGTAGTGATAGGTGAAGACAAGCAGAGGGTACAACCTAGTTGGTCAATGGGAGGAATGAATCTGGTTGGTAGTTGGAAGGAAGAGTTGGTCAGAGGAATAGAAGGAAGGGTGGATGGCCTGGGAAGGGAGTCAGGGAATGGTGGGAAGGTTATTTGAAATTGGAGAACTCAATGTTGAGTCCTCCGAGCTGTAGATTGTCCAGGTAGAAGATAAGGTGCTATACCTCAAATTTGTGGTCTGATTCACTGTACCAATGGAGGACACCAAGGATGGAGAGGTTGGAGAGGGAATGGGAAGACGAATTGAAATGGGTGATGACCAGGAGGGCAGGCTGGCCCTTATGCCTGTAAGTGGCGACATTGCAATCATTTCACTACACTCATTCGCATTCACCTGATAATAAAACTAATTCAATAATTCAATTCAGTAATTCAGCAGTGGGTTAATAACAATAGTTCGAGGATCATGGCTGAGGGTGATATTGGGAGGTTCTGGGGTGATGAATGAAAGCTCAAGGGTGACCTTGGAAAGGTCAGGAATTTCCAGCTAACACAGGATGCAATGGAAGGGGCAAGGGTTCTGAAGGTTCCTGGGTGTAGCCTTTGACAGGTTTATGCATTCCCATTGGCCAGCTATAGCTGCTCAGTTCACACTGGGAACCCGTGATGACTCCAAACACCAAGCCTCTTTGCTGCCTCATAAAACGGAGGGGAGGATTGACCAAATCAGAACCTTTGGCCAAGCCACCACACAAGCTGTAGTCAGCTCCAGCAGATAACTGGGTTGAATAGGAGAAAGGCAGCAGGAGCTTTCCTCATCATTTCTTCCTCATGAATTCCCCTCGAGACCAGCATGACTGTAATTGTGCTGCGGGAGGTGAACCCTTGAGCATTAATGTCCTAGCCTCAGAGCTGAAGCTGTTGTCCTCATCAGTGGGCGGGGCCCTTACTCTGACATGTGTTGGTGTAATGTATATGCATGTGTGTGTCTATGTACATACATGCATACATTCAGATGTACATGTGTCTGTATTCATGAGTGCACACATGTTTGCGTCCATATATGTATACGTGCAGCATGTACATATGTGTAGATACATATGTGTACTTATGTACGTAGGCTTACAGGTATGTGCATATGTACACACGTGTGCGTATGTGTGTGTGCAAATGTCAGTGTTTGCCGGTATATCTGAATGTTGGTAGACTTTTGTGGTGCAGTGATGCTGTACTTAACTCTGAGCCTGGACATCTGGTTCCCAAGTCCCACTGCTCCAGAGATGTGCAATAATAGATGTGCAAAAATAAGTATTTGAATGGACAAGTCAATAAATGTCAATAAACATGTGTTAATTTCCCAGTTAGTAGGAAGTATTTGACCTCAAATGGATTATGTTTTCCTTCAATCTTTCTCACTGTGACTCACTGCACTCTACATGGGTCAGTTACATAGCAACCAGGGAGTTTTTTCGTGGTTGTGCTGATGTTGCAGGGCCACTAATGGCCTCTAATTCTGTCTGAGTTGCCATAGCTGCAATGGGCTGTCACGCATATCAAAAAGGATGTAAACAGCTGCTTATTTTTACTTTTAATTGCTCAGCAAAGGAGTTTGTTGTCAGTGCATCATGTGTGGATGTCGCTGAGTGAGATGCCATTCAGCCCCTTCAGAACCATCCTAACTTTTAGTTAGTTCATGCCTGACCATCAACTCCATCCATCTGTCTTGGTTCTAAACTCCTTAATGCCCAACTCCCAAATAAATATTTTTCAATTTCCATTTTATAATGGTGCTAACAATCCTTTGACCACCTTAAATTAGACAAATCTATCTTCGACACTTGGAAGCTAATGTCTAATCTGAGTGGCCTTACCTGCATACATGCGTTCTGTGTGCACGTGTATATGTGTACGCATTTGGAATTTGCTGATACACGTGTCTGGATAGGTGAGCATAGGAGTATCTTGATGGTGACCCCACCAATGGACCAGGTGATGCAGGTTCAAGACCCTCTGCTCCAGACGTGTATAATACCATGTCTGAAGAGGTTGATAAACAGAAGAAATGTAAAGTCTGGTCTGGCAGTAGATTCTGGCTCATTGTGTTGGAATTGCCACCAGATTTTCCTAACCTGCCTTACACTATTACAGTTCTTGGACCTCAAAAGGCCATTTCTAGCTGTAAATCTGGTAAGTGGTTGGAAGTGGGACCTTCTTGGTCCACTGTCCTGCCAGAATGACAACAGTAATTTTAGATATGTCTTGTCAGTTTACGGAAATTGGAGATTGGGTGCAGTTGTTGGGGGGCAACAGAGGGGCGGTTAAAAATTCAGACAACACTAAAGTCAAGTGACTGGCAAAAAAATCAAAGGTAAAACATAAGAACACTTTTCATGCAGCAAATGATTACGACCTTGTCTGCACTGAAAGAGAATGCGGAGCAGGTAATTTGGTTTTAATAAGCAAATTGAAGGATTCATTGACAAAGAGAAGGGTTGTAAGATGACGGGAAAGTGTGAGGTTGTGTGATGAAATAAATGGCTTTTATGTAGGTACAATAGATGGTATCCATTCTATAACCCAATGAATAACAAAGTCTGGATCAGAACAATAAAGATTCTGGCTCTGAGCAATAGAATTACTGCCAGGATTTCTGACGCTGTCGTAAGCTATCCATGGTAACTGGACTTCAATATACTGGCTGAACTGAAGCATCTGTTTCCATGAGGCCCATGATCTCAGAACATGGTTGCGAACAAGTAGATGAGACTAAAGCTGTGGATGCTGTATATTTGGACTTTCAGAAAGCATTTGATATGGTATCACATGGCTGGTTGGTTGGCAAATTAGATATGTTTGAGATTGATGGGTTCCTGGCAGCAAAGGCTAGAAGTTTGCTAAAAGATAGGAAACAAAGGGTAGGAATAGATGGGCATTTCTCAGACTGAAGACGAGTTGAAAGTGATGTTCCCCAGGGATCAGTTTTGAGACCCTTGCTTTTTCTGATTGATATAAAGAGATGGATGTTGTGCAAAAGAAGTCTTTAAATTTGCAGAGAATGCTGAGCTAGGGAGAATAGCAAACTGTGAGGATGATGCTGAATGACTTGAGAGGGACATTGATAAGTTGGCCAAATGGGCAAACACCTAGCAGATGAAATTGAATACAGAGAGGTATAAGGTAATGCATTTTGGTAGAAGAAAAAAAGAGACACAATATAGGCTCAAACAACTCTGAGGGGAGTACAGGAGCAGAGGGACCTCGGGGTTCATGTACATGATTCTCCGAAAGTGGACAGGCAGATTGAAACAGTTGTTAACAAGTCTTATGGGATCCTTGGGATTATAAATAGAGGTACAGAGTATAAAACCAAGGAAGTGATGCTGCATTGCTACAAATCATTGGTCAGACCATATTTGGAGTATTATGTTCATTTCTTACTGAAGGAAGGATACTAAAGCCTTGGGACAGAGTGCAAAGAAGATTTACTAGAATGATACCAGGAATGAGGGATTTTAGAGACAAAGGAAGATTAGAGGAATTGGGCTTATTCTCATTGGAACAGGCCTTATAGAGGTGTTCAAAGTATTGAGCTATTTTGGCAGGGGCAAGGATATTCTGTTTCTACTAGTTGGAACATCAGCATCTGTGGGTTCACAACTTCAAGATCATCAGGAAGAGAACTAGGAGTGAGATGAAGAGAAAAGTGGGAAAATTATTGGAGAGGATTCTAGGAGACAGGATCTATGATTATTTGGAAAAGCATTGCTTGGTTATAGATAGTCATCATGGCTTTGTGAGGGCAGGTCATGCCTCCCAAGCCTTATTGAATTCTTTGAGGATGTGACAAAACGCATTGATGAAGGTAGAGCACTGGATGTGGTGTACATGGATTTTAGAAAGGCATTTGATAAGGTTCCCCATGGTAGGCATGTACAGAAAGTAAGGAGGCATGGGATACCGGAAAATCTGGCTGTCTGAATACAGACTTGGCTGGCCCATTGTAGACAGAGGATGGTGGTAGGTGGAAAGTATTCAGCCTGGAGCTTGATGACCAGTGGTATTCTGCAGAATCAGTTCTGAGTCCTCTGCTCTTTGTGACTTTTATAAATAACTTGGATGAGAAAATGGAAGGGTGGGTTAGTAAGTTTGCTAATGACACAAAGGTAGGTGGAGTTGTGGATAGTGTGGAGGGCTTTTGTAGGTTGCAACGGGACATTACCAGGGTGTAGAGCTGGTCTTAGAAGTGGCAGATGGAGTTCAATTTGGAACTGTGTGAATTGATTCATTTTGGAAAGGTCACATTTGAATGCAGATTACACAGTTAAAGGCAGAGTGGAGGAGTAGAGGGATCTTGCATCCATAGATTCCTCAAAGTTGCCACCCAAGTTGAGATGAGAAAGTGAGGACTGCAGATACTGCAGATCAGTGTCGAAGAGTGTGGTGCTAGAAAAGCACAGCAGATCGGGTAACATCCAAGGAGCAGGAGAATCGACATTTCAAGCATAAGCCCATCATCAGCTCCTGAGGAAGAGCTTATGCTTGAAACATCGATTCTCCTGCTCCTTGCATACTGCCTGACCGGCTTTGCTTTTCCAGCACCACACTCTTCAACTCAAGTTGATAGGGTTGTTAAGAAGGCACATGGAGCGTTGGCTTTCATTAGAAAAGGGACTGAGTTTAAGAGTTCTGAGGTTATGCTGCAGCTCTATAGAGCCCTGGTTGGACCACACTTGGAATATTGTGTTCAGTTCTGGTCAGCTCCTTATGGGAAGGATGTGGAAGCTTTACAGAAGGTGCAGACGAGATTTACCAAGATGCGGCCTGGACTGGAAGGCATGGCTTATGAAGTAAGGTTGAGGGAGCTAGGGCTTTTCTCATTGGAGCGAAGAAGGATGAGAGGTGACTTGATAGACATGTACAAGATGATGAGATGCATAGATTGAGTGGGTAGCCAGAAACATTTTCCTAGGGAGGAAATAGCTATCATGAGGGGGTATAATTTTAAGGTGATTGGAGGAAGGTTTAGGAGAGATGTCAGAGAGTGGTGGGTATGTGGAATACACTGCCAGCAGTGGTAATAGAGTCAGACACATAAGGGATATTTAAGCGACTCTTGGATAGATACATGGATGATAGCACAATGAAGGGTATAAAGGTTATTTGATCTTAAGAGTAGGATAAAAGGTTGGCACAACATCGTGGGCTGAAGGGTCTGTAATCTGCTGTACAGTACTATATTTTATGTTCTAAAACTCTTTACTCAGAGAGTTGGGATATTTATTTGATGATGGTGAATTTAGAGGGCTACAGACTGCAGAATGGGACTAACTGGGTAGCTTTTTTCAAGAGATAGTACAGACATTATGGGTTAAATGGCTTCCTTCTGTACTGTAGCATTCAACAATTCTGTATCATTTGCTTTTTTTCACCACCTGCTGCACCTGCTTACTTTCAGCGATTATCAAAGTCAGAAGTGACAACAAATGTGGCTGTGACAAAGGAAATGTTCCTTTCGTATCCTTTTAGATCTTTGCAACCTCTGACACAGTTGACACTATCCTCGATTGTCTTCAAGGGAGATGGGAGTATTTGCTTTTTGTTCAATTATTATCTATCTCATCACAGCCAGAGAAACACTTGCAGTGACTACTCTTCCTGCTCCTTCACCATTATGTCTGGCACTGCCCGAGGACTCCTCCTTGCCCTCTTATATTTCCTGAAATAACTGCCTAGAGGCTGCTCTCCTGCCACCAAGTCACCTTTTATTTACTAGTGCATGGTACACTAGCTGTGGACAGCCAGCTCAGAGTCAGTCTGTAATTGAGGAGATTATAATCTCCGGTTTATTTTTTTTTGGTGATACTAAGTCACCTGGTTATATATTTTTTTGTTCAGCTCAGAGTCAGTCCCTGAACTGAGGAGATTCTAAATCTCCTGTTTTTTTTTTAAATAATTCTTTTTTTTGAGTCAGTTCTCAACTATAGAGATTCAAATCTCCTGCTTAGCTTATTATTTTGTTTTTTTTTTCTGAGGAGATGCTAATCTCCTGGTTATATTTTTATTTCTTTTATTTTCTGAGGAGATTCTAAATCTGTTGTGGCGAACAGAACCACAACAAGCCCCCGAGCTACAAATCTTCTCCCAAACTTTGAACACCTACAGGCGAGAGATTCTAAATCTCCAGTTTTTAAAAATATTTCTCTTATTTTGAAGCAATTCTCAACTAAGGAGATTCTAATCTCCTGGTTATATTGGTTAGAAAGGCTTTCCTGATTGGCTGGGCTAACATCCCCCAATCAAGAACCTCATAGTTAATAAGGTCACCCTGGTCCCAATCACTGCATTTTCCATTCAGTTTCTGCCCTTTTCCAACATCATCCAAACCAACAGTAATTGTTTTCACAAAATGCAGCACTGACTCACTACCACTCTCTAAATTCCTCTCCTGTTATTCCAAAATTAAACTGTTTATCCAACATCTAGTACTTAAGGAACATTCATTTCCTTCAATTAAATATTAGCAAGTCTCAAGAAATTGTTTTCACTTTCCACTCCAAATTTGTACCAGCTAACAATGTTAATCTTATCCTTGTTTTCAGCTCCTTTCCCTTTCTCACCTCCTCCATATCTCCATAATCTCCTTTAGTCCCATATGCCTCTGAGATACCTGTGCTAACTAATTTGAAACTCTCAAGGGACTCCAATTTGATTTAGTTTGATTTATTATGGTTACAAGTACTCAGGTACATTGAAAGGTTTTGTTTTGTGTGCAGTACAGGCAGATCACACTGTACAAGATGCATCAGGATAAGAGAACAAAGCAAAGAATACAGGGTTACGGTTGCAGAGAGGGTGGGCAGAGAGCAAGGTCAACATTACATTTAGAACATAGAGTCAAAGAGTTGTACAACACAAAAACTGACCTTTTGGTTCAATTCTTCCATGCTGACCAGATAGTCTAAATTAATCTAGTCCCATTTGCCAGCACTTGGCCCATGTCCCTCTAAACTTGCTTTTCATATACCCATCCAGAAGCTTTTTAAATATCATAATTGTACCAGCTGCCACCACTTCCTCTGACAGCTCATTCCATACGTGTACCACATTCTGCATGAAAACATTGCCACTTCGGTCCCTTTTAAATCTTTCCCCTCTCATCTTAAGTCTATGCCCTCTAATTCTGGACTCCCCCACCCCAGGGAAAGGCTTTGTCTATTTGCCTTATCCATGCCCCTTGTGATTTTATAAACCTCTGTAAGGTCACCTCTCAGCCTCTGACGCTCCAGGGAAAACAGTCCCATACTATTCAGCCTCAGCCTGTAGATCCAAACTTCCAACCCTGGCAACATCCTTGTAAAACTTTTCTGAACCCTTTCAAGTTTCACAACATCCTTCTGATAGAAGGCAGACCAGAACTGCACACAATGTCCCAAAATTTGCCGAATCAATGTTCTATACAGCTGCAACATGACCTCCCACTCCTGTACTCAATGCTATATCCAAGGAAGGAAAGCATACCAAATGCCTTCTTCACTGTCCTATCTACCTGCCAATCTATCTTCAAGGAGCTATGAACCTGCACTCCAAGGTCTCTTTGTTCAGCAACATTCCCCAGGACCTTACCATGAAGTGTATAAGTCCTGCTCTGATTTGCCTTTCCAAAATGCAGCACCTCACATTTATCTAAATTAGTCTCCACTGCCACTCCTCAGCCCATTGGCTAATATGACCATGATCCTGTTGTATTCTGAGGTAACCTTCTTCACTGTCCAGTATACCGACAATTTTGGTGTCATCTACAAACTTACTAACCATATCTCCTATGTTTACATCCAAATCATTTGCATAAATGACAAATGGTAGTGGATCCAGCAGCAATTCTTGTGGCACTCCACTGGGCACAGGCCTCAAGTCTGAAAAATGACTCTCGACCACCACTCTCTGTTTTCTACCTTTGAGCCAGTTCTGTATCCAAATGGCTGGTTCTCCCTGTATTCCATAAGATCTAACCTTGCTAATCAGTCTCCCATGGGGAACCTTGTCAAACGCCTTACTGAAGTCCGTATAGATCACATCTACTGCTCTGCCCTCATCTATCCCCTTTGTTACTTACTCAAAAAACTCAATCAAGTTTGTGAGACATGATTTCCCTGTGACTATTGATGATCCAAATATCTCATCAAGAGGCCCAGCAATCACTCCTTTAGCTTCCCACAAAGTTCTCAGGTACACCTAATCAGATCCTAAGGATTTACCCACTTTTATGTGTTTTAAGACATCCAGCACAACCTCCTCTCTAATATGGGCATTTTCGAGATGTCACCATTGATTTCCCCACATTCTATGTCTACCATGTTGATTAGTAATTCTGATAAATGTAGAGTTGAGATTTAGAAGAGCAGATTAGAAGGTATGTATGAATAAGATTTGCTATAGAGAGCTCGCTCTGTCACCATTTTGAATTTAGTCACTCCATGGGTGATAAACATGTCCTCAGTTGCCTGGTCCCTAAGACCTGGATGAGTTGGTTAGTTCAGTTAATGCCATGGTTTGTTTGCAATGCAGATTAATTCTAGCAGCATGTAGTCAATTTCCACAGTAGCTGAGGTTGCTATGACGGTTTTAACCTTCTCAACCAACTCTGAGATATGGTGACCCTCAGGTGAAACCACTGCCAGTATGTCTCTCTTTAGTGGGAATGTAGGATCACGATGACTTTAAGGATTGAGTATTCTCTTCCTCCACCTCTCTTCCTTCATTTTCCTCCTTAAAAAATATCTTGTTGACCGAGCTCTTGGTCAGCTGATCTCCCATCTCCTTACCTGCCTTGGTGAATAATTACCTTTCACAATGATCCTTGAAACACTTTGGAGCCATTTTATCACACTATTATTCATTTTATGCCTTACAGATCTATGTTATTGTTGTGATATTGCTTTCTCAGTCCTTGATTTTCAGAGTACAATATATAAAAGGTCCTGCTTCAGATTATAAACGATTTGAGTTTATTTAAAGTCAGGGTAAGCACTTAAACATGCATCAGAAGAAACTAATCATAACTCTTTCATTTTACACAAGATAATGCATCCATTATCTTAAGGAAAGACACATTTCAGATGTACATGTTGAGTATCTCTCAATGTAATTAGACAGGTATAGTGTTCCTCTGTGCTTAATCCACTCAAGAATAATCACATCAGTGCTGAGATAGAGAACTGAATTTTATGCATGAATCCAAATTCACTTCTTTAAATTGTCCTAATTTATTTTTAGAGCACACCTTTATTCATATCTTGAAAGGCGCAGAATATCGTATGGCTCATGGAGAATGAGCAGAGAGGATCAGAGTAGGATCGTTCATGGTGGGTTGATACGCGTAAATCACTAGTTTGTTTCAAATGGACAAATCATAATAAATCAAAGCACTTCTTCTGATCAAAGGATCAATCATTCTAATCAGATCAAGGAACTGGTGGGAATTGATTTTGCAATCAAGGATGTTATCTGATGCTTTGAGTAAATGAAACAATGAATTGAAATTTACCACTAGCCATGTTAGAATTGTGATTCTGTCATACTTCAAAATTAGGATCAATCACAAATGTCAATGGTGGGAGATAGGATACCACCAAGAACAAGCCATCCACTAACTTAAATATTCACTGTCAATAGAAACTAGCAGCAATGTGTATCATCTCCATGATGCACTGCAGCAACCCAACCAACCTTTCAAACCTGTGGCTTCCACTATCTGGAAGGACAGCAGCCTCAGATGTAAGGGAACATTACACCCTGTAAGTTCCCCTCCAAGTCACATATCATTCTCACTTGGAACCACATTGATGTTCATTCACTGTCACAGCATCTAAATCTGGGTGTTCACACGGAGTTCAAATGAGTTCGCCACCACCTTCTCAAGAGGCAATCAGGAGCTTAGGTAATAAATGCTGGGCCTAGTCAATAACCTGCTCATCACACACATGAACAAAGAAGGAACACATGATCAAATGTACAGGCACAAGAACTAATTCAGTCACAAAAGCAAGTTCTACTAATCTATTAATTCATGCTGTTTTGTCTGGATATCAATGTTATTTACAAGCATTCATTTTATATTGGTGATACATTTATAATTGAGTGTCACCTATGGATCAATTGGTTTAACTCTGTCCTCTAAGTTAGAAGAGTGTGGATTGGAATCTAGAGACCTGAGGTCAAAATATTGTGTGGTATTTCAAGGCAGTACTGAGGGAGTTCACCACTGTCCAAGATGCTGCCTTGCAATTGAGACTGTGAACTGAGTCCCCTTTTGCACATGGATACAAATGATACTTCAAAGAAGATCAGGGGAGTTATCCCTTGCTGCCCAGCTCAGTGTCTATTGCTTAAATTGACTGGTCCATCTATTTGTGTGAGATTACTGCATACAAATTGGCAACTGAATTTCCTGCATTACAACCATGACTCCCTTTCATAAGTACTTCAGTGATTGTAATCTTGAATGCTAGTAACCTTTGAAGTTACAAATGGAACTTTATAAATACAAATCTTTTATTCCTTTTAACCTTACCTGTCAATCTCAGGCTTGAATGCTACAAATGATCTGGCTCCTATTTGCGAGGTTTGTTTCAAGACAACACGAACAATTTGAGAAATAAATGACTGTCTGTTTTGATGTGACTGTACTTATGTCAAAGCCTCTTATGAAGAAAGCAAGGTGACTGTGTCACTGCTGAAATTTCAATACTGCTAGAAAATCCAATTCAAATATGTTTTCTTGAAAAGCATGACCCATTAAATCCTGGGAAAAGGTTTTATGGCCTTCAACAGAAGAAACGATGATTTGTGATTGACTACTTCTGCAATATAAATCAAGTTGAAAGGCAGTTCATATTGCTAGGATCCCATCAGCTCTTAACAAAATTTATAAATGTGAATTCACCGACCTGTCCGTGAAGGTATCGATAAAAAAAAACTGCTGACAAACCGTTGCCAAATCATCAGAAGTGATAAATTATGCCACAATAAACTTTCTCTTTATTTTAAGCAAATGGTTACAGCTACATTTCAGGCCTGGTCATTATCTGAATGTCACACATTCCAGCCCACCTTCAGAGATTTAATGCAGAATTCAAGCTGACCCAGTGGTGCAGTACTCCGGGAATTCTGCACTGTAGCAGATCGCATCGTTCGATGAGATATTAAATCTGTTATCAGTTTCGATCTGGGTTGGCATAATATAGTCTCTTAAAGAATAGAATGTGCTGACCAATAGAAGGTAAGAAAATAACCAAAACAGTATCATAAAACAGGATTATGAGGAAAATTTTGGCCCATGGATGAAAGGGCATCACAGCAATATCATTAAAAAATGGCCAAAGATAGGGAAACAAAGGGTAATGATCAATGGATATTTTTCAGGTTGGAAGGCGTTTTGCAATGATGATCACTAGGGGCAGGTTTTGGGACTCCTGCTTTTCTTGATTTATTTTAATGATTCAAATCTTTTATGTAGGGGGCAATTTCCAAACTTGCAAATGATTCAATGGATATGATGCCATGTGAGTAGTGTGCCAAGTAGTAGGAGGTACAGTATCTAGGATAAGGTGCCAGTTACAATGGGTGCCAAATAAGTGTAGGTAGCCTGCCATTTCTTAGGGAGTCAGTAGTTAGTATACAAGTTGGGTAAGGGGGAGTGTGCCAGGTGAGTCATATGTCAGATAAGTAGGGTATCACGGTACAAAGTGGCAAGGGGTCTGGTAAATGATAGATTGGTGTGAGTGACAGATATTGGAAATTGTGTGATAAGCATCAGGTCCTAGTGGCACTGGATAAATGGGTTGGACTGATTAATAGGTGAGGAGGTGGAGAGGTCAGATCTGGTGCCAGTGCAGGTGCCTCAGGTTCAGAATGAAGAATTGATCTGGTGATGAGGGAGGTAAGGTTTGGGTCCAGCCAGGAGGAGAAGGGGATGACTGGTCCAGAGCTGCTGAGAGGTATTGGGTCTGGAACAGGGGCTCAGTTCTGGAGTGGGGGAAGGAGTGTTTGAAACAGGAAAGGGAAGAGCTCATAAGGTCTGGAATGGGGGGAGGTCTATTGGCAAGAAAAGGGCATCAGATAAAATCCAAAATGACGAACAACAGAGAATTGTATAAGAGCTGCTCTTTTTTTGAATTCCTTTCAGAACTGGAGCTGATATCTTCAATTTCTTGGAGAAGTAGTTATTATTTTTACATGTTTATGTTTTGTGTTTGGAACTTTTAAAAACAGATTTAAAACAATGATACTTTGAAGGAGAAAAAAGAAAGAGAGAGCAGGAGTTTTGGGAGAGACCACATGGGAGGTCAGAGGATGGCTCTAGGGTTCAACAAAAAAAATCAAAGAAAGAAACAGTGAACTTTCACAGCTGACTGACTGTGAAAGTACAAGCATCTCTGGAAATTGGGTCCCAGAGTGAGAGGAACCATTCAGTCCTGGTGTGACGTGTATTGGAGTTCTGGCTGAGCACCAGGTGGAATGAGAGCCAAATGAGTATAGGTAGGCTGCCATTTCTTGGGGAGGGGGGGGGGGGGGGTGGGGGGAGTCAGTGGGTAGTGTCCCAATTGGGTAAGGGGTAGTGTGCCACATGAGTCATATGTCAGGGAAGTAGGGTACCATGGTACAAAGTAGCAAGGGGTCTGGTAAGTGGGAGTGTGTGAGCTAAAAATGGGGTCAGCGTCAGAGTCATACAGGAGTTAGACAATGCATTTAATAGTCTAAACATGTCCTGAGCAACTATTTTACATAACTGCAATGGGAGCAGCCCAATTTCTGATATAAAGAGCTACATTTGGAGGATTCCAAGTGTAGGGGAATTACCGAGCAGCATCTTTAATTTCTTCGGAGTCTGCTATGCTGGAGATTCCACAGGATGACTCATCCACTTCAGAAATGATTATCGAGCCAAGAGAAAATCCAGACCATTGCTGCAAAAATCCAACTGGTCAGGTGACACCTCTGGAGTAAAACACCATTCACATTTCAGAGCAATGATCTTTTGTCAGAAATAATCAGAAAATGGAAATGTAGGAGTCTTTTATTAAATCAGAGTATTGAGTACAGGGGTTGGGAGGTCATGTTGTGGCTGTCCAGGACATTGGTTAGGCCACTGTTGGAATATTGCATGCAATTCTGGTCTCCTTCCTATCGGAAAGATGTTGTGAAACTTGAAAGGGTTCAGAAAAGATTTACAAGAATGTTGCTAGGGTTGGAGGATTTGAGCTTTAGGGAGAGGCTGAATAGGCTATGGCTGTTTTCCCTGGAGCATCGGACGATGAGGGATGACCTTATAGAGGTTTACAAAATCATGAGGGGCTTGGATAGGATAAATAGACAAAATGCGGGAGTCCAAAACTAGAGGGCATAGGTTTAGGGTGAGAGGGGAAAGCTATAAAAGAGACCTTAGGGGCAACATTTCTCACGCAGGGGTTGGGACGTGTATGGAATGAGCTGTTAAAGGAAGTGGTGGAGGCAAGTACAATTGCAACATTTAAAAGGCATTTGGATGGGTATATGAATAGGAAGGGTTTGGAGGGATATGGGCTGGGTGCTGGCAGGTGGGATTAGATTAGATTACTTACAGTGTGGAAACAGGCCCTTCGGCCCAACAAGTCCACACCGACCCATCAAAGTGCAACCCACCCATACCCATTCCCCTACATTTACCCTTTCGCCTAACACTATGGGCAATTTAGAATGGCCAATTCACTTAACCTGCACATTTTTGGACTGTGGGAGGAAACTGGAGCACCCGGAGGAAACCCATGCAGATACAGGGAGAATGTGCAAACTCCACACAGTCAGTCGCCTGAGGCGGGAAATGAACTCGGGTCTCTGGCGCTGTGAGGCAGCAGTGCTAACCACTGTGCCACCGTGCCACCCACTAGATTGGGTTGGGATATCTGGTCGGCATGGATAAGTTGGACCAAAGAGTCTGTTTGCATGCTGCACATTTCTATGACTCTCTCACTTTGTAAAGGGGTGAGAGGTGATGAAACCCTTCACAGATCTGAACCATTGACTCTGTTGTTACCATGAAGGCTGTTTTGCTTTTGGCATTAACGTTTGCTCAGGACTGTATTGCATTCTGACAAGATGCTGAAAGACAGCGGGATCATTAGGATTTTTTTTTTCAAATGACAGCTATAGTTCACAAGACATGTCAGACTGTAGGAGACAGCAAGTTTAGGACAGGGCAATACTTAAACATAAACAATACTTAAGTGAAATACTTTCACTTAAACATGTCATAAAACAAAGTATTTATTTTTAACGGGGCTTGTAACAGATCAGCCAGGTGGACCTCAAAGAAAACAAAATATGTTCGAAATCACAGCAGGTCAGGAAGCATCTGTGGAGAGGAAGCAAGCTAATGTTTCAAGTTGAGATGACTCTTCATCAGAAAATACCTGTTTGGGGCTGGTAATCTGGTCCAATCAAGGAGCCCTGGCTGACAGATAAGAACAGAGTGTGAGAGATACTGTTCACTTCGAGAGCTGGCTGTGATGGACCTTAATCAGTGTCAAGGACTCCTCACGTATAAATAAAGGGTGATTTGGTGACAACGTATCAGCTTTTGTGGAGTTATTTCAAGGCTTAGTGAACTCAATTTTAATTTGTGAATTCCAGCATCAGTTCTGACATATTGCCATTGAGCTTCCTTGAAAATGAATAATTTTACTGGCTGTTCTGCATTCAGTACAGGGAAATATGGTCACTCGAGCAATGCCAAGTATTTATCCAATTCCATTTCTGAAATTACCATTCAATCAACTGCAAAGAGCCTTTCATGCAGCACATTCCTGTTCATAAAAACCTCATTGAGTTGAAAAGAAATGTTTGATTCTTCATCATCTCAACCCCAAATATTTTTTCCAATTAACCTAAGCCCATGTTCTGTGCTTAGTCACCCTCCTGTCAAGGGAAACTGTTTCTCTTTACCTGTACTATCAGCGTCTCACAATTTTGAACACTACTATTCAATCTCCTCTTATCTTTGTTAACCATGACTCTTCAAAGTCTCTACACAAATCTAATCCTTTATCCTGGTTCATTTTTTTGATGTTTAAGTCAATGAAGTGATTCACCACACCAAAATCAGAAATTGCTAAGAAAAAAAAATCAGTAGGCCTGGTAGAATCTATGAAGAGAAAATGAAATAAATGTCTCAGATCCAGTCACCCTTGTTCAGAAAATTAATGCAGCTGTGCTGTTTAATCCAGTGTTTGTACACAGGGAGTCTTGTTGTATTATTTCTCATAGTCAGTATTGTCAGTGTGCCTTTAAGAGAGATGTTTTTGCTTTATCACAAGGACATAGCAATTGACTTGAGTTCAAAAGTTCTCAGACTCCATCTTATCCACAGGTCACTTGGAGCATGACATGCTATTAGAAGTATGCACTTCTGGTATGACCCATCAACTTATTACTCATCCAGACACTTGGGTGTCTGAGAAATCAAATGTCTGTACAGTCAAGTTTGTTTTAAGCACAGCTTATGAACTGATATTCTTTATATGTTGGCAAAAATCACATACCTCAAATACCGAAAGTTCACTGTATTACTGCAATATATGTGACTTCTGAGTACTCAGTTGAGGGTGTGTGTGAGAAGGTTGTCTCACTATCTAAGGCAAAGTACATTATTATGTTGGTGATTTATGCTTAAGTAAAGAATAACAGTGATGTGTATACCCCCTGCAATGTGGTTCTATTGTTTACTGATTGCTTTCACATTGATTATGTGGATCTGTTCATCAACCAGAATATTTCACTAATTGGCACATTCCTGGCCCCATCCATGCTGTTTAATAAAAGGTGTAATGTACATAACAAAATCAGAGGTTGCTGGCAAAGTTCTGCAGACCTGGCATAAACATCTGTAAAAATTCAAGTAAGTGAGGGGACAGAGCTGAGTGTGAAGGTGATGGGAAAAACAGAATGGACTGAAGGTGAATAAATCACCTGAACCAGATGGATGGGTGAGAGGGGAAAGATATAAAAGAGACCTAAGGGGCAACGTTTTCACTCAGAGGGTGGTACGTGTATAGAATGAGCTGCCAGAGGAAGTTGTGGAGGCTGGTACAATTGCAACATTAAAAAGGCATGTGGGTGGGTATATGAATAGGAAGGGTTTGGAGGGATTTGGGCCAGGTGCTGGCAGTTGGGACTAGATTAGATTGGGATATTTGGTCAGCATGAACATGCTATATATCTCTATGATTCTATGACTACATCCCAGAGTTTGAAATAAGATACCTGAAGAGATAGTGGAGGCATTAGTGGTGATCTTTCAGGAATCGCAAGAATCAGGGAGGGTCCCAGAACACTGGAAAATCGCTAATGTGACACCCCTGTTTAAAAAGGGAGTAAGGCAGAAGACAGGAAAATTACAGACCAATTAGCCTAACTTTGGTCATGGGTAAGATACTGAAATCCATGGTGAAGGATGGGATTTCTGAATACTTGGAAATGTATAGTAAAATAGGGCAAAGTCAGTATGGTATCATCAAGGGGAGGTCATGCCTGACAAATCTGCTAGAATTGTTTGAGAAAGTAACAAGCAGTACCAAGGACAGCCAATGGATGTTATATATGTGGAGTTCCAGAAGGCCTTTGACAAGGTGTCACATGGGGAGGCTGTTGAGTAAAATAGAGCCCATGGTGTCAGAGACAAGGTGCTAGCAGGGATAGAAGCTTGGCTGTCTAGCAGAAAGCAACAAGTGGGGATAAAAGGATCATTCTCAGGTTGGCAGCCAGTGACTAGTGGTGTTCCACAAGGATCAGTGTTCGAACCACAACTTTTCAGTTAATGTTAATGATCTAGATGAAAAAACTGAGGGCATTCTGGCTAAGTTTGCAGATGTGGGAAAGTGTGATGTCATGCATTTTGGTTGGAAGACTAGAGGCATGGACTATTTTTTAAATTCAAAAGTCTGAAGTGCAAAGAAACTTGGGGATTCTGGTCCAGGATTCTCTCAAGTTAAACTTGCAGGTTGAGTCAGTAGTTAGGAAGGCAAATGCAATGATGGCATTTATTTGGGAGGACTTGAACATATAAGCAGGGATATACTTCTGAGACTCTATAAGGTTCTGATCAGAACATATTTGAAGTACTGTGCATGTTTTGGGTTCCATATCTCAGGAAGGCTGTACTGGCCCTGCAGCAAGTTCAGAGGAGATTCACAAGAATGGTCCCAGGAATGAAAAGCTTAACATATGAGGAATGTTTGAGGATTCTTTATCTGTACTTGATAGAGTTTAGAAGGATGAGGGGGGGCCTACTTGAAGCTTACAGAATACTGAATGATTTGGACAGAGTGGATGTTGGGAAGATGCTTCCATTGGTAGGAGAGATGAAGACCTGATCTAAA
The DNA here is from genome assembly GCF_047496795.1 of Chiloscyllium punctatum. NCBI lineage: Eukaryota > Metazoa > Chordata > Chondrichthyes > Orectolobiformes > Hemiscylliidae > Chiloscyllium > Chiloscyllium punctatum. The sequence continues at coordinate 79,515,753 of NC_092763.1, forward strand.
TCACCTTTTACAACGGAGATGAGGAGAAACTTCTTCAGCCAGAGAATGTTGAATCTATGGAATTCACTGTCACTAAAGGCTGTGGAGGCCAGGTGATTGAGTATATTTAAGACAGAGACAGACAGGTTCTTACGTATCAAGGGTTATGGGGAGAAAGTAGGAGAATGGAGTTAAACAACTAATCAGACATGATTGAATGGCAGAGCAGACTCAATAGCTGAATGACCGAATTTCAGCTCCTGTGTCTTCAGGTGTTATGATGCTTCAAAACCAAAATATGCCTACCCCGTTTCTTATGTTACATGACATCAGGTTAGTATACCATCCTGGAGGCAAAACTGTGAAATCCCTGGCCAGTTAATACATAGAAAAAGGAAGGATTATTATACTATGTGAAAAAATGGATGTCAAGCAAAGCAATGCTGCAACAATGAAGAGAAATCAGGTTAGAAAAAGAAAAATACAGATCAATAAATGTTGTGTAGCTCCTGGCAAGTTGTTCCCTGTCACTATGGATACTGCAGATTTTATTTCAAGTAATTTGATCTCACGCTGTAAATTTTATCAGCTCTTTTTGTGGGAGAATAGGAAGGCATAGTCCATTAAAAGTGACCAGCATGTGTGTTAGTATAAGGAAGTATAAGGTTTCACAAAAGAGAGATTGCAATTGATCATTAGTTTCCTCTGAGACTCACAACAGGTGGCCAACACTTCAGGTTGATCCATTGAACCTTCACTTATTGTAATAACCATGTCAACACAATCCCTGACAGCTTTTCCATCCCTTAGCCACAGATTGAAAGTTAAGAGACTATGAGAACTTTATATTTACGTGTTGAAACTCATTGAGAAAGGACCAAATCTTTTACTTTCAATGTGTGACAAGAATGCTCGCTTTGTGGCAATGCCGCTGCCGTAGTAATACGAGAGCCCCAGGCTCATTGATCTGGTGCATCAGTTCAAATCCCACCATGGTAGATGATGAGGCATGAATTTGATCGCGTTTCTGAAAAAAACTTAGCTATCAATTGGCACAAAAGCCAGCTAGTTCACTAATTCCCTTTAGGAAAAGCCATCTGCCATCCACACCTGATCTGGGCTACATGTGACTCCAGACTCACACCAAACATTGACTCATGATTGCCATCTGGGCAATTGAGGATGGACAACAAATCATTGCTTAGCCAGTGAACCCCTCATCCAATTAAAAATATGACAAGAGCCTGGGGTAAGGGCTAATGTTAGTATCTTAGACTGCCGAATCACGCTTAATATCACAGAAGCAACTCATGCATAAACTAAAATGACAGATCTCCAGGAAACAGAAGGAATTTACACACTGTTTAAAGAACTTCAATGTTCATCACCAACAGAATTTAGAGAATACGCTGAATTAACTAAAATATATCTTAGTGAACTAACCATGCCTGGATTGTTTATTTTAACTTTCAGTTGTTAACATTTGTTCAATTTTGGCTGAATCAAACCAATTCCTTGACTTAACATCTCAAAGATTGTGGTACCAATAAAGTGTTGCATTGTTGGAGGTACGGTCTTTCAGATGCAATATTTAAATATGGATTTCATCTGTCTTCTGAAGTGATTCTTGTAGCACTACTTCAAGGAAGAGTCATAGGGTTCTTTGTAGTGTTTTGAACAACATTTATCTTTCAACGAACCTAACAAAGACAAATCATCTGCCACAAAGAAAAAAAGTAGGAAAACTTGTGGATGACACATGGAGCTCTGACTTATTTTGTATATGTCAGGACAGCACTTGAATATAATGAACCAATTTATATCCAGCAGTACATTGTGCACAAGCTCTTTCATTCAATATAATCTGTGCACAAAACTCTGAAAAAATGTCTCACCTGGAAGCACACAAGATAAAAGACAAAAAAGCACATATTGTCAAGAATAGTGAACGAAGCAGGAAAATCTCAGTCAAAAATCTCTTCTAAGTGGCATGCAATGATTTCAGATCAATCACCTAAGAGGTTACTGTACAACTGGATTGATGCATTTTTGTTTAGTATTCTCAATAAAAACATTGGATTTAGTCCGAACTTAAAAATGAGGTAACATTATCTACCATAGGGTCAAGCTACTCATAAATGGACTGCCACATTTCTGACATTGTAACTGTGGATAGGGCACAAAATACCATGAAACATCCTGAGGTCACAAAGGGTACCATAAAGATGAAAATATATCTTTCCAGAAAAATATAACTTTATCTTTTGCATCAGAGAGTGGCAGGAGCTGGGTGGAAGTGAAGTCAGAGCACAGAGCCGGTCGGGAAGGTAAGTGATTGTTATTTGAGTGGAGAAGGAACCCAAGACACTACACGTATAGTGTCTCCCACCCTCCCTCCTCCTCTAACCTAAAAAAAAGGACTCAGTTGGCTGGACAGGTAAGCTACTTAGTGTTCTTGTTTTGGAGACTAAGTGTAGAGTTATGGCAGCGCAGGCAATGGAATGTTCCTCCTGCAGGATATTTGAGGTAGGGGTGACCACCGATGCTCCTGCTGGCTTCATCTGCAGGAAGTGCAGACAGCTCCAGCTCCTCACAGACCGTGTTAGGGAACTGGAGCTGGAGTTGGATGAACTGAGGATTATTCGAGAGGCTGAGAGGGTGATTGATGGAAGCTACAGGGACATAGTTACACCAGAGAACAGAGGTAGCTGGGTAACAGTTAGAGGTAGGAAGGGGAGGAAGCAGGCAGTGCAGGGATCCCCTGTGGTCATTCCCCTCAACAACAAATATACCGCTTTGGATACTGTTGGGGGGGAAGGCCTAGCAGGGGTAAGCTGCAGTGACCGGGTCTCTGGCACGAGGTCCAACTCTGAGGCTCAGAAGAGAAAGGGGGAGAGGAGGAGAGCGCTAGTTATAGCAGACTCTCTAGTTAGAGGGACAGACAGGTGGTTCTGTGGACATGGGTGAGACTCTCGTTTGGTTTGTTGCCTCCCGGGTGCCAGGGTCTGAGACGTCTCCGACCATGTCTTCAGAATCCTTGAGGGGGAGGGTGTGCAGCCAGAAGTCGTGGTGCACATTGGCACCAATGACATAGGTAGGAAGAGGGGTGGGGAGGTTATTCAGGAGCTCAGGGAGTTAGGCTGGAAGCTAAAAGCTAGGACGGACAGAGTCATCATCTCTGGGTTGTTGCTGGTGCCACGTGAGAGTGAGGCAAGGAATAGGGAGAGAGTGCAGTTGAACACGTGGCTGCAAGGATGGTGTAGGAGGGAGGGCTTCAGGTATTTGGACAATTGGACTGCGTTCTGGGGAAGGTGGGACCTGTACAAGCAGGACGGGTTGCACCTGAACCAGAAGGGCACCAATATCCTGGAAGGTAGGTTTGCTAGCACTCTTTGGGAGGGGTTAAACTAATTTGGCAGGGGGATGGGATCCGGACTTGTAGTCCAGCAAGTAGGTTAGCTGTTTGTCAGGATGTCCAAGAATGTAGGGAGGCTGTGGAGAAGGTAGCACTGACAGGGAATGCTTGCAGACACAGAGGTGGGTTCAATGGTGTATACTTCAACGCAAGGAGTATCAGAAATAAGATGGGTGAACTTAAGGTGTGGATTGGTATTTGGGACTACGATGTTGTGGCCATCACGGAAACGTGGATAGAAGAGGGACAGGAATGGTTGTTGGAAGTTCCTGTTTACAGATGTTTCAGTAAGATTAGGGAGGGTGGTAAAAAAGGAGGGGGTGTGGCATTGCTAATTAGAAATGGTATAACGGCTGCAGAAAGGCAGTTCGAGGGGGATCTGCCTTTGGAGGTAGTATGGGCTGAAGTCAGAAATAGGAAAGGTGCAGTCACCTTGTTGGGTGTTTACTATAGGCCCCCCAATAGCAGCAGAGATGTGGAGAAACAGATTGGGAAACAGATTTTGGAAAAGTGCAGAAGCCACAGGGTCGTAGTCATGGGCGATTTCAACTTCCCAAATATTGATTGGAAGCTCTTTAGATCAAGTAGATTGGACGGGACGGTGTTTGTGCAGTGTGTCCAGGAAGCTTTTCTAACGCAGTATGTAGATTGTCTCAACAGAGGGGAGGCCATATTGGATTTGGTACTCGGTAACGAACCGGGACAAGTGATGGGCTTGTTAGTGGGTGAACATTTTGGTGATGGTGACCACAATTCTGTGACTTTCACCTTCGTTATGGAGAGAGATAGGTGCGTGCAACAGGGTAGGTTTTACAATTGCGGGAAGGGTAAATACGATGCTGCAAGACAGGATCTGAGGAGCATAAGTTGGGAGCATAGGTTGTCAGGGAAGGATGGCATTGAAATGTGGAACTTTTTCAAGGAACAGATACGACATGTCCTTGATATGTATGTACCGTGTCAGGCAGGAAAGAGATGGTAGTGTGAGGGAACCTTCGTTGACGAGGGAGGTTGACTGTCTAGTAAAGAGAAAGAAGGAGGCTTACATAAGGTTGAGGAAACAAGGTTCAGACAGAGCGTTGGAGCGATACAGGATAGCCAGGAGGGAGCTGAAGAAAGGGATTAGGAGAGCTAAGAGAGAGCGTGCAAAATAACCCCAAGGCCTTTTATGCGTTTGTGAGAAACTTGAGAATGACGAGAACGAGGGTAGGTCCAATCAAGGACAGTAGTGGGAGACTGTGTATTGAGTCGGAAGAGATAGGTGAGGTCTTGAATGAGTACTTTTCTTCAGTATTTACAAATGAGAGGGACCATATTGTTGAAGAGGAGAGTATGAAACAGACTGGTAAGCTAGAGGAGATACTTGTTAGGAAGGAAGATGTGTTGGCCATTTTGAAAAACTTGAGGATAGACAAGTCCCCCTGACCTGATGGGATATATCCCAGGATTATGTGGGAAGCAAGAGAGGAAATTGCAGAGCCATTGGCAATGATCTTTTCCTTTTCACTGTCAACAGGGGTGGTACCAGGGGACTGGAGAGTGGTGAATGTTGTGCCCCTGTTCAAAAAAGGGAATAAGGATAACCCTGGGAATTACAGGCCAGTTGGTCTTACTTCGGTGGTAGGCAAAGTAATGGAAAGGGTACTGAGGGATAGGATTTATGAGTATCTGGAAAGACACTGCTTGATTAGGGACAGCCAGCACGGATTTGTGAGGGGTCGGTCTTGCCTTACAAGTCTTATTGAATTCTTTGAGGAGGTGACCAAGCATGTGGATGAGGGTAGAGCAGTGGATGTAGTGTACATGGATTTTAGTAAGGCATTTGATAAGGTTCCCCATGGTAGGCTTGTGCGGAAAGTCAGGAGGCATGGGATAGTGGGAAATTTGGCCAGTTGGATAGAGAATTGGCTAACCGGTCGAAGGCAGAGAGTGGTGGTAGATGGTAAATATTCAGCCTGGAGCCCAGTTACAAGTGGAGTTCTGCAGGGATCAGTTCTGGGTCCTCTGCTGTTTGTAATGTTTATTAATGACTTGGAAGAGGGAGTCGAAGGGTGGATCAGTAAATTTGGAGACGATACGAAGATTGGTGGAGTTGTGGATAGTGAGGAGGGCTGTTGTCGGCTGCAAAGAGACTTAGATATGATGCAGAGCTGGGTTGAGTGGCAGATGGAGTTCAACCCTGTCAAGTGTGAGGTTGTCCATTTTGGAAGGACAAATAAGAATGCGGAATACAGGGTTAACGGTAGGGTTCTTAGTAAGGTGGAGGAGCAGAGGGATCTTGGGGTCTATGTTCATAGCTCTTTGAAAGTTGCCACTCAGGTGGATAGAGCTTGTAAGAAGGCCTATGGTGTATTAGCGTTCATTAGCAGAGGGATCGAATTCAAGAGTCGTGAGGTGATGTTGCAGTTGTACAGGACTTTGGTTAGGCCACATTTGGAGTACTGTGTGCAGTTCTGGTCGCCTCACTTTAGGAAAGATGTGGAAGCTTTGGAGAGGGTGCAGAGGAGATTTACCAGGATGTTGCCTGGAATGGAGAATAGGTCATACGAGGATAGGTTGAGAGTTCTAGGCCTTTTCTCATTGGAACGGCAAAGGATGAGGGGTGACTTGATAGAGGTTTATAAGATGATCAGGGGAATCGATAGAGTAGATAGTCAGAGACTTTTTCCCCGGGTACAACAGAGTGTTACAAGGGGACATAAATTTAAGTTGAAGGGTGGAAGGTATAGGGGGGATGTCAGGGGTAGGTTCTTTACCCAGAGAGTGGTGGGGGCATGGAATGCGCTGCCTGTGGGAGAGGCAGAGTCAGAATCATTGGTTACCTTTAAGCGGCAATTGGATAGGTACATGGATGGGTGCTTAAGCTAGGACAAATGTTCGGCACAACATCGTGGGCCGAAGGGCCTGTTCTGTGCTGTATTGTTCTATGTTCTATGTATTTAAATAAACTGTGTTTTGCTTAACGTCGAATACCTTGACCAGTTGCATTGCATCTGGAACACCACGCTCCACATCTACCTTTAAAATAAGAAAAGGTTAGGGTAGAGGCTACCTTCTTAGAATATATTGAGGGGACCTGATCAGATCATTAACATATGCTTGAAGGTAAATCATGTCCTGTGACTTGAACCAAGGTTTGTAGGCCTTGTAACCTTAAGATTAAACACATAACTGTCCGAACAAAATATGTTTGATGTGAATTGCAGTCATCAATTATCAAAAACGTTTTGACAACAAAAAAAATGAAGGTCAAACTTTCAGAATATTCAAAAATTACAAATTAGATTGCAAATGGAGGCATAGATTAGCATTGATTCTCATTGAGTACATTCTGATTTATTTGCCTCTGTTGAATATTAAATGACATACTTGCTGGAAAATTAAAAGGAAATGTGAATATGATAGGACTCAGTACAAAACTTCTTTTCTGCATTTTGATTCCTCTCTTTGACCTTCAGAATGAAGCAGACATCTCCCGATCAAGTTTCCTTCTGACGAGCCCCAGGGATATGTTACATTTCGCCTGTGGTATTGTAGATGAATTATTTAAATATTTCCAGCATACTTTATTCCAAGAACAGATGCAAAAAGGATCAGCTTGAGTCATCACAATGTGTAAAGAAGACTTTGACCTGCTGGAAAAACTAAAATTTGAATGAGAATAAAGTTCTGTGGACAAGTTTTAAAACAAACAGAGATTGCTGGAGAAACTTGGTAGGTCTGGCAGCATTTGTGGAAAGGGAAACAGAGCTAATGTTTCAAGTTTGATAACCCTTATAATACCATGTGGAATCACTAACTAATCTTCCTCTGAAGAATACGAGTTCTCCTAGTAACAGGCAATAGACTGTCCAGCTGGAATTCATCACCTGACTCCCTTATAAAGCAGATCACTCCATTTCGATTTAGTCCCCTCCTTCTCTCCCTTCACATTTTACTGGAAACATTATTGTTAAGAAGGCTTTATTTGTTAGTTTTCAGTTGGTCACATGAGTGTTTTCCTGGTGAAAAAAATGATAATAAAGTATATACACAATGGCATCTTTGTTACTGTTAAAAAGAAAGGTACACACAGCCATGGGTGATTTGGGGAAAAAAATATAAACATTAGTAACAAAAAAAGAAAACAAAATAAAGCAGACTGTAAAGGCCCTTTTGTAGAGCAGAGGCAGTGACACTACCTTTGAACCGGGAGGCCCCAGCTTCAAGTCCCACCTGCTGTAGGGGTGTGTAATAACATCTCTGAACAAGTTGATTAGAAATAAAAGGTTACAAAAATAAAGCAGACCCTAGGAAGCAGCCCTTGTGATGCACTGGTAGTGTCCCTACCCCTGACAGGGAGGCCCTGGTTCAAATCCTACCTACTCTAGAAGTATTCAATAACAACTCTGAACAAGCTGATTTTAATAAAATAAGGCAGACCTACTCTGCAATTACATTTGTGCCCAGGTGTCATTGTAGAAGGAGTTCACAGTGTTCATCTGTCCTCTCGATGCCTTTGAAGAGAAGTCAGCACTATGGGGGATACACTGTCCTATTTCCCCATCTGACTCCATTTCGATTTAGTCCCTTCCCACTCTCCCTAATTCCCCTCACCTTTCATGGTTTGTATTGTCGATGCTGGCCTTTGCTGGCAAATATTCAGTTGGCTATCTGGATGTTTTACTGCTGGTGGTCAGTAGGTTAAAGAAAATCACAGTGATTTTGATGGTGAGAAGGGTGTTCAGTTTTTGTGTGAAAACACTTCTGGGTAGACTTGAAAAGAAAAAGAGGAAAACAGATCCAGAACTCTCTGTCCGTCCTGTGCTGCAACTAGCCAATGTTTACCACACGTAGTGGCTCTCTTATCGCGTTCAGTAATCAAGGCATCTTTGTTACTGTTAAAAAGAAAGGTACACACAGCCATGGGTGATTTTGGGAAAAAAATATAAACATTAGTAACAAAAAAAAACAAAATAAAGCAGACCGTAAAGGCCCTCTTGTAGAGCAGAGGCAGTGACACTACCTTTGAACCGGGAGGCCCCAGCTTCAAGTCCCTTCCATTTGCGCTTCCTGACCTGTCACATCTGGTATTGCTCTTCTTCAGAACAAGTCATGCTAAACTTGAAACATTAACCGGATAAATTTATTTGGTGTTGCCCAAAACCACAGAGAGATTGCCATTTAAAGTGGGTTCATAGAAGACCCCACTGTGAAAACAAAAGCTTACATTCATACAGTGCCTTTCACAACTTCAGGAGGGTCCCAAGTCTCCTTAAAGCCATGAGTTACCTTTCTAATCAACATGATCAGCGATGTTATTACACACTGTTGGAGCAGGTGGGACTTGAACTGAGGTAGGGGCACTACCACTGCAACACAAGTGCTATTGGATCAATGCTGAAGTAATTTCTGTAATGCCCGAAAATGTGCCATTCAGTTTGTGCACAGCAAAGTTACTGAAATACCTGCGTAACAATCTGTTTGAATGTAGTGCAGTTGCTGTCATATTGCAGGAAATAATGTAAGCACAGCAAGATCCCATAAACAGCATCAGTCAGCTAACCTGTTCTCCTGAGGTTAATTGCAGCACAAGTACTGGGCAGGGCATTCCTTGTTTTTCTTCAAAATAGTGGCAGGGTTATTTTCCACCCACCTGAACTGATTCAGGACTGTTATTTAATGGACTATATACAGACACAGCAAAATTGACAATGAAACCCTCCTTTAAATTTTTCAACTTTTCAACATCACCATCAGCCGAATTGACTTGTTCAAGTCAGTTTTGGGGCTTGTATGTATGTAGTAGAAAAAAGGATACAACCCATTGAGTCTCAATTTCAAAAGACACTTGCTTGATGCTGATGCTGATGCTGATAAAGACATGTCACAGTTCTGAATATAAACTTCAAGTGGAACATTATATTAAATTCAGTGCGGCACCAGAGGAAGAAATATTATGGCTTTCAAGTACCGAACCAGCAGAATGATGGCGAGTCTAAAATGCAAGTTATAAGAAACTCTCAATCATATTTTGTTTTTTGTTTTGCTAAATTATGAGTGGATTGTATCATCTCAAATTTTAATCCTTTCAGTTTAGAATTGGGTTAGCTAGAGTTTCAGAAATCTCTCACAAACTGTTTTGATTTAAGAATCAAAAGAACTGCGAGCAGTATAAATGGGGTGACATGGTGGCCCAGTGGTTAGCACTGCTGTCTGGCAGCACCAGGCTTCCAGGTTCGTTTCCAGCCTCAGGCAACTGTGTGTGGAGTTTACACATTCTTCCTGTGTCTGCAGGGTTTCCTCCCACAGTTCAAAGATGTGCAGGTTAGGTGCATTTGTCAGAGGGAAATGGGTTACTCTTCGGAGGGTCGATGTGGACTTGTTGGGCCGAAGGGCCTGTTTCCACACTGTAGGGAGTCTAATCTTAACAATAAGCCTGTATTCCTGATGAAGGGCTTTTGCCCGAAACGTCGATTTTACTGCTCCTTGGATGCTGCCTGAATTGCTGTGCTCTTCCAGCACCACTAATCCAGCATCTGCAGTCATTGTTTTTACCTACCTTAACAATAAACCTGTTGGACTCTAACCTGGTGTCATGTGATTTCTGACTTTGTTCGCCCTAGTCCAACACTAGCACCTCCACATCACGAGAAACATAAATACAAATTGCTGGAAAAGCTCTGCAGATCTGGAAGCATCTGTTGGTGAGAAATCGGGCCCAAACATCATCTCTGATTATTCTCCACAAATGCCGCCAGCTCTGCTGAGCTTTTCAGCAGTTTCTGTTTTCGTTCTGATTCAGGCTTCATTCAAAGAGAAGGTAGTGCTGATGAGCTACGGCAGGATCCAGGAACACACGGGGCCATTCGAGGGTAGCATCATCATTGTCACAAACTTCAACAACATGGAATAACAATATCACCACACCATTGGATCATTGGTTATTCCTTTGGTCACTGGCATTGCTGCTGTCTCTTTCCACTTGTTTCAGAAGCTTGGATCAATGAAGAGAGTACAACTCGCATTGTGCGTGAGCAAATGCACATACTGCATTAAGGAACCAAGAAATCTTGTAAAAGTCTTGCAGGGTTTGCTGATTTGATCCTCAGCCAGAAAGAAGCAGACAGAGCAACTCGGTTGATTAAGCATTTGCCATAGAACGTTGTTTAGTAACATCCCAAGGATTGGGAAAACCCAGTAGCACAAAAGGTTGAGTAAAATTATAATTGTTCAACTCTCATGGCATTTCTGAACTGACGTCTGACTCATTCCATCTGGCTACAGCTCCACAGAACAATGCACAAGTTTGATTGCTTTATTAAAAGGGACCCTGCCTGTTGGATAATTAGAAAAAAAAGTTTCAGACATGAGGAACAACTCTTCAGTCACCTTTCTTTTCTTCGTGCTCCATGAATGGAGGATTTGAGCTGTAACGAGAGGCTGAATAGGCTGGGGCTATTTTCCCTGGAGTGTCGGAGGCTGAGGGGTGACCTTATCAAAGTTTATAAAATCATGAGGGGCATTGATAGGGTGAATATGCAAGGTCTTTTCCTCAGGGTAGTGGGGTCCAAAACTAGAGGAGCAAATGTTTAAGGTCAGAGGGAGTAGATTTGAAAGGGACCTAAAGAGCGACTTTTTCACGCAGAGTGTGGTGCCAGAGGAAGTGATGGAGACTGGTAACATTACAATGTTTACAAGGCATCTGGATGGTTATGTGAATAGAAAGAGTTTAGAGGGATATGAGCCAAAAGATGGCTAATGGGACTAGATTAATCTAGGACATCTGGTTGACATGGATGCGTTGGACTGAAGAGTCTGTACATCTCTGAGTCCATGAATGGTTCAACCATGCTGCATCTATCTCCTCTCTGACACTCATCTCTACGAGGTCAGAGTGATTTCTGTCCCAGCATTTTGAACAGAAAAGACCACCATCTAAGGTCCTTTTGCTGAAGTACAATGGGGCTTTGTTCGGTTGTCAGACCATCTCATTGCCTCAAGTGTAAACGTATGTAACTAGTAAAAAGTAACAAGTAAGAAATATCTTCGCCATTTGCATATGCAGGGAATGACAGATCCATGGTTTGTTTTCCTTAATATGAAAGATTGTGCAGAATTGCTTCCGTAGCTGTGTGTGTGTGTGTGTATAAAAAGATTTTTTGAATGAATAAAGTTAATATTTGCAATTAATAAAAAAATGAAAAGAAAGCTTAGTTTGTTAGGAAGTCTTAGCCTGCAGGATGGTATTTAAAAACTCTGCTGGTAAAACAGAAAGTGAAATAAATAACTGCAGTGCAAAGGCACCATCTTGAACCATGACCTGAAAGCACAACGATGTTTCTGGAAAATAATTTCTTCAACTCAGAGCTTCCATAATTGCATTCTTCAATTATTTTGCTTTTTTTTCTCATTACTAGCAAAAACTGGATTATCTAATCAAAGTCAGCAAACTAGTTGGTGCTGTTATGACTATAAAAGGTAAGCACAAGGTAGGAGGACACAGAAATGTGGATACTTTGAGAATAAAAGATGCTTGTTTCAAGAGTTCCATGGGTTGCCTGAGATCTTCCCTTTTTGATCTCTTCTTAACTAATTGTTCACACCCACAGACAGAAATAAACTGGTGAGCAGAGCAGTACTGATGATTGTTGTGATGTCTTTAACTGTCTAAAATGGTGAATTAGAGAATGTCCTTACCTGGTATGTATACATGCTGCCATTCAAGGCATTCATTAACTCCATCAGAGGAGACTAGTGGTCTGAAATATCTGCACAAAGACAGGGTCCCATTACCAGGTCACCCTTTATTTATTAGTGCACAGTATGCTTGCTTTGCCAGTCAGCTCGGAGTCAGACCTCAGCTGAGGAGATTCTAATCTCCTGTTTATATTGAATCAAAAGGTGTGTGCTGGAAAAGCACAGCTGGTCAGGCAGCATCCGAGGAGTATGAGAGTCAACATTTCAAGCATACACTTGTGGGGGCCCAAGCGGGCTGAGAGATAAATGGAAGGGAGGTGAGCCTGGGGGAAGGTAGCTCAGAATGTGATAGGTAGATGAAGGTCGGGGGTGATGGTGATAGGTCAGAGCAGGGGTGGAGTGGATAGGTGGGAAGGATGATGGACAGGTAGGACAGTTCAAGAGGGTGATGCCAAGTTGGATCTGGGAGAAGGTAGTGGGAAGGGAGATCAAGAAACTGATGAAATCTACATTGATCCTGTGTGGTTGGAGGGTCCCAAGGCAGAAGATGAGGTATTCTTCCTTCAGGTGGTGAGAATTTGGTGATGGAGGAGGCCCAGGACTTGTATGTCCTTGGCAAAATGGGAGGGGGAAGTTGAAGTGTTTGGCCACAGGGCAGTGGGGTTGGTTGGTGCAGGTACCCCAGAGAAGCTCTCTGAAACATTTCATGAGTTAGTGTCCTGTCTCCCCAGTGTAGAGGAGGCCAACAGAGAGCAACAGACACAGTGAATGAGGGGGTCAGTCCTCACTTTCTCCTGGTTACAGTGGTCTGGCAAGGCTTTCCTAATTGGCCCAGTTTAACAATTCCAATTAAGGACCTTGCAGTCAATGACATCCACCTGGTCCCAATCACTACAGAGTCAAAGGTGGAATTTATGCAGTTGGAGGCAATTTCTTGACTTGGCTTGGAAATTGTTTGAACATTAGGAGTGAAATACTATTTGAATCTCCAATTGACAGATGTGAGTAGTTGTATCTTGCAAGGGGTTAGTGCCTCAAATATCCTGTGGATTTATTCGCAGTTTGGATATTGAAACAGAAAGTAAGGTCTCCAAATTTGTCAGCAGCACTTGATAAGCAAAAAAGAATGAAGCACAGAATTGTAAAGCATTATTGAAGAACAAAATAAAACTACCTGAGATAGATTTCAGTATATGTAACTGTGCCTAAAAAGAGCAAACTCGGTACAGTAAAGTCCCATAATTAGCATCTTCACCATTTGTGATGCTGCTTGCCAGTGAAACCTTAAGTGGATTTCCAGAAGGCATTCAACAATGTACCTTACAAAAGGTTAAGGTATAAGAGAGGAGCCCAGGAGGTTGGAGGTAGTATACTGGCACGGAGAGAGGATTGCCAAATAAGCAGGAAACAATAGGGGTTCTTTTTCAAGTTGGTAAACTGTGACCATTAGGGTTCCAAAATAATGAGTGCTGGGATCATGACTGCTCACAATCTATATTACAATTTGGAAAAAGGAAGCCTGTACCATACTGGACACAATTTGCAGATGATACAAAAATTTGTGGAAATTCATGTTGTGAGAGGGATACCAACAGTTTGTTGAGAGATATTGATAAGTTAAGTAAGTGGATAAAAACTGGGCAAATATGGAGTCTGAAGTGAGAAAATGTGAGACTGTTCATTTTAGAAGAAAGAACAAAAGAACAGAATATTATTTAAATGGAGAAAAACTGCAGAAAGCAGCAAAAGAGAAGGATTTTGAGAGTGCATATGCATGAAACACAGAACACTAGCACACAAATGCAGCAGATATTCAGGAAGGGTAATAGAATGATGGTCCTTGTGTCAAGTGTATTAGAGTATAAGAGTCGGGAAGTCTGACTGCAGCTGCACAAGGTGCTAGTCAGACTACATCTGGAGTACTGTGAGCATTTTTGGTTCCCTTATTGAAAGAAGATAACATTGAAGATGATTCAGAGAAGGTTCACCAGGATGATCCCTGGTATTGTCAGTAGTGGAATGTCCCTTTCAAATAAAGTAACAGCTCTTTTGGGACACTGAAAGCAATATTGGCCAACTGAATGTCATGCTGGGACAACAGACCAACTGAACAGTATGCTGGGATAACAGGCCAATCTGAACTGCATGTTGGGAATTGGGTTAGGTCAGACAGGTATATAGACCAATTACCTTGATTGATTAGATTGCACAAATTTTAATGAAACAGTGGAACTGGCATACTCATTTAGGAAACTTGCAGCATTCCCTATTAAACTGAATCAAGCCAGACAGATATTGCAAGCCATTCACCTTGATTGACTATTGAATGCTTTACTGCAAGGTTTTGGGTAGAACAATAGATTTGAGTTTCAATAGAACTGTATTTGAGACAGCTCGGCTCCCAGGGTCAACACAATCAATAGAGGAAATCTAAAACTGTCTTTTGTAACACCCTTCCTGAAATAGAAACTCAATTTCAATTATGCTAGTTACACTTTTACATCAAGCTATTGCTAACCTCATACTCAGAAATGACTGGATAACTAGTTAAAAGTTAAAAGTACTTCCAAATAGACCTATTGGTCTGTAACCTGGTGTTGTGTGATTTTTAATTTAGTTAAAAGGAGCCACTTAAATCAAAGGGAACACACACACACACACACATCAGGACTAAGAAGCATAAACCTTGGGAGCAGGAAGAGTAGCTTCTGCCCAGCTGTATTCGGGGTAGAATACACTTTTTAACATCTTGCGCTCCTGAAGCAGATTTTAAACTCGCGTGTGGTCATCGGCATTTAAGAACCACACGGTTGCTCGGCATATTAGAAAGAAAGACTGGTTTTATAAAGTTGTATAGATATCTATCTTGTGTTTCAAAGATAATAAATCACATTTCAAGGTAAACCACTTTTCATTATGAGTATAAAACAAGTCCCACTACATTAATTAGTAGATCAGACCATACGGAAATGATGGTTACAATATGATGGGATTGTCTTATGAGCAAAGGCTAAAAGGATTGGGTGAAAGTGAGTACTGCAGATGCTGGAGATTAGAATCGAGAGTGTGGTGCTGGAAAAGCACAGCAGGTCTGGCAGCATCTGAGAAGCAGGAGAATTGACGTTTTGGGCATTCCTGATGAAAGGCTTTTGCCTGAAATGTTGATTCTCCAGCTCCTCGGATGCTGCCTGACCTGCTGTGCTTTTTCAGTACCATACTCTTGACTAAAAAGATTGGGTCTCTACTCACTGTAGTTTAGAAGAATGAGAGGTGATCTCATTGAAACATTTAGGAATCTTAAGGGGCCTGACAGGGTTAATGCTGAGAGGATGGTTCCCCTCAGGGGAGAGTCTAGGGTATAGTCTCAGATTACAGAGGCACCAATTTAAGACTAAGATGAGGAGGAATTTATTCTCTCAGAGGGTTGTGAGTCTTTGGAACTCCTTGCCATAGAGACCTGTGGGGGTAGAATCCTTTGGTATATTTATGGCTGTGATAAGTAAATTATTGATCAGTCGGAGAATCAAGGGTTATGGGGAAAGGGCAGTAAAGTGGATGTGAGGGATGTATGATCAGCCATGTCCCATAAATGGCAGAGCAGGCTTGAGTGGCCAAATGGTCTACTCCTGTTCATATTTCATCTGCTCTAATTCTGTGCACCATATTCTCCATTAGGGCATCAATGCTTACTTTCCATGTTCTGGTGGAGCAAAAAATTGACAAAAAAACATAAATTTAAGAATTATATCAGGAATTGAAAAAAATGAAGACATTTAAAGTTGGACATTATATGTCCCTCATGGGTGTGCAATGGCTTTGGAGAGGGATCCTTTCTAATCCATTGTCATTAATCTTTCCTTTCTGGGGACTGACCTCCTCTCCTGTGATTTTCTGCCAGTAGAAATCGATGTAATGATAATGTCATGTTCCTACGACTGGAAAGCATACATTTCACATACATCAGTTGCCATACTGAAGAAGGATTTTGACACACTGGCCTTCATCAGTCAGGGAATTGAGTAAAGAAGTTGGGAAGTTCTGTTGCAGTTGTACAGGACCTTGGTGAGGCTGCACTTGGCGTATTGTGTTCAATTTTGGTCACCTTGCTCCAGGAAGTTAAAAATCACACAACACCAGGTTATAGTCTAACAGGTTTATTTGGAAACACTAGCTTTCGAGACACTGCCTCTTCATCAGGTGGTTGTGAAACATAACCATACAACATAGAATTTACTGCCAAAAGGTTACATTGTCATGGAGTTGTAATGATATATTAAACAACTTTAGTTTAATTTATCTTTACAAAATTTGTTTAATATATCATTACAACTCCATGACACTGTAATCCTTTTGCCATAAATTCTGTGTCATATGGTCATGTTCCACAACCATCTGAAGAAGAGGCTGTGCCTTAAAAGCTAGTGCTTCCAAATAAACCTGTTGGACTATAACCTGGTATTGTGAGATTTTTAACTTTGTCCACCCCAGTCAAAACCGGCACTTCCAAATCATTGCTGTAGGAAGCATATTATTAGACTGGAAGGAATGCAGACAAAATTTGCAAGGATGTTACAAGAATGGGATGAGTTGAAGGGAGAGGTTGGACAAGCAGGACTTCTTTCTTTAGAGCGAAGGAGACTGAGGAGAGATTGTATAGAAACGTATAAGATCTTGCGAGGCATAGGGTGAATGCACTCAGTCTTTTCCCCAGTGTTGGGGAATCAGGTACCAGAGGGCATTAGTTTAAGGTTAGGGGGAAAAAATAGAAGGGAACCTGAGGAGCAATGGTTTTTCACAGAGGGTGGTACACATAAGGAAAGAGTTGCCAGCAGAAGTGGTTGAGGGAGGTACAATTTAAAAGGCATTTGGACAAATAAATAGATAGGAAAGGATTAGAAGGATATTGGCCAAGTGCAGGGTAGTGGAGTTAGTGTAGATGGGCATTTTGGTCGGCATGGACCAGTCTGGGCCGAAGGGCCTGTCTCCATGCTGCAGGACTCTATGACTCTGTGACTCTATATGTCCACATCATTGTAATTTGTGATTTGTATTTAGGTGCACTGTATAGTATTGTATCTTATTGCATGCTTGTGCATTAGTATGGGTGAGCGTGGCACCATTAATTAAAAGTGAATGAACAAGTCACTAAACGACCTAGAAAAGTAATGATACCAACTGAAAAAGTGACAATGCTGAACAGATTGAGAAATAGCACTTGTGCCATTGGGTTGACCATGAAATACTCTGTTAATTAATTCACAATTAGATACACTCGACATTCTGAAGATAAAATAAGTGCCGATGTTAGTGTCTCTTGTAGTCATACTACTAGAGTGACCTTTGAAAGTAAAGGAAATCCACTTTTGGAAGAAATGGCAGAGCTATTAAATGTGCACATTGAGCAGAAGCATCAAAAACAGATCTCCGTTAATGGTCCAATTATTCAAAGCAAAGTGCTCAGAATTGCCTCAGCACTGCAGAGTGGTAAGGAGGGCAGTCCTGCTGGTGATAATGCAAGATTAAGTGCTGAAAAGCTCTTTCACTGGCCGGAGTATTTTCTGCCTGCACAGGATGGTTTAATCACTTGAAGAGTCAATATGAAGAGGCAAGGGGAGAGCTGCTAAATGGGGTTCAATAAATTGACAGCTGACCCCATGCAATCAGCCAAAAATATATTTTTTTAAGTGACAGGCTTCATTGCTGTCACGGAAGGAAGAATTGTTAGTTGCAAAACAATCAACACTGCAGTTGCTCCCTGCTGTAAATGGCACAAACTTTAACACAGACTGAAACAGTGAAAAATTATGTTTTATTAACTGTCACCTCCCTCCCATCACCTGCAATCTCTACCTTCAACTTCAAGCAAGTCCCCATCAACTTCACCTCCAAGCTTAAAGCGTTCCATTGAATAGCTCTACAATAAAAGCCAGCTTAAAATAATTTTATATATTTTTATATTATATATACACATTATTTTCAAATTATATATGTATTTATTTATTTCCTTCTTCAGCAAACTCTACATTTAACAAAACAATATTGTTTCTCCTGAATTTTACAGAATTTTCAATGTGTACATTCCATACTAAAAGTTTGGGTGGTTGGAGGCTACCTAATTACCTACCAATATAAAACCTGCTCGCAGTTCATGAATTTGCTATTTGTGAGACTTTGTGGGAATCTATCCCTGCTCACTGGGATAGATTCCCACAAAATCTCGCAAATAGCAAATTCATGAACTGCGATGAGGTTTTATATTGGGAGATAATTAGGAATTTACGGTATTAGGTAATTACAGTATTACAATTACGTAATTACAGTATTTCAAAAATCATGAAAATCCAGCAAATGTTGAGGCCCAAACTTGCTTCATGGTCCAAGTGCACAAACCATTACATAATCATAAATAGGGTTCAGGAAATCGTCAAAAATGCTGAAGGAAAGCTGAACTTCAAATCAAGAGGTTTGGAAAAGGAATAGGAGTGAAAGTTATATCAAACCAGAAGTATAGTGAACAGTTCTAGGCAAAATCCCTTATGAACTATATCCTGCCTTTGAGTGATTGCAGCCGAGATTAATCAGATTGATAGCTACATTCCAATAGTTCTGCTGCAAGGAGAAATTAGGGGTGTATTCCTGGAAGTTAGAATGTTAAGAGGTAACTTGGTCAAGGTTTTCAAGATATTAAGGGAAACAGATCAGCCAATAGAGAAAAAAAAAGTGGTTGGGAAGTCCAGACTAAAGACCATAAGCTAAAGCTGACAACCAAGCAATACAAACATGGAATTTGAAAATGCTTCTACATACAATACGTGGAAGAAGTTTGGAACTGTCTTCTACAAATGGCAATTGATGATAGATCCATGCTGTTCCACAACCAAAAGATCAGATCTAAGCTCTGTAGTCCTTCCTCATCTAGTCGTGAGCAGTGGTACACAATTAAACAACCCACTGGAGAAGGGAGCTCCTCAGAAATCCCCATTCTCAATGATAGGGAGTCCAGCACATCAGTGCAAAAGATCAGGCTAAAGTTTTAGCAACAATCCTTAGCTAGAATCTCTACACTGCGGAAACCGACCACTCAGCCCAACAAGACCACACCAACCCCCCGAAGCACATCCTACCCAGACCCATTCCATTACTCTATCCCTGTAACATTGCATTTCCCATGGCTAGCATACCTAACCTACACATCCCTGAACACTATAGGCAATTCAGCATGGCCAATTCACCTTACCTGCATATCTTTGGGCTGTGGGATTAAACAGGAGCACTCGGAGGAAACCCACACAGAAACAGGGAGAATGTGCAAACTCCACACAGTCAGTCACTCAATGGTGGAAACCAGGTCCCTGATGCTATGAGGCAGCAGTGCTAACCACTGAGCCACCGTGGCACCCATTAAATTTCAAGTGGATGATCCATCTCAGCCACCTCAGTAGTCACCAGCATTACAGATGTAGGTCTATGACCAATTTGATTCACTCCCCATAATAATAAGAAATGGTTGGATGCACTGGATAATGCAAAGGCTATGGTCCCCGACATTCAGTAATAGTACCGAAGACTTGTGTCCCAATACTTTCTGATCCCAAGCCAAGCTTTTCGTGCAGTTGCAATGCTGGCATCTACCTGACAATGAAAAATTGTCCAGGTATGCCCTGAACACAAAAGCAGGACAAATCCAAACCAGCCAATTACAGCACCAGCAGCCAACTTTCGAACATCAGTAAAGTGATGGAAGGTGTCATTAACAGTGCTATCAAGCAGCATCTGCTCAGTAATAACCTGCTCAGTGGCCCCAGTTTGGGTTCCACCAGGGCCACTCAGCTTCTGACCTCATTGGTTCAAACATGGACAATAGAGCTGAATTGTAGAGGGGAGATGACAGAGACAAAACTTGACATCGCTCGCATCAACAGGCCACATTTGATTGAGTTTAGCATCAAGCAGCTCGAGTAAAACTGTTGGAGTCATGTTAGATATAACAATCTAAGCTTTCTTACAGTTTTCCATTCCAGACTTTTTAAAATTGTTCTCCCTGGTCTGGCAGATCTAAGCTTCTAATCAAGATATACTGTTGTTAATTCTGTGCTTTTGTTATTGCTTTAGGTGCATGGATGTATCCCTGATCCTGTGTGAAAGTTGGTGAAATCTTAAGCACTTTGATTGTAGAAATGTTTCTTCCCTCTTCTATTCAGATTGCTTGGATCTTTTGCACTTCTAATGTTATCCTCACTTTAGGTGGCACCAAGCACTGCTGGTAACATGCTGGAAGTGATGTCTGCAGCTGGCACTAAGTTCTACAGGGATCTTCCTTTGGTCGGGTTGAAACCACCAACCCTTCTTAAGGTACTCATCTTAATGCTTTCTGTTATGAAGTTGTTAATGACTAACATCTAATACATTTGCAGAGCAGGCTCGTGCTGTGTTGACAAATTAGTTTGTTACATAATGAAAAAACAACTTTTTTTTTGTTCACTCATGAGATGAGAACATTGCAAGCTGGGCAGAATTTATTGCCTATCCATAATTGCTCAGATTGCAGTTCAGAGTCAACCACATTGCTGTGGGTATGGAGTCACATGGAGGCCAGGCCAGGTCAGAATGGCATTTCATTCCCTAAAGGACATCAGTGAAGCAGATGGGTTTTCTCCTCCAACAATGAACTCATAGTCATCATTAGACCCTTACTTCCAGATTTATGTTTGTTACGACAAGGGGCAAACCTTCGTGCTTTATTAAAACCAGCAGCACAGAAAAGATTTATCCTGTGCAGTAATCTGTGAAAATTCAAGAGGCCAAGAACTATTTAAAATAAAAATTAACAACTTTATTTCTTAATGTATAACAGAGAATAATTAACCAACAACAATTACAACTCCTTCCTCAACCCATCTTTTACCTTCCCCTTCTACAATACTGGTTGGTTAAAAATCCCGATTAAGATTTACAAAACAAAACTTCCTATCTCAAAACCAGGCAGCTTTCAGCTTTCTCTGTATTCCTGTCTTCTTTTCTTCTTCTTAGGGACTCTGTTACACAGGTTACTGACTGATAAAGGTACCTTTGAGAGAGCTATTTTTTGGGCAGTCATTTTACTGCTGGTGGCTTGGCAGTTCTCCTCTCAACTATTTAATGTTATATGCCAAAAGCATCAGATTGTGTCATTGGTTTTTAGGATTGTCAATATACTAAATTCAAAGTAGATTGGAATTTGGTATTTTTCAGGGAATAACTTAAACTGATTGGCCCAATTTGAATTTGTTCTGTCCTTTCCAGGCAACCAGCCAATCTAGCGTTTGACCAGGTGTTACATTGTTACCTTATTAAGAACATTTTGTGCTGCCTGGAAGTTCTACCAGCTTTTAACTCTCTTAAAGGTAGAGTGCACCCACATCTTCATTACACGATGAATTCAAATTCCACCATCTGCCAAGGTGGAATTCGAACCCAGGTCTCCAGCTAACAGTCTGACAAAATTACCATGAAGCCATTGCCTCTTGCATTAACTTAAACTGGTTAAGCCCATCAACACTAATCAAGAGACATTGTTATTTTCTAGAGAAAATAATTAGTTCAATGTTACATGACTGTAGACTTTTGAGTTGACACATAACTAACCACAAACTAGAGCTGACTAATTCCTTCTACAGATAGTTATTTACATATCAGAGCCAATCCAAAGAGTCTGAGTTAACCTTTTCAGACCAAACCTCCTGGTACAGAACAGGCATGTAGAGTAGCAGATGGAGTGCCAAGCAAGCAGACTGTTTTGTTTTGGTTTGAGTCAAGTTTCTTGAGTATTCTTGAAGCTGCCTTCATGCAGGAAAATTGAGAGGTTTTCTTTTATCTCTTCCTGGCATGAGGGAATCATTGGCAAGCCATTTATTACCCATTCACGATTACCTTTGAAATGTTCTTGGGGTCAGGAGGAGAATTGTTTACTTCAGAAAGTACAGCTTCTGATGCTGTTTTTGAAGCAGTTGAACATAGAACATAGAACATAGAAGAATACAGCGCAGTACAGGCCCTTTGGCCCTCGATGTTGCACCGATCCAAGCCCACCTAACCTACACTAGCCCACTATCCTCCATATGCCTATCCAATGCCCATTTAAATGCCCATAAAGAGGGAGAGTCCATCACTGCTACTGGCATTCCATGAACTCACGACTCGTTGAGTAAAGAATCTACCCCTAACATCTGTCCTATACCTACCACCCCTTAATTTAAAGCTATGCCTCCTCGTAATAGCTGACTCCATACGTGGAAAAAGGTTCTCATGGTCAACCCTATCTAAACCCCTAATCATCTTGTACACCTCGATCAAGTCACCCCTAAACCTTCTTTTCTCCAATGAAAACAGCCCCAAGTGCCTCAGCCTTTCCTCATACGATCTTCCTACCATACCAGGCAACATTCTGGTAAAACTCTTCTGCACCCGTTCCAGTGCCTCCACATCCTTCCTAAACTGCACACAATACTCCAGATGCGGCCGTGCCAGAGTCTTATCAACTGCAACATGACCTCAGGACTCCGGAAGTCAATTCCTCTACCAATAAAAGCCAGTACGCCATATGCCTTCTTCACAGCACTATTTACCTGGGTGGCAACTTTCAGAGATCTGTGTACATGGACACCAAGATCTCTCTGCTCATCTACACTACCAAGTATCCGACCATTAGACCATTAGCCCAGTACCCCATCTTTTTGTTACTCTTACCAAAGTGAATCACCTCAAACTTAGCTACATTGAACTCCATTTGCCACCTTTCTGCCCAGCTCTGCAGCTTATCTATATCCCGCTGTAACCTGACACATCCTTCCTCACTGTCAACAACTCCACCAACTTTCGTATCATCCGCAAACTTGCTCACCTAACCTTCTAGCCCCTCCTCCAGGTCATTTATAAAAAGGACAAACAACAATGGTCCCAAAACAGATCCTTGCGGAACAGCGCTCGTAACTGCACTCCAAGATGAACCTTTACCATCAACTACTACCCTCTGTCTTCTTCCAGCCAGCCAATTCCTAATCCAAACCTCCAACTCACCCTCAATGCCATACCTCCATATTTTTTGCAGTAGCCTTCCATGGGGAACCTTATCAAACGCCTTACTAAAATCCATATACACCACATCTACCACTTTCCCCTCGTCCACCTCCTTAGTCACTTTCTCAAAGAATTCAATAAGGTTTGTGAGGCACGACCTGCCCTTCACAAAACCATGCTGACTATCCTTGGTCACATTATTCCTATCCAGATGTTCATAAATCCTATCCCTTACAATTCTCTCTAAGACTTTGCCCACAACAGAAGTGAGAGTCACTGGCCTATAGTTACTCGGGTTATCCCTACTCCCCTTCTTGAACAAGGGAACCACATTTGCTATCCTCCAGTCTTCTGGCACTATTCCTGTAGACAACGAGGACATAAAAATCAAGGCCAATGGCTCTGCAATCTCCTCCCTTGCTTCCCAGAGAATCCTAGGATAAATGCCATCAGGCCCAGGGGACTTATCTATTTTCACCCTTTCCAGAATTTCCAACACCTCTTCCCTACATACCTCAAAGTCGTCCATTCTAATTACTTGTGACTCAGTATTCACATCGGCAACAATGTCCTGTTCCTGAGTGAATACTAACGAAAAGTATTCATTCAGTGTCTCCCCAATCTCTTCAGCCTCCACACGCAACTTCCCACTACTATCCTTGACTGGACCTATTCCTACCCTAGTCATTCTTTTATTCCTTACATACCTATAGAAAGCCTTAGGGTTTTCCCTAATCCTACCAACTAAGGACTTTTCATGTCCCCTCCTTGCTGCTCTTAGCTCTCTCTTCAGATCCTTCCTGGCTACCTTGTAACACTCAAACGCCCCAATTGAACCTTTACGCCTCATCTTTACATAGGCCGCCCTCTTCCCTTTAACAAGGGATTCCAATTCCTTATTAAACCACGGCTCCCTCACATGACCCTTTCCTCCCTGCCTGACAGGTACATACTTATCAAGGACACTCAATAGTTGCTCCTTGAACAAGCTCCACATATCAATTACGCCCTTGCCTTGAAGCCTACTTTTCCAAGCCACGCATCCTAAGTCATGCCTCACTGCATCATAATTTCCCTGCCCCCAGCTGTAACTCTTGCCCTGCAATGTACACTTATCCCTCTCCATCACTTGAGTGGCAATGAGAAATGGCTCGGTGTCCAAGTGAGCAATTTAAGCTTTAAATTCCTGATTGATCAGTTCTGACTTTTAACCTAAAAAGAAATGCTGTGCTCTGAAGTATCATACTGGACTCAAAATGGTGCTCCGTTTCTCTCTCCACAGATGCTGCCACACCTGCTGAGTTTCTCCAGCACTTTCTGTTTCATTTTAGAATGTCTGTTCACTTTTCAAGATTTCTAAACTTCAAAAAGGGAGTAACTTCTGCTTATCTCTATACATTTCTCAAAGTTTTGTTTGCAAGTTTGTTGACTCATAAATTATTACAGCAGCTCTTAGTAAACTGTGGGATGGAAATGGTGTCTTATCTTGCTTAGAGATGCAGTTTGCATCTCCTGGGGATATCTGTTGTCAAAGCGCTTGTTATTTTATAGCCTTGGACGCTGTCTTCAAATACTCCAAGCAAGAGCATTTACTCATGGTGGATCTGTGGGTCTCCTAGCAACCAGCTTCTTATCTAGATATGGCCTCCTTAGACCTGGGAGTTATAAGCTAAAAGAAAGTTCAAGATTCTCAACTTCCTTTGTTTGTAATCACCAAGAATGAGATTAATAGGTCAGATCCACTTTCTACATATCTCTGGGTAAAATATTAATGCAAAAGCCAGATGAAATATCAATTGAAGCTTTGAACTACTCTATCGATGGCCAATTAATTACTTATGATGTCACTGCTGAAATGTCGGAAACACTGTCGTGAACAGTCAATTGTGAATAATATGCAGGATGGACTCAGTCTATGACTAGTTCATTCACTTGGTTGCGGGCCATGAATCTCAGGTGCAAGCCCGAGCCTCCTCCAGAATTGTGTCAGAGCATCCCTGTGTCGCTGAATTAAAAGTATTGATAACTGTACATCAGATAAGCACAGAGCCAGACTACTCCATGTAAGTGTGCAGTTTGTGTTTCCAGCTGCAGGCAAATAGTAATAAACTGTATATGTTACTACCAATTAAACCTCTAATCTCCTTATAAACTCCCTTTTACCCTAATGGAGACAGACGTACAGAAAGGGAAAATAGCTTCAACATTTTGAGACTGGCAATTCTGAAGAAGAGTCACACTGCACTCAAAACATGAACACTTTGTCTCTCCACAAATGCTACCAGACCTGATTAGTTTCTCCAGCATTTCCTATGTTTGTTTCAGATTTCCAGCATCCACAGTATTTTGATTTAAATTTAGGGAAAGTAGGTGATTGGCAGAGGAAGTCTCGGGAGGCAGTTTAGTGGCCTCTGTGGCCAAGTTCTGTCATTGAGGTGATCTTTATCATTTTCCCACTGCCAGAACATTGTTTTCCACTTTTCTTTTGCCAGATGCTTCCATAGAATGTTGAGAAACATAATTTGGTTCATTCCCTTATAAAAAAAAACTTATCAGTTAAAAGTTACAGCTTACAGCAACTAATGCAGGAAAAATATAGCTTGCCTGCAGAGAACAGAGAAACCACTCATAAGCTGGGGAAGAACTCAATACTGCTCTCTGTCTCTGGAATGATTATCAATTACACCAGAAGCAATGATACAATTGTTGGCGGGCAATATGCCACTCATTGATAAATAGGCACTAGTCCATAGATCCTTCAACTTCTTATTGTCAGCAAAAACTGCATCTGTACACCATCTAGTCTCCAAATCATCTGTAACTCATACTTCAATTATTGCTTGTTCAAACAGTTGTTCACAAGATGTCTATTATGGATACCAGGTTACAGCCGCTCTTTCAAACACTAGATTCAAAATAGATCTTTCTCATTTCAGTCCTGAATTATTTTTACAAAAGACACACAGAACAAAAGGGCATGTTCCTTATACTGTGCACAATTCTCTTCCTCCTTCTAAAACGGAGAAAAGTATGGAGGAATTCCCATCATCCACATTTTGATTGCATCAATCAAAATGCACAGCAAATACAGCCCAGAAATCAAAGCAAAATCTAATCACACCTTGACAGGTATCTCATTAGTGATTCATACATAAATCATTGCTACCATGAGAATTGGGAGCTCACTCTGTCAGGTATATCCCCTTCTGTTGCTTTATACCAGGCCTTAATGAAACTTCTAGGTAAAAACAATGACTGCAGATGCTGAAAATCAAATACTGGATTAGTGGTGCTGGAAGAGCACAGCAGTTCAGGCAGCATCCAACGAGCAGCGAAATCAACGTTTCGGTCAAAAGCCCTTCTGAAACTTCTACCTATTTTAAGCTAAGATTATTTTCTGATAGCCTGAATAGCAAGCAAGGGTGAACAAAAAGACTTGCAATTCTATGGCAATTTTTATAACATTAGGATGTCCAAAAGCACTTAACAAAAGGCAAAATGCTGCAGCTGCTGGAGATCTGAAACAAACTCTGAGAATGTTGGAGAAACTCAGCTGGTCTGGCAGCACCTGTAGAGAGAGAAACAGAGACCGCATTTTGAGTCCAAAATGACTCTTCTTCAGGACTGCTGAGTTTCTCCAGCATTTTGTGTTTGTAGCCAGTGACATAATTTTATTATGTGTCTGTGATAATGAGGGGAGAAGAAACATTCCATTCATGCACAGCAAGATCCCACTACACAGCAATGGAGGAGACATTTTAATCGATACCAGCTTTCAATTTGGATTATGGACAATCAGTGGTTTAATCCCATTTAGTCCCCTTTGATGTACAACCTCCAGGTGTCCTTGACAAACAACGAAGGCTTTGGTAGTTCCCCAGTAATTTCTGAGGGAGGGAGCTTCAGATTTCCCCCCTCCTGTGCATGAAGAAGAGCTTCCTAGTTTCATGACAGATGGCCAGAGTCTTATTTGAAGGAAACTGAAAAAATGTGGATGCGGTAAATAAGAAACAAAAACAGAAGCTGCTGGAAAAGCTCAGCAGGTCCGGCAGCATCTGTAGAGAGATATCAAAGTTAGCGTTTCAGGTCTGGTGACCCTTCCTCAGAACAGGAAAGCTCGAAGGAAGGGTCACCGGACCCGATACGTTAACTCTGATTTCTCTTCCCAGACCTGCTAAGATTTTCCAGCAACTTCTGTTTTTGTTTCTAAATTGAAAGCTAAGCCCTTGTTATTTCAGGCACAACTTTCAAAATGCTAAAAATGTCAGAGCTCTCCATCACAATTCCTATTCAAAGGTTTATGTTGTAAAGTAGTAAGTGATACTTTGTGCCCTTTCTGAAGATTCAAGTACAGCACTGGTCCATCAAATCTCAGACAGGGTGGAGTGTTCTCTATAATAAACATAAGCATTTGGCACACAACCTGATCTCAGACATTTTGCAGTTGAGGGAAATGCTTTATAACAAGTTGCTAACAGCCTTTCTTTCACCAGGTAAGTGTAAGCTTTATCTATAACCATTGTCAATGACATGTGTGTGTTGAATTTAAATGCAAATTCTATATAAGTCACTAAACACTTTAATTTCAAAACCATTAGATTCCTGCTGACATTCTGACAAGTCGTCAGTCTCCTCCGGGAGATCAATGACATGTTAAAACTCATGCCAAAAAAGAGATGAAGACAAATTCAAGTGATCCAACATGATTGGCAAGTGTGTCTAAGCTTCAGGCATTATCACTATCTGTCCTTCAACATTAGCGCAGATGGTCTAGTCAGGACTTTGAAATGCTGCCACATCCCATTGCTAACTTTTTTCTAAGATTAAATGCTTATTTTTCACATTTTAATAGAATGGATTAAATGCAGGAAGATTTGTCAACCTGCCTCAAAGAAAAGAAGGGAAAGAAAAGATAAAACAAATGAAAAACAACAAACTATTTTGCATTTAGTTAAAAATCACACAACACCAGGTTATAGTCCAACGGGTTTCATTGGAAGCACTAGCTTTCGCAGCGCCGCTCCTTCATCAGGTGATTGTGGAGAACACACTTATAAGACACAGAATTTATAGCAAAAGTTTTGCTATAAGTTCTGTGTCTTACAATTGTGTCCTCCACAACCACCTGATGAAGGAGCGGCACTCCGAAAGCTAGTGCTTCCAATGAAACCCGTTGGACTATAACCTGGTGTTGTGTGATTTTTGACTTTGTACACCCCAGTCCAACACCAGCATCTCCAAATCATGACTATTTCTCATTTATGCATCCATGGAAGGATGCCTCAAATTTGTTTAAGGCCAACTAAGGATTATTCAAAGCTTAGTCACTGTTGCAATGTAAGAACTGCGGAAACCAGATTGAATAAAATAAGTTGCCAAGCATCAATGTGATAATAATTAGGTAATCTGCTTGCAGATGTTCATTGAGTTGAACATATTTGCCAGAATCCTCAGACGTGTGTTATGATTGAGGAGAAAATAGTTGTCTCCTGCGCAAACACATCACAAGATTCATTGGAGGGAGAGAATGGGAGGCAAAGATCTCTAACAGTGAAAGTGAGAATGAGAAGATCATCTGTTTGCAATACACTTCACAAAACTCTAGAGGAACAATAAACTGAGGACTGGTGCATCGTGAGATGAGTGGAATTGACCCATTATTCCAGAACTTACACTTGTATTATTTTGCCTCATGGACATTGTTTAAATAAGGCCAGCCTAATTTCAGAACAAGGAATTGTAGCTGTTCAGATTTCTCTTAGTGATGGCATGGAGTCATAGAGTAATATAGCATGGAAATGGAGCCTTTGGTCCAACTCATCCATTCATCCAGATATCCAAGATTGACCTAGTCCCATTTGCCAGTTTTTGACACATATCTCTCTAAACCCGTCTTATTCATGCATTCATCCAGATGTTTTTTAAATGTAGTAATTGTACCAGCCTCTACCAGCTCTTTTGGCAGCTTGTTCCATGCAGGTACCACCCTCTGCATGAAAACATTGCCCCTTGTGTCCTTTTTAAATCTTTTCTCTCTTTCCTTAATCTATGTCCTCTAGTTTTGGACTCTCTTACTATTGAAAAAGGACCTTAGCTGTTTACCCTATCCATGCCCCTCATGATTTTAAGAACCTGTATCAGGTCACGCCTCAACCTTTGATGTCCCGAAAAAAGCCCCAGTCTATCCAGCCTCTCCCTACAGCTCAAACCTTCCAATCTCAGCAACATCCTTGTAAATATTTTTTGAACCCTTTCAAGTTTAACACCATCTTTCCTAAAGCAGGAAGACCAGAACTGTGTGCAGTATTCCAAAAGTGGCCTAAACAGTGTCCTGTACAATCATAGAATGACCTCCCATCTCCTCTACTCAATGCACAGACCAATGAACGCAAGTAATCCTGATGAAGGGTTTATGCCTGAAACATCGACTCTCCTGTCTCTCGGATGCTGCCTGACATGCTGTGTTTTTCCAGCACCACACTCTTGAAGCATATCAAATGCATTCTTCACTATCTTCCTGCAACTTCTCTTTCAAGGAACAATGTATCAGCATCCCTAGGTCTCTTTGTTCACCCCCCTCCACCCCGGATTCCACTTGATCTAATTGGTCTATTGTGTGGAACCTTGTTGAATGCCTTGCTGAAGTCCATATAGACAATGTGTATTACTCTGCCTTCATCAATCCTTTTTGTCACTTCTTCAATTAACTCAATCAAGTTAGTGAGACATGATTTCCCACGCACAAAGCTGCATTGACTGTCCCTAATCAGCCCTTGCCTTTCCAAACACATGTAAATCCTGTCCCTCAAAGTCACCTCCAATAACTTGCCCACCACCAATGTCAGGCTCACTGGTCTATAGTCCCGGCTTCTCCTTATCACCGTTTTTAAATAGTGGCACCACATCAGTCAACCTCCAGTCTTCTGGCACCTCACCCGTGACTATTGATGATACAAATATGTCAGCAAGGGGCCCAATAAACTCTTTCCTAGCTTCCCACAAAGTTGTGGAATACACCTGATCATGTTCTAAGGATTTATCCACCTTTATGCACCTTAAGACCTCGAGCATCTCCTCTTCTGTAAATGAACACTTTTCAAGATATCACTTTTATTTCCCTGAGTTCTCTAGCTTCCATTTCTTCTTCACAGCAAACACTAACACAAAATACTAATTTAGAATCTCACCCATCTCCACATATATAGACAGCCTTCATGATCTTTAAAGGGTTCTATTCTATCCTTAGTTACATTTTTGCCCTTAATGTATTTGGAGAACCTCCTCGGATTCTTCTCAACCATATTTCCCAAAGCTAACTCCTGTCCCCTTTTTGACCTCCTGATTTCTCTCTAAAGTCTACTCCTACTGCCTTTGCTGGCTATTCTCAATCTGAAAGGTAATGTAGCCAGTCACTTGTTCAGCCAAGCTTTCGAGTTAAAATTGTAGTTAGACTATGGTGATGGCATTCAGACCCTGCAGGCTGAGAGTAAATACTCTGACCATCCAAGACACCGAGCAGTTCAAAATTTGGAACATGCATTCCTTGTAACATTCTAATATGTTTCCATTACCCAGACACCTCATTGCTGCCAGAGATTCAACATTAAATCATCTGCACAGATTTCAAGTTCTCTTTCCTCTGATCTCCCAATTAAGCATTCCCAATAGTGTTGTTGTCGGCAAAATAATGGAAAATGTATTGGATTCTTCAAAGTGCAAAGCATGGAGGAATTTTTGCTTTATCTGTGCACTAAAGAAGCACAGGCAATTGGAACAAAATGCTCCCTGAGATAGTTTCAAAATAAGAAGGAAAATTGTTATATTACAATAATTCATTTATGTCTAGAGTTAGAATTTAGAGCTCAAGACTGCGATTACAGGTTAATTATAGTTTACTAACTCAGCTAAATGTGTGTTGAATATATATATATTTGAATTCACTTTAACACACTAAATTAGAGAAAGAATGTTGATAGGTTGGTGTCATGGATTCTTTGTGCTTGGTTGACCCTAAAACAGCATCATCATTCAATGCAACACAAAATAACAAGCAATGACATAGATGTTGAGGTTTGTCGTATTTCAGAGCGAGCAAGCTAGTTAGTAAGGGGATCAAAGGTAAGGGAGAAGGCATGAGAATGGGATTGAGAAACGTATCAGTCTTGATCGAATGCAGGACAGACTCAATGAGCAGAAAGGCCTAATTTTGTGCCTATATCTTATGGTATTATAATCTTATAGCTACAAGAATCTCAAGAATCCATGCCTGGGTACCTTTGTACCTAGGGTGGATTTGTAAGAGTTGACTTGTAAACTTTTCAGTGTATTCAAGCAAATGTATGTGACTATGAAGCTAATTCAATTCAACAGCAATGTTGGAGTGAAATCTTGGCTCGAGTTTGGGTGAAGGAGGTGTCTGGAAATTTGAAAAGTATTGCAATGGTTTCTGCAACCTAGAATTTCTTACATTCTCAATGAGTACATGTTATACTAATCCTCTAATAAAATGCAAATGTTTGACTCTGGTCAATCCTTGGCTATCCAAAAGGGAAAACAGAGATAACTGAATGCACTGGCCATTCTGAAACTTGTATCTGAAAGATACAAGATGAGTGGGACCGGTATAGTGCAGGAGAGACTGATAGAATAGTTGGATGTTTGTTTTTGACAGGTTCAGGCATGATGGGCCAAAGGGTTTTTTTTTAGATTAGATTAGATTACTTACAGTGTGGAAACAGGCCCTTCGGCCCAACAAGTCCACACCGCCCCGCCGAAGCGCAACCCACCCATACCCCTACATCTACCCCTTACCTAACACTACGGGCAATTTAGCATGGCCAATTCACCTGACCTGCACATCTTTGGACTGTGGGAGGAAACCGGAGCACCCGGAGGAAACCCACGCAGACACGGGGAGAATGTGCAAACTCCACACAGAGAGTCACCTGAGGCGGGAATTGAACCCGGGTCTCTAGCGCTGTGAGGCAGCAGTGCTAACCACTGTGCCACCGTGCCGCCCGACAGGTCTTCTCCTGTGCTGTAATGGATACATCTCATTCATCCATCTTACTGATATTTCCTTCAAGACATTTCAATACAGGAGTGCAGCCTTTGTCTACATATTTTTAAGAAGACTGCATTCCCAGGAACAGAACAGTAATAATGATAATGAACATGAACTATTGATATTCAAGCTATCATCATCTGATTTTATTACCTGAGAACTTTAGGCACTGAAGTGATTTCTGAAAGAATAACTACTGATCAAAGATTACAGCAACAGACTGAGGCAATCTTAATTAAACAGATTCCAAAACACATGGGTACTGTTCTGTTAAGACTGTGTCATGACCAGACATCTACGTTTTCCAGAATAAAGGTTCTCACCTCATCTTGAGCAATCCAGTTAATTTCAGTCTACTGTCTTCAGTCAATCAGTTCTGTATATGAAATGTACACCAATGTAGAAGTACAGAACTCAGACTATGTGTATAAATATCATAACATTCTGAACAGATTTTTAATGAATTCATGAGATATAGGCTTCACTGGCTGGGGTTATCCCTAGTTGCCCTTGAGAAGGTGGGGAAGAGCTGTCTTCTTGAACTGCTGCAGACCATGTGCTGTAGATCATCCCACATTGCCATTAGTGAGGGGGTTCCATGATTCATACTCAGATACAGTGAAAAAATGGTGTTATGTTTCTGAGTGTGGATAGTATTTGGTTTTGAAGGGATATTTCAGGAGGAGATGTTCCTATGAATTATGCCCTTCTAGATGGTAGTGGTTGTGGGTTTGGAAAGTGTTGTTGAAGGAGTCTTGGTGAGTTGCTGTGAGTCGGTGTAGAGGGAGAGAAGTTTGAGGTGATGGATTGTGTTTGATAAAGTGAGATCCTTTGTCTTGGATGGTGTTAACCTTCTGAAGTGTTGTTGGAGATGGACCCATCCAGAGAAGTGGGGATTGTCCCATTGCACTTCTGACTTGTGTCTTGTATACGGTGGATAGGCTTTGAGAAGTCAGGAGGTGAGGTACGTACTGTGGACTTTCTAGATACTGACTTAGTCTTGGAGCCATGGTATCTATATGGCTGCTCCAATGCAGATTCTTGGCATACAGTCATACAACATAGAAACAGACCTAGTGGTCAAATCAGTCCATGCCAACCATGTTCTTAAACTAAACTAGTCCCACCTACCTGTTTTTGGTCCTTCCCCTCCAAACCTTTCCTATTTGTGTACTTATCCAAATGTCTTTTAAATGTTGTAACTGTACCTGCATCCATCATTTCCTCTAACAGTTCATTCCACAACCCTCTGCAAAAATTTCATTTACTTTTTAAAAAGATTTCAATGGAAACCCTCAGGATAGGGGGTTTTCACCAATGGTAATGCCATGGAAAAGATGTTGATAGTTAGATTTTCTGCTCTTCAGGTGATGATCTGACATGTATATGGTGTGAATGTTATTTGCCACGTATCAGCCCATGCCTGGATGCTGTGTGTGAACACAGACTGGTTCACCTTCTGAAAATTTGCAAATTACACTGAACATTACACAAGACTTAGTGAACATCCTCAATGTGAAGCTCGGATTTCAACTCCACATTTGCCAAGATAAGTTCGTGAGAATGAGATAATGTTGATTTCTGCTCTTGTTGGTTCCCTCACCAGTTGCCATAGACACAGTATTTCACCTGTGTCATGAAGGACTTATCTAGCTCAGTCAGTACTGGTGTGACCGAGCCAGTCTTGATAATGGATGTACATTCTTTGCCATTATTGGCATCTGCTTTGGAACCAGAGGGATCTGTACCGATGGAACGGTCTCCACCTGAACCGATCTGGATCCAGTGTTCTGGTGAAAAGTATAAATACGGTGGTCACTAGGACTTTAAACTTGTGAGTTTGGGGGAAGGGAAAGGGAAAGCAACAAGGAGTACGGAGTGAAGTAAGCAGCAGGTTAACATGTCTGCAGGATTCCAAGGCAGGCTAGGAATGAAGCAAAAAAGGAATAATAACTTCGGACTTATTACTAGAGATGTTGGAAATCATGAGGATGAGAAAATTAGCACTAAGGCACTTTATCTAAATGCCCATTGTATTTATAACAAAGTAGATGAATTAACAGTACAAATCATTGTGAATGATCATGATGTGGTAGGTATCACAGAGACGTGGTTGCAGAGAGTTCGGCACTGGCAGTTAAATATCCAAGAATTTACAACTTATTGAAAAGACAAGGAGACGAGCAGAAGAGGTGGGGTTGCCTTGTTAGTTCTGAATGAGATTATATCTATGGCACTGAATGACAAAGGTTCAGATGATGTGGAGGCTGTGTGGATTGAGTTGAGGAACCACAACAGCAATAAAACATTATGGGAGTTATATGCAGACCTCCCAGCAGTGGTCAGGACTAGGGACACAAGATGTACCAGGAAATATGTAGGGTACGTCAGAAAGGCAAGGGCATGGTGATCATGGGGGACTTCAATATGCAGGTGGACTGGGTGAATAATGTTGCTGGTGGATCCAAAGAAAGGGAATTCATGGAATGTTTACAGGATGGCAAGGGAGCCGGCTATTCTGGACTTAGTTCTATGTAACGAGCCTGACTTTATAAAAGATCTTAAAGTAAGGGAACACTTAGGAGACAGCGATCATAATATGGTAGAGTTCTTCTGCAGTTTGAAAGAGAGAATGCTTTTAAGGTTAAATAATGGTAATTACAGGGGCATGAGAGAGGAACTGATAAAAATCGATTGGAAGCAGAGTCTAGTGGGGAAGGCAGTAAAGCAAGAATGGCAGGAGTTTCTGGGTGTAACTGAGGACACAGTACAGAGGTTCATCCCAAAGAAAAGAAAGATTATCTGGGGAGGGGTTAGACAGCCATGGCTGACAAAGGAAGTCAGGAAATGTATCAAAGAAAAAGAGAGAGCCTATAAAGTGGCCAAGTGCACTGTGAAATCAGAAGATTGGGAAGACTACAAAAGCAAACAGAGGATACCAATGAGAGGAATAAGGAAGGAGAGGATCAAATATAAAGGTAAGCTAGCTAGTAATAATAGAAATGATATAAAAGTTTCTTTCAATACATCAGTAACAAACGAGAGGCAAAAGTAGACATTGGTCTGCTCCAAATTGATGCAGGAAGGCTAATGCTAGGAGATAAGGAAGTAAATGAAGAACTTAATAAGTGCTTTGTGTCAGTCTTCACAATAGAATATATGAGTAATATCCCAATAATTAAGGAAAGTCAGGGGGAAGAGTTGAGTATGGTAGTCATTACAAAAGAGAAAGTGCTAGAAAAGCTAAAAGGTCTAAATATTGATAACTCTCCTGGCCCCAATGGGCTACCTCCTAGAGTTCTGAGGGAGATAGCTGAGAAAATAATGAGGCATTGACTGTGACCTTTCAAAAATCACTGGAGTCAGGGAAAGTCCCAGATGTTTGGAAAATTGATGTTGTAACCCCCTTGTTCAAGAAAGGATCAAGACAGAAGATGGAAAATTATAGGCTGATTAGCTTAACCTCGGTTGTTGGTAACATTTTAGAATCCATCATTAAGGATGAGACTTCTAAATTCTTGGAAGTGCAGGGTTGGATTAGAACAAATCAGCATTGATTTAGTAAGGGAGGTCGTGCCTGACTAACCTGTTAGAATTCTTTGAAGAGGTCCCAAGTAGGTTAGACCAGGGAAACGCAGTGGATGTTATCTACCTAGACTTCCAAAAGGCATTTGATAAGGGGCCTCACGGGAGGCTGCTGAGTAAGGTGAGGGACCATGGTGTTCGAGGTGAGCTACAGGCATGGATTGGGGATTGGCTGTCTGACAGAAGGTAGAGAGTTGGGATAAAAAGTTCTTTTTCAGAATGGCAGCTGGTGACAAGTGGGGTCCCACAGAGTTTGGTGTTGAGGCCATAGCTGTTCACTTTATATATTAATGATCTGGATGAAGGGACGGGGGCATTTTATCGAAGTTCGCCAATGATACAAAGTTAGGCGGATGGGCAGGCAGTGCTGATGAGGTGGGAAGACTGCAGAAAGACTTAGACAGTTGAGGAGAATGATCCAGGAAATGGCTGATGAAATTCAAAGTGAGCAAATGTCACTTTGGAAAAAAGAAACAGCATGGAAATTTTTTAAACGGTAAGAACATTCATAAAGCCAAAGTACAAAGGGATCGGGAACTGCTAGTCCAGGATTCTCAAAAGGATGATTTACAGGTTGAGTCTGTGATTAACAAAGCAAATGTAATGTTGACATTTATCTCAAGAGGGTTGGAATATAAAAGCAGTGATGTGCTTCTGAGACTTTAAGAAGTTCTAGTTAGGCCCCATTTGGAATACTGTGTCCAATTTTGGGCTCCACACCTCAGGAAGTATATACTGGCACTGGAGTGTGTCCAGCGGAGATTCACATGGATGATCCCTGGAATGGCAAGCCTGACATATGATGATTGGCTGATGATCTTGAGATTGTGTTCATTGGAGTTTAGAAGGTTGAGGGGAGGTCTAATAGAAACTTACAAGATGACTTAGAAAGGGTGTCGCTGGGAAGTTGTTTCTATTAGGTGGGGAGACTAGGACCCATGGGCACTAGAGGGGGTCAATTTAGAATAGAAATGAGGAGATGTTTCTTCAGCTGGAGACTGGTGGGCCTGTGGAATTAATTGCCACAGACCGCAGTGGAGGTCTGGACGTTAGGTATCTTCAACGCAGAGATTGATAAATTCTTGACCTCATAAAGAATTAAGGGCTACGGGGAGAGTCAGGGTAAGTGGAATTGAAATGCCCATCAGCCATGATTGAATGATAGCGTGGATTTGATGGGCTGAATAGCCTTGCTTCCACTCCTATGTCTTTTGGTCTTATGGTCTTATTATCAATCCCAGTGCTTCCTCCAACTCAGTAAAATATTGAAGGAGCACTGATTCATTAGTCAAAGGGATATGGAGGCATAGTGATTCAACAGTTAGGAATGAGCCAAATCATACAGACACACCAAGGAAAAGGATGATCCCTCGATATTACTTTACAAATCACCCGAACAGATCATCCAGTGAAATTGCGGTTGAGCAGTTTTGAATATCCGCAGCCTCTCTTAGTAAAACGTGAGACACAACACCAGGTTATAGTCCAACAGGTTTATTTGGAAGCACTAGCTTTTGGAGCACTGCTCCTTCATCAGATAATTGTGGAGTATAAGATCATAAGACACAGGATATATTCTGTGTCTTACGATCTTATACTCAACAACTACCTGATAAAGGAACAGTGCTTCGAAAGCTGGTGCCTCCAAATAAACTTGTTGGAACAGGAGTTTCCTATTCAGTCTGAGAGCTGACTCTGAGGGAACTGGATCAGTGTAATTAAATGGTTACTTGGTGATGGGATACCGGCCTCTGTGGTATTATTTTGAACTTGAGAGATAGAAACTCTAAAGAACAAGAGAAAGTTGAAATATTTCCTTGATTGGATCCTGTAGAAAGAACATAGAACAGTACAGCACAGGAACAGGCCTGTCGGCTCACAATGTTGTGTCGAACATGATGCCAAATTAAACTAATCCCTTCTGCTTGCCCTCGGTTCATATCCCTCCATTCCATACATATTCATGCACTTACCTAAAAGTCTCTTAAACATACCTACCATATCTGCCTCCATAATCACTCTTGGCAGCAAATTCCAGCCTCCTCCCACTCTCTGTGTAAAAATCTTGCCCCTCACATTTCCTTTGAACTTTCCCTCTCTTACCTTAAATGCATACCCCCCTAGTTTTAAACATTTCAAGTCTGAGGAAAAGATTCTGACCACCAACCCTATCTCTGCACCTCATAATTTTATTGACTTTGATCAAGTCTTCCCTCAGCCTCTGCCATTCAGAGAAACAACCCAAGTGTTTCTAGCCTTTCCTTATAGCTCATACCTTATAATCCAGGCCCCATCCTGGGAAGCGTCTTCTGCACCTTCTCCAAAGCCTCCACGTCCTCCTGTAATGTGGCAACCAGAACTGAACGCAGTACTCAAAATGTGGCTCAATCAATTTTTATAAAGCTGCAACATGACATCCTGACTGTTGTACTTAGTTCCCTAATCAATAATGTCAAGCATGCCATTTGCCTTCCTAACTATCCTACTCACTTGCATGGCCACTTTCAGGGAGCTATGGACTTGAATCCCAAGATCCCTCTGTAAATTAATGCTGTTCAGGACCCTGTCACTAACTGTATGTGAGATCTTTGCATTGGAACTGGTTCAGAGAAGGTTTACTAGATTAGTCATAGAATGATAAAGTCATAGAGATATATAGCTTGGAAACAGACCCTTCAGTCCAACTTGTCCACGTCAACCAGATATCCTAATCTAGTCATATTTGCCAGCACTTTGCCCATATCCCTCGAAACCCTTCCTCTTCATATACCCATCCAGCTGCCTTTTAAATGTTATAATTGTAGCAGCCTCCATGACCTCCTCTGACAGCTCACTCCATACATTCGTTCCAGACATGAAAGGCTTGTTTTATGTGGAGAGATTGAGCAATCTAGGCCAATACTCACTCCAGATAAGAAGGACGAGAGGAGATCTAATGAAGGCAATAATGACACTAAAGGGGATTGACAAAAGAGACATAGAGAGGACATTTCCTCTTGTGGAGCAATCTAGAATGAGAGCTTATTATTTTAGAGTAAGGAGCAGAGATTTTAAATAGAGATGTGGAGAAAGTACTTCTCTCTGTGCATTTCTGTACCCCAGAGTACAATAGACTTCAGGACAATGAAGAAATTTAAGAAGGACATCGACAAGTCTTTAATTAACAATGAGTTTAAAAAGTTGTAGAGGGCAAGTAGATAACTGGAGTTCAGGCCGAGGTGAGATTACCTATGATCAAATTAAACAACGGAGAAGGCTTGAGAGGCTAAATTGGCTTCTCCAGCTTCCACTTCTCATATTCTTATGTCACATTGTCAGCAACCCGACAAAGTATGTCGAAAGATGAAGTTTTGGCCATTGACACATGAGAAAACACAAAGAAATAGTGCTTTGGACAGAAGGGCTTTTGCCCGAAACATCGATTTCGCTGCTCTTTGGATGCTGCCTGAACTTCTGTGCTCTTCCAGCACCACTAATCCAGAATCAACTAATATAGGACTAACCTAGTCTTCCGGTGGGTAAATTCATCATCTCAAAAAGCTACCTGGTGAATCCAGGAGAACTCATCTTGGATGAGTGGCCTTAATCAGTCTCAGACGATCTTTCACCACCATTGGAAATAATAAATGGAATCTTGGTTTAGTATCTCATGTGAAAAAAAAAATTCTGTCAGAATCGCATTTCACGAAGATGCCAGTAGCCTAAAATAAATTTGAAGTTTTAAAATGTTGAGAAAAAGTAATGGTTAAATGTGTTTTAAAAACTGCTAGCAAGATGTTCCTCTGAGCTCTGATCAAACCAATTGAAAATAAGCAAGCTTAACAGTATGATATTGCAAAGCAAATTGACACATGGGGATGTGTAGCATTCCTTTGCTAATAACACAGTAACCATCTCATATGCTCCAACCCTGCACCCAATCTCCAGTAAAATGTGATTTTTGAAATGATAAATATTTTCTGAAATGACTGTGGTCAAGTTGTCAGAAATATTTTATTTGATGAATGTATCTCAATTTAAAGGGAGCAACTTCAAATAATTTGAAACTTAGATTGTCAACTTCGTCATTTGTTTTCCCTTATATAAGCATTAAGGAAAGCAACAGTTATAGATTTAGGCCGTCAGAAAGGAAATATATTTACAAAACAGATGTTTTGTGATTTTTTTACAAAACTAGTGACACAGTTGGTAATTTTGTTTCCTCCACTGGTAATTATAATGAAATATTCACACTGTTGCTCCAAGGAAGAAAACATATTACTGTGAAATGTTCCAGCAAAGAAAGGGAGAAGTCACATTAAATGAGAAAGATAGACTTACATTGGATGACAGGATTAACTGATACCATTTGTTGACGCTGCATCTAAATACAGCACCTTTACTTGAAAAGGAGGATCTGCCTGATGTGTCACACAAACATGGTTATCCAGTTCCTTTTCTCCTCCTAGATTTGTGTTCAAAATTATCCCAGGCCTTTGAAAAACAAAATGCCATACATCAGGAATCCTACCTTTCTTTCCAAAGTGTGATCTCTTTTTTGACATGATACAGACAATAATATGATTTGGAGATGCCGGTGTTGGACAGGGGTGTACAAAGTTAAAAGATCACACAACACCAGGTTATAATCCAACAGGTTTAATTGGAAGCACACTCGCTTTTGGAGCGCTGCTCCTTCATCAGGTGATTGTCATCTTGATTGTCATCCTTCAGACAATAATAGTATTTCTCCCCAGTGCAATGGTCCTTCAAAGATGTTGTTGAGAGTTCTGGCTCCCACACTTAAGGAAATACTTTGTCCTTTCTGACCCTGATTAAAACCTTTCCTCATCTTAAATGGATCCCTCCCATGGGATTTGTCATTGTAGAGAGGATTTTGTTCTTTCATCCTCAAATTAGTAATGTCAGAGTATACTGGTGAATGCTTATAGTTCAAGGTGAGAGGGCATCAGTTCCATGGCTTTGTGCAGCCTTTGAGATCTTAGAATCATAGAATCTCTGTAGTGTGGAAACAGGCCCTTCGGCCCAACAAGTCCATACTGACCATCCAAAGAATAATCCACCCAGACCCATTCCCCTACCCTATTATCCGATATTTACCCCTGACTAATGCCTCTAGCCTACACATCCCTGAACACTATGGGCAATTTAACATGGCCAATCCACCAAACTTGCACATCTTTGGATTGTGGGAGGAAACCTAAGGAAACCCACGCAGACACTGGAACAATGTGCAAACGCCACACAGACAATCACCTGAGGCTGGAATCAAACCTGGGTCCCTGGTGCTGTGAGGCAGCAGTGCTAACCACTGAGCCACTATGCCAATCCCTCACTCCATCAACTCCAAGCGTAGATCTCCTGTTTTCCATTTCCACTTCACATTTTTGATTGGGTAAGTGTAGAAAACATTGTAGGTCAGGCTTGGTGCAGTGAGTCACAGGGTCACACTGGTCATCATGGGACAACTCTTAGAATAGATGAGTCGAGATTTAATGCTGAGACTGCATAAGGGTCTGGCCAGGCAGGCAGAAGTGGGTACTGCAGATGCTGGAGATCAGAGTCAGGATTAGAGCAGCGTTGGAAAAGCACAGCAGGTCAGGCAGTATCCGAGGATCAGGAAAATCGACGTTTCAGGCAAAAGCCCTTCACCAGGAATGCTCTGGTCAGTCTGCATTTGGAATGTTGTGAGCAGTTTTGGGACCCATGTCCAAGAAAGGATTAGATTAAATTAGATTCCCTACAGTGTGGAAACAGGCCCTTCCGCCCAACAAGTCCACACCGACCCTCCGAAGAGTAACCCACCCAGTCCCATTTCTCTCTGGCTAATGCACCTAACACTATGGACAATTCACCTGACCTGCACATCTTTGGACTGGGGGAGGAAACCGGAGCACCCGGAGGAAACCCATGAACACACGGGGAGAATGTGCAAACTCCACACAGACAGTCACCCGAGGCTGGAATCGAACCTGGTGCTGTGAGACAGCGGTGCTAACCACTGAGTCACCATGCCAATTTGTTGGTGTTAAAGTGGATCCAGAGGAGATTTACAAGAATGATCCTGGGGATAAAGGGCTTGTTATATGAGAAGCAGTTGAGACCTCTGGGTCTATACTCAATGGAGTTTAAAAGGATGAGGGGATCTCAGTTTAAACTTACAGAATCCAGAGAGGCCTGGAAGTACAGAAGATGTTTCCAATAAAGGAGAGAATAGGACCTGAGGGCACAGCCTTGTAATGAAGGGTTGACTTTTAGAACTGAGATGAGGAAGAATTTCTTCAGCCAGATGGTGGTGAATCTGTGGAACTCATTATCACAGAGGACTATGGACGTTAAGTCATTAAATGTATTTGAGACACAGAGAGATAGGTTCTTGATTAGTAAGGGGATCAAAGGTTACAGGGAGAAGGCAGGAGAATGGGCTTGAGAACCATCAGCAATTATCAAATGGCAGAGCAGATTCAATGTGCTGAATAGCCTAATTCTGCTATTATGTCTTATGGTCTACTATCTATGATGGTTCAAAAAGGCAGTTCACTGACACCTTCTTAAGGCAACCAGAAATGGACAATAAATGTTGGCCCATCCAGCGACAGACTTGTTGCATGACTGGAATAAAAGACACTGTTAGACATGCAGAATGTCTCCAGATTTTCTGGGCTTGTTTTTAGATATTCAGCATCCACCATATTTTGATTTGATCCTGGTATGGTTCCCACAAAAGTGGGAAAAAAAATGACAAAAGGTTTCCTCTCTCCTTTTCATTTACTTACAGACACACAGGAGCAGTGAAATTAGAAGCTGGAGCTGCAGCAATAAGCAGAGAAATATCCATGATAATTTGTTTTGAAAGAATCTTCATGATGAGTCCTGTCCATATGACAGTAATTGAGAAGATATGTAGCAGCAAATATTTTCACAGAAATTCGCAGCCATTATGAAAGACTTATTAAGAATGGAATTATGCAACCATGCGGAGCACACAAGATATAATTAACATATCCAAAAACCTATTTGCTCTCTAGTAAACTTGTGCTTAAAGTTATAGTTAAATAAAGCAAAATAAGTGAAGCCTCTTGCCACGTGTTGTCAGAATA
This sequence comes from Chiloscyllium punctatum, assembly GCF_047496795.1. Taxonomy (NCBI): domain Eukaryota; kingdom Metazoa; phylum Chordata; class Chondrichthyes; order Orectolobiformes; family Hemiscylliidae; genus Chiloscyllium; species Chiloscyllium punctatum. The sequence continues at coordinate 79,558,630 of NC_092763.1, forward strand.
TTACTAATGTTAGATATGTACATGTCCATCAAAGTCTGGTCATCCAGCTGGGGAACACTGCTTTTCTTATACTCCAGTTCCTTCCATCATCAAGGATGTGTAGATTAAGTGCATTAGTCAGGGGTAAATGTAGGATAAGGGCTTGAGAAACATCAGTCATTATCAAATGGCAGAGCAGACTCAATGTGCTGAATAGCCTAATTCTGCTCCTATGTCTTATGGTCCACTATCTACGATGGTTCAAAAAGGCAGTTCACTGCCAAATGGATTTGGATGGGTTACCCTTTGGAGGGTCTGTGTGGACTTGTTGGTCCAAATGGCCTGTTTCCACACTGTAGGGACTGGGTGATTCTATGATTAACATTACACAATATAGGTCGTTTTGCTATAATGTGCCTTTCGTTAATGCAAATTTGCTGTAACACAATTGATGAATTGGGGACACTGTTTTTAAAGCTCAAACTTTTAAAACATGCGTTGGCTGTAACGTGATTACATTGCCAACACTTAAAGAGCATTTTTCTACAATGCGGGGTTGCACATGAACGGAACTATTGCCTTATAGAAGAACTACCTGTGGTATAAACCAGGTGATCACAAGTCCGTAACTTGACTTTTGACTTCTATCACCATTATTTTCTCCTTTGACTTAAAATGGAAGAGATATCTACAGGCTGTCGACTGACTGTCATCTATTTTGTGCGTATTTGGTGATGAAGAACATGGTATTGCAATAATGTTCCTGTTATTAATCCAAACACCTTGGTTAATAATCTGGGAATACAGCTTAAAATCCACACCAAGACTGTAAGTAGAATTTGAACAATTTACAAATCTGGAATTAAATGCTAGGTTCAGTACTAATGAGCATGAAACTGTTATCGATTGTTGTAAAAACTACTTGCTCATGTCACCCTGGCTGGGGTTGGCTAATATGTGACTCCAAACCCACAAAGATGTGGTTGAATCTTAGCTGTCCTCTGAAATGACCCATCAAGAAACTCAGCTCAAGGTCAGTTAGAAATGGGCAACAAGGGTGTTGCCGGGACTCAAGGGACTGAGTTATAGGGAGAGGTTGGACAAGCCAGGACATATTTCTTTAGAGATTAGGGGACTGAGGGGTGATCTTATAGATATGTATAAGATCATGAGAGGCATGGATAGGGTGAATGCACTCAGCCTTTCCCAGGGTTGGGCAATCAAGGACGAGAGGGCATCAGTTTAAGGTTAGAGGGGAAAGACTAAAAGGGAACCTGAGGGGAAACTTTTTTGTACAGAGGGTGATGCGCATAGGGAATGAGCTGCCAGTAGAAGTGGTCGAGGTAGATACATGAACAACACTTAAAAGGTATTTGGACAAATATATGGATAGAAAAGGTTTAGAAGGATGTGGCCAAGTGCAGGGAAATGGGGTTAGCGTGGACGGACAATTTGGTTGGCGTGGACGGACATTTTGGTTGGCATGGACCAGTTTGGGCTGAAGGGCCTGTCTCCATACTGTAGGACTCTAAATGCTGATCTTCCCAGTGATGGTCATTTCCAATGAAGCAATAGTTTTCAAAAGGGCTATCATCCAAAGTAATGACCTCAGTTGCTTGTATGTCACCTGCAAGTATTCCCCCAATACAGTCAACATACGGAGTGGGAATATACTGGTGTTGCTTCACTATCACTGGATTAAATTCCTGGAATCTTTTTCTAATAATACAAGGTATAGATATATCAGGTGGACTACAACAACTTAAGCAGGCAACTCACCACCACTTTCTCATGGATAATAGGTGTTAGCTTTGCCACTGATGCATGGATACAATTTCTATTTCATTTTCATCTTGCATCCACCTTTTTCTGAATCAATTTGAACCACCCATCTGAGTCAGGTGAATTGGTTTAAAGCCCAACAGTAGTTTATCAGAGTAGGGTTGTACATCCCTGATCACAGAATCTGCTCAGGTATCTGAACATCAGGGCTCAGCCAGCTCCACCATTTACAGTATCAAAGATGACAAGGTATCCCATGTTGCTTGTTCTTCCTGCAATGCTGAATGCTGATTACCATACTCTCTGCACCAATGAACACTTGTTTCCCAAGTAGGTTTCTGGTCCTCAAAGAAAATATTCAGTCTCAGGCCTCAATGTCAGCACCTCAATTTCCCTTGAATCATTGTTATGTTTTTGATTTGATTGGATTTATTATTGTCACATGTACCTCGGTACAGTGAAAAGTTTTGTTTTGTGTGCAATACAGGCAGATTGTACCATACAAAGTGCATGAGGGTAATAGAACAGAGTGAGGAATACAATGTTACGGCTGCAGAGAAGTACACAAAGAGTGTGATCATCATTACATTTGAAATTTGAGATCCATTCTGAAGTCTAATAAAAACAGGGAAGGAGCTGTTCTTGAATCTGTTGGTTCATGTGTTGAAGCTTTTGCATGTACTGCCTGACAGAAAAGCTTGAAAGAGATTTACAGGAATTCCTGAAGAAGGGCTTATGCCCGAAATGTCGATTCTCCTGTTCCTTGGATGCAGCCTGACCTGCTGCGCTTTTCTAGCAACACATTTTTCAGCTCTGATCTCCAGCATCTGCAGTCCTCACTTTCTCCCTGTGTTCAAGAGGAGCAGGTTTCCACTCCTGGTGACAAAGGGAAATATTAGGATAAGACCATAAGATATAGAGCCAGAATTAGGCCACTCACATTGAGTCTGCTCTGTCATTCAATCATGGCTGATATGTTTCTCATCTGCTGAAAATGTGTTGCTGGAAAAGCGCAGCAGGTCAGGCAGCATCCAAGGACCAGGAGAATCGACATTTCTGGCATCAGCCCTTCTTCAGGAATGATATGTTTCTCATTCCCATTCTCCTGCCCTCTCCCTATGTACCTTGATCCCCTTTACTAATGAAGAACCTATCCATCTCTGTCTTAAATATACTAAATGACCTGCCCTTCACAGCCCTTTGCACCAATGAGTTCCACAGAGTCACCACCCTCTGGCTGAAGAAATTCCTCCTTAGCTCTGTTCTATAGGGTCGTCCCTTCACTCTGAGGCTGTGCCCTCAGGTTCTAGTCTCTGCTACTAATGGAAGCATCTCTATTTCCACTCAAACCAGGCTTCTAGGTTTCCATAAATGTCAATCAAAACCCCCTCATCCACCTCAACTCCACTGAGTATCAACCCAGAGTCTTCAACTGCTCCTCATATGACAAGCCTTTCAACTTCAGGATCATTCTTGTAAACCTCCTCTAAAAACCTCCAAGACCAGCACATCCTTCCCTAGATAAAAGGTCCAAAACTGGTCACAATATTTGAAATGCATTCTGACCAAAGCCTTAGACATCCTCAGCAACACATCTATGGTCTTGTATTCTAGTCCTCATGAAAAGAATGCGAACATTGCATTTGCCCTCTAATTGTCAACTGAACCCACATGCTAATCTTAAGAGAATGCTGATCTGGGACTCCCAAGCCCTATTCTGTTTCAGATTTCCAAAGCCTTTCCCCATTTAGAAAATAGTCCATGCTCTATTCTTCTTACCAAAGTCTGTAACCTCACACTTATCTGCATCTCCATCTGCCATTTCTTTGCTCACTCTCCCAGTCTGTCCAGGTCATTCTGTCCCCTTGACCTATCCTTGTGGCATCTGCAAACTGAGCAACATCTCCCTCAGCTCCTTCTTTCAGATCGTTAATGTCTAACATGAATTGTGGTCCCATCACGGACCCCAGAAGAACTCCACCAGTCACTGGCTGCTATTGTGAAAAAGGCCGCTTTAAGTCTATTCCCTGCCTTCTGCCAGTCAGCCAATCATCTATCCATACCAATGCTTCATACCTAACACCATGGGCTCATCTTTTTTAGCTGCCTCTTGTGTAGCGCTCTGTCCACTGACTCTCCTTTGACTGACTAGCTTGTTACCTCCTCAAAGGACTCCTACAGATTTGTCAGGCATGACCTCCCCATGACGGTTGACCTTGGAGCAGCAATTAAGTGCTAGACCAACATAATCATTGAAGACTTTCAACTTGCCAGCAATTTAGGCACTTAAAAGGACAATTAATACCCACATAAAGGCCTTGGTGCACCAGATATCCCATCCACTGGCTGTAAAATAGGAAAGAAACATTGATATATTTCTGATTGGGCTGAGGGAATTCCAGCTACTCCAATCTAGGCCAAGTTGGAGGAAGTCGAGACTCGTGTAGACGGTGATGTCTTCTTTTTGGGACATACCAGATGGGCTGAAGGGCATCTTCCGGACTGTGTGATTTCATGATTCTATGAATCAGAGCCACAGATAATGCAAGAGGGTCACTTTGGAAAGTTTCCCAGACTCTTCTCCCTATAACCCCTCCTCAGCATCGAGTCAGTAAAAAATGATAACCTCTCACTTCTGAATGCCCTGAAGTGTAGGCATCGACTGGAGGAGTTTAGGACCCAGACATTGCTGACTCCTGATTGGCTGATAGCTTCTGGCAGCTCAGGACACCAGTCTTGAGGGCTGTGATAGGATGAAAAACTCATCCTCACGCTACGTGTCAGCTCTTGGCAAGATGATTGATTATGTAATCTCGCCGATGTGGAGTGGGGGTTGGCACGTTAGTTATCACCCAACACACTCACTGCCCCACCCCACAAAGGAAAAATATCTCAGAATCACACCTAACAACTCCACCTCAGCAAATAAAACCAGTCTGACATTTCTGACGGCAATTCATTGTCGCATCATCATCATTCATGAGGAGAAATCACTTCAGGCAGAGAATGGTGAATGTGGAGTGGAAAATTTTAGACTGAGATGACGGGGAATTTCTTTGCCTGGAGATTGATGAGCCAGTGGAAATCACAAAAAGAGCAATTGATTTTCAGATGATGGTGCTTCCCTATATCAGCTGTCGTCCTTTGTGATAGTAGTTAAAACTCACACAACACCAAGCTACAGTCCAACAGGTTTATTTGAAAGTACAAACTTTCGGAGCAATGCTCCTAGTTACCTGATGAAGAGGTAGCGCTCTGAAAGCTAGTACTTCCAAATAAACCTGTTGGACTGTAACCTGGTGTTGTGTGAGTTTTATCTCTATTCCTGATGAAGAGCTGTTGCCCGAAACATCGATTTTCCTGCTCCTCGGATGCTGCCTGACCTGCTGTGCTTTTCCAGCACCACTCTAATCTAGACACTGAGTTTAACTTTGTTCACCCCAGTCTAACACTGGCACTTCCTCATCACTTTTAGATAGTAGACATTGTGGGTTTGGAAAGTGCTGTCCAATGAGACTGGATGAATTTTTGCAGTGTATCCTTTTCATAATACAAACTGCTGCTGATGTGCACCAGTGAGGGAGGAAGTGAATGCATTTGTAAACATGGTGCCAATCAAGAGAACTGCTTTGGTCTGGATGGTGTCAGGGTTCTTGAACATTTTTGGAGCTTTCGGGAAGTAGTGAGTATTCCATCACACTTCTGAAATAAACAAAAATAGAAGCTGCTGGAGAATCTCAGTGGGTAATTGAAAGCATCTAAGAAGAGAAAACAGCATTAACATTTCAAGTCCAGTGAACCTTGAACTGGTCCTAACTTGTGTCTTATCGATCATTGACAGGCTTTGAGGAGTCAGGGACAAAGAAAGAACAAAGAGAACAAAGAAAATTTACGACTCAGAATCAGGCCTTTCGGCCCTCCAAGCCTGTGCTGATCCAAATCAACTGTCTAAACCTGTCGCCCAATTCCTCAGCATCCGTATCCCTCTGCTCCCCACTTACTCATGCATTTGTCCAGACGCACCTTAAATGAATCTACCATGCCTGCCTCTACTACCTCTGCAGCAACACTTTTCAAGTGCCCACCATCCTCTGTGTAAAGTACTTGCCGCGTGTATCCCCCTTAAACTTTCCACCTCTCACCTTGAAAGCATGACCTCTCGTTATTGAATCCTTCACCCTGGGAAAAAGCTTATCTCTATCCACCCTGTCTCTACCCTTCATGATTTTGTAAACCCCAATTGGGTCCCCCCTCAATCTCATTTTTTCTAATGAAAATAAACCTAACCTACTCAACCTCTCTTCATAGCTAGCACCTTCTATACTAGGCAACATCCTCGTAAACCTTCTCTGCACCCTCTCCAAAGCGTCCACATCCTTTTGGTAACGTGGTGACCAGAACTGGACACAGTATTCTAGATGTGGCCGAACCAATGTCTTGTACAATTTTAATATGACTTGCTAGCTCTTATACTCAACACCCCGTCCAATGAAGGCAAGCATAGTATATGCCTTCTTGACCACTCTATCCACCTGTGCAGCAAACTTCAGGGTACAATGGACCTACACTCCCAGATCTCTGCTCATCAACTTTTCCCAAGGCTCTTCCATTCATTGTATAATTCACTCTAGAATTAGTCTTGCCTAAATGCATCACCTCACATTTGTCTGGATTGAAAACCATCTGCCACTTTTCTGCCCAACTCTCCAGTCTATCTATATCCTCCTGTATTCTCTGACAGTCCCTTATGCTTTCTGCTTCTCCACCAATCTTCGTGTTATCTGCCAACTTGCTGATGATACCAACAGTGCCCTCTTCCAGATCATTTATGTATATTACAAACAACAGTGGCCCCAGCACTAACCCCTGTGGAACACCACTGGTCACCTTTCTCCATTTCGAGAAACTCCCTTCAACTACTACTCGCTGTCTCCTGTTGCTCAACCAGTTCTTTATCCACGTAGCTAGAACACCTTGCACACCATGTGACTTCACTTTCTCCATTATTCTATCATGGGGAACCTTATCAACGCCTTACTAAAGTCCATGTATATGACATCAACAGCCCTTCCTTCATCTATCATCTTGGTCACTTCCTCGAAGAACTCTATTAAGTTGGTAAGGCACCATCTTCCCCCATACAAAACCATGTTGCCTATCATTGATAAGCCCATTCTTTTCAAAATGTAAATAGATCCTATCCCTCAGTACCTTCTCCAGCAACTTTCTCACCACTGACGTCAGGCTCACTGGTCTGTAGTTACCCAGAATACCCTTACTATCCTTCTTGTACAGGGAGACAACATGAGCAACCCTCCAGTTCTCCGGTACCTCACCTGTATTTAAGGATGCCACAAAGATATCTGTCAGGACCCCAGCTATTTCCTCTCTTGCCTCCCTCAGCAACCTGGGATACATCCAATTCGGCTCTGGGGATTTGTCCACCTTAATAACCTCTAGCCTACCCAACACATCTTCCCTACTTATGTCAACGTGATCCAGACTAATCAAACTTCTAACTCTAATCTCAATATTCATCATGTTCCTTTCCTCAGTGAACACTGATGCAAAGTAGTCATTCAGAATCTCACCCATTCGCTCAAGTTCGACACACAGCCTTCCTTTGTTATCTTTTAATGGACCAATCCTTTCTCTAGTTACCACTTGCTTCTTATATAAGAATAAAGTGCTTCGGGATCCTCCTTAATTCTAAATTGCTAAAGCTATTTCATGACCCCTTTTAGCCCACTTGATTCCTTGTTTAAGACTTGTCCTACTCTTCCAACAGTCCTCCAGGGCCAGGAAATGACTTTATTTGATTTATTGCGGTCACATATATCTAACTACAGTGAAAAGCTTTGTTTTGCAAGCAGTACAGGCAGATCACAGAAAATAAGGGCGTACAGAGCATAGGGTGCTGAGTCAGAGCGAGAGATACAGGGTAATGGCTGCACAGGAGGTACACACAACATGATTAATATTACGTGTATTTAGAGAGGTCCATTCATCAGTAGAATGACAACAGGGAAGAAACTGTTCTTGAATCTGTTGGTGCATGTGCTCAAGCTTATGTACATCTTCTGCCTGATGGAAGAGGTTGGAAGAGAGCATTACTGGGGTGAGAGGCATCGTTGTTGAAATTGTCAGGCTTTCTGCAGCAACAAGAAGTGTAAATGGGTGGAAGGTTGCCTTCCATGATGGCCTAGGCTGTGCACACAACCTTCTGGAGTTTCTTACGGTCCTGGGCAGAGTAGTTGCCATACCAGGCCATTGTCTACCTGGACAGTATGCTTTCAATGGTGCATCTATAGAAGTTGGTGAGGGTCCTTGTGGATATGTCAAAATTCTTGAGCTTTTGAGGAAGAAGAGGCATTATTCTGCCTTCTTGACTGTCACATCTATGTGGGAAATCCAGGACAGGTTGGCAGTTATCGTCACCCCTAGGAACTTGATACTCTCAACCCTCTCCATCTCAGCTGCATTGATGTAGATAGGGGTGTGTGCTCTTCCTTTCTTCCTGAAGTCAATGATCTTTTTTTTTGTTTTACTGACATTGAAAGAGGGGTTGTTCTCATTGCACCACAACACCAAGCACTTGCTTCATAATTCCTAGCCTCTGGTCTGCTCTTGTAACCACAGTATTGATATGGTGGGCCCAATGGTTTGACTACTTCCATTTGGTTAGCTCTACATGGTGAAAGACAATGTCATACTTCAGAGACAAAGTCCCAATGAACAATTTTAACATGTCCTTTTCGATGATGACAGGAGTCCCAAATATTCAATGTGGTTGATAACGATGACATGGATGCCATTTCATGCTGCTTCTAGCCTTGTCACTCTCTTGACCACATTAATGGCCCCAAGAAATCAGGGATGTTTCAAGATTCAGAGTTCTGAAGAAGGGTTACTGGACCTAAAACATTAACTCTGATTTCTCTCCACAGATGTTGCCAGACCTGCTGAGTATTTTTCCATTCATTTCTGGTTTGCTTCTGATTTCCAGCATCTGCAGTTCTTTCAATTTTTTGAAGTTTCAAGGTTTTCTGATTGGTGTCAATCCTGCGAGTAACTTGGTAATGATAGGTCCCTTTGGAAATGTCAGCAATTACAGCCCAACTCAGGCCTGGGTCAGTCTGTTGGTCATTTTACTACCTCGATCCTTTTGAAGACTTTCTATGATGCAGTGAATCAACCCTTTTATTCCCACAAAGATCAAGCTAACAGCTTCAATAGTGGCCTGCCTAGCTGCCTTCACACTACATAATATTCCTAACTGCAGTCAGATTAAGCAGTCAAGAATGAATTAGTTACATTCTCAATTCAATTCCTTCAGTCCATGTTGCATTCTCACATCTTTTATGAATGCTGAGGAGACAGTTCTTTGCAATACAAGGATAGATTTCCCCTCACCACCTTTTCCAAACTCAACCCAGGATACTAACGTGGATATTTGAAACTTTGGTGTGTTGCTTGTATTTACTTTTAATCAACTTGTACAGATGTGTTGTGACACACCTTCGGAGCTGGTGGGGCTTAAACCCTAGACTTTTGGCTATGGGTTACTTGTGTGATGGCTGAAAATCTTATTCAGTATGGGAGTGTAGCCATCTGATTACACTAAATTCATAAATTTGTCAACGTGTCGACTGGCAACCATTTATGAACTGACAAAGCCTTCCCAAAATGGGTGGCACTGTGGCTCAGTGGTTAGCACTGCTGCCTCACAGCGCCAAGGACTTGGGTTCAATTCCCGCCTCAGGTGACTGTCTACGTGGAGTTTGTACATTCTCCCCATGTCTGCATGCACCGGGTGCTCTGGTTTCCTCCCACAGTCCAAAGATGTACAGGTTAGATGGATTGGCCATGCTAAATTGCCCATAGTGTTCAGAGATGTGCAGATTAGGTGCATTAGTCAGGAGCAAAATATAGGGTGAGGGAATGGGTCTGGGTGGGTTACTCTTCGGAGGGTCAGTGTGGACTTGTTGGGCTGAGGGGCCTGTTTCCACACTGTAAGGATTCTAATTGTTAAAAAAAAATCTGGGGGTTGGGATTGGGGTGAGGGACTGGCATCAAGTGGCAAGCTTGCCCACCTACCTAGCTATCGAGGAGAAAGTGAGGACTGCAGATCTGGAGATCAGAGCTGAAAATGTGTTGCTGGAAAAGTGCAGCAGGTCAGGCAGCATCCAAGGGGGCAGGAGAATCGATGTTTCGGGCATCAGCCCTTCTTCAGGATTCCTGAAGAAGGGCTGATGCCCGAAACGTCGATTCTCCTGCCCCTTGGATACTGCCTGACCTGCTGCGCTTTTCCACAACACATTTTCAGCACCTACCTAGCTATGACTTTAATTGTAAATTCAGCTCATCTGGTCTATTTGAGTCTCCATGAGCAAAGCTTGATCTGCTGTGGAATTCTAGCATTTCCTCCAAACACTCAATCTCCCGTCTGGAAGTTTACATTGGCCCAACTTGTCTTCCTGGGATCTTGGGATACTTTACAATGTGAAAGATGTTGTATAATTGCAATTTGATCTTGTTGAGTGACATCTAACTCAAGCTACACAAAGATACACCTTAAGTTTATCTGGTAACAGGTTATTTCGCCTGTGCCCTTCATACTATTTGCTTTTATAATAAATGCTGTTACCAAATTAATGTTTGGTAACTCAGTTTGATGTTGTTTTGCTGTGCACGTTTCAGACTCCTCCTTGTATTTAAATTCATGAGGAAACATGTTTGACATTCTCTTTAATCGATTTGTACAGCTTCTCTCTCACTATACGGCATTAAACATCGATAGCCCTTAAGCCATGGAATCCCATCCCTCAATCTCTCTACCTCTCTCCTGCATGTTCCTTCTTAAAATGGACCTCTTTGATTCAGTTTTCAGTCATCTGTCCCTTATGAGTCTTCATTGCAAATTTGATAGATAATTCTTCTGTGAAATGCTTTGTGGCTTTTAAAATGTTAAAGCTTTTACATAAACACATTGTAATGCTGTAAGTTGTCTGCTTCATGATCATTTTTACAATGCAGAGAGATTTGATGGCCTACCTTCTGAATAAATTAGATCAGACATTTACTGACTCTGCATGTAGTGTCCTTTAATTCCAGAGAAGGATGTCAACAAGCTCAACAATGTCAATTGTGGGCGGCACGGTGGCTCAGTGGTTAGCATCACTCCCTCACAGTATCAGGGACCCGAGTTCTATTCCAGCCTTGGGCGACTGTCTGTGTAGAGTTTGCATGTTCTCTCAAGTCTGTGCAGGTTTCTTCTGGGTGCTCCTCCCACAGTCCAGCAATTTGCATTAGCCATGGGAACTGCAGGGTTACAGGGTAGGGGGTGAGTCTGGGTGGGATGCTGTATGGAGGGTCTGTGTGGACCTGATGGGCCGAATGGTTGGTATCCACACTGTACGGGTTCTATCTGTAATCTCATGGTTTGGTTTACAACTCACTCAGCCTGAATCACTGATGAGTGCGGGGAAACATGCCAGGAATAGCTTTAGGCATATCCAAAAACAAGATGCTAAATATGGGAGACTACAAAACAAGGCTATATGCACTTCAAAGAGCTGACATAGCACACAATAGACAGACCTTTAAAATCACAGCCAATGGATCTGGCTCTGCAATTAACGTTAGGTTATTCAATTGTGAGTGCTGTTTTCTTTTTGTGTGTGGGATGTGGGTTTTACTGGCTCAGGCAACATTTATTGCCCATCCCGAATCACCTTCGAGAAGGGGATGGTGAGCTGCTTTTTTGAATTGCTCCAGTTCTTGCTACGTAGGTGTTCAGTACAGGTCATGAATTCCAGGATATTGACCTATTGAAAGTATAGGAACCTACCCCTCCCCAGAGTGCTGTGGGCAGATCTGGGCACCACACCTCAGCAAGGATAGATTCACCTTGGAGGGAGAGCAATGCAGATTTCCAAGAACGATACCTGGATTTCAGGGGTTATGATATGAGGAGAGATTGTACAAATTGTCCTGTTTTCTTTTGAATTTAGAGAGCTAAGATATGATCTGAATGAAGATCAAAATATTAACAGGAGAAAAATGGGTAGATAAACATAAACTATTTCCACTGGTTGAAGATTCTAGAACTAGGGCCAAATGGTTCAGGAGAGATAATAGGAAGCACTTCGACACACAAAGGGTGGTAGATATTTGGCACCAATGCACTCCGCAGAGACCATTCCCTCAGTGACTCCCTTGTTAGGTCCACGCTCCCCCGCCCCCCCCCCACCCCCACCCCCACCACCAAGCTACCTTCCATTCCCAGCACCTTCCCTTGCCGTCGCAAAAACTGTAAAACCTGCACCTTCACCTCTATTCAAGGCCCCGAAGGATTCTTCCACATCCAGCAGAGATTTTACTGCACATCCAATCTCCTCATCAACTGTATCCATTGATCTTTATGTGGTCTCTTCTACATTGTGGGAGACAGGACGCCAACTTGTGGCATTTTTCAGGGAACATCCCTGGGGCACATACATCAACTAACCCTACTACCCTGAGGCCAATCACTTCAACTCCCCCTCCCACTCCACCAAGGTCTTGCAAGTCCTGGGCATCCTCCACTGCCAAATCCAAGCCACCTGACACCTGGAGGAGGAACGTCTCACTTTCTGTGTTGGGACCCTCCAACCACATACATCAACGTCAATTTAATCAGTTTCCTCCCCTCAACTCATCCCAGATCCACCCCTCAAACCCAGCACCACCCTCTGTCCATTTTCCCTCTCAACTATTCATTCCACCCTCCTCTCCGACCTATCACCATCACTCCCCACCTGCATCTAACTATCACCTCCCCAGCTACTTTCCCCCCATCCCCACCCCTACCCCCATCCCCACCCTCCTATTTATCTCCCAGCCCCCTTTCCCTCCTCTTCCTAACATTCCTGATGAAGGGCTTATGCCCGAAACGTCGAGTCTCCTGCTCCTCGGATGCTGCCAGACAGGCTGTGCTATTCCAGCACCACACTCTTCGACTCTCTTCCACAAATGGCAGCTGATGCAGGATGATTTGTTAATGTTAAACCTGAGATACTTTTTTCTTGTTTAGCAGAGCTGTGAAGGGATATGGGCCAAAGTTAGGTATGTGAGTTATCCTGCTCCTTGGAACTGCCTGACCTACTGTACTTTTCCAGTACCACACTCTTGACTCTGATCTCCAGCATCTACAGTACTCACTTTCACCATATTGAGTTAGGTCACAGATCAGTCTTCTCTCATTGAATAGCAGAACAGGCCCAAGGAGATGAATAGTCTACTTCTGGAACTAAGTTCCTATGTTCATGTGTGTGTGGATCGGAGGGGAATTTGCAGAGAGGAGAGCTGCATGTATTTGCTGCCCTTGTCCTTCACAATGATAGAGGACTCGGATTTGGGAGATGCTGCTGCCAAAGGTGCTTTGCTGAGTTATTGCATTGTGCAGGTGGTACACACTGTTGTCACGGTGCGTCAGCGGTGCAGAGAGTAAATACGGGAGGTGATGGATGTGGTGCCAATTAATCAAGCTGCGTTGCCCTGGTGTCAAACTTCTGAAGCGTTATTATTACCATATCAATCAAGCCAAGTGGGGAGAATTTTATCACAGATCTGACTTGTGCTTTCTAAATAGTGGGACAGAGGCTGGGGAAACAAGAGGTGAATTATTGATCACAGAAATCACAGCCTCTGATCTGTTATTGTACCAAAGCATTTCTAAGTCTGGTTCAGTTCAGTTTCTAGTCAATGGTCAGCCCCAGGACGTTGATAGTAGCGGATTCAGCAACAATTTGAGATTTTTAGATTTTAGATTTTCTTGTCAGATGTACTCAAGTACAGAGGTGCATAGCACAGTGAAAAGTGTATGACATCTTAGTACCATGGTACCTGGGCATATGATAAAGTTAGGTACAAAGTAGTAAGAGAAATGAAAGTTAAAGAGTTAAGTATTACCTCATATAATATGTAGAAAAATAAAGAAATAAGAGAATAGTTAACATTAAAGTCTTTCATAGTTTAAATGAGGAAAATAAAGGAATGGGTTAAAAGTTCAACAATCTTAATAAATCCTCTGCATATCTCAGTCTCTGGAGAGACCTCAGCTGAGTGTTGTTAATACCGCCATTGCAGATACCGTCACAGCTGGTGGAACTGCCACCTCTCCAATCTCCCCTGGTGTCTCGGGAACATGCCTAGGCAGGATCCACTCTCATGCCGAGCCAAGACATTACCATAAGCCACTGAGAGACCAGGCAACGTATCGCAGAGAGACCAGGCCAGGACCCACCAGCAGTCACTGAGAGACCAGCCAATGTACCACAGAGAAACCAAGCGGGACCCACCAGCAGCTGCTGAGAGATCAGGCCAGGACCAGTAAGGAGCCGTTGAGAGACCAGTCAATGTACCACAGAGAGACCAGTCTGGGACCTGCCAGGAGCTGCTGAGAGACCAGGCCAGGATCCGCTATGAGCCATTGACAGACCAGGCCGGGACCTATCAGGAGCTGCTGAGAGACCAAGCTGGAACCCGCCATGAGCCATTGAGAAACCAAAGGGAGAAAAAGGAGACAAAATGAGGAAAAATGTGAAGGAAACAGAAAGAGCAAAGGAGCTCCAGTTAGAGTGTCCTACTCTGTTGCCATCTCAATGGTAATACCATTGAATATCAAAGGACAATGGTTAGATTCTCTCTTGTTGGAGATGACCATTGCCCAGCATATGCCTGGCACAAATGTTACTTGATATTTATTAGCTCAAGCCAGATATTGTCCAGGTCTGTCTGCTTTTGGAAATGGACTACGTCAGTATCTGAAAAGTCATGAATGGGTGCTGAACATTTTGCAGTCATTGATGAAGCAACTGAAGATATTTAGGCTTCAGACATGACCCTGAGAAGTTCCTGTGCTGATGCTGTTGAATTGAGATGATTGACCTCCAACAATCGCAACCATTTTCCTTTATTGAAGGTATGATTCCAACCAACATAGGGACCAATTAAACAAACTAATAGAAACAGAAGGCTTCACAAGCTGCCCAACCCTTCCTCTGTCTGCCAAAATCTTGGAGAAGGTGGAGATAGCCTCTGTGTGAATGGGCAACATGGTGGCTCAGTGGTTAGCACTGCTGCCTCACAGCGCCAGGGACATGGGTTTGATTCAAGCCTTGGTTGACTGCCTATGTGGAGTTTGCATGTTCTCCCATGTCTGTGTGGGTTTCCTCCCGGTGTTCTGGTTTCCTCACAATCCAAAGATGTGTAGGTTAGATCGAATGGCCCTGCTAAATTACCCATAGTGTTCAGAGATGTGTAGATTAGGTACGTTAACCATGGAAAATGCAGAGTTATAAAGTAGGGGTCTGGGCGGGATGCCTTTAGGAGATTCGATGTGTACTTGTTGGGCCAAGTGGCCTGTTTCACACTGGAGGGACTCAATAAACATTACCACAGGATAAGGGATGCCAGGCATGTGGGAGACTGGTGAAGTTGGATTTGTTCTCCGAGCAGAGAAGATTAAGAAAAGACTTGATCGAGCTGTTCAAAATCATGCCTGGCTTGGAAAGATTAGATCAGGAAAAACTTGTTACAGGCGTCGGTAATCAGATGATAGAGATTTGAAGCGATTGGGAAAAGGATCAGAGGCAACCACAATCTGGGCAGTTGTGGAGGGGAATCAAAACCGTTTTGGTCAAACAGGAAACTGCAATAACCTGCGAAGTGCTGACTGAAAGAATTAAGTAATCTGCTGGAGAAAGATTAAGCAATAACACCAAAGAGATTTGGATAAATATTTGAAAGGGAATAAAATGGAGGGTTATGGGGAAAAGGCAGTATTGTGCATTCAGCTGGACAGTATTACCAAATATTTAGCACAGACTATATGACCTGAATGGAGCTGCAACATTCTGTGATTTTACAGCTGAGGAGAATTTGAGATGAAGGCATTAAGTATTTGTGGGTCATATTAATTCCCAGGTTTATGGGCCAGTTTTGTTTGAATACTTAATACTTAAATCTTACCTTTGGATGATCTGTAGAGAGTTAAAAGAAATTGCTTTCAAAGTAATGTAGGAAGTGGCAATGTGTAACTGGATACAATAGATCTCATTGCATTTTCTCCCTGCATTAGAGAAACTAATTGAATTCCATTCTGCAAAGCAGAAATTTTCAATAATGAGCAGACTTGTAAGTATGTCAGAACCCTGAAGTTTCTTCATTTAATTACTGAGTTGCACAGAGAGATTATTACTCCTGGAAAGGTAATGCCTCTGGTGAGTGCTACATTTCGAAGCTCTCATTCTAAGTTGTCTCAGTTCTGTCATTAATAATCCACTTTCTTACATTGCAAGTAATCTGTTTACCTTTACCTTTATTGTCAGGATGTGTACAAACTCTTTCGTGGAGCCACATGGAACAATCACTCTCACTAACCTTGACATTTCAAAAGTCATTAAGCTTATATGTAGTTAGGATATTTTTAGATGTTGCAAAACAAATAAATTTCAAGAACCTACTTTCACCATTATTGCAACATTTCCAGGGCACAAAGTCTTGCCTGGAGTTTGAAGCTCCATATTAATTTACAATGGATTTATAAACAAGTAGAAATACATGAAAACCACTTGACAGATTACTGAAAATTACTAAATAACTCTAGATTAGAATGGTGAATACTTATTCAACCAAATATGTCTTATATTAAGATGAATTGCAAACTTCAGGAAAGTTCTGCTCGGTGCTTAAATTAGTCAGTGTTTATGCCTGAAATAAAGTAGCAACTTTCAGCTTTTTAAATTAGTCACGAAACAGGCTCATTTCTTGTTATTGGCAAATGGATTCATGATAAAGATTGTAGCTGATATGACTGAATAAGAAATTCAAAGTTCAGGCTAATGCTCTGGGGAAGAGGGTTCAAACACAACCAATTAGGGGAAAATATGTTAAGTTAATTCAATTGGGAATTCAAAGTTAGTTTCAGTCGCTGTGATCTTGGATGATCTGTAGAGAACGGCAATTATTGAATAAACCAATCTGTCTCCCTAATGTCCTCTGTGCTGCCTTTATCTTTCCTGACCCACATGTGAGTATATGACTGACTCTTAATTGTCCAATGTTATCAAAGACCTCTCCCATCCTGGTAATGTTCTCCTCCAACCTCTTCAGTCAGGCAGATGGTACCGAAGCTTGAACACACGCACCAACAGGTTTTGAATTGAATTGAATTGAATTTATTGTCACATGTACCGAGGCACAGTGAAAAGCTTTGTCTTGAGAGCAATACAGGCAGATCACAGAGTTAAGTAGCGTAGACAAGTAAGAAATAGGTAAACAGCGGCAAAAACAAAACACAGATACAGGAGAATGTCAAGAGTTTGTGAGTCCATTCAGTATTCTAACAACAGTAAGGTAGAAACTGTTACAAAACCAGCTGGTGTGTGTGTGTGTGTTCAGGCTTCTGTACCTTCTCCCCAATGGTAGAGGTTGTAGAAAAACATTGCCAGGGTGGGATGGATCTTTGAGAATGCTGGCGGCCTTTCCTTGACAGAGGGCCTGGTAGATGGATTCTATAGATGGGAGGTTGGCCTCTGTGATTGTCTGGGCTGAGTTCACCACGCTCTGGAACCATCTCCAATCTTGAGTGGTACAGCTGCCATACCAGGTAGTGATACACCCAGATAGAATGCACTTGATGGCGCACCTATAAAAGTTGGCAAGGCTATTTGCTGTCATGCCAAAGACATTGTGGAAGAAGAGACATTGTTGGACCTTTGTAACCAGAGCATTCACATGAAGAGTCGAAGAAAGCTTGTGGTGGATGACCACTCCCAGGAACTTGACACTTTTCACCTTTTCCACCTCTGTGCTGTTAATGTGTAGGGGGGCATGAGTAACGTCCCACCGAAAGTCAATAACGAGTTCCTTGGTTTTGCCTGCATTGAAAGCTAGGTTGTTCTCAGTGGACCATTTTATCCAGGACAGCTTCTTCCTTGTCATTACTATACTGATGAATGGACTGTCTAACTTCAAATAATGTTGATCTTGTTAATGTTGATCTTGTTTCACACCTCATGTGCAGTGTAACCTTGTATGCCTCACTCTGTCTAAGCACCCTATGATCTGTATGTCCTTGTTCACCATGATCTGCCTGTACTAGTTACAAAACAAAGATTTTCACTGTAATTAGGTACATGTGACCACAATAAATCAAATCTTTGAAATAGCCAAACAGCCACTCCATTCAAGAGCAACTAGGGATGGGCAGCAATTCACATTCCATGAAAATATAACTAAGAAAAAATGACTTAAGAAGAAGGATATTTGAAAGGATTTGGAACTGTGCAGCACCTTTCATGATCTGCACAGTGGTTCAGTGGTTAGCACTGCTGCCTCAGGGTGTCAGAGATCCCAGTTTGATTTCACCATTGGGTGACTGTGTGGAGCTTGCACAGCTCCCATGTCTGTGTGGGTTTCCTTCGGGTGCTCTGGTTTCCTCTCACACTCCAAAGATGTGCAGATTAGGTGGATTGGCCTTGCTAAATTGCCAGGGATGTGTAGGCTAGGTGAATTAGCCATGGGAAATGTAGGGTTACAAGGATGGATACTCTTTGGAAGGTTGGCACTGACAAATGGACCAAATGGCCTCGATCGGCACTGTAGGGATTCTATGATCTCAGACCTTCTCAAAGCACTCTGTACTAATGAGGTACCTTATTCATGTGGCATATGGATACCATAGCAGTCAATATAGATACAATAAGCTCCGACTCCACAGATCGTTACTATGCCAATAGCCCATCATAGTGATGATTCAGGGATAAATATTGGCTAGTACCATGGTGGAAATCTTCTACTCATCTCTTCAAATAATTGCAAGGATACTTTTAGATCTATCTGAGAAGGTCTCAAATTAACATTTCATCTGGAAAATGGCACCTCCAGTACTGCAGAAGCATACATATTTGAAAAGGAGTCACTTGACTGTGTGAAGAGTAGGTTCTCTGGGTGGTCTGTTCCTCCTGCTCTCTGTGATGCAGGCTCATGTCAATCCCTTGCAGCAAGTGTGAATGCCAGGTCACTCCCAACACTACCCCTTGAGAGTTGCTGCTTTTTCCAGCATTTTTTTTTCAACATAAAGTACAAGCTCAACGTTTTAAATTCATTTAAATATGTATGAGCAGCTAGCAAGGTCAATGTTTATTGTCTCACACTAATTGCTCTTATAAAAATGATGATGAGCCAGCCCCTTAAACTGTTGCAATCCATTTGGTGTTGGTATACTCACAGGGCTGTTAGCAATTGCCAACAATTTGATCCAGTAACAGTGAAGGAATGGTGATATAAATAATACATAACTGGGAGGAGAACTCGCAAGTGGTACTTGCTGCCTTCATCATTTCACGTTGTACAGATCTCACATTTGGAAGGTGCTGTTGAACATACCTTGGTGTGTTCCTACAGGGCATCTTTCTGATGGTATAGCATGTGCTTCAATAGTTGAGGGGTGATTGTTGAAGATGATAGATGTGCTACCAGTCAAGCAGGATGGTCTGATCGGCATGGCTTTGAGCTTCCTGAGTGTTGTTGGAGCTGCAGGCAAGTGGGGCATATTCCACAGCACTCCTCCTTTTTAAATGGCAGCTAAGCTTCAGTGAGTTAGAATATGAGTTACTCCAAAATCTCCATCCTCTGATGTGGTCTTGCAATCATAATGTCTTCAGTAAAGAACTGAGATGACCAGCTTTGACAAAGGGTCAGTTAGACTCGAAACATAGGCTCTTTTCTCTCCTTACAGATGCTGCCAGACCTGCTGAGATTTTCCAGCATTTTCTCTTTTGGTTTCAGATTCCAGCATCCGCAGTAATTTGCTTTTATTAAGAACTGAGAGGACTTGGTTGAAGAGGATCAGAGATCTGAAGGAGTTATAAGAGGCAAAGGACAACTCAGTGAATCCTCTGGGCTGGTGCTAGAGAACTGTGTTTCCCTTTTTTTTAAATTAATAACATCTTATTTGTTGTTGTTTGTCAATTTTCTGCATGTGTCTTGGGGTTTAAGAAGGGCTATAGTTTAAATTAGAGAGTTATAAGTTGATCATTCATATTTGCTTAACTATTTGTAATAAATACTAAGTAATTGTTAAATGCAGAAACTTGATAAATGTAACTGAGTCCATCAGACAGGAAAATTGGAGTGGTTTCAATAATGTGATTAAAACTTTAATTTTTGTGTTGACAGTTCCGAAAGCTAACTCAAAACATTTATGCTGTTCCACTCTGTATAGATGCTGTCAGATCTGTTAAATTTCACGAGAAATTCCTGTTTCATTTGGAACATTCTGAAGCTGAGACACACAGAATTGTTGAATATCTGGATATAAATCCAGAAATCGTGAAGGAACAACTTTGTGTTATTGGAGCAGAACTGTTCGCAGTCTGACAATGTCAATGCTCTCATTCCTCTCATCAGGACAGTGGGAAAGGAAGGATAGGTATTGGGAGGTTGAAGGCAGTTATTGTACCAAAATTCTGCAAGATTTAAATTCACACAATCATTTCTTGGACCCAGCCAAGAGATCAATTTATATTAGTGAGGAGTACGGCTTATTTCATTAACAGTTAGAAAGCATTCAAAACAACATTTTATCACTCAGTATCAGAACTAGGAGCAGGAATGACTTTGCACATTATTCACAGTGAACTTCCAACATCAAGTCATTAGTTATTGTAACTCTGGAATAATCAATGCGACTGATTATAACAGTGAACGGCCAATCAATGATCACAACAGTCAGCTTTGAGAGTCTTTAGATACATAACTCAGAATTTCTTCTGTAAACAATTCTAGCTCTCTGATTCCTTTTCCTTTTCTTTAAGGTTCCCCTTCAGAATAATGTTTTTGACCAAATCTCCTTCTGTGGTGTAGTATCAATGGGCAAAGGATGAGCAGATGGAATTTAACTTAGATAAATGTGAGGGGTTGTATTTTAGTTAGGCAAATCAGGGCAGGATTTATACAATTAATGGTAGGGTCCTGGGTATTGTTGCCGAACAAAGAGACATACTGCTGAGGTTGCATAAAGGTCTTGTCAGAATGTATTTGGAATATTTTGAGCAGTTATATTTCCCGTATCTAAGGAGGGGTGTGCTGCCATTGAATGGTGTCCAAGGAGATTTACAAGAATATTCCCAAGGATGAAAGACTTGTCATATATGAACAGAGTAGATGTTGGGAAGCTGTTTCTACTGGTAGGAAAAACCTGTATCCGAGGCACAGCATTCGAGTAAATAGAGGAACTTTTACACTGGAGATAAGGAGAAGCATCTTCAGCCAGACAGTGATGAATCTACGGGATTCATTACCACAGAAGGCTGTGGAGGCCAGGTCATTGAGTATATTTAAGACCGAGATAGATCGGTTCTTGAGTATCAGGGTGATCAAGGGTCGCAGGGAGAAAGTGGGAGAATGGGGTTGAGAAATTTATCAGCCATGATTGAATGGCAAAAGAGACTTGATGGACTGGATGGCCTAATTTCTACTCTTTCGTCTTATGGTCTTATATGAGGAGCATTGCAGACTTTTGGTCCTATACTTAGCAGAGATTAGAAGGATGAGCATGGGTCTGATGGCAACTTAGAGAATACTGAGACACCTGCATAGGATGCTTCCACTATGAGGAATGACTAGGACCCGGGCACAGCCTCTGAGTGAAAAGACAATCCCTTAGGACTGAGAGGAGGAGGAATTTGTTCATCCAGAGGGTGGTGAATCTCTGGAACACATTGCTGCAGAAGGCTGTGGAGACCAAGTAATTGATTGATTTTAAGACAGAAATAGTAAGGGGATCAAGGGTTACAGGGAGAAGGCAGAAGAATGGGGAAAATAAATAGATCAGTATGATTGAATGGCTGAGCAGACTTGATCGGCTGAATGGCCTAATTCTACTCCTATAACTATTATAACTGGTCTTGCATTATAAAGGAGTTAAAATCTAACTGGAAATCTTTCATTTTCCATGGAAAGAAGAAGGAAAGAAATAATTTATGATCTTATAGCACTTTTCATGATATCGAACATGAAGTGCTCCTTGTAGAGTGATCCCTGCTGTACTGTGGGAAATATAACAGCCAATTTGCTCAAAGTAAGCTCCCACCAACATCATTGTGGGACGTATCCAGTACTGTGAAGGTCTGCTTATCGTACCTCCACATTTTGGGAATTATTTGATCTGCACAAACCTACTTTCCATCTTTTCACCCATTGCAAACCTAAAGTTTGCTTATACATGACTTAAGAAAAACAAAAGAATACCTCCTGACTAGAGGAGGAAGTATGTGCCATGTATATGCCTCATTTATATGGGCACAGGCTGCTATGTTCACTGTTTACAAAATTCACTGTTCATGACATGGTGAATCCCTTGTGAACATTGGAAGGAGACTGCAATCGGTTTTAATGATTCTGTTGATGGGATAAACATTTGCCTTTAAGTTAAGTTGATTCCTGTTGTCACTCTCGAAATAGTGAAATGAAACCTGTCATGTAGATTTGAGACAGCAGATGGGAGTTCAGTTTAATTTAGATATATTCAATAAGGCGAGCACCCCTTGGTCCAATTCATCCACATCAACCAGACATTCCAATCTGACCTCGTCCCATTTGCCAGCATTTGGCAAACATCCCTCTAAATCCCATCCAGATGCCTTTTAAATGCTGTAATTATACCCCCCCAACACTTCCTCTGGTAGCTCGTGCCATACACCTTCTCCATGTAAAATTTCCCCCTCAGGTCCTTTTTAAATCTTTTCCCTTTTAGCTCAAACCTATGCCCTCTAGTTTTAGACTTCCCCACCCTGAGAAAATGATCTTGACTACTTGCCCTTTCCATGCCCCTCATAATTTTATAAACCTCTGTGTGGTCACCCTTTGAACTCCAATGCTCCTGAGGGAAAAAAAAACCCAGACTGTTCCGCCTCTCTTTATAACACAAACCCCCCAATTCTGGCAACAGCTTTTTAAATTTTTTCTGCAGTCTCTCAAATTTAGCAACATCTTTTTGATAGACAGACAATCAAAATTGTATGCAGTGTTCTAAAAGTGGCCTAACCAACGATCTGTGCAGCTGCAACATGACATCCCGACTCCTTTATTCAATGCACTGACCAATGAAGGCAAACATGCCAAATACCTCCTCCATCATTCTGTCTACCCGTGGTGCTATTTTCACAAAACTCCTCATCTCTGACGTGCTATTGTAGCCATTGTATTTATATAACTTGTCCAATTCCATTACTCGTCAATCGTATTGTACAGAATGTTAATGGTGAGAGATTCAGTGATGGAAGTGCCATTGAACATCAAGGGGAGATAGTTAATTTCTGTTTTGTTGGTGATGGTCATTGCCTTGAGAGACACAAATTTAACTTTCCAATCATAAGCTTAGATATTAGTTAAGTCTTGCTGCATGTGGCTATGGTCTTTTTCAGTAGCTGAGGAATCATGAATGGTGCTGAAGGATCTACAAAAATCAGTGAACGTACCACTTTCTACCTTGTGATGGAAGAAAGGTCATAGAGTCAGAGAGTCAGCATAGAAAAAGACCCTTTGGCCCATTGCATCCATGCTGGTCAAAAAGCATTGATGATTCTGTTTCTAATTGAATCATTGATGATTCAGCTGAAGTTGGTAGGGCCTAGAACACTATCACGAGGAACTTCATCAGTGATGTCTGTGAACTGACACCCACAGTCATCTTCCTTTCTGCCAGGTATGATTCAAAACAGCAGAGAGTTTTCCCCCAATTCCCACTTATTCTTTCTGTGAGGGCTACACTCATTTTAGTCTATCCTTGAAGTCAAGGGCAGGTACTCTCACCTCACCTCTGGAGTTCAACTATTTTGTCCATGTTTGGACCAAGACTGTAATGATGTCAGTAGTTGAGTGGTCCTGGCAACTGTACAGTTGGATGTCAGTGAGCAGGTTATTCCTTTGTCAGTGTCACCCCACCACACTTTTATCAACTCCTTTCAATGCTTTGAGGATGATTGAGAATAGTTAGGTAATCATTGGTTGGGTTGGATATATATTTCTACTTATGTACAGGACACGCCCAGGCAATTTTCCAAATTGTTGAGTAGGTCCCAGTGTTGTAACTATGCTGGAAAATCTTGGCTACGGGAGCAACAAATTCTTGAGCACGAGTCTTCAGTACAATAGCTGGAATGTTGAGAGGGCCCATAGCCTTTGCAGTATCCAGTGCCCTGAGCTAGTGCTTAATATCATGTGGAGTGAATTGTATTAGCTGAAGACTGCTACCTGTGATATGAGGGAACCTAGGAGAAGGCCGAGATGGATCATCCATTTGATACTTCTGGCTGAAGATTGCTGCAAACGCTTATCTTTTGCACTGATATATTGGGCTCTTCCATCATTGAGGATGGGGATATTTGTGGACTCTCCTTCTCCAGTGAGTTATTTAATTGTCCACCAAAATTCATGACTCGATAAAGCAGGACTGCAGAGCTTAGTTCCAATCCCTTGTTTGTGGAATTGTTTAGCTCCATCTATCTATTTTAGCTCTGCCTGGTTCTTCTCCTGGCATGCCCTCCTTCACTCTCAATTGAAAAAGGGTTAAACCCCTTGGCTTGATGGTAATGGTTGAGTGGGTGACATGCCAGGCCATGAGGTTGCAGACTGTGCTGGAGTACAATTCTGCTGCTGTTGATGGACGACGGTGCCTCATGGATGCTCAGTCTTGAGGTGTGAGATCTTTTCAAGATCTATCCCATTTAGTGTGGTGATAGTGCCACACAACACAATGCCGGTTATTCTCAATGTGACAGTAGGACTTCACCCCCATAAGGACTGTGCGGTGGTGGCTATTACTGATACAGTCAAGGAAAGATACATCTGCAGCCGACAGATTGATAAGGTTGTGCTCAAGTACTATTTTTCCTGTTGATGGTTCTCCCAACATCTACTGCAGGTCCAGCCTGGTGGTTATATCCTTTAGGACATGACCAGTTTGGTCAATACTGGCTCTATCTAGCTAGTCTTGGTAATAGACTTTGAATTCCCACAACCATTTTACATTTTACACCCTTGTCACAATCAGAGTTTTCACTAAATATTGTTCACCATTGAGGAGAACCGATTCATCAGTTAAAGGAAGTGCAGTATAAGGTAAAGAGCAGGAAATGCCAAAGACTCATAAACAGGGTGGTGACTGGTTTAACAAACTGCACAGTCTATTTGGACGATGTAGTGATCGTTCAAATGTAAGCTTTGGAAAGATCACATTGTATAATTGGCAGAGCTCTTTGAACGACTATAAAAAGCAAAAATGGTGATCAACTTAAACAAAACTGAATTTGTAAAAGCAGAGCTGATGTTCTTGGGACATACATCGGTCATGGAAGGTTGACCCTACAGAACGCAAAGACGAAGACCATCAAGGAATTTCCATGACCAACCTCAAAGAAAGAGGTGCTTTGATTGTTAGGACTCAGCGGATTCTATCAGAAGTTTGTTTCAAATTTCAGCTATGTCGTGGCACCATTAACCAATCTGATGAAGAAGAACACAAAATTTCAGTGCAGAGAACCATGCCAGGAGGGATTCGACTACTTAAAAACAATATTAACCACCAAACCAGTTTTAGCTACACCAAACTTTTCAAACCTTTTAAAGTTAAAAGGTTAAACCTTTCTAAAGTTAAACCTTTTAGCCATTGATGCTAGTGACATTGGAGTTGAAGCTGTGGGAGTTGGATCAACATCCAAGATTGAAAAAGAACTATTCAGTTTGGTACTGGCCTTGCAACATTTTAATGTGTATGTCGGAGGTGGGTTGTGTACACTGACCACAATCTGCTTACATTCTTAGAACGCTTTGAAGACAAGAATATGAGACTATTTCATTGGAGTCTTATGTTACAGACATTTAATTTAAAAATCATACATGCTGCGGGTTGGAAGAATAAAATCACAGATGAGTTATCGCGGATTTAGCTGATAGAGTTGAGATGACTTTTGTCTTTATTTACACACACACAGGTATATGGGAAGAAGTTAAGTGAACTTATATTAAAGTCATCTGTATGTTAGGGTAATGTTGAATTGAATTGAATTGAATTTACTGTCATGTGCACTGAGGCAAAGTGAAAAGCTTTGTCTTGTGAGCAATACAGGCAGCCCACAGAGTTAAGGAACATGGATAAGTAAACAGTAGGTGAACAGCAGAAAAACAAAAACACAGGTACAGGCAGATGTTAAGAGTTTGTGAGTCCATTCAGTATTCTAACAACAGTGGGGTAGAAACTGTTTTGAAACCAGCTGGAGCATGTTCAGACTTCTGAATCTTCTCCCCCAATGGTAGAGGTCGGATGAAAACATTACCAGGGTGGGCTGGATCTTTGAGAATGCTGGCGGCCTTTCCTTGACAGCGGGCCTGGTAGATGGATTCTATAGATGGGAAGTTGGCCTTTGTTATTGTCCGAGCTGAGTTCCCCACACTCTGTAACCGTCTTCGATCTTGAATGGTACAGTTGCCGCACCAGGTAGTGATACATCCAGATAGAATGCTCTCGATGACGCACATATAAAAGTTGGCAAGGCTATTCACCATCATGCCAAATTTCCTCAGCACTGGGGCTTTGTAACCAGTGTATCCAAGAAAGAGGTAAAAATAATGACAGCAGATGCTGGAAACCAGATTCTGGATTAGTGGTGCTGGAAGAGCACAGCAGTTCAGGCAGCACCCGAGGAGCAGTAAAATCGACGTTTCAGGCAAAAGCCCTTCATCAGGAATAAAGGCAGAGAGCCTGAAGCGTAGAGAGATAAGCTAGAGGAGGGTGGGGGTGGGGAGAAAGTAGCATAGAGTACAATAGGTGAGTGGGGGAGGGGATGAAGGTGATAGTTCAGGGGGGAGGGTGGAGTGGATAGGTTGAAAAGAAGATAGGCAGGTAGGACAAGTCATGGGGACAGTGCTGAGCTGGAAGTTTGGAACTAGGGCGAGGTGAGGGAAGGGGAAATGAAGAAACTGTTAAAGTCCACATTGAAGCCCTGGGGTTGAAGTGTTCCGAGGCAGAAGATGAGGCGTTCTTCCTCCAGGCGTCTGGTGGTGAGTGAGTAGAGGTGAAGGAGGCCCAGGACCTCCATGTCCTCAGCAGAATGGGAGGCGGAGTTGAAATGTTGGGCCACAGGGCGGTGTGGTTAATTGGTGAGATGTTCCCTAAAGCGCTCTGCTGGGACGCGTCCAGTCTCCCCAATGTAGAGGAGACCACATCAGGAGCAACGGATACAATAAATGATATTGGTGGATGTGCAAGTAAAACTTTGATGGATGTGGATGGCTCCTTAAGGGCCTTGGATGGAGGTGAGGGAGGAGGTATGGGCGCAGGTTTTGCAATTTCTGCGGTGGCAGGGGAAAGTGCCAGAATGGGAGAGTGGGTTGTAGGGGGCGTGGACCTGACCAGGTAGTCACGGAGGGAACGGTCTTTGCGGAAGGCGGAAAGGGGTAGGGAGGGAAATATATCCCTGGTGGTGGGATCTTTTTGGAGGTGATGGAAATGTCGGCGGATGATTTGGTTTATGCGAAGGTTGGTAGGGTGGAAGTTGAACACCAGGGGCGTTCTGTCCTTGTTACGGTTAGAGGGATGGGGTCTGAGGGCGTAGGTGTGGGATGTGGATGAGATGTGTTGGAGAGCATCTTTAACCACGTGGGAAGGGAAATTGCGCTCTCTAAAGAAGGAGGCCATCTGGTGTGTTCTGTGGTAGAACTTGACCTCCTGGGAGCAGATACGGCGGAGGTGGAGGAATTGGTAATACGGGATGGCATTTTCGCAAGAGATAGGGTGGGAAGAGGTGTAATCCAGGTAGCTGTGGGAGTCGGTGGGTTTGTAAAAAATGTCAGTGTCAAGTCGGTCATCATTAATGGAAATGGAGAGGTCCAGGAAGGGGAGGGAAGTTTCAGAGATGGTCCAGGTAAATTTAAGGTCAGGATGGAATGTGTTGGTGAAGTTGATGAATTTGTCAACCTCCTCGTGGGAGCACGAGGTGGCGCCAATGCAGTCATCAATGTAGCGGAGGAAGAGGTGGGGAGTGGTGCCAGTGTAATTACCGAAGATCAACTGCTCTACGTAGCCAACAAAGAGACGGGCATAGCTGAGGCCCATACGTGTGCCCATGGCTACCCCTTTAGTCTGGAGGAAGTGGGAGGATTTGAAGGAGAAATTGTTAAGGGTGAGGACCAGTTCGGCCAAACGAATGAGAGTGTCGGTGGAAGGGTACTGTTGGGGACGTCGGGAGAGGAAAAATTGGAGGGCTTGGAGGTCTTGGCAAATGGAGGTGTAGAGGGATTGGATATCCATGGTGAAGATGAGGCGTTGGGGGCCGAGGAAACAGAAGTCTTGGAGGAGGTGGAGGGTGTGGGTGGTGTCTCGAACGTATGTGGGGAGTTCCTGGACTAGGGGGGATAGGACAGTATCATGGTTGGTAGAATTGAGTTCAGTGGGGCAGGAGCATGCTGTGACAGTGGGTCGGACAGGGTGGTCAGGCTTGTGGATCTTGGGAAGGAGGTAGAACTGGGCAGTGCAGGGTTCCCGGACTATGAGTTTGGAAGCTGTGGGTGGGAGATCTCCTGTGGTGATGAGGTTCTGTATGGTCTGGGAGATGATGTTTTGGTGATGGGGGGTGGGGTCATGGTCAAGGGGGCGGTAGGAAGAGGTGTCCTCGAGTTGGCGTTTGGCTTCAGCGGTGTAGAAGTCAGTGCGCCAGACTATCACTGCGCCCCCTCTATCTGCTGGCTTGATGGTGAGGTCGGGATTGGAGCAGAGGGATTGGAGGGCTGCGCGTTGTGAGGGTAAGAGGTTGGAGTGGGGGAGGGGGGTAGACAGGTTGAGGCGGTTAATATCCCGGCGGCAGTTGGAAATTAAGAGGTCGAGGGCAGGTAATAGGCCAGCGCGGGGTGTCCAGGTGGATGCAGTGTGTTGGAGGTGGGCGAAGGGGTCCTCGGAAAGTGGGCAGGAGTCCTGATTGTGAAAGTAAGCTTGGAGGTGGAGGCAGCGGAAGAAGTGCTTGACGTCACGGCGTGTATTAAATTCATTGATGCGTGGACGGAGGGGGATGAAGGTGAATCCTTTGCTGAGGACTGATCATTCGTCCTCAGTGAGGGGGAGGTCTGAAGGGATGGTGAAAACCCGGCAGGGCTGGTGTGGGTGTGGAGCTGGGAGTGGGGGCGGAGCTGGTAACTGGAGTGGGTGTGATGGTGGGGGG
The DNA here is from genome assembly GCF_047496795.1 of Chiloscyllium punctatum. Classification (NCBI taxonomy): domain Eukaryota; kingdom Metazoa; phylum Chordata; class Chondrichthyes; order Orectolobiformes; family Hemiscylliidae; genus Chiloscyllium; species Chiloscyllium punctatum. Next base: position 79,587,651 of record NC_092763.1, read on the forward strand.
AATGGGGTTGGAGTCATGAGTAGGGGTGGTGTTCCCCTCAGGGTTCTGGGGGGTGGGGATAGTGACAGTGGAATCTGTGGGGGGCGTGTCAGCATAATGCAGGTGAGTGGCGTTGGTGGGGGAGCAAGTGGTGGCAGACACGGCAGTAGGTGGTGGGAGTCACTGAGAGTGTGACGTCAGCGATGATGTGAGGGGCAGAAGTGGCTATGGGAGTGGCCATGATGGGGTTGGAAGTGACATCATCAATCAGCGTGTGGGTGGCAGCTGCATGGCTAATGGCATCCGAGCAGTTCCAGAGGCCATGGGCATCTTCTGGAATGTTTGAGGAGCGCTGGTTATGGACGTGGGTAGATAAAACTTTGTTGTACTTACAGTTTTTGATGTTTGAGATGGAATTGAAATACTGTTTGTTGAGAGTATGAATTCTCCTGAGGATGTAGTACAGAGTGGGTCCTTTGCACTTCTGAGAGAGTGTGGCCCTCAGCTGAGGCAGGGCTGACTGTAGAGAGGTTAGGTGCCGAAGCATTGCTGTGAGCAAGGAGCGGAGGATCCTGAAGGAGAACTTTTGCTGGTGTTTTTGAATCTGTAGTCTGTACTATTTGTCCTGTTCAGGTTCGAACTCTGCTGGTTAAAGGTGGTCGGGAGTCTGTGTGGGATGAGTTGGTTACGGAGGCAGGCACTGAGGAAGCGAATGTGGCTGTGGTAGCGAGTTCGTTTCAGGACATGGTTGAAGACTGTGATAAGAAAGAGTCCAAGAAAGCTTGTTGTGGATGACCACTCCCAGGAGTTTGACACTCTCCTCTTGTTCCACCTCTGTGCTGTTGATGTGTAGGGGTGCGTGAGCAATATCCCGCCGATAGTCAATAATGAGTTCCTTCATTTTGCCAGCATTGAGAGCTAGGTTGATCTCAGTGCACCATTTTTCCAGATCTTCCACCACCCATCTGTAGTCTGTTACATCACCATCTGAGATTCGACTGAATATAGTGGTGTCATCAGCCAACTTGTAAATTTCATTACGATAGTTCATTTCTTCTAAAGGGGGGAGGTGTTATGAAGATGTGGGTGTACTGTACCTTTAAGACAATAAAAGCTAGCAGTGACAGCACCAAGTGCTCTCAATAAGATGCAATGTAACATGTGCTCCAGCTACTAGGGTAGCTAGTTGCCTGGAAACAATGAAACAGATTTGAATTAGGCCAATCCATTTAAATTAAATCCCAAAAATGCCAAATTCCAATCAAGGTTGAATTGAGTATATTGACAATTTTAAAAGTCAATGACACAATCCCATACATTGGGATATAAGACCGAGGAAAATTGAACAATTGGGAGGAGAACTGCCAGCAGGCCAATAGTTGTAGACTGCTAGTCAGAACTCTCTGAGAGGTACCTGTCTAGAAAAGGAGTTTGCACAGAGAAAAACCTCAACACTAACCTGGAGAGCCAATCCACAGTCAATGAAAAAGAGAAGATTTGAGTGCTGGTTGGTTTTAAAATTTGAATTTTTCTGTAAATCTTAATTGGGAGTTTTATCAGATCAGTATTATTGAAGGAAAGGTAAAGCTAGGTTAGAGTAAGGAGGTGTAAATAGTTGTGAGTTAATTATTCTCTGTTATACTTTAAGATGCTAATTTTTACTTTAAATAGTTCTTGGCCTCTCAAATTTTCACAGATTACTGCACGGGATAAATCTTTTCTGTGTTGCTGGTTTAAATTAAGCAGGAGAGTTTAGCCTGTGTCATAATACATGGGCTTCAGTGATAGAGAAGAACGCTCATCACTCCCTTGTTATAGTCTTCCTGGAATCAACAATTACTGCTGACCATTCCAGTGATGATGTGGAAGTGTCACTGTTGGACTGGAAGAACAAAGCCAGAAGCCACACGCCACCAAGTTAAAGTCCAACAACTTTATTTGAGATCACAAACTTTTGGAACAGTGCTATAGTCTGGTGGTCATGTGACTTCTGACCTTACCAGTGATTCCCACATTGTCATAAATAATTGCAAAATAAACAAATCTTTGGTGTATATTCAGAAGTATAACTGTATGTGACTACCAGGATAACAGCAGAGAAACTAGCAAGAACTTGGTCTTTTATTCACCAGCGAATCCTCTGTTTCTTTGTACAGGCTAGCTTTGGTTGAAAGTAATTGCTTTCTCACAAGGCTGTGGAAAAATCAATTCACGTGAAACTGCTTTATGTCACCATAAATCTTCCTGTTCAAAAAGTGGCCATCTACCTTAGGTCTTATGGTGAGTTAAAGGGTTTCCATTCTCTCTAGATACCAGTGTGATTTTATTTTTAGCCAGACATTGTATTTTTTTTCCAGCAAAACTAATAGTTGTATGTTCTTATTGGTTCTTAGAGACATGTGAATATGGAATGCAAGTTAGCATTGACCACATTTGAGTTCTGATCCCACTGGTGTATACCAGCACTGGAAGGTTGGGTCAGCACTGAGGAAAGAGAATGCCATTATAAATGAGCATTGCTCTCCCTGGAGTTGCAATGTATTTTTAAAAACTTATAGCTAAGGCTAAAGCAAATCCACCATGGGCTCGAATTATGCATTGTACAAAAATATTTTTTCAATCTTCTCCCTTTTCAATAAAGAATGCCCCTCCTAGAATTTGCAGTGAGAAATTTATTAATGTGTATAAACAATAGCAAAAAAAAACTTTCTTGAATGAAACTTTTTATAATTCTAATCAGTTCGATTTTCATCAGTCTCTTCACATGCATTGCATACTTAAATCTTTAAACTGTGCAAATCTTCTAATGGTACGTGTGTGTGTGTGTGTGTGTGTGTGTTATTTTCTATTCACAACATCAGGTGAACCCTGATGAATTTGGTACCTGATTTTTCTTGGGTGGTCTTCGGCCTCTAGGAAGTGCCATTCCCTTGTTGAATTCTACTGTGTTACCTATTGTTGTAGATCCATTGCTTTTGTTCGAAAATAGTGGACCTCTGGGATGAATAATTATTCTGTATTCAGTACCATTGTCAATATCAAATCTTTCTCATGAGCTGTCTGTTGCAAAGAAGCTGTTTCTTCAGTTGTACTTCATGTGTTTGTGGTTACTCTTGTTTACTATCTTTAATGGAGGTAAGAAATGCTCTATATAGGTCCTAAGTTGCCATTTGGGCTGGTTCTTTTTGAATATGACTAATGTTCGCATCCTGACTGGTTCTCCAGTGCTCAGCTCTGGCAAAGATTTGCAGTTCTATTAAAATGAAATGTACTTATCAAATCACTTTGATTTTGTCACCTTTTCCTGCTATTGCTCTGGATTTAAAGATTGAAAGAATGGTTTGGATGCAATATAAGCCGTTCGACAAGTTTCCCCATGGGAGACTGGTTAACAAGGTTAGATCTCATGGAATACAAGGAGAACTCGCCATTTGGACACAGAATTGGCTGAAAGGTAGAAGACAGGAGGTGGTGGTGGAGGGTTGTTTTTCAGACTAGAGGCCTGTAACCAGAGGAGTGCCACAAGGATCGGTGCTGGGTCCACTGCTTTTCATCATTTATATGAATGATTTGGATGTGAACATAAGAGGTACAGTTAGTAAGTTTGCAGATGACACCAAAATTGGAGGTGTAGTGGACAGCGAAGAGGGTTACCTCTGATTACAATGGGATCAAGATCAGATGGGCCAATGGGCTGAGAAGTGGCAGATTTAATTTAGATAAATGCGAGGTGCTGTATTTTGGGAAAGCAAATCTTAGCAGGTCTTATACACTGAATGGTAAGGTCCTAGGGAGTATTGCTGAACAAACTGAGCTTGGAGTCAGGTTCATAGCTCCTTGAAAGTAGAGTTGCAGGTAGATAGGATAGTGAAGAAGGCGTTTGGTATGCTTTTCTTCATTGGTCAGAGTATTGAGTATAGGAGTTGGGAGGTCATGTTGCAGCTGTACAGGACATTGGTTAGGCCACTGTTGGAAAATTTAATGTAATTCTGGTATCCTTCCTACCTGAAGGATATTGTGAAACTTAGAAGCGTTCAGTAAAGATTTACAAGGATGTTGCTAGGGTGAAAGGATTTGAGCTGTAAGGAGAGGCTGAATGGGCTCGGGCTGTTTTCCCTGGAGCATTGGAAGCTGAGGGAGTGAACTCATAGAGGTTTAAAAAATCATGAGGGGTATGGAGAGGGTAAATAGACAAGGGATTTTCACTGGGGTGGGAAAGTCCACAACTAGACATTTAGGGTGAGAGGGGAAAGATATCAAAGAGACCTAAGGGGCAACTTTTTCACACAGAGGGTGGTGTGTGCGTAGAATGGGCTGCCAGAGGAAGTGATAGAGGCTAGTACAATTGCAACATTTAAAAGGCATCTGGATGGATATATGAATAGGAAGGGTTTGGAGTGGTATGGGCTGGGTGCTGGCAGGTGGGACTAGATTGGGTTGGGATATTTGGTCGGCATGGACGAGTTGGACCAAAGAGTCTGTTTCTGTGCTGTACGTCTCTATGACTCAATGACTCTATATTAGTCTTTGGTCTACTTGTTCATATTTTTAATAGGTGTATTTCTTCACTCTGGGATTGCCCTGTACACATCTGATTTGGATTACGTCATTTTTTTTCTTGATCACTATGTTGATTTTCATTGTTTTCTATTTGATTGGAAAAGTGTGGAGCTGAGATGAGGTGCTGCATTTACCAATCTTTGTGAAGTGCCTGAAGATTCACTCATGAACAGAGGGTCCGTTTCACTCATCATAACCTCTGGAATACTACAGTAATTGAAGGGTGCTCTCAGTCATTCCCCAATTTCATTAATGGCCATTAATGTGCACTGGTCTAATGCCCAGTTGTCAGAGTAGTCATCAACAGGGAAAAGGTAATGCATTCCATTCCTGTGAGAGTGAAGAGATCTACTCCAAGCTTCATCCATGGTCTGTTGATGAAGTTGTAGTCATGAGTGGTTCTTTCCCCTGTCGATTTTTTCTAAGTACTGCAGTGGTTGATGTGGTCCTTAATCTTATTGCACATGTGTAGTTAATGGAGCTGCTCTTGGCTTCCTCAAACTTGACTCAATTCCTTGATGCCTTACATAGATGCATTTTAGCACTTCTCATCTGCTTTGGGGTTAATAACATTATTTCATTGTGAATTATCACTTCATCTCTTTATTTTCCATACCCTTTCATAGCAACTGTGGTATCCATGTTACTTCCTGACCATCCTTTCCACCACTACTTCCTACAGTGTATGGAAATTTGCATTTTGTCATATAGTTTGTTTGATTTCATCAAGGCATTGTCCTTTAGATTCTATGTCTCTGGTGAATTGATAATTTAAAGAGCATTGTTGAATCGAGAAGATTTAGCATCTTCAATGTTCCTCATATGCAGTGCTGTTTGCAGTAACATGCTGGGTATGTATTGCTATTTCCTTTGCTTGTACATCATATAATTTCCTAGTTATATCTCTGTTAAAGAAGGAACATTGTTTGTAGATGTTTTGGAACTGATGGAAGTGCTTTGAAAGAGTTGCTCTGAAGTGACTTATAGTAAAACTGTATTATCACTGTGTCTCCATTAAAGTGCTCACAAGCAAAGACAAGCACCTTTTTTCTCAATTGGTGCTGGCATTGCTCAGTTTGCATTACAATCCTGAATGCAAATGCAATTAGGTGTCCTTCTTGCTTATAGCTTCCTCCAAGTCCTATCGTGCTGGCATCACACTGCAAAGTGACTTCTTCATTGACTTTGTAACACTGAGGCACTGGTGTTATCATCACTACCGTTGACTTCAGTGAAACCTTTTCTTGTTATGTGCCCATCATTAGTAATGAGCTTGCATAGATTGTTCACATTTCGATGACAAGTTAGGCACAAACATTGCTAAATAGTTTACAAATCCTTCAAATTATTGTACTGCTTTCACAACTGTTGTTCCTGACATCTTTGCAATTTCAGCCTGGTCCAAATCCAGGCAAAATCCTTTTGTTGCCAGCATTTGAATTCAGGCATTTTTAATTGCATTATTCTCTTGCCCAACATCATGTTGATCTGGCAAATTCTCTCGAGCAGTCGCATCAGATTCCACTTGCTCTCTGTGTGGATTATTCCATCATATCTTCACATCCATAGACTAACAGATCATCCGTGACAGCCTCCATCTGTCCATTTCAAATGATGTCCAGTGTGTAGTTATAAAACTGTTTCTTTCATCTTGCTTCACTGTCAGTGACTATCTTTCACATTAAGGATATTAAAATTCCCTTGCCATGGCAAGTTGTGGTAGCATTCATTCAATTGTTGGAATGAGGTAGTGAGATTACTTCAAAGCTTTATTGAAATCCTTTGGATCTACACAGACTCATAATTTTTCAGGTCGTTTCAGGGCCTCAATGCTGCTTGTCCAGTCCAACAGAGTTGTTCCTTTCTGGATCACTCCCATGTTTTGCAGCTCCTCTATCTTGCCTTTCTGGCTAGATGTAAGAGCAGCTGGAACTCTGTTCAGAATTGATTCACTCTCCAATCTACTTGGAGATGATATTCACCAACAAAACATTTGGTACAACTTGGGAACAGTGAAGCTTGATTGAGAGCACACTGTCCAAGTAGTCATAATATCTATACCTACACATACCTTCAAGAATTTGTTCAGCAGACAATGGCTTAGTTGCCACAGAAACAGTCCATATCTCTTAGAACATAGAATATAGAACATTACAGTGAAGTACAGGCTCTTTGGCCCTTGATATCACATCGACCTATGGAACCAGTCTGAAGCCTATCTTGCCTACATTATTCCATTTTCATCCACATGTCTAACCAATGATCATTTAAATGCCTTTAAACTTGGCGAATCTACAGCTGTTGCAGGCAGTTTGTTCCATGCTCCTACTATTCTCTGAGTAAAGAAACTACCTCTGACATCTGTCCTATGTTCCTTTCTGGATCACTCCCATGTTTTGCAGCTCCTCTATCTTGCCTTTCTGGCTAGATGTAAGAGCAGCTGGAACTCTGTTCAGAATTGATTCACTCTCCAATCTACTTGGAGATGATATTCACCAACAAAACATTTGGTACAACTTGGGAACAGTGAAGCTTGATTGAGAGCACACTGTCCAAGTAGTCATAATATCTATACCTACATATACCTTCAAGAATTTGTTCAGCAGACAATAGCTTAGTTGCCATGGCCTTTGTAAAGATGAGGCGTGAAGGTTCAATAGGGGCGATTGAGAGTTATAAGGTAGCCCGGAAGGACCTGAAGAGAGAGCTAAGAGCAGCAAGGAGGGGACATGAGAGGTCCTTAGTTGGTAGGAAGGTAAGGTAAGGCTTACTATAGGTATGTTAGGAATAAAAGAATGACTAGGGTAGGAATAGGTCCAATCAAGGATAGTAATGGGAAGCTGCGTGTGGAGGCTGAAGAGATTGGGGAGGCACTGAATGAATACTTTTCGTCAGTATTCACTCAGGAACAGGACATTGTTGTCGATATGAATACTGAGGCACGAATAAGTAGAATGGATGGCTTTGAGATATGTAGAGAAGAGGTGTTGGAAATTCTGGCAAGGGTGAAAATAGATAAGTCCCCTGGGCCTGATGGCATTTATCCTAGGATTCTCTGGGAAGCAAGGGAGGAGATTGCAGAGCCATTGGCCTTGATTTTTGTGTCCTCTTTGTCTACAGGAGTAGTGCCAGAGGACTGGAGGCTAGCAAACGTGGTTCCCTTGTTCAAGAAGGGGAGTAGGGATAATCCTAGTAACTATAGGCCAGTGAGTCTCACTTCTGTTGTGGGCAAAGTCTTAGAGAGAATTGTAAGGGATAGGATTTATGCACATCTGGATAAGAATAATGTGATCAAGGATAGTCAGCATGGTTTTGTGAAGGGCAGGTTGTGCCTCACAAACCTTATTGAATTCTTTGAGAAGGTGACTAAGGAGGTAGATGAGGGGAAAGCGGTAGATGTGGTATATATGGATTTTAGTAAGGCGTTTGATAAGGTCCCCCATGGTAGGCTACTGCAGAAAATACAGAGATATGGCATTGAGGGTGAGTTGGAGGTTTGGATTAGGAATTGGCTGGCTGGAAGAAGACAGAGGGTAGTAGTTGATGGCAAAGGTTCATCTTGGAGTGCCGTCACTAGCGGTGTTCCGCAAGGATCTGTTTTGGGACCATTGCTGTTTGTCATTTTTATAAATGACCTGGAGGAAGGGTTAGAAGGTTGGGTGAGCAAGTTTGCAGATGATACGAAAGTCGGAGGAGTTGTAGACAGTGAGGAAGGATGTGGCAGGTTACAGCGGGATATAGAGAAGCTGCAGAGCTGGGCAGAAAGGTGGCAAATGGAGTTCAATGTAGCTAAGTGTGAGGTGATTCACTTTGGTAAGAGTAATAAAAAGATGGGGTACTGGGCTAATGGTCGGATACTTGGTAGTGTGGAAGAGCAGAGGGATCTTGGTGTCCATGTACACAGATCTCTGAAAGTTGCCACCCAGGTAAATAGTGCAGTGAAGAAGGCATATGGCGTACTGGCTTTTATTGGTAGAGGAATTGAGTTCCGGAGTCCTGAGGTCATGCTGCAGTTGTATAAGACTCTGGTGCGGCCGCATCTGGAATATTGTGTGCAGTTTTGGTCGCCATACTATAGGAAGGATGTGGAGGCACTGGAACGGGTGCAGAGGAAGTTTACCAGGATGTTGCCTGGTATGGTAGGAAGATCCTATGAGGAAAGGCTGAGGCACTTGGGGTTGTTTTCATTGGAGAAAAGAAGGTTTAGGGGTGACTTGATAGAGGTGTACAAGATGATTAGGGGGTTAGATAGGGTTGACAGTGAGAACCTTTTTCCACGTATCGAGTCAGCTATTACAAGGGGGCATAGCTTTAAATTAAGGGGGGGTAGATATAGGACTGATGTTAGGGGTAGGTTCTTCACTCAGCGAGTCGTAAGTTCATGGAATGCCCTGCCAGTAGCAGTAGTGGACTCTCCCTCTTTATGGGTATTTAAGCGGGCATTGGATAGGTATATGGAGGATAGTGGCTTAGTGTAGGTTAGGTGTGCTTTGATCGGCGCAACATCGAGGGCCGAAGGGCCTGTACTGCGCTGTAATGTTCTATGTTCTATGTTCTATGTTCTATGTCTATCACTCCTCAAGTTAAAGCTACGTCCACTCGTGTGAGCCATCACCATTGGAGGAAAAAGAGGCTGTCACTGTCCAACCTATCTAACCCTCTGATTATCTTATGCATCTCAATTAAGTCACCTCTCAACCTTCTTCTTTCTAGTAAAAACAGTCTCACATCCTCAGCCTTTCCTCATAAGACCTTCCCTCCATACCAGGCAACATCCTAGTAAATCTCCTCTGAACCCTTTCCAAAGCTTCCATGTCCTTTTGATAATATGGTGACCAGAACTGTACACAATACTCCAAATGCGGCTGCACTAGAGTTTTGTTCAGCTGCAGCATAGCCTCATGGCTCCAAAACTCAATCCCTCTACCAATAAAAGCTAACACACCTTATGCCTTCTTAACAACCCTATCATATTGGCTGGCAACTTTGAGGGATCTATGTACATGGACACCAAGATTTCTCTGCCCATCTACACTACCAAGAATCTTACCATTAGCTCAGTACTCTGCACTCCTGTTGCTTCTTCCAAAATGAATCACCTCACACTTTTCCGAATTAAACTCTAATTGCCACCTCTCAGCCCATCTCAGCAGCTTATCTATGTCCCTCTGTAACTGGAACACCCTTCAGCACAATCCACAACTCTACCGACCTTTGTGTCATCCACAAATTTACTAATCCATCCTTCTACTCCCTCATCTAGGTCATTTATAAAAATGACAAACAGCAGTGGCCCCAAAACAGATCCTTGTGGTATACCACCAGTAACTGAACACCGGGAGAACATTTCCCATCCACCACCATCCTCTGTCTTCTTTCAGCTAGCCAATTTCTGAACCAAACCACTAAATCACCCTCAATTTCATGCCTCCACATTTTGTGCAATAGCCTAACATGGGGAACCTTATCAAATGCCTTACTGAAATCCATATACACCTCATCAACCGCTTTACCCTCATCCACCTGTTTGGTCACCTTCTCAAATAACTCAATAAGGTTTGTGAGGCACGACCTACCCTTCACAAAACCGTGTTGGCTATCCCTCATCAACTTATTCCTTTCTAGATATTATAAATCCTATCTCTTATAGCTTTTTCCAACACTTTATCCACAACCAAAATAAGGCTCACTGCTCTATAATTACCAGGGTTGTGTCTACTCCCCTTCTTGAACAAGGGTATAATAACTTCTTCAGAACTGATTGGAGAAAGGAAAAAGTTGATATATATGCTGAAGATGGCGTAGGAGAGGGGGGATGAGTAAACAGTCGATAGAGATGGGGCCAAGGGAAAGAGTATGAACAATAGTTGAACAGACAAAGAAATTGTTAAAGGTCAGCCATGGAAGAATTAATCACTATTTATTGGGGACCATTTGCGGCTGACAATGGGTTGGTTGTGGTAGTAGCCCATGTGATGACAAGGCCTGGCGTGTGGGGAATTGGGGTAAGGACATGGGAGAAGGTGCTCAGGCCCTTGTGTCATTGGACCATAATCATAGAAAGATGTAGGAGCAACAGGGTGGTGGTGACAGGAGATTTTAATTTTCCCAACGTTGACTGGGATTAGAGTCATAGGCTCATAGAGATGTACAGCATGGAAACAGGCCCTTCAGTCCAACCCGTCCATGCCGACCAGATATCCCAACCCAATCTAGTCCCACCTGCCAGTACCTGGCCCATATCCCTCCAAACCTTTCCTATTCCATATTCCCATCCAAATGCTTTTTAAATGTTACAATTGTACCAGCCTCCACCACATCCTCTGGCAGCTCATTCCATACACGTACCACCCTCTGCGTGAAAATGTTGCCCCTTAGGTCCCTTTTATATCTTTCCCCTCTCACCCTAAACCTATGCACTCTAGGTTTAGGACTCCCCCACCTCAGGGAAAATACTTTGTCTATTTATCCTATCTGTGCCCCTCATAATTTTGTAAACCTCTATAAGGTCACCCGTAAGCCTCTGATGCTCCAGGGAAAACAGCCCCAGCCTGTTCAGCCTCTCCCTTTAGCTCAGATCCTCCAACCCTGGCAACATCCTTGTAAATCCTTTCTGAACCCTTTCAAGTTTCATAACATCTTTCTGATAGGAAGGAGACCAGAATTGCACACAATATTCCAACGGTGGCCTAACCAATGTCCTGTACAGCCGCAACATGACCTCCCAACTCCTGAACTCAATACTCTGACCAAAAAAAGAAAGCATACCAAACATCTTCTTCACTATCCTATCTACCTGCAACTCCACTTTCGGGCAGCTATGAACCTGCACTCCAAGGTCTCTTTGTTCAGAAACACAATCTCTAGGACCTTACCATTAAGTGTCTCAGTCCTGCTAAGATTTGCTTTCCCAAAATGCAGCACCTTGCATTTGTCTGAATTAAACTCCATCTTCCACTTCTCAGCCCATTGGCCCATCTGATCAAGATTCTGTTGTAATCTGAGGTAACCTTCTTCGCTGTCCACTACACCTCCAATTTTGGTGTCATCTGCAAATTTACTAACTGTACCTCTTATGCTCGCATCCAAATCATTTATGTAAATGACAAAAAGTAGAGGGCCCAGCACCGATCCTTGTGGCACTCTACTGGTCACAGGCCCCCAGTCTGAAAAACAACCCTCCGCCACCACCCTGTCTTCTCCCTTTGAGCCAGTTCTGTATCCAAATGGCTCGTTCTCCCTTTATTCCGTGAGATCTAACCTCGCTAACCAGTCTCCTATGGGGAACCTTGTCGAACGCCTTACTGAAGTCCATATAGATCACATCTACCCCTCTGCCCTCATCAATTCTCTTTGTTACTTCCTCAAAAAGCTCAATCAATTTTGTGAGACATGATTTCCCATGCACAAAGCAGTGTGGACTATCCCTAATCAATCTTTGCCTTTCCAAATACATGTACATCCTGTTCCTTAGGATTTCCTCCAACAACCTGCCCACCACTGACATCAGGCTCACTGGTCTATAGTTCTTGTCCTTACCACCCTTGTTAAAGAGTGGCACTACGTTAACCAATCTCCAGTCTTTCGGCACCTCGATGAGACTATTATCGTGACTATTGATGATACAAATACCTCAGCAAGAGACCCAGCAATTACTTCCCTAGCTTCCCACAGAGTTCTAGGGTACACCTGATCAGGTCCTGGGGATTTAGCCAACTTTATGCGTTTCAAGACATCCAGCACTTCCTCCTCTGTAATCTGGACATTTTGCAAGGTGTCTATTTCACTACTTTTTATATTTTCCACATCCTTTTCCACATTAAATACTGATGCAAAGTACTCATTTAGTATCTCCCCCATTTTCTGTAGCTCCACACAGAGGCCGCTTTGCTGATCTTTGAGGGGCCCTATTCTCTAGCTCGTTATCCTTTTGTCCTTAATGTATTGTTAAAAACCCTTTGGATTCTCCTTAATTCTATTTGCCAAAGCTATCTCATGTCCCCTTTTTGACCTCCTGATTTCCCTCTTAAGTATACTCTGAGTGCCTTTATACTCTTCTAAGGATTCACTCGATCTATCCTGTCCACACCTTACATATGCTTCCTTCTTTTTCTTAACCAAAACCTCAATTCTTCAGTCATCCTGCATTCTCTACACCTACCAGCCTTTCCTTTCACCCTGACAGGAATGTACTTTCTCTGGATTTTTGTTATCTCATTTCTGACGGCTTCCCATTTTCCAGCCATCCCTTTACCTGCGAACATCTGCACCCAATCAGCTTTTGAAAGTTCTTGCCTAATACCCTCAAAATTGGCCTTTCTCCGATTTAGAACTTCAACTTTTAGATCTGGTCTATCCTTTTCCATCACTATTTTAAATCTAATAGAATTATGGTCGCTGGCTCCAAAGTGCTCCCCCACTGACACCTCAGTCACCTGCCCTGCCTTATTTCCCAAGAGTATGTCAAATTTTGCACCTTCTCTAGTCGGTACATCCACACACTGAATCAGAACATTTTCTTGTGCGCACTTAAGAAATTCCTCTCCATCTAAACTCTTAACACTATGGCATTCCCAGTCTATGTTCGGAAAGTTAAAATCCCCTATCATAACCACCCTATTCTTCTTACAGATAGCTGAAATCTCCTTACAAGTTTGTTTCTCAATTTCCCTCTGACTGTTAGGGGGTCTATAATACAGTCTCAATAAGGTGATCATCCCTTTCTTATTTCTCAGTTCCACCCAAATAACTTCCCTGGATGTATTTCCAGGATTATCCTCCCTCAGCACATCTGTAATGCTCTCCCTTATCAAAAATGGCACTCCCCCTCCTCTCTTGCCTGCCTTTCTATTCTTCCTATAGCATTTGTATCCTGGAACATTAAGCTGCCAGTCCTGCCCATCCTTGAGGGAGAAAGTGAGGACTGCAGATGCTGGAGATCAGAGCTGAAAATGTGTTGCTGGAAAAGCGCAGCAGGTCAGGCAGCATCCAAGGAGCAGAAGAATCGACGATTCTCCTGCTCCTTGGATGCTGCCTGACCTGCTGCGCTTTTCCAGCTGCCCATCCTTGAGCCATGTTTCTGTAATTGCTGTGAGATCCCAAGCCACTTAGTGTTAGAGGTCTGGATGGAGCCAAATTTGACAGGAGCAACCAGGAGGGTTTTCTAGAGCAGTATGTAAATAGCCCAAATCGCGAAGGGGTCATATTGGACCTGGTGATGGGAAATGAGCCCGGACAGGTGTTTGAAGTTTCAGCAGATGATTATTTTGGTAATAGTGATCAGAATTCCATAAGTTTTGCAATATTCATGGAAAAAAAATGAGAGTGATCCTAAAGGAAGAGTGCTAAATTGGGTGAACGACAAGCATACCAAAACTTGGCAGGAGCTGAGGAACATAGATTGGGAGCAACTGTTTGAAGGGAAATCCACATTCAATATGTGGGAAGCTTTTAAAGAGAGTTTGATTGGAGTTCAGCAGAGGTATGTTCCTGTGAAAATGAGGGACAGAAATGGCAAGATTAGGGAGCCTTGGATGACAGATGAAATTGTGAGATGAGTTAAGAGGAGAAAAGATATATAAATAGGGTCTAGGTGACTGAAGACGGACAAAGTTTTGGAAGAATATTGGGAATATAGGACCAATCTGAAATGAGGAATTAAGAGGGCTAAAAGGGGTCATGAGATATTCTTAGCAAATAGGGTTAAGGAAAATCCCAAAGCCTTTATTCATATATAAGGAGCAAGAGGGTAACTTGGGAAAGGGTTAGCCCAATCAAGGACAAATGAGGAAAGTTATGTGGGGAGACAGAGAAAATGGGTGAGATTCTTAATGAGTACTTTGCATCAGTATTCACCGAGGAGAGGGATGTGTTGGATGTTGAGGTTAGGGACACATGTTTGATTACTCTAGGTCAAGTTGGCCTAAAAAGATAGGAAGTGTTGGATATTCTGAAAGGCATTAAGGTGGACAAGTCCCCAGGTCTGATGGGATCTATCCCAGGTTAGTGAGGAAAGAAGAAAGAGGAAATAGCTGGGCTTTAACAGATATCTTTGCAACATCCTTGAAAATTGGGGAGGTCTCAGAGGATTGGAGAATTTCTAATGTTGTCCCCTTGTTTAAGAAGGGTAGCAGGAATAATCCAGGTAATTACAGATCTGTGAGCCTGACTCAGCAGTAGGAAAACTACTGGAGAAGATACTGAGAGAGAGGATATATAGGAGAAAGTGCGGACTGCAGATGCTGGAGATCAGAGTCTAAATATGTGGTGCTGGAAAATCACAACCAGTCAGGAAGCATCGGAGGAGCAGGAGAATTGATGTTTCAGACAAAAACCCTTCATCAGGAATACGTTTGGGAGCCTCGGGGGTGGGGAGATAAATGGGAGTGTGGTGGGACTGGCGGGAAGGTAAGTGAAAATGCAAGAGGTGGATAGAGGTGGGAGTAATAGTGATAGGTCAGAGGAGACGGTGGACCAGATAGGTGGAAAGGAAGATGGACAGGTAGGACAGTTCATGAGAGGGGTGATGAGCTGGAAGGTTGGATCTGCAATTAGGTGGAGGGAGGGGAAATGAGGAAACTGCCGAAATCCAGTTGATGCCATGGGGTTGGAGGGTCCCAAGGCATTAGATGAGGTGTTCTTCCTCCAGGCGTTGGGTCTTTAGGGAGTGGCGATGGAGGAGGCGTCACAGGGCAGTGGAGTTGGTTGGCGTGGGTGTTCTGGTGATGTTATCTGATCTCCAGCATCTGCAGTCCGCACTTTCTCCTATATATCCTCTCTCTCAGTATCTTCTCCAGTAGTTTCCCTACCGCTGAGTCAGGCTCACAGATCTGAAGCTTTGTGAGTAAGCGTCTTGTCTCCCCAGTGTAGAGGAGACCACATCGGCAGCAACGGATACAGTAAATGACATGCGTGGAAGTGCAGGTGACACTTTGATGGATGTGGAAGGTTCCTCTGGGGCCTTGGACGGAGGTGAGAGGGGAGGTGTGGTCGCAGGTTTTAGAATTCTGCAGTAGCAGGGGAAGGTACCAGGAAGGGGGTTGGCTTGCTGGTGGGGTGTGGACCAGATGAGGGAGTCACGGAGGGAACAGTCTTTACAGAAAGCGGATGGGGTGGGGAGGGAAATATGTCTTTGGTGGTGGGTTCCGTTATGTGGTGGCGGAAATGGCGGAGGATGATGCAATGCGTACGGAGGTTGGTGGGGTGGAAGGTGAGGACGAGGGGCATTCTGTCTTTGTTGTGGTTTGAGGGGTAGGATTCAAGGGCAGGTGCAGGATGTGGATGAGATGTGCTGGAGAGCATCATCAACCAGGTGGGAGGAGAAATTTCAGTCCCTAAAGAAGGAGGCTATCTGGTGTGTTCTGTGGTGGAACTGGTCCTCCTGGGATCAGATACGGCAGAGGATGAGGAATTGGGAATAAGGGATTACATTTATACAGGAGGCAGGGTGGGAGGAGGTGTAACCTAGGGAGCTGTGGGAGTCGGTGGGTTTGTAGAGAATGTCAGTTTTGAGTCGGTTATCATTGATGTAGATGGAGAGATCCAGGAAGGAGAGATTGTCCAGTTGAATTTAAGGTCAGGGTGGAGTGTGTTGGTGAAGTTGATGAACTGCTCAACTTTCTCGTGGGAGCACAAGGTAGTGCCGATGCAGTCATCAATGTAGCGGAGGAAGAGATAGGGAGTGGTGCCGGTGTAACTATGGACTGTTTTATGTAGCCAACAAAGATACAGGCATAGTTGGGGCCCACGTGGGTGCCCATAGCTATCTCTTTCATCTGGAGGAAGTGGGAGGACTCAAAGGAGAACTTATTCAGGGTGAGGAACAGTTCAGCCAAACAAATAAGTGCATCAGTGGAAGGGTACTGACAGTGGATGGGATATATACCCATTTGGAAGAAAATGGGCTTATCAGTGATAAGCAGGATGGTTTTGTGCAGGGAAGATAATTTCTTACAAACCTAATAGAATTCTTTGAAGAGGTGACATAGTTGATGATGTGGGAAAAGATGTAGTTGCCATATACATGGACTTTAGTAAAGCATTTGATAAGGTTCCCCATGGTAGGCTGTTAGAGAAAGTGAAGTTGCATGGGTCCAGGGTGTTCTAGCTAGATAGTTAGGGTACTGGTTGGGCAACAGGAGACAAAGTAGTAGTGGAAGGGAGTTTTGCGCAATGGAGAAATGTGACCATTGAGGTTCCACAGGGACCACTGTTGTTTGTCATATGCATAATTGATCTGGAGAAGGTGAAGGTTGCCTCATTAGCAAGTTTTCAGATGACACTAAGATTGGTAGAGTAGCAGATAGTGAAGGGGACTGTCAGAGAATGGAGCAGAATATCGATAGACTGGAGAGATGAGCGGAGAAATGGCAGATGGAGTTCAATTGGACAAAAGTGAGGTGATGCATTTTAGAAGATCCAATTCAAGAGTGAGCTAAGAGTAAATTGCTGGGGAAAATTGATGTACAGAGAGATCTGGGTGTTTAGATCCATTGTTTTCTGAAGCTGGCAAAGCAGGCCAATAGAGTGGTCCAGAATGCAGACAGCATGTTTTCCTTCATCAGACAGGGTACTGAGTACAAGAGTTAGCATATCAAGTTACGGTTGTATAAGACTTTGGTTTGGCCACATTTGGAATACTGCATGTAGTTCTGGTCGTCACATTACCAAAAGGATGTGGATGCTTTGGAGAAGGTGCAGAGGAGGTTCACCAGGATGTTGCCTGTTATGGAGGGTGCTAGCTATGAGGAGAGGTTGAGTAGATTTGGATTATTTTCATTGGAAAGAAGAAGTTTGGGGAGGAATCTGATTGAGGTCTACAAAGTTATGAGAGGTGTAGACAGGGTGGATAGCAAGAAACCTTTTCCCAGAATGGAGGACTCAATTAACAGAGGTCACGTGTTCAAAGTGAGAGGGGAAACGTTTAGGGGAGAAATGCATGGAAAGTTCTTCACGCAGAGGCTAGTGGGTGTCTGGAACGCATTGCCAGCGGAGGTGGTAGGGGCGGGAACCATAGCTTCATTTAAGATGTATCTAGACAGATACATGAATGGGCAGGGAGCAAAGGGATACAGATCTTTAGAAAATAGATGACAGGTATAGATAGAGGATCTGGATTAGCACAAGCTTGGAGGGTCGAAGGGCATGTTCCTATGCTGTAATTTTGTTTATTCTCTGTTCTTTGACCCGAAATGCTTCTGTCTTCACAGATGCTGCCTGACCTGCTGATTTCTCCAGCAGTCTCTGGTTTTGATCCTAATTCTTTTCTCTATTCTACTCATTGTTTCGTCTGAAGCACTAATCTGCTTTTATTAAAGACCTCTGCTACATATACAGCAAAGAAGTTTTGACAACATGGTATCACTCATAAAACTCAGAAATGAATCTCAAAGTATGCACACTTTCTCAATGCAAATAATGAAATCCCAATCAGACTTAAAGCTCGGTCTTCCTTTGATCCCAAGTTTCCAAGTAATGATAAATCAATATCATTAATCTTCATAATATAACATCTCATTAAAAGGCAGAATCAGAGTCTTGAAGTCAGCATTCATGACATACATCTCCAGATGATGCTTGAACCAAATTACTTTTATCAGTCTCTCATCTGTTCTTGTAGCTAAAGTATTAATGTGATTGATTCAGTACAATTTCTGGTCAATGATAACTAATATAGTTTCTCCTAACCCCAGAATATTGAAGATGAAGTATTCAGTAAGGATCATGCCAATGAATGTTAAGGAGACACGATTTGATACTGAAAACAGCAAAAGGATCAGACAATATCCAGGGAGAGACAGCAAGCTAATGTTTCTAGTCTAGATAACTCTTCACTCGAGCTGAAGCTGTGATGAATGCTCATCTAGCCTCTCTCTCTCTCCATGGATGCTGTCTGACCCACTGTGATCCCCAGCATTTGTTGTATTCAGTACAGATTCCAACAACTGCAGTAATTTGCTCCCAGATATGATTAGGTTCTGTTTTGTTGCAGGTGATCATTGCTTGACATTGGTCTGACATGAAAGCACGTTCCTTGCCTCCATTTCATTGGTAGTCAAGTAGGACGCAGGACAATATATTTCCTTAGTAAAGAGGGCATCTAAAACTGAAAGCACGAGTCCTGTTGATTGCTCCACATTTGACAGTAACTGGTAGATGACTTCGGGAGATGGGACTGAAGTCAATATAATTAGGATGTGTTCCATCGGTTGTTAACAGACTCTGACCAGAATTATGCTGGCTGAGTTGCAGAACTGCCCATGAATTACAGGGCTAGGTGGAAATTTATAATGATCTTCCAGACCAAATAGATTTTACAATTAACATTCAAATAGAAATCATTTTCTCCTGGCTCAGCCGATACTTGCACCTACATTCTCAAGCATATTGTTTCACCATGCCTGTAAACAAGCAGACCTGTAATGGAAGGCGTATTTATTGATAAGAACATTTCTGATGCTTTTCAGAGTCATGCAACCTTACTTTGGAAATGTTGCTAATGAAAATTCAATGAAAATTCCTTAATAACTGATTGAAAGACATTTGGTAGAATTCCTACAATATGGAAGCTGGCCGTTCAGTCCATTTTGTCCACACTGGCCCTCCAAAGTGCATTCCACCCAAACTCACCCCATCCACGTAACCCTGCGGCTAACCCAATCTAGCCTACACATCACAACACATAACAGCTTGGCTGATCCACCTAAACTGCACATCTTTTGACTGTCGGTGGAATTGGAGCACACAGACAATGTGCAAACACCACACAGACAGTCACCTGAGACTGGGATTGAATTCAGTTCCCTGGGCACTGTGAGGTAGCAGTGCTAACCACAGAGCCACCATGTTGTCCATCGTATTGGGCGATTTGACTAGGGAAGCAACAGCAATGACATTGACTCTTTTTCGCCGTTCACTATATCGTCAATCTATCGTCAATCATGCTCTCAGCTTTAGTATATTGAGGTTCTTGGGCAAATAGTTCCACTTTTAAAAGACAGAATTTAACCTCTTTTTTTTATGATTCAAATTTGCCTGGAAGGTTTGATCTCTATTTATAGACTATAGACAATAGACAATAGGTGCAGGAGTAGGCCATTCTGCCATTCGAACCTGCACCACCATTCATTATGATCATGGCTGATCATCCTCAATCAGTATTCTGTTCCTGCCTTATCTCCATAACCTGATGAAGGGCTTTTGCCCGAAACATCGATTTCGAAGCTACTTGGATGCTGCCTGAACTGCTGTGCTCTTACAGCACCACTAATCCAGAATCTGGTTTCCAGCATCTGCAGTCATTGTTTTTATCTCCATAACCCTTGATTCCACTATCCTTGAGAGCTCTATTCAACTCTTTCTTAAACGAATCCAGAGACTAGGCCTCCACTGCCTTCTGGGGCAGAGCATTCCACACACCCACCACTCTCTGGGTGAAGAAGTTTCTCCTCATCTCTGTCCTAAATGGCCTACCCCTTATTTTTAAGCTATGTCCTCTGGTTCGGGATTCACCCATCAGTGGAAACATGTTTCCTGCCTCCAGAGTGTCCATCCTTTAATAATCTTATACGGCTCAATCAGATCCCCTCTCAGTCTTCTAAACTCAAGGGTACACAAGCCCAATCGCTCCAGTCTTTCAACATAAGATAGTCCCGCCATTCCAGGAATTGACCTTGTGAACATACTCTGCACTCCCTCAATAGCCAGAATGTCTTTCCTCAAATTTGGAGACAAGAACTGCACACAATATTCCAGGTGTGGTCTCACCAGGGCCCTGTACAGCTGCAGAAGAACCTCTTTGCTTCTATACTCAATCCCTCTTGTTATGAAGGCCAGCATGCTATTAGCTTTCTTCACTGCCTGCTGTACCTGCATGCTTGCCTTCATTGACTGGTGTACAAGAACACCTAGATCTCTTTGTACTGCCCCTTTACCTAACTTGACTCCATTTAGGTAGTAATCTGCCTTCCTGTTCTTGCCACCAAAGTGGATAACCATACATTTATCCACATTAAACTGCATCTGCCATTCATCTGTCCACTCACCTAACCTGTCCAGGTCACCCTGTAATCTCCTAACATCCTCCTCACATTTCACCCTGCCATCCAGCTTTGTATCATCAGCAAATTTGCTAATGTTACTATTAATACCATCTTCTATATCATTAATATATATTGTAAAAAGCTGCAGTCCCAGCACTGATCCCTGCGGTACCCCACTGGTCACCATCTGCCATTCTGAAAGGGAGCCGTTTATCAATACTCTTTGTTTCCTGTCAGCCAACCAATTTTCAATCCAAGTCAGTACTTTGCCCCCAATACCATGTGCCCTAATTTTGCTCACTAACCTCCTATGTGGGACTTTATCAAAGGCTTTCTGAAAGTCCAGGTACACTACATCCACTGAATCTCCCTTGTCCATCTTCAGAGTTACATGCTCAAAAAATTCCAGAAAATTAGTCAAGCATGATTTCCCCTTCATAAATCCATGCTGACTCTGACCTATCCTGTTACTACTATCCAGATGTATTGTAATTTCATCCTTTATAATTGACTCCAGCATCTTTCCCACCACTGAGGTCAGACTAACAGGTCTATAATTTCCTGCTTTCGCTCTCACTCCTTTCTTAAAAAGTGGTACAACATTAGCCACCCTCCAATCCGCAGGAACTGATCCTGAATCTATTGAACTCTGGAAAATAATCACCAACGCATCGACGATTTCTCGAGCCACCTCCTTCAGTACCCTGGGATGTAGACCATCAGGCCCCGGGGACTTATCAACCTTCAGACCTAACAGTCTCTCCAGCACCAATTCCTGGCAAATATAAATTCCCTTCAGTTCAGGTCCTTCAGCCACTGTTACCTCTGGGAGATTGCTTGTGTCTTCCCCAGTGAACACAGATCTGAAGTACCAATTCAACTCTTCTGCCATTTCTTTGTTCCCTGTAATATATTCCCCTGTTTCTGTCTTCAAGGGCCCAATTTTAGTCTTAACCATTTTTTCCCTTTCACATACCTAAAAAAGATTTTACTATCCTCCTTTATATTTTTGGCCAGTTTACCTTCGTACCTCATTTTTTCTCTGTATATTTCCTTCTTAGTAATCCTCTGTTGTTCTTTAAAAGCTTCCCATTCCTCCATTTTCCCACTTATCTTTGCTATGTTATACTTTTTCTCTTTTGACTTTATATGTTTCTTAACTTCCCTCGTCAGCCACGGCCACCCCTGCCTCCTCATAGGATCTTTCTTTCTTTTTGGAATGAACTGATCCTGCATCTTCTGCATTATACACAGAAATATCTGCCATTGTTCCTCCACCGTCAGCCCTGCTAAGGTATTGCACTATTGAACTTTGGCCAGTTCCTCCCTCATAGCTCCATAATTCCCTTTACTCAACTGAAATATTGTCACTACTAATTGTACCCTATCTTTCAAATTGAAGCTTATTGCATTATGGTCAATACCACCTAATGGCTCCTTCACTTCAAGGTCCCCGATCAATTCTGGTTCGTTGCACAATACCAGATCCAGAATTGCCTTCTCCCTGGTTGGCTCCAGCACCAGCTGTTCTAAGGATCCATCTCGGAGGCACTCCACAAAGTCTCTTTCTTGAGGTCCAATACCATCCTGATTCTCCCAGTCTACCTGCATGTTGAAATCCCCCATAACAACTGTAGTAACATCTTTGTGACAGGCCAATTTCAGCTCCTTATTCAACTTACACCCTACATCCATACTACTGTTTGGGGGCCTGTAGATAACTCCCAAGAGGGGAGTTTCTACCCTTAGAATTTCTCAGCTCTATCCATACTGACTCTACATCCCCTGATTCTAGGTCCCCCCGCGCAAGGGACTGAATATCATCCTTTACCAACAGGGCCACCCCACCCCCTCTGCCCGTCAGTCTGTCCTTATGATAGCATGTATAGCCTTGAATATTAATTTCCCAGGCCCTGTCCACTTGAAGCCACGTCTCAGTTATCCCCACAATATCGTAGCTGCCAATTTCCAAAAGAGCCTCAAGGTCATCCATTTTATTTCTAAAGCTTCGTGCATTCATAGATAGTATTTTTAATTTGTTACTGCCCTCACCCTTCCTATCAACCCCTATTTCACTCAACCTTATGGCATGATCCCTTTTTGAGTTTTCTGTTACATTGATACCATTGTCTTTCTTGACTTCCCTTGTTCTAACTTTCCCTTCAATTTCCTTCTTCAACTTCCAGTTTGTCCCCTCCCTCCCACTATTTAGTTTAAACGCAGCTGTGGTGCAGTAGCAAACCTGCCTGCCAGAATGCTGGTCCCCAACCTATTAAGGTGAAAACCATTTCTTTTGTATAATTTATGCTTACCACAAAACATACCCCCGTGATCCAAAAATTTAAATCCTAGCTTCCTGCACCAGTTCCCCAGCCACATGTTCAAGTCCATTATCTCCCTGTTCCTGGCCTCACCAGCCCGAGGAACTGGAAACAAACCGGAGATAACCACCTTAGACGTCCTGCTTTTCAGCCTGCTTCCTAGTTCTCCGAAGTCCCGCTGTAGTATGTTCCTCCTCTTCTTCCTGACATCATTTGTGCTGACATGTACCACCACCTCTGGCTCTTCACCTTCGCCCTTGAGGATTTCCTGCACTCTGTCTGTGAGGTCCTTAATCCTGGCACCAGGAAGGCAACACACCATCCTTAAATCCCACCTGTTGCCACAGAAACCCCGTTCAGTTCCTCTCACTATGGAGTCCCCTATCACCACGGCTCTGTGCGATGTCTAGAACACACCCACTCAAATAACAATCACTTACCTTCCCAATCGGCTCTGCACTCCAGCTTCACTTCCGCCCAGCTCCCACTGCTCTCTGCTGCAAAAAGACCATTGGTGTTGAGGTAAGTTCTTAAATAACAATCACTTACCTTCCCAATCGGCTCTGCACTCCAACTTCACTGCCCTCAGCTCCCGCTGCTCTCTGCTGCAAAAATTATAAAATGGAAAAAAACCCACTTGAATTTCTGTTTCAAAAGTGCCTGGCAATGATCACCTCAAAAAGGATGCATTGAAACATGTCCTCTTGATGTTCAATGAGCATTGCCAACCCTGCATTCTCCCACCATAAACATTCTGGGGTTGTTGACCAGAAACTGAACTGAGCCAGCCATATAAATAGTAGAAATGCCTGCATGAGTTAAGTTCCAAAAACTTGAAAGAGTGTCAATATTATCCAGGACAAAGCAGCTTGCTTGATTGACAGCCATCAACCATGTAAAGCGTTCACTCCCTTCATTACTGCACATCAAGGCAGAGATGTGAACCATCTGCAAGATTCATTGCAAAACACACTATGCCTCCTTAATAGCACTCCCAAACCCATGAACCCTACTACAGGTGGTTCTCCTATTGGGCATGTTTGTAAAACATGAACTTTCTATAACACAATTTCCAAATTTAGAACTGATATTTGTAGATACTTACCTGTACTGTCTTTAGCATGATTCCAGCCCTAACTGTTTAAATTGTGCTGGTCCTGCACGATTTTATTATAAAGTGAGATTGCATGGGAACAGAACTATGGCATTATAAGAGAACTAACTGTATTTGGAAGAACAAGGGTAGCAGATGTATGGAAATACTGCTACTTGTTGGTCCCCCTCCAAATCATTCATGACCCTGGCTTGGAAATATACCACCATTCCTTCACTTTCACTGGGTCAGATTTCTGCACTTTACTATCTAACTGTATTGTGGACTTCAAAAGGTCAAGAAAGATGGCTTCCATTCACCTATTCAAGGGCAGTGGGAGAAGGTAATAACTGGCAATTCCCACATCCCATGAAAGAATAAACAGAACAACATTTTTAGTGCCCAAGTAAGGGGCAGGAAACCTGTCTCCAGCTCTCTCTCCATCTTAATAATACAGCAGAGTGGCAACTGGAAGAAAAGAAAGGAAAGCAGATCTCCCTCTCTGGATCTCACTAACTTGTGGACCTTCCTAGCTCATGAGCTCAAAAATTGACAGATTGAGAATTAACCTGTTCATTCACATGAGGTCCTTGTTAGAAACCCATCACTCAAGGAATATGCAATCCTTCATTGAATGGGCTGCTGATCATAAAGTGATTCAATTTGGGGATTGATAAGGATAAAGCTGACTCTTCTTTGGAAGAATCGACGTTTCAGGCATGATGAAAGTGTGTCCAGCAGGCTAAGATAAAAGGTAGGGAGGAGGGACTTGGGGGAGGGGCGTTGGGAATGCGATAGGTGGCGGCAGTTGGCTATGAAGAGATTGAGGGCGGGTAAGAGGCCAGCACGGGGTGTCCAGGTGGATGGGGTGTGTTGGAGGCGGGAGAAAGGGTCGTCAGAGGGTGGGCGAGAATCTTGGTTGGAGAAGTAGGCACTGAGGCGAAGGCGACGGAAGAATTGTTCGATGTCACGCCGCATGTTGAACTCGTTTATCCGAGAGCGTAGGGGACTGAAGGTGAGGCCTCTGCTGAGGACTGATCACACCCCCCACCAACCCGACCTTCACTCCCGGCACCTTCCCCTGCAACCGCAAGAAATGCAAAACTTGCGCCCACACCTCTGCCCTTACCTCCCTCCAAGGCCCCAAGTGACACTTCCATATCTGCCACAAATTCACCTGCACCTCCACACACATCATCTATTGCATCCGCTGCACCCGATGTGGCCTCCACTATATTGGGGAGACAGGCCGCCTACTTGCGGAACGTTTCAGAGAACACCTCTGGGACACCCGGACCAACCAACCCAACCACCCCGTAGCCCAACATTTCAACTCCCCCTCCCACTCCACCAAGGACATGCAGGTCCTTGGACTCCTCCATTGCCAGACCATGGCAACACGACGGTTGGAGGAAGAGCGCCTCATCTTCCACCTGGGAACCCTCCAACCACAAGGGATGAACTCAGATTTCTCCAGTTTCCTAATTTCCCCTCCCCCCACCTTGTCTCAGTCAAATCCCTCGAACTCAGCACCACCTTCCTAACCTGCAATCTTCTTCCTGACCTCTCCGCCCCCACCCCACTCCGGCCTATCACCCTCACCTTGACCTCCCTCCACTTATCGCATTACCAATGTCCCTCCTCCCTACCTTTTATCTTAGCCTGCTGGATACACTTTCCTCATTCCTGAAGAAGGGCTGATGCCTGAAACGTCGATTCTCCTGCTCCTTGGATGCTGCCTGACCTGCTGCGCTTTTCCAGCAACACAGTTTCAGCTCTGATCTCCAGCATCTGCAGTCCTCACTTTCTCCTCTTCTTTGGAAGGCCATTGGGACTTGAAAAGAAAACTTTTCTTTTCTCCACATTCCAGACTATTTTTTAAATTCAAGGTTCTATTAGAATTGTTTGAGCAATTATTTGGTTGATATACCTGAAATGAATCATCTTGTATTCAAAGAAATGAATGTGACAGCCATAGGTAATATCTGAATATTAACATGATGTTTTTAATCATCCACTTTGAGTAATCTCTGCATTTAATTTTGGCTTGTATCCAGGGCTGCACATGTGCTGATATCCCTTAATGTATCTCTGTCACAATGGGAACATAAATCAAATCCCATCAGGCAGCATTTTTCCGATGGCAAGGTCTCTTGCCCAACCACCCAAAGTTAAAACGCACGGCGCTGGAAAAGCACAGCTGGTCAGGCAGCATCCAAGGCAGAGTTTCGAGGCTTTGAGCATAGGCTTTTCATCAGGAATGCTCCTCGGTGCTGCCTGACCTGCTGTGCTTTTCCAGCACCACATGTTTTGACTCTGATCTCTAGCATCTGCAGTCCTCACTTTCTCCCAAACACCCAAAGGGTCAGCGGGAAGTATATCCCCATCAGTCACAGTAATCTACGGCCAATCAATGAGCCAAGCCATATTATTTGGCTAGAGACAGTTTTCATTGAAGTCCAGCAGTGTGGAAACAAGCCATTTCGTCCAATACGTCCACACCAACCATCTGAAGAGTAATCCACCCAGACCCATTCCCCTACCCTATTGCTCTAGATTTATCCTAGACTAATTTAGCCAAGCAAAATTGCCCATAGTGTTAGGTGCATTAGTCACGGGTAAATGTAGGGAAATGAGTCTGGTTGGGTTACTCTTTGGAGGTTAATCTTCAGTGTGGGCTTGTTGGGCTGAAGAGACTATTTACACGCTGTAGAGGATCTAATCTAATCTAATGCACCTACCCTACACATCCCTGAACACTATGGGCAATTTAGTATGGCCAATTCACCTAACCTGCGCACCTTTGGATTATGGGAGGAAACCAGAGCACCTGGAGGAAACCCTACAGATGTAGGGAGAATGTGCAAACTCCAGATAGACAGTCGCCCGAGGCTAGAATCAAAGCCGGGTCCCCGACGCTATGAGACAGCAGTGCTAACCACTGAGCATTGATGATGGAGGGAGTGGACGTTCATGGATGTAGTGCCAAACAAGTGGGCTTCTTTTTCCAAGATGGTGTCAAGCTTCTTGAGCGTTGTTGGTTCTGCACCCATCCAGGCAAGTGGGGAGTATTCCATCACAGTCTGCACTTGTGCTTTGTAGATGGTGGGCCCATTTTGGAGCCTACGTCTAATGATCCGTAAGGTACCACAACATATCATAACAGCAGTGATTTAATGTGTTGATGACAGCATCTTCCAACTTAATTTGCATAAATAATACAAATCATGACTTTTAGGAAAATTGACAACAGAAAAGTGAGGTTATTTGAAATTGGAGATCTAAATGTTGAGTCCTCCAGGCTGTAGGCTTCCCAGGTGGAAGATGCGGTGTTGTTCCTCCAATTTGCGGTTTGGTTCGCTGTAGCCAATTGGACCTCCCCGCCACCACTCACATTAATTCCTCTTCCCACTCACTTTTGGACATGACTATCCTTGGTCTCCTCCATTGCCACAGTGAACCACACCACAAATTGGAGGAACAACACCTCATCTTCTGCCTGGGCAGCTTACAGCCCGGAGGACTCAGCACTGAGTTCTCCAATTTCAAGTAACCTCCCTCCCCATCCCCCAATTCCCTCCCAGCCCCTCCCTATCCCTTCCACTGCTCCCTGCCACCAACCGGATTCATTCCTCTCATTGACCAACCAGGTCATATCCTCTACCTGTCTTCACTTATCCGTACTTCACCATCCTGCCCCCCTGCTACCTCCTTTATCTGCAGCTCATCCCACACGCACCCCCAGTCCTGAAGAAGGGTTACACCTGAAACATCAACTTCTCCACCTTCTGATGCTGCTTGGCTTGCTGTGTTCTTCCAGCCTCCTGCCTGTCTACTTCTCTTATACCTGGCTGGGAAGGGGGCTCCAAATGTTGCTCAAACAAACAAGATGGTTTATTAGTGTCATAGCCAACACCAAAACCTAGAGATGATAAGACATAGGAACAGAAGTAGGCCATTCAGCCCATCAGCATGGTTAGCACTGCTGCCTCACAGCGCTGGGGACCCAGATTCCATTTCAACCTCAGGCAACTGTCTGCATGGAGTTTGCACATTCTCCCCGTGTCTGCGTAGGTTTCCTCCGGGTGCTCCAGTTTCCTCCCATGGTCCAAAGATGTGCAGGTCAGGTGAATTAGCCATGCTAAACCTCCCATAGTGTTCGGTGGGTTAGTCAGAGGGAAATGGGTGGGTTACTGTTCAGAGGGTCAGTGTGGACTTGTTGGGTCGAAGGGCCTGTTTCCATACTGTGGGGAATTTAATATAATCTAATCTGCTCTGTCAGTCAACAAGACCATGGCTGATCTGATAATCCTTAACTCCATTTTCCAGCATTCTCCTCGTAACCTTTGATCCTCTGACTGATTAAAAATCTATCTCGGCTTTAAATTTACTTCATTGAACAGTCTCAACAGGCCTCAATGGTAAAGATTCACTCCCTTCTGAGAGAAGAAATTCCTCCTTATTGTGAGATTATACCCTCTGGTTTTAGACTCTCAACTAAGATAAAACAACTCTTCTGCATTGACCCTTTCAAGTCCCCTTGAATCATATATGTTTCAATAAGAGTGTCTCTCATTCTTCTGTATTTCAATGAGTACAATTCCAACCTACTCGAATTAAAACAAAGAACTGAGGATGCTGAAAATCTGAAACTGAAACAGAAATTGCTGGAGAAACTCAACGGGTCTGGCAGCATCTGTGCAGAGCGAAACAATGTAATATGCATCCGTTTTATTATTGAAATGAAGCCTACAACCTCAAGTGATTGACCACCAGGTTAACTGAAGAAGAAATATTAAAATATGCTCCATCAAGTTAGATTTTGTTCTGGGATCTACTGTGTCCAGTAATTACCTCAGTTGGGATCATAACTATCGTCTCATGTGACAATGAAGGTTCCCCTCAGTACGTAAAACACAGGACAGAGAACATCGAACAGTACAGCACAGTGTAGGCCCTTTGACCCTTGATGTTGCATCGACCTTTTATCCTACTCTATGATCAAGCTAACCTAAATATCCCAGACCTCCCCCTCACTGAGGATGAACGATCAGTCCTCAACAAAGGCCTCAGCTTCATCCCCTTACACCCCCAGATCAGTGAATTTGTCCAATCTTCGACTCTGATCTCCAGCATCTGCAGTCCCCACTTTCTCCTACTTGATAACAACCTATGTACCCTCCATTTTACTATCTTCCATGTGCCTATCCAAATGTTGCCTAAATGTCCCTCATGTATCTGACTCTATTACCACAACTACCCCCAAACCTTTCTCCAAATCACCTTAAAATTATGCCCCCTAGTGATAGCCATTTCTGCCCTGGGAAAAAGTTTTTAGCTATCCGCCCTATCTATGCCTTTCATCATCTTATACCCCTTGATCAAGTCTCCTCTCATCCTTCTTCACTCCAATGAGAAAAGTCCTAGCTCCCTCAACCTTTCTTCATAAGACCTGTCCTCCACTTCAGTCAGCAGCCTGGTAAATCTCTAATGCACCCTCTCGAAAGCTTCCACATCCTTCCTATAATGAGGTGACCAGAACTGAACACAATATTCCAAGTGTGGTCCAACCAGGGCTTTACAGAGTTGCAACAAAACCTTGCGGCTTTTAAACTCAATTCCCCTGCTAATGAAAGCCAATACACTGTACGCCTTCTTAACAAACCTATCGACTTGGGTGGCAACTTTGAGGCATCTATGGATGTGGATCCCAAGATACCTCTGTTCCTCCACACTGCCAAGAATCCTAAATTTAACCCTGTAATCCGCATTCAAATTTGACCTTCCGAAATGAATCACTTCACACTTTTCCAGGTTGAACTCAGTCAGCCCAGCTCTGTATCTTGTCAATGTCCCCCTACAACAGCTTTCCACACTACACCTAACTCCACAAACCTTTGTGTAGTCAGCAAACTTATTAACCCAACCTACAGAACATCACTGGTCACCGAGCTCTGGGCTGAAAACCTGCTATCTACCACCACCCTCTGTCTTCTATGGGGCAGCCAATTCTGTATCCAGACAGCCAAGTTTTGCTGTATCCCATGCCTCCTTACTTTCTGAATGACTTCACCATGGGGAATCTTATCAAACACCTTGCCAAAATCCCTGTACACCACAGCCACTGCTCTCCCTTCATCAGTGTGTTTTGTCACGTTCTCAACGAATTCAATAAGGCTTGTGAGGCATGACCTGCCCCTCACAAAGCTCTAGTCGAGCTATGCTTTTCCAAATAATCATAAATCTTGTGTCTCAGAATGCTTTTCAATCATTTGCTTCCCACCGATGTAAGATTAACTGGTCTATAATTCCCAGAGTTATCCCCATTCCCTTTCTTGAAACAAGGGAATAACATTTGCCACCCTTCAACCATCTGGTAATACTCCAGTAGAAATTGAGAATGCAAAGATTATTGCCAAAGGCGCAGCAATCTCTTCCTTCTATTCTCATAGTAACCTTGGTTACATCTTGTCTGGCCCAGGGTACTTATCTATCCTCATGTTTTTCAAAATGTCCAGCACATCCTTCTTCTTAATATCAACCTGTTTGAGCATAACAGCCTGTTTCACACTGTTCTTACAAATGACAAGGTCCCTCTCACTAGTGAATACTGAAGCAAAGTATTCATTAAGGATTTCTTCTACCTCCCTAACTCCCGGCACAGTTTGCCTCCACTATCCCTGATCGGCCCTACCCTCACCCTGGCCATCCTCTTGTTCCTCACATAAGTGTAGAACGCCTTCGGAATTTTCCTTAATCCCACCTGCCAAGGCTTTTTCATGTCCCCTTCTAGTTCTCCTAAATCCAATCTATAGTTCCTTCCTGGCTACCTTGTAACTCTCAACAGCTCTGTCTGATCCTTGTCTCCTCAACCTTAAGTAAGCTTCATTCTTCGACTTTTTTTTTTCCTGACCAATCCCTTGAGATCAATGGTCACTAGCTTCTATTCCAGTGTTTGTTGGCATCTGAGATAATGGTGAATTCCAACATACAATCTCCAGTCTCTGCAGAATTGAAGGCTGGGAGGTCTGGAAGCTTTGGGTAAATGAGTTGCTTGGTAGTTTGTGAGCACTTTTTCCAGATGCTTCAAATTCCAGAATAAGACCTCGAGATGTGTTTGGTTCTCCCCACATGAATCTTGTCCATTTCTGTCAGGGACTTTGATCTGTTGATGAGGATGTTTGATCTTTTCAGGGATGATTTGATAATGTTCCTCATGCTGTCATCTTGGATGTGTCTGGCTATGACGAAGTTGTCAAGAAGTGTGGCACTGGAAAAGCACAGCAGGTCAGGCAGCATCCTTGGAGCAGGAGAGTCAACGTTTCAGGCATAAGCCCTTCATCAGGAACTAATGATCAAGTTGTGAGTGGAGCTGTTGTTTACACAGTTCTGCAGGTGTTGGCCATAGAAACAGCAGGGTCGCCAATAATTTTCAGTAACTCATACCTTGAGGCGGGTGAGTCTTCTGAGGGAATGCTGCTCTGGGGCCTCTATTCTTGGCATTGGATTTGGAGGATATTGTAGAGACTGCTGGTGGTACTTCTCAAGTGCTTTGAGGTACCTGCTGCAGTTTGTCCAAATTTCCAAAATGTGTGGAACCAGTGGTGAACACCACTACCTCATGAACCACTACCTAAGTCTCAGCTCTGTGATTCCTAGGCTCAAATATTGATCCTAAGATACTTTAAAAGGTGGCAGTGAAGATTGTGGATGCATAAGTTATGATTTTCCAAAATTCCCTGATATCAATGGATTGGAAACATGCTAATGTGACACTCTAATTGGAAAAAGAAGATAGGCAAAAAGTGGGAAACTGTAGACCAGTTAGTTTGATCTCCGTTGTGGGGAATTTGCTGGAGTCAGTCATAAAACAGGAGACAACTGAACATTTAGAAAAAACAAAGCTCAATTCACCAGCACAGTTTCATGAAAGGCAAGTCATGCTTGACAAACTTGTTGGAGTTCTTTGAATACGTAATCAGCAAGGTGGCTAATGGGAATCCAGTGGGTCTGGTATATCTGAACTTCCACACAAAAGACTGATCCAGAAGATTAGATCTTAAAGGGTTAAGAGGAGATTATTGCCTTGAATAGAGGATTGGCTGACTGACAGAAAGCAGAGGACCAGGATAAAGGGGTCCTTCTCTGGATGGCGATCTGTAACTAGTGCAGGGTGTTGCAGGGTTTAGTTTCAGATCCCAACTAGTTACAATCGATATCAATGATCTGCAAGTAGGGATAGAGTGTAACATAGTAAGGTTCATGGCTGATACTAAAATAGGTGGAAAGTCAGGCAGTGATGAGCAGATAGAGTTTACAGATGGATATTTACACATTGGGAGAATGGGGCTGAATCTGGCAGATGTAGTTTAATGTGGATAAATGCGAGGTTGTCCATTTTGGTCGGAAAAATAAAAGGGCAAATTATTATTTAAAAGGGAGACAGATTCAAGGAGCATCAGTGCAGATGGATCTGGGTGTCTTTATGCATGAATCACAGAAAGTGAGTATGTAAGTGCAGTGTATAATAAGAAAGGCAAATGGAATCCTGACATTTATTGCAAAAGGACTGGATTATACAAGTAAGGAACTGACGTGACAGTTGTATAAGGCATTGGTGAGACCACACCTGGAATATTGTGTGTGGTTTTGGTCTCCTTACTTGAGGAGTGATGTAGTGTCATTGGATGCAGTTCAGGGGAGGGTAACCAGGTTGATCCAGGGTGAAAGGGCTGGTGGACGAGAAATGGTTGAATAGTTTGGGCCTCATTGAAGTTCAGAAGGATGAGAGGGTATCTGATTGAGGAATATAAAATGCTAAAGGGGATTGATAAGGTGGACATTCAACAGTCATTCCCCTGTGGGGAACAAGAGGGCATAGATATCGAGTGAGAGGAGGTAGGTTCAAAACTGAGATGAGAATAATTTATTTCTGTCAGAGGGTTGTCAATAAAAAAACGAACAAAGAAAGTTACAGCACAGGAACAAGCCCTTTGGCCCTTCAAGCCTGCACCGATCCAAATACTCTATCTAAACCTGTTGCTTATTTTCTAAGGATCTGTATCCTTCTGCTCCCTGTCAATTCATGTATCTGTCTCGATACATCTTAAATAATGCTATAGTGCCTGTCTCTACCACCTCTGCTGGCAACGCATTCCAGGCACCCACCACCCTCTGCGGAAAGAACTTTCCACGCATACCTCACTTCACTTTTCCTCTCTCACCTTGAACTCGTTACCCCTAGTAATTGAGTCCTCCACTCTGGGAAAAAGCTTCCACCATGTCTATACCTCTCATGATTTTGTAGCCCTCAATCAGGTCCCCCCCTCAACCTCCGTCTTTCTAATGAAAGATATCCTAACCTACTCAACCTCTCTTCATAGCTAGCACCCTCCATCCTGGTGAACCTCCTTTGCACCCTCTCCAAATCATCCACACCTTTTGGTAATGTGGCAATCAGAACTGTATGCAGTATTGCAAATGTGGCCGAAACAAATTCCTACACAACTGTAATATGAACTGCCAGCTCTTGTACTCAATATTCCGTCAGATGAAAGAAAGTATGCGGTATGTCTTCTTGACCACTCTATCGACCAACATTGTCACCTTCAGGGTACAATGGACCCAAATGCCCAGATCTTTCTGTACATCAATTTTCACCAGGACTTTTCCATTTATCATGCAGCTTCTCTTGGATGCTGCCTGAACTGCTGTGCTCTTCCAGCACCACTAATCCAGAATCTGGTTTCCAGCATCTGCAGTCATTGTTTTTACCTTTTCCATTTATCATATAGTTTGCACTTGAATTAGATCTTCCACAATGCATCACCTCGCATTTGCCTGGATTGAATTCCATCTGCCATTTCTCCACCTATCTATATATTGCTGCACTTTCTGACAATCCCCTTCACGATCTGCTACTCCACCAATCTTAGTGTCATCTGCAAACTTGTTAATCAGACCACCTATACCTTCTTCCAGATCATTTATGTATATCACAAGCAACAATAGTCCCAAAAAGAATCCCTGTGCAACACCACTGGTCACAGTTCTCCACTTTGGGAAACTCCCTTCCACCTCTGGTCACTGTCTCCTGCTGCCCAGCCAGTTCTCCATCCATCTAGCTAGCACACCCTGTACTCCATGCGACTTCAGTTTCTCCATCAGCCTACCATGGGGAACCTTATCAAACACCTCACTAAATTCCATGTATATGACATCTACAGCCCTTTCCTCATCAATCAACTTTGTCACTTCCTCAAGCAATTCTATTAAGTTGGTAAGACACAACCTTCCCTGCACAAAGCCATGTTGCCTATCACTGATAAGCCCATTTTCTTCCAAATGTGAAGAGATCCTATCTCTCAGTATCTTCTCCAGCAGCTTCCCTACCACTGACATCAGGCTCACTGGTCTATACTTACCTGGATCATCCCTGTTACCCTTCTTAAATGAGGAGACAAGATTAGCAATTTTCCAGTCCTCTGGGAATCTGTGGAGCTCCCTGCCCCAGAGTGCAGTGCAGGCAGAATCAATCAACAGGCTCAAGAAAGAAACAGATATGTTTCTGATGAGCATGAGATAAAAGGCTATGGGGAGAAAGCAGG
Organism: Chiloscyllium punctatum; assembly: GCF_047496795.1. NCBI lineage: Eukaryota > Metazoa > Chordata > Chondrichthyes > Orectolobiformes > Hemiscylliidae > Chiloscyllium > Chiloscyllium punctatum. Next base: position 79,622,251 of record NC_092763.1, read on the forward strand.
AAAATGGAGTCGACACAAGGGTAAGATCGGCCATGATTATGTTAATTGGCAGAGCACGTTCAAAAGGCTGAATTGCCTACTCTCATTCTAATTCCTATGTTCATTAGTGGGCCAATAGCCGAGCTGACATGATGAATTCCACCATCTACCTCTGCCTTCATAGGAAGTTTGATCACATTTCCCATCACACTGCAATGGCATTGTCAGTTAACCTGAATATGATATGAATCCGCAACTCAGCAATGAGACTTCTTGGGCTGAACACAAACCGCAGGGTGGGAATTAAAATGAATCGTCAAAAAACCCCAAAGTTCTTCAAAAGGCATAAACCGTTTTTCGAAATCTCTTTAGAATTTCTGCAAGAGGAATGATGTGTCCCCGATTAAAAGCCAGATGGACAATGCATTTGTCTGCTGCCTGAGACTGTTGGGAAAGTTGGGAAAGCTTCTGCAGACCTAATATATGTTGTCTAATTCATTTGTGTTCACTGTTGAGAGGCAATGTTTGATGTGCTGGGATCAACAGTCTATATTTTTGCTACTAATTTGCATTTACTGTGCAGGGTAAGTGCACTGCTGTGCAATTAGAGGCATCCTTTTGAGAAAATGCCACCACAACCCTTACAGATGATGAAGGAGTTCAGTTGTCTAGAAGGTCTCGATTTCTTTGCTGCCTTTTCTGAGCTAAATGAACTGTGAACAAAGCCAAGGTCCTTCACACATTCAAAACTGAAGACAGCTCATGCATTTTTAATAATTGCTTTTCAATTGTGTAATTACTCTGATGGAATATGATGCCTAGAAAGGACACAAAGTTTAAAGGGTTTCTTTGTCTCCCTGACTACATGAAGCCAAATAGATACATTTTTATAAGCTGCAGAATCCCAAATGTTTGAAACACCTTGAATTCTGTTTTAAATTAGCCACATTTTAATCCAATAATGCTGCACATTCTGTCTAAACATAAACTTGAACCAAATGCAGTTTTACAATCCATCTGATTAGTTTCTGTTCATTTGTTATCTCTTTGGGCAGAATATTTAATGAAATAACCTTCAAATTAACACAATGCTTTCTGGTTCTCAGTTCTTACAAATTATATTCTTATTTTGATATACTGAATAACTGCAGGAAAATCTTCGAAATTTATAAGATTGTGGGTTCAGACCTCACACCATAGGTGTCACGACTAGTAGATGTGTCCACAATGCAGTGTGCAAACTATGAATTAGTGAAGCTGGGTTGACCCTCTTTTTCAATTGTATCATTCAAGTGAAAGGAAACCTACCATCCTTTGTTTAAACAGGCTATAGGTTAATTCATTATACACTATTGCCATAGGTTCCTTCAGAATAAAGAGATAACTTTACGAACAAAAAGAATTCACAGATAATACAATTAAAACATCTGCTGTCAGAATAACAGTGACTCAGTGGTTAGTACTGCTGCCTCACAGCGCCCGTGTTCAATCCCAGCCTCGCGCAAATGTCTGTGTGGAGTTTGCACATTCTCCCCATTACTGTGTGAGTTTCCTCCGGGAGCTCCACTTCCCTCCCACAATCCAAAGATGTGCAGGTTAGGTGAATTGGCCATGCTAAATTGCCAAAAGTGTTTAGGGCTGTGTAGGTTAGGTGCATTAGTCAAGGGAAATGTAGAGCAATAGGGTAGGGGAATGGGTCTGGGTGGGTTACTCTTCGGCAGGTTGGCGTGGACTTGTTGGCCAAATGTCCTGTTTCCACACTATAGGGATTTGTTGATTCTAGAGATACAATATGAAAGAAAGTGTATACTCTAGGGCAGATACAGGAGCAGATGGAGCTCAGTGTATATGTGCACACATTATTGAAAGTAGCAGGACACATGGAAGAATGGTTAATAAAACATCCACTGCCTTACACTTTATTAATTGGGACACAGGGTACATTGAACTTGCATATTCCATGAGTTTGGCCTCCCCTGGAATATTGCATTCAGGAACTGCATTTTAGGAAGGAAGTGAATGCATTGGCGAGAGGGCAGAGAGAAAAAAAAAATCACTCTAATAGTTCCGGGGATGAGGAACTTCAGTTATGAAGAAAAACTGGAGAATTTGGGACCTTTTTCCGTTGAGAAAAGAAGACGATTAACAGCGTGAATCATGAGGGGAGTGGTCAGAATGGATAGGAAGATTCTGTTTCTACTTGAGAAGGATCTAGAGAGAGTGCAGATTTAAACTAATCAGGAAACAAAGTAAAGGTGATGTGAGAAAAACAAATTCGCACAGTGGGTACTGGAGGTCCAGAATACACTGCCAGAGATGCGATGGAAGTAGGGACAAATGAAGGTTTTGAAAGGGAATTAGCCAGTTATCTGAGAGGGAAGAATGCGCAGGGTTACAGAATGAAGACAGGGGAATGGTAACAGGTGAATTACCCATTTGCAGACATGGAAGTCGTTTGGAAATTAAGGTAGTATTTAGATTAGAAAGTATTTCAACATGTCAATTGCTCTTGGCTTACATTGGGAGATTTATTTTCGTTCACAGCAGTTGTTACCCAATCACTTTTGCCCTTGAGAAGGTGGTTATGAGCTGTCTTTCTGAACTGCAGCAGCCCCTGTGTACTGATGTAAATGCACTTACAGCTCTACAAAACTGGTCACGCATACAACTATCGTCAGGGTCAGTAGATAGTCAGTGGTGTAATTTGGAACCAGGCCTGATCACAGATGATCTTGCTTGAGCAGCCAGGCATACAGAAGTGCTCACAGCTTGATATATTTGTTTATGTAGGCATATAGGGATCAAATTCAGCTCCCTACATGTAATGATATAAACAAATACAAACAAAGCTTATTGCTTATTTTTTTCTTGACAGTTTCCCTCAGCTCTTTATTTCTCTTGGCATTCGATCCTCCTTTCTGATCATTCATGGCACTGCTGTGCCCTTCCTGCCAGACTAATCAACTGTGTGGGTATAATGTGCCCATTCAGAGAGTGGGCTTGTGGGAGGCTATAAACAAATAGTCAACAACATAAATGCATCAACATTGGAGAAACAGGAATGGAGTGGAATTCAACTTTTAACTTATAAAGTGGAAAAATGAAAACTAACAACTCACCAAGGCTCCATCGATAGCATTTTCCAAATCTGTGGTCTTTATCAACAAGAAGACTATAGATCACAGATGCATGGGAGGATCACAATCTGCAAATTCCCCTCCAACCATTCATCGCTCTGACATGGAACTACATTATCATTCCATCAACTGGGACAAAACCCTGACTCTCCCTTATGAATAATCTGGTAGAATGATGAGACTGGTAGGAGTGTGGAGCAGTCAGCATTGCAGTAAAACAGGGAGGGAAGAGTGTGCAGTGAGTCAGCATGACTGTAAAACAGACTGGGAAAATGTGGAACAGTCAACATCATTGTGAAACTGACAGGGAAGAGTGTGCAGTGAGTCAGCATCATTCTGAAGCAGATGAGGTAGAGTGTGCAGTGAGTCAGCATCATTCTGAAGCAGATGAGGTAGAGTGTGCAGTGAGTCAGCATCACCATGAAACAAGCTGAGAAAGAGAAAAGAAGAGCCTGTGCTTCTGAAAAACCATGAGAATTGGAACAGCTGTTCCATAAAGAGCAGGAGAAGGAGAGAGTCTGCAGCTTCTCAAAGCAGGACAGCAGCTTTATGAAAGAGAAGAGAGGATCTTCATGAAAAGGGAAGAAACAGGAGGTGATAAAAATTAATGGTTAAGAGGCATGTCAACTGATGTGTTCCTGTATGAGTTAAGGTGTGATATTGAGGCAAGAATTAGGTGATAGGTAGGAATGTCTTTTGTATCATTCAATTGGCTGAGAGTTTTAAATCAGTGTATAATTGCAGCTAAAGAGCATAATGAAGAAATTCAACACCAATATTTGACATCCAACTTAATTAATTAAATGGAACATGAATTCTGGGCAGGTGATGTGTTGCAGCTGTTGTATATGGGAGCTGTTGGATGCCAGTCTGATCCACTGGTGAAGATATCTGCAGCAAGTGCTAGCTGCTTGAGGAACTTTGGTTCAGAGTTGATGAGCTGGAGTTTGAGCTGTAGACACAGCAACACTTCAGGGAGGAAGAGACATGCCCGGGCAATGTACTTCAGAAGATAGTCACATCCCTGAGAATAATTACATAAAATGTGTTCTGTGATTAGGGATAAGAGGTTTCAAATGCGAGTGAGGCAGGTATAGGAATCCAGAATTTAGTTTTGGACGAACCGTGGCCAGTAGCCTTATCCAAGTGGTGTTGCTGCTTGTGTGAATGAAGGCACAGGCTGCAGCGAGGATAAACAAACTGGCCACAGCACAGTGTTCGTGTCCCACATCCACTCCAAGGAAACCAGATACCTCAGCAAGGCATGAAACCTAAAGGGATTCAACATCAAAATCCTGCCAATTAACATTGACCAAAAACATATCTGGACCAATTATATAAATACTCTGACTATATTGAACTTAAGAGGCATGAAAAAAAAAGATAAATGAATTTCGAATAAAAAAAGTTTAAAGAATAGCTCTACCATTCGTGTGTGTCTCAAAAGTACAATTGCACAGCTCACCTCATGTTATAATTCTCCAATGAATTAGGTTCCCTATGTGCTTGAATGGAGATCACTCAAAGCTCAGGCTGATCCTTTCAGACCTGATGGATAAAACTGCATTTGGCCTGTGTGCCTAAAGCTCCTTCCTATGGCTACAACCCCTCCCCATTCTCAAGCTTGGGCCTTCAGCCTTCATCCTTCTCCCCACTCCCCCACCTAAACTCATGGTTAAACTCCTTACCAGGATTCAGGCTCATGGTTAAAATGTTCCCAACCAATAGGATGGAGCGAGTGAGCTGAGTGGAGTCAGGTCAGGTAGAATCTGGAAATAGGGGAGAAAGAGCAGGGAGATAGGAGAGGGTCAATAACTTTGACAATATATAACATCAAGACCATCTGCAGTGATTTTTCTTTGTTACGCAACCACACTTACAGCTGACACTTTAGAAACATTTTCATTTTTGTTGTTCCTTCTTGTGACCACTTTTAAGCTTATCAAGCTTTTGTTTCAGCTGACTTTCTTTTCAATTGAATCCAATGATTATATTTTTAATATTTTAAAGGAAAATAGAGGTTTGTAATTTCTATGTTTGAAACACTGCATGATTTCAATTCAGGGTCATTGGTTTCAATAGAAAACAAATAGAGGTCAAATTATGACTGGAATTTCTTCAACCGAAGGGTGATGAATCTGTGGAATACATTGCTGCAGAGGGCTGTGGAGGCCAAGTCATTGAGTGTATTTAAGACAGAGATAGATTAGTAAGGGGATCAGGGAGAAGGCAGGAGAATGGGGTTGAGGAATGTATCAGCCATGATAGAATGGTGGAGCAGATGTGATGAGCCAAATGGCTTAATTCTGCTCCTATATCTGATGGTCTTCTGTTCTAATGGACAAAAGCTTCTGGAGTAGATCATCACAAATGAGTCCAATCAAACACTGTTGAGCACAGAATGATTCAAATATTCAATAAGGCAGTGCTGTTAAAGGGAAGTCCCAGGATTTTGATCCAGTGATAATGAGGGAAAGGTGATATGATTCAAAATCATAATGATATATGACTTGGAGGGGAACTTGTAGCTGATGGTGTTTCCACGCGTCTTCTGCCTTTGCTGTTCGAGGTCGTTGTAATTGCAGGTTTACAAGATGCTATTGACTAACTTTGGCAAATGGTTACAGATCATCTCAGATAGGGCACGTACTGCTTTGTCTTAGATGGTACTGAGCTTTGTGAGTGTTATTGAAGTTGCATTTATCCAGTCAAATTTTCCATCACAATCCTGAGTTGTACCATGTGAATGTTGGACAGGATTCAAGAAGATCAGCTCTTGAGTTTGTTGAGACAAAATTCCTTGCCTCTTAAGTTCAATATAGTCAGAGTATTTATATAATTGGTCCAGATATGTTTTTGGTCAATGTTAATTGGCAGGATTTTGATGTTGAATCCCTAACCAATCCCTAAATATCGAGAGGAGATGGTTAGATTGTCTCACGTTGAAGATGGTCCTGATTTGATACTTGTATTGTGGACATCTGTAATTTGTCAATTATCAGCACAAGCCTCAAAGTTGCCCAAGTGTTATTACATATTGAAACAGACAGTTTTATATACAAGAGAAGTCATGAATGGTTTCAACATTGTGTAATGATCAGCAGGCAGCCCCACTGCTGTGTTCATGGTGGAAGGTAGGTCATAAATGTAGATCACAGAATCATAAAATTGTTATGACACAGAAGGAGATCATTTAGCCCATTGTGTCTGCACCAGCTCTTCAAACGAACATCATTACCTCGTGCCAATCTCCTGCTTTTCCCATTATTATTCCTGCAAACTGTATAGAGCCAAATATCATCCAATACCCCCTTGAATGCCTCAAGGTGATCAGGGCAATAACGTAACGGAATGCTGTGGTGATACCCTGGGGCTGGGATGATTGGTTTCTATCTGACTTCCCATTGACTTTAATTTTTGTCAGGTTCCTTGATGTGACACTTGATCAAACATTGGCTTGCATGGATTATCATAATAACAACAACTTTGCAGCACAGTGTACCACACCCATGACGGTAAGTTGCCTTTTTCTCTTGCGGTCTGTGTGCACTTCCAGTCTGTTACCTTTACACTTCAACATCCCTAATTTCCTCCCCTTCATATCCAGCCAATGTATCTGGCAAATTCTAGCATCCCAGAAATCAGCAACATAACCACAGTGAGCGCCAGATCAAAACCCAATAAGATAAAATGTCATTGTCCCAATCCAATCACTGGAGAGACAGAGAAAAGACTGGTAATGACTTTGACCTGAGGATTACCATACCTCAGGTGAGGGACAATGCTGAGAGGGTAGGACTTCCACAATACAGGACTTGAAACCATGCTGTTGATGTCCCAATGCATTGCCAACCAGTAATCTGAGCTAACCAACCCCCAACAAGTAACTTGCATTTATACAGCATGTTTAATTTAGCAGGGTGTCTTAATAAGCTGTACAGGAACAATTATTGACACTGAGCTGCATAAGGAAGTGCCAGGACTGGTACCAATGTGATTATGGTCAGAAATGTTTGAGGCAGATTTAAAGCGAGAGATACAGTTCCAACAACAACTTTGAGAGAGGGAATTCCAGAGTTTGGAATAAATGTAGACACCTGAAGTCATGGATTAGTGGTGCTGGAAGAGCACAGCAGTTCAGGCAGCATCCAAGGAGCAGCAAAATCGACATTACGGGCAAAAGCCCTTCATCAGGACTAAGTCATGGTTGAACTTTGGAGATGAAAAACCTGATACTGGCATGAACATCTGCATGAACATCCAACATTAGTCTCGTGGAGAATAGATCAATAAACATCAATGCAGTAAGAATAAATTTCATACAATGGTCTCCCAATGCTATCCTTATAACATACACGGCTGAGTAGAATTTAAATGACATTATGGATTCAAATTAAGTGCTTTCAACTGAGAGAGAAAGGCAGAATTTTTTTTAGATTCCATTAAGTAAATACAATGCCTGTTCACTTGACTGCTCCTGGTCTTTATGTTAATCGCTGTCGGTTCCATGCTGGGATCGGAGACTTTGCACACGTTAAACCATTCATGCCTCTCCTTGAACTTTAATTAACTTTGTCCTCTAATCCAGAGATACAGTTCCAGTCTGCAGCAGGATCACTCAAGGCATAAACGAATTATAATTATTAAAGGCACATAATTGAGATCTCAAGGAGAGTCGTAATTTCAGAAAGACTTAACAAATCTCCAGTCTGCTTCAGTGTCTTGAAAAACACCTGCTTATTTGAACTGTGGGAAACAAAGTCCTCCTCAGCACCTTATCCTGGGTCACAAATATAACACTCCCAGGAATATAATGGATAAAGAATGGAGAGAATGTGCATTTAAGTAGCACCTTTAACAAACACAGGGAATTCCATAAATGTTTCACGCTAAAGAAGTCTATTTTTTGAAATACAACACAAGGAAGATTCAGATCAGTCTTTTTGTACACAGCAAGATCCCCTAATAGTAAAAGGTTAATGGTCAGATGATTGATAAATTGTTTGAGCTTTGCTGAAATTAGATTCTTTATGTCCACATAAGAGAGCAGGTTTGACCTCAGTTTAATGTCTCCTTAGTGCATCAGTACTTCCTCAGTAAAACAGTTGATGTGTCAGCCTGGATTTTGTGTTCCAGTTTCTTGGACTGGAACTTAAACCAATACCTTTCATCGCCAGAGACAAGAGTTCAGTGCACTGAATCACAGCCCACATTGAAATATGGCTGGTCAGTGAATTCATTTATTCCATTAGTGATTTCACTCACATAAACCCAGATGTTCTGACTCTTAAGAGACCAGATTTAACCTCAAAGGTGCACATGGATTCCCGGGGCATTCCAAGCGACTAAGTCGGAATTGCGTGGAAAGCTGAAACTCCTGATGGTCAATTCCCTAGGATCTGGATGCTTCCAGTTGAGTTTCCAACTCTGTGTTAGAGTCAGAGACTTCTGAGGAATCTGGCTCATTTAGCCAAACAGTCACCCAAGAAAGGTGAAAAGCATTACAACCTGCTCAAACCCCTGGATAAACTAAAACAAAGTTGACCTGCACACTCCCTACTGGACAACCCCAATCATTCATTTTGACAATCCAGCCAAACTCCAACACTTGATCTCAGCAATCTTACCTCACCAGCTTCCATCCTGTTCGTGGTCTAACCTAACCCACCATCCACATACCTACCAACCTATCACATCTCCATTTCCCTGCTGTTCTTTTGATTTGAGTTATTATTGTCACATGTTTCAAGATACAGTGAAAAGTATTATGTTGTATGTGAGCCAGACAAGTCATATCTTACGTAAGTCCATCTGGGTAATTAGAGTAAAATGCAGAATGTAGTGTTACAGCTACAGAGAAGGTGCAGAGAAAGAAATTGCCGAATACATGAGAGGTCTGTTCGTAGGTCTGGTTATAGCTGGGGAGAGGGTAATCTTAAATCTTTTCGTATGTGTTTTCAAACTTTTGTATCTTCTGCCCAATGGAAAAGAATGGAGAAATATAACTGGGGTGGGAGGGGTCTTTGATGATGTCGTTTGCTTTCCTGAGGCAGTGGGAAGTGTAGATGGAGTCAATGGATAGAAGGCTGTTTTGCGTGATGGATTGGGCTGTATTTGCAACTCTCTGTAATATCTTGTGGTCATGGGCAGAGCAGTTGCTATACCAAGCTGTGATGCATCCGGATAGGATGCTTTCTATGTTGCATCTGTAAAAATTGGTAAGAGTCCTTATGGACATGCCAAATTTACTTAGCCTCCTGAGGAAGTAGAGGCATCGGTGTGCTTTCTTGACTGTAGCATTGATGCGGATAGACCAGGGCAGATTGTTGGTGATCTTTACTTCTAGGAACTTGAAGGATTCAACCACCTCCCCCTCAGCACCATCGATACAGACAGGGACATGTCTTTCATTCCGCTTCCTGAAGTCAATGACCAGCTCCTTCATTTTACTGGCATTGAGGGAGAGATTGCTCTCTTTATACCGTGCTTCTAAGTGCTCTATCTCTTGGATGTAGGTTTGCTCACTGAGCTTGAAGGTTCATTTCCAGACATTTCATCACCCAAATGGGTAACATCTTCAGTGGGCCTCAGGCGAAGCACCGCTGAAAATTCTTGCTTTCTATTTATATGTTTGGGTTTCTTTGGGTTGGTGATGTCATTTGCTGTGATGATGTTATTTCCTGTGATGAAGTCACTTCCTGTCTCTTTTCTCAGGGGGTTGTAGATGGGGTCTAACTCAATGTGTTTGTTGATAGAGTTCTGGTTGGAATGCCATGCTTCTAGGAATTTTCCTGCATGTTTTTGTTTGGCTTTTCCCAAGGTATTCTCTGGGCATAACTATTTATGATGATCAGGAACTGTATTAACCACATCTGCTGCTTTCAGGAACTCATACAGATCACAACTGACTCTACTGAAAGGCTGTGAGAAATCATCAGATTGGGTTCATCTTAATACAGCATTAACATTACCTCCTTCAGAAACATGGCCTGATGCAGCACTCAACCCCTAGTTACTGAGATGGTACCCTACCCCCTCACCCACCTGACAACCTTACCCCCTCACCCACCTGGCACCCTACCCCTTCACCCACCTACCATTCTACCCTCTCATTTTATTTTCATTTTGCACTACCCCTCCTCACCCGTGGCATGGTAGCTCAGTGGTTAGCACTGTTGCCTCACAGCACCAGGATCTTGGGTTTGATTTGACCCTCAGGCAACTAACTGTGTTTAGTCTGTACATTCTCCCCGTATCTGTGTGGGTTTTCTCTGGGTGCTCTGGTTTCCTCCCACAGTCCAAAGATGTGCAGGTTTGATGGATTAGCCATGGAAAATGTAGGGTGACAGAAATAGGGTAGGTGGGTCTGGGTGGGATTCTCATAAATAAAAAAAATTACAGTACAGGAACAGGCCCTTCAGCCCTCCAAGCGTGTGCCGATCCAAGCCTGAATCGGTGTGGACTCGATGGGCTGAATGGCCTGCTTCAACACTGTAGGGATTCTACAATCTATGACCCACCTAACAAAGGATCAGTAGGCCACTCAGACCTTCAAGCTTATTCTATCATTCAATAAGATCTTGGTCGATCGGATTTTAACCTCAACTCGACATTCCTGCATATCCCCCGATAATCTTTCACCATACCCCCTTTGCCACTGCAGAACCTATCTTCCTCTGCCCTTAAAATATTGAAAGAATCTGTGTCCACCATGTTTTGAAGAAGCAAATTTCAGAGATTCACAAATCCACTGAGAGAATTTTTTTTGTGTGTCTTTCTGTATCAACTTTGGGCAGAGATGCAATTAACATTTTGAAATCAGTGTTGCTTCTTCTGCTGATGATGCCCATTGTTTCAATGGGAAGGCATGCCAGCATGGAGAATGGCAATTATAGCAGTTACAAAATACACAGGGATTGATGTTGATAATGGGTCATCTGTCCTTGATAGAAACTGTCAGGCACTCATTGTAATGAAATTATAACATAAAATTATAGTATCTCATAAAAATAAGGATAAAATTATGCCTTTAAGATAAAGCCTGATTTACATTAATGTTATTATGCCCAAATATTCCATTGTACTAAAACTTTGACTCGTTTGAAGATTTTATTTTTGCCTAAATCCCCACAGGAGATCAAATACTCACCACAGATAATTATTGTCAACAATGTTCAAAGGGAGAATGTTCAAAGTGAATTGTCGCAACACCAATGAACTGCAATTAATAAAAAAACACATGTATAAGTGCACTTGATTCTGAAATGGAATGGTGCAAACTCATCTTTTTAAGGACTGAATTTCTTTCAGAACTTGCGCGTTTGCTAACAGTCCAAATTGTGCTTTTTTTGAAGACCAGGAGATGTGGGTCTGTGTATATAGTCTGCCTCCTATCTTCAACAAAACATTTCAAATCACTTTACAGTTAAAGTAGTCGGCATAGTATAGCAAGATCAGGTCTACAATTGAAGAAGTGAAGATTAACAGGATTCCTACTGGATAACTGCCTGGAAGGCAGTCTGAGAGACCGCATTGGCTGAAATTATGGTGTCTCAGAATCCAGATGAATGTGTTCCAATGTCATAGAGGTGCACAGCATTGAAACAGACCCTTCGGTTCAAATCGTCCACCTATCCTAAATAAAACTAGTCCCCTTTGCCAGCCCTTGGCCCATATTCCTCTGAACCTTTCTTTTCCATATACCCATCCAGATGCCTTTTAAATGTTGTATTTGTACCAGCCTCCAACACTTTCTCTGGCAGCTCATTCCACACACACACACCACACTCTGTGTGAAAACATTGCTCTTTCAAATCTTTACCCTCTCACCTTAAACCTATGCCTTCTAGTTCTGGACTCCCCCACCCCAAGGAAAAGGCCTCGTCATTTCACCCAATTCACACTCCTCATGATTTTGTAAACCTCGATAAGGTCACCCCTCAGCCGCCGACGTTCCAGGGAAAACAGCCTCAGCCTATTCAGCCTCTCCCTATAGCTCAAACAATCCAAACCTGGCAACATCCTTTTCTAAACCTTTTCAAGTTTCACAACATCTGTTTTACAGCAGGGAGACCAGAATTGCACATTGTATTCCAACAGTAGCTTCACCAACATTCTGCACAGCCGCAACATGACCTCCCCATGCCTATACTCTGACCGATAAAGGAAAGCATACCAAAAACCTTCTTCACTATCCTATCTACATGCGACTCCACTTTTAAGGAATGATGCATCCGCACATCAAGATCTTTTCTTTCAACAACACTCCCCAGGACCTTACCATTAGTGTATAGGTCCTGCCCTAACTTGCTTTTCCAAAATGCACCACCTCACATTTATCTAAATTAAACTCCATCTGCCATTCTTTGGCCCATTGGCTCATCTGATCAAGATCCCATTGTACTCTGAGGTAACCTTCTTCGCTGTCCACTACTCTTTCAATTTTGGTGTCATCTGCAAACTTATGAACCATACTTCTTATATTCACATACAAATCATTTATATAAATGACAAAAGCAGTGGACCCAGCATCAATCCTTGTCACAGGCCTCCAGTCTGAAAAGCAATGCTCTATCACTATCCTCTGTCTTCCACCTTCAAGCCAACTCTGTATCTAAATGGCTAGTTCTCCCTGTATTCCATGTGATCTAACATTGCTAACCATGAGGAAACTTGTTGAATGCCTTATTGAAGTCCATATAGATCATGCCAACCGCTTTGTCTTCATCAATCCCCTTTGTTACTGCTTCAAAAAACTCAAATCAAGTTTGTGAGACATGATTTCCCATGCACGAAACCATGTTGACTATTCCGAATCAGTCCTTGCCTTTCCAAATACATGAAAACCTCATCTTTCAGGATTCCTACAAAAACTTGCCCAGCACTGATGTCAGGCTTACTGATCTATAGTTGCTTAGTTTTTCAATACCACCTTTCTTAAATAGTGGCACCACATTAACCAACCTCCAGTCTTCTGGAAGCTCACCTGTGGTTATTGACGATATAAGTATCTGAGCAAGAGGCCTACAATCACTTCCTGAGCTTCCCATAGACATCTAGGGTGCACCTCATCAGGTCCCAGAGATGTCACTCTGCTATAGCTCCTTATGCATATGCTCAGAGATGATTCTTCAAGTCAAGATCGAGTTAATCCTTTATCTAGCAGTCTTGAAGGAGCTGCTTTTAATGTAGAAAACACAACTGCTAATTTGCGCATGGCAATCTCCAAAATCTTATAATAGAAAGATAATATTTTATCTGCAATTTGGTTGAGGAATAAATATTGAGTAGGACACTGGGGAGTCCCTTGCTCTTTCCTGAATTTTGTTGTCTGTTCCCACATCCATCTGAGGAGATACATATGTCTTGAGTTTAATTAACAAAAGACATTGTCTGCACAGTATCCCTTTGCCCTTCACTGGCATCTTCAGCCTGGCTGAAATACTTGAGACTCTGGAACCCATAATCTTGTAGCCCAGAGAGGAGAATCCTATCACCAAGCCAAGGTTGACACATTGACGAAGTAACTCTTGTTATATTTGTTAAACAAAAACAAAGAAGAATACGGCACAAGAGCAAGTTCTTCGGCCCTCCACGCGCATGCTGACACATTTTACCCTTCTGTACTAAAGCTGTCTTCACTTACAAAATCTGTATCCCTCTTTTCGCTTCCTACTCATGTATCCATCCAGGTGTTTCTTGAATGTTGCTATTGTATCTGCTTTCACCACCTCCTCTGGCAGTGTGTTCCAGGCACTCACCACCCTTTGTGTGAAAAACTTGCCTTGCACATTTCTTTTAAACATCCCCCTCACGCCTTGAACCTGTCTCCCTTGTGATTGACCTCTCCACCCTGAGAAAAAGCCTTATACTTTCCAATCTATCTATGCCATTCACAATCTTATAAACTTCTATCAGGTCGCCTGTCAACCTCCTGCGTTCCAGTGCAAACAAACCCAGTCTATCCAACCTTTCTTCATTGTCTAAATCCTCCAGACTAGACAACATCCTGGTAAACCTTTTCTGTACCCTCTCCCAAACATCCTCATCCTTCTGGTAGTGTGGTGACCAGAACTGGACACAATATTCTAACTGTAGTCTAACTAAAGTTCTGATAAGGGTCCTGCTTGAAATGTCGACTCTCCTGCTCCTCTTATGCTGCTTGACCTATTGTGCTTTTTCCAGCTCCACATTTTATCAACTCTAACAAAAGTTGTATAAAGCTGCAGCATAACTTGCTTGTCCTTCTACTCAATGTTTCTTACAATGAAGGCAAGATTGAGTCTGAATTTGAGAGGGTTGGCTGATGAGGAAAGGCTGAGTAGACTAGGATTATATTCATTGGAATTCAGAAGAATGATGAGGGATCTTAGAGAAAGATATCAAGTTATGAACAGAATAGGTAAGATGGCAGTAGAGAGGATGTTTCCACGGGCAGGTGAAACTAGGACAAGAGGGCAGAGTCTCAAAATGAGGGGGAGCAGATTTAGGATTGAATTGAGAAGGAACCTCTTCAACCAGAGGGTCGTGAATCTGTAGAATTCCCTGCCCAGTGAAGTAGTTGATGCTTCCTCAGTAAATGCTTTCAAAGCCAAGAATGACAATTTTTTGAAAGTAAATGAATTAAGGGATACCCTGAGAGGGCAGGTAAGTGGAGCTGAGGCCATGAAAAGATCAGCTATGACCTTATTGAATGGCAGAGCAGGCTTGAAGGGCCAGATGGCCTACTGCTGATACGAGCTTTTATGCTGTTATGTTATGTTCTTATCTACCTGCGCTGTCATATTCAGTGATCTGTGGACCCGCACACCCAGAGCCCTTTGCTTATCAATACTCCTAAGGGTTCTGCCATTCACTGTATAATTTCAACCTGTACTTGCCCTTTCTAAATGCATAACCTCACATTTGTCTGGATAAAACTCCATCTGCCATTTTTCTGCCCATGTATCCAACTGATCTATATCCTGCTGTGTCATTTGAAAATCCTCCTTACTATCCACAACTCCACCAAACTTTGCATCATCCACAAACTTACCAATTAGATGAGCTATGTTTTCCTCCAAATCATTTACGTAGACCATGAAAAGCAGAGGTCCCAGCATTGATCCCTGTGGAATACCATGAGTCACAACCCTCCATTCTGAAAAGCATCCTTCCACTGCCACAACTGTCCAAGGCCACTCAAATGTATTTAGTATACTACAAACAAGGTAACCAGACATCTGTGTTCGGGAACATTCATGAGGGTATGGAATGATTATTTGGATCAAAATTAAACGCAAGGAAATGGGGACAAAGCAGAAGTTTAGTATTAAGAATGGGCTCATTCAATGAGCTAGTGCAGTGCAATGGGCCAAATAGCTTCCTTGGACACCATAACATCTCTGTGATTCTCAGGTTCTATAAAAGTTGGACTTATTGATATTATTTAGTGGAAGAGGAGAAGAAAATGTTGCCATATAATCACAATAAATAGAAACATAAGTAGGTCATTGACAATGTGGCATTCTGGCTACTGTGCTGGTAGTAGTGAGGGGCAACACTGGATTGCCAACATTGACGCCTTGCATGGGATTTTGGTGTTATCTTATCTTTTCGTGTTACCTAATCTTGCTCCAAAAACATTTGCAAAACTCTTTCAGATGCCTTGAACATATTAGGTAGATGATATGATTACGCACATTTTCAGATTGTCTCAAATTTCACAATCATAAAAATAATGTAGCAAACCAAAAGTACTGCGGCAGAAATATAAGAACGAAAAGTAGCATCATGTCTACCAACTCAAAATTTAAAGTGCCCATGAAAGCAAAGATGAAAAGTGAATGAACTGTGTCAGTAAATGGAAAAAGGATGTTCCAGCTTAACCCTTCCTCCCCTCATCCACCCCCATCAACTTCCCATTCACTGCTAGGAGAGGGTTAAATCCAGTATTTCCATTTCAATCAGCTTGAATGAGTCTTTACAAAGCAAACAGGTTGTTTTCATGTGGACCATTTAATGTGACGCCTTAGGACTGGTGTATCGAGCTAATACTACTATTAGCCAACAATAGCTTGTTGTTTAAAGTCACTCATGCCAGAGGCACATGGAGATTATTGTTCCCAGACTGACAAACCCTTTATTGTGATTTCCGATAATCTTCCAGCAGAAGGTAAAAACAAATTTCCTTTATTGCAAGAAATCATTAAAATTGTATAAAGCTTGACATTTTGGATCTACTAAGAGGCAAGGTTTGACATCTATTCAGGAGCTGTCCTGATGACAACAGTAATGCTTATTAAACACTCACAGCTATTCTGACGCTGACTAAGTCATTGTAGCTGGGGAGGACCATTCTCTCATGAAGGAGACTATTGGTGCTGAGGTTAACCGGAGGGTCACAACATCTCAGGCAAGGGGCAAGGTCAAGAAGGCTGGATCTTCAAGTTGACCTTACCTATTGCGAGAATTAAACCCATGAGATTGGTGTCACTCTGTATTATAAACCAACTAACCAATCCCAGAACTATTGTGCTCACTGTGCTGGTCTCAATTCAAGCGTCAGATCCCATTGTCACTTGGCATTCCTGATCACCAGGAGAACTATGTTGCTACTGTTGACTGTGCAACGGACCTGTGTAACTCTCTGTCTGAGCAAGATCCCAAAGCATAAAGGAACAGGTCTGCACCTAATGCTCATCCAACTCACTGAAGATGATACATACCAGCTCTCACAACTTTCTGCGGATACCTCTTAGCAAAATTAAGAGACTTCTTGAAAGTAAGAAGTTGGAATTTAAGTTGGACATGAATATATGAGTGCAAAGGTGTTGTCAACCCAGGGGCAAGGATTCAGATTAAAGACAGCAAATGCTTCAATGGTGACTGAGGCATCAAATATTAAGGTGAGGAGCAATAAGTAGTGAGGTAATTTTTAAAATTCATTTGTGGGATGTGGGCATTGCTGGCTGGGTCCAGCATTGATAGCCAGTCCCTAGCTTCCCTTTGTGAAGGTGGTGGAGAGCTGCCTTCTTGAACCACCTCATTCCATCTGCTATTGGTAGACCCACAACACCGTCAGGGAGGGAATTGCAGGATTTTGATCCAATGAGACTATGGAAGCAGAAAATTTGTGTAAAAGATTGAGAGTAAAGGAGAGAATTGGGAACATTTACAGGGACATAGCACCTGAGTGAGAAGAAAGGAGGCCTGAATTTGTTGAAAAGCAGGAAAAGGTCAGATGGGCCGAATGGCTGATTCCTGCTCCTAGTTTCTATCTTTCTATAATTTCAGAACTAGGATGGCTTCCCGAAGAATGGAGCCCTGCCATTTAACCTGCTGACCTTGGCACTTACTAATCCATATTTTTGCCTCTCCCCTGCTCGCAGTAACAACCTCCAGCCCATGCCCTTCCTGTCAGCTGTCAATTTGGTGGGTGGTCTCACTCCTCAGAAGGTGGGATGGCAATATCAGGAAATAGCTCTACTTCTGATTTCTGCCTCCAAGATGAAGGTTCAGCCCATGTAGTCTGACCTTTTCCTGCTTTTCAACAAATTTGGGCCTCCTTTCTTCTCACTCAGGTGCTATGTCCCTGTAAATGTTCCCAATTCTCTCCTTCACTCTCAATCTTTTACACAAATTTTCTGCTTCTATAGTCTCATTGGATCAAAATCCTGCAATTCCCTCCCTGACGGTGTTGTGGGTCTACCAATAACAGGTGGAATGAGGTGGTTCACGAAGGCAGCTCTCCACCACCTTCACAAGGGGAAACTAGGGACTGGCTATCAATGCTGGACCCAGCCAGCAAAGCCCACATCCCACAAATGAATTGCTATTCAATATGATCATGACGGATAAATGTGAGGTTATCCTCTTTGTTAGAAAAACAGGAAGGCAAATTATTATCTGAATGATGATGGATTGGGTAAGGGAGAGATGCAGCAAGGTTTGGGTACTCTTGTACACCAGTCGCTGAAAGTAAGCATATAGGTTCAACAGGCGGTGAAGAAAACAAATGACGTGTTACCCTCCATAGTGAGATGATTAGAGTACAGGAGCAGGGTGTGTGGCTGCAGTTGTAGGAGGCTTTGCTGAGACCACACGTGGAGTATTTTATACAGTCGGTCTCCCTATCTGAAGAACGTTGCTTGAGCTATCAGGGGAGTGCAACAGACGTTTCCCAAACTGATTCTTGGATGGCAGAACCTATATGCGAAGAGAGATTGGATCAGTTAGGACTATCTTCACCAGAGTTCAGAAGAATGAAGGTGAATTTTTTTATAGAAACTTATAAAACTCTAAGGGAAGACAACAAAGGATACCAATAAGATGAGGAGAAATTTCTTCACCCAGACAGACGTGAGCCGATACAATTCTGTGCCACAGAAAATGGTTGAGCCCAAAACATTAAAACTTTTCAAGAAGGAGTTAGATATAGTTTTTAGGACTAAATAGATCAAAGACTGTTAGGAGGAAGCAGTTACA
Source organism: Chiloscyllium punctatum (assembly GCF_047496795.1). Taxonomy (NCBI): domain Eukaryota; kingdom Metazoa; phylum Chordata; class Chondrichthyes; order Orectolobiformes; family Hemiscylliidae; genus Chiloscyllium; species Chiloscyllium punctatum. The sequence goes on from NC_092763.1 coordinate 79,640,832, forward strand.
GGGTATTGAGTTACACGATCAGCCATAATCATATTGAATGGTGAAGCATGTTTGACAGGCTGAATGGCCTATTCCTGCTCCTATTCTCTGTGTTTCTATGTTTCTACTGCTTATCGATCATTAGGAAAGTTCCCCAATCCACCCTGGCCAATTCACACCTCATACCCTCAAATATCCCTCTATTACAATTCAGGACCTAATTTCAGATTCAATTACTTCATGCTCCATCTCAATAAAGAATTCATAGAATCATAGAATCCCTACAGTATGGAAGCAGGCCATTCGACCAATTGAGTCAACACTGACTCTCCAAACAGCATCCCATCCAGACCTAACATCCACTCTCTTCCTATAATCCTGCATTTCTCATGACTAGATAGATTTCATACAGTGTGGAAACAGGCCCTTCAGCCCAAGAAGTCTACACCGACCCTCCGAAGAGAAACCCACCCAGACCCATTTCCCTCTGACTAAAGCACCTAACACCATGGCCAATTTAGAATGGCCAATTCACCTGACCTGCATATCTTCGGACTGTGGGAGGGAACCGGAGCACCCGGAAGAAACCCACACAGACACAGGGAGAATGTGCAAACTCCACACAGACAGTCACCCAAGGCTGGAATTGAACCCGGGTCCCTGGTGCGGTGAGGCAGCACCACTGAGCCACCATGCCTGGACACAATGGACAATTTAGCATGGCCAATCCACCTAAGCTGCACATCTTTGGACTTTTTCATATTATAGTTGTTCTTTCCCAAGGCACAACACACAACAATATTGTTAATTGCACCTTTTGCATTTCATGGTACCCAGTCTAGAGTAACCTATTCTCTAGTTTGTTCCTCAAGATGTTACTTTAAACAAATCACATACACACTCCAGGATATGCTCCTCCACAATATCATGGCTAGTTGGGTTTGTCCAATCCATGTGGACTTTAAATTCACCCATAATTCCAGATGCACCCTTATTGCATGCACCTGTGCCTTCTTGTTTAATGCCTTCCCTCATGTTTCCACGACTGTTTGGGAGCCAGTAGATAACTATATCATTACCATCTATATCCATTTATGCAGTTAACACCTCTACCTTATTGTGAATGCTCTGTGTATGAAGACACAGTGTTTAACTTTACTAGGGAGGCAACGGCCTACTGATATTATTGCTGTACTGTTAATTCAGAGGTTAAGATAACGTCCCGGGGACCCAGGTTCGAATCCTGCCTGGTGGCAGATGTTGGAATTTGAACTCAGTAAAGTTCTGGAATTAAGAGTCTGATGATGACCATGACATGATTGTCAGGAAAAACCCATCTGGTTCACTAAGTCCTGTAGAGAAGGAAATTGACCATCCTTAGCCGGTCTGACCTACATGTGACTCCAGACCCAGAGCAATGTGATTGACCTTTAAATGCCCTCTGGGCAACTAAGGATGGAAAATAATTGCTGGACCCAGCCAGTAATACCCACATCCTGTGAATAAATAAAAAAGTCAGCTTGGTTTTATTTTTCACTATGGCCCCATTTGTTTTCATGTTGCCTTGCCTTTTTGCTATTTATTTTGTTTCTCCCTCCTCATTCCTTCTGTCCAAGTTCCCATCCCCCTGCCATCCCAGTCTCTCCAACAGCATTAATAAACACTCTGCCAAGGACATTGTTTGCAGTCCTGCCTGGACAGAAACCGCCCTGTCTGTACTGGTCCTACCTTCCCCAGAACCAGTCCTGGCAATCTGAATCAACTTCCAAACCCACGACTGCTTCCATCTGGAAGGACAAGTGCTCCAGACACAGGGGAATGCCAGCCCCTGCAAGTGTCCCTCCAAGCCAGTCACCATCTATGAGATGCACTGCAGAAATTTACTGAAGATCTTCAAACAGCACCTTCCAAGCTCCCAGCCCCTTCCATCTAGATGCACAGGAACGACAACACCTCTGAGCTCCCCTGCAAGCCACTCATCATCCTGACGTCCTGACTTGAAAATAGCACCAGTCTTTCAGTGTCGCTGGGTCACAATCAAGGAATTCCTTTCCTAAGGGCATTGTGGGTCAACCCAGAGCAGGTAGACTGCAGCAGTTCAAGTGGGTAGCTTAACACCACCTTCTCTAGAGCAATTAATGATGGGTAATAAATGCTGGCCCAGCCAGCATCACCCCTACCCCATAAGTGAATAAAACAAACTTAAAAACAATTTCTCCGTCCAACACCATTTTTCCAGTCGCATATTCATTTGGTATATCCTGTAATTTTCACTCTTGCCAGCAATGTGATACTAATAATTATCCTGAGATTACTGTCTTTGAGGTCCAGCATTTTAATTTACATCCTATTTTGTTGTTTTCGCCACTTGTGATCCCATCTCCTTTATTTTCAACCTGCATTGTTGGTCCAATATGTACCACAATCAATGTCTGTTCATCCTTCCCCTTCAGAATTCATTGAAGCAACTCCCAGACACACTCAACCCTGGCACCCAGCATGCCACCCTGGAGTCTCTTTTATGGCAGTTCCACTTACTTTTGACTCCATATCGAATTGAAATGAATTGAATTGAATTGAATTTATTGTCACGTGTCCCGAGACACAGTGAAAAGCTTTGTCTTGTGAGCAATACAGGCAGATCATGTAGTTAAGTAGCATAGATAGCAAATAATAGGTAAACAGCAACAAAAACAAAAACCATTTACAGGCGAATGTTAAGGGTTTGTCAGTCCATTCAGTAATCTAACAACATAAGATAGAAACTGTTTTGAAACCACCTGGTGCATGTGTTCAGGCTTCTGTACCTTCTCCCCGATGGTAGCAGTTGTGAAAAAACATTGCCACGGTGGGATGGATCTTTGAGAATGCTGACGGCCTTTCCTTGACAACAGGCCTGGTAGATGGATTCTAGAGATGGGAGGTAGGCCTTTGTGATTGTCCGGGCCGAGTTCACCACTCTCTGTAACCGTCTCTGATCTTGAATGGTTTACCGTACCAGGTAGTGATACATTTAGATAGAATGGACTCGATGGCGCAGCTATAAAAATTGGCAAGGATATTTGACGTTAAGCCAAATTTCCTCAGCTGCCAGAGGGAGAAGAGATGACTTTGTAACCAGTGCGTCCACATGAAGAGTCCAAGAAAGCTTGTTGTGGATGACCATTTCCAGGAGCTTGATGCTCCCCACTCGTTCCACCTCTGTGCTGTTAGTGTGTAGGGGGGCATGAGTAACATCCCTCCGAAAGTCTTTTCCTTGGGATCGGGGAGTCCAGAACTAGTGGGCATAGATTTAGGGTGAGAGGGGAAAGATATAAAAGAGACCTAAGGGGCAACCTTTTCACGCAGAGGGTGGTACGTGTATGGAATGAGCTGCCAGAGGATGTGGTGGAGGCTGGTACAATTGCAACATTTCAGAGGCATTTGGATGGGTATATGAATAGGAAGGGTTTGGAGGGATATGGGCCGGGTGCTGGCAGGTGGGACTAGATTGGGTTGGGATATCTGGTCGGCATGGACGGGGTAGGACCGAAGGGTCTGTTTCCATGTTGTACATCTCTATGACTCTAAGTCAATAGTGAGTTCCCCAGTTTTACTGGCATTGAGAGCTAGGTTTTTCTCAGTGCAGATCTAAGTTTCCTATTTCTGACAATCATTCTACACTCTTCAAACTTATCATTATAGTCCTGCCATTCTCTTTCCTCCCCCTTGTGCAGCAGAGATTAGGATTCCTCAGTTTTCCCCTGAGAGGTCTGACATCCCCACACCACCACCACCACTCCCACCACTAGCTCCTTGCGCCACCTTGCCCCCCCGAAAGCAGTATCCAAAAGGATACATCTGTTAGATAGGGGAATAGCCACAGGACATTCCTGTCCTACCTGACTTACTGAACATTTCATTGTGACATGTGCAATTAGCAATTACCTTTCAAAAAACTCCCCAATACTGGATGAATGCCCTACGATGAGTTACATCTCCAAGCTGGGATAAAAAATGGCATTCCCAGAATCCTGCACAACTCCATCACAATTTCTGGGGGAGACTGGGGGTCAAGGATGTCTAATATGCCCACAAGAGTTTCGAACTGCTGTACCTTGATTCACATTTAATTGATCTCCCACACTTATTAAAATTGATAGCTACAAGAATGACAGTATGTGGGAATGCTTGAGAACTTCCTGCCACTTTGCTGCACCCTTGGCAAAAGTTTTTCCTCTCTCAGGACAGACAATTAGATTGGAAAATTTAGACTTGGTAACTTTGCTTTAGACTTAAACAAGGCTTATGTAGTGATCTATGAGATTAGCAAATAAGCAATCAGCTCACTTTTGCAGTTACTTAAGCTCTAGAAAATGTGGTTAATTGTATTTTAAAAGGTCAAAGTAAAGCAGAGATTAAATGTCTGGAGATTGTCTTATAAAACTAACTATTCAAATATTGATTTCCTAAAATACTGAGTTATCTTGTGATTTGAAGGTCTTACAAGTCAATTAATTGGACCATAGTTCTCCACTGGAATATAGAACATGAGAATAAACTACTTCACCTTTTTTTGTTTAATAAGCTAATAATGTTAGTATACTCAGGGAAATGGTTTTGGTTTTCACTTTGTTTCATATTCTTGTGTTAGCTTTGCAATGAATATGCAATGTGTTACAGAGAAAGGGGATGTGTAATTTCATACTGGTGAACTGAAGCTACAGAAATTCTCTGATTCTACAGTCATTTTACAATTCTGTTCAACTTCAAGTGATTTTTTTGAATAGTTGTAGAATCATAGATTTGCTACAGTGTGAAAACAGCTCCTTTGGACCAACAAGACCATATCGACCTTTTGAAGAATAATCCACCCCTACCCTATTATCCTATATTTACCCTTGACAAATGCACCTAACCTACACATCCCTGAACAGTACAGGCAATTTAGCATGGCCAATTCACCTAACATGCACATCTTTGGACTGTGGGAGGAAACCGGAGCACCCAGAGAAAACCCGCCAGACACGGGGAGAATGTGCAAACTCCACACAGACAATCACCCGATGTTGGAATTGAATCCGGATTGCTGGCACTGTGAGGCAGCAGTTCTAACCACTGAGCCGCCATGTAAGAATGTTCGCACTGAGGTGTTTCTGTAGAATTTTGTGTATCCAATCCAATTTAGAAATGAGACTTCTTAAATGTAAATTAATCTGTAATTTCAGAAGAAAAATATTTAACATAGATCATTAACATATAATGCTAGGTGTTAAACTATATCTGAGCTGCTTGGCTGATGAGTCCCAGTTGTCTGACACAAAAATAAAACAAAAAACTGCAGACGCGGAAGATCTGAAACAAAATCAAAAATTGCTGAAGAAATTTAGCAGGTCAACCAGCATCTGTGGAGCGAAAGCAGAGTTAACATTTTTAATCCAGTGACCTTTCTTCAGAACTGGTAGTAGCTCGATAAAGGTTGTATTTATGCTGGTAATGGGGGATGGGGAGTAAAGAAATGAGCAGCTAGGTGGAAATGGAGGCCCAAGAAAGAAAGAACGTTGGGCAGATTGTTATTCTCTTTCACTCCATTGTCACCTTTCCACAGGGGGGGCCATTCCCTCTGGGACACTGCAGTCCACTCCTCCTCCACTCCCAACACATCCCCAAACCCCACAGTACCTCCCCCTGCAACCGCAGAAGGTGTAACACCTGCCTATTTACTTTCTCCCTCCTCACTATCCAAGGCCACTGACCCACCTTCTTGGCAAAGCATGCAATTTACCTGCAGCACACTCAATCCCATCTACTGTATTCACTGCTCACAGTGTGGCCTCCTCTACACTGCGGAAACAAAACGTAGACTGGGTGATCACTTTGCTGAACACTAACATTCTTTGTGTAAAAGTTACCCTGAGCTTCCAGTTACCTGCCATTTCGACACCCCTCCATGTTCCCTGACCAACATCCCTGCCTCAGGCTTGCTGCAATACTTCAGCTAAGCTCTGTGTAAGATTTTAAGGACAGCATTTCATTTTCCACTTTGGGACACTGCAGACTTCAGGACTCAATATCAATTTCAATAATTTTAGAATCTGAACACCTTCTTCCTTGTCCTTTATGCATCTCCACACCCCAGGCCCTGTCATAACATGAACTGCTTTTAGCATAGCCAATTGATTTTGACCTCATTATCAACCATTCCTCGGTCTGTATAACTTTCTTTCTCTCTCTCTGGGCTCCATTTCCACCTATCCACTTCCTCTTTTTATCTGCTCACCCTCTGTCATCAGCTTATAAATATTTTATCAATCTTTTTCCTAACTACTATCAATTCTGAAGAAGAGCCATTGTACTCAAAACTTTAACTCTGCTTTCTCTCCTCAGATGCTGCCAGACCTGCTGAGTTTTCCAGTGATTTCTGTTTAACCCCAGTTTCTAACCCTTGCCATTCATGGCAATATCTGCTCACCTTTAAAGCTGGTATCAACATCCCAACCTTTACTCACTCTGAGTTCGGAGGAAGCTCTGTTTAATTTCTTGCCTTCACTCCCTCCAGTTCAAATATTACGGATATCAGAATAGCTGAAGTGCGAATAGAATCACCATTCACCATTGTTTGTGGTTTCACACGATGGACCTCTCATTACATCTAAATTTGAGGTAGACAGATCTTTGGTCTCGCAGGTAATCAAGGGATATGGGGAACAAACAGGAAAGTGAAGTTGAAACCCAAGATCTGCCATGATTGCCTCGAATGGTGGATCAGGCTTGAAAGATCTATTCCTGCTCCTATTACTTGTCTTTTTTGTGCCTTGGCAAAGCACTTCAGATCTCTGGTTCTGAGTTTTTGCTGCAGACAGGATTCTTTGCCCGACAGCAAGCTGGTAAGGACAATAGTCTGACAGAGTTTGATTTTAGATTATGCCATGCTTCTTCCAAACATGAGACAGAGTCAGTTATAACGAACATATTCTGTAAACACACACTAACCCACCTCCAACCCGCTTGAAATAAGGACCAACTTTCCATTAGTCTTCCTGATACCTGCTATCCCTGTGTGCTAGCTTTCTGTACTTCATTTACAAGTACCCCCAAGTCCTTTTGTGTTTCATCTTTCTGCAGTTTTTCTCCATTTAAATAATTCCTTGCTTACTCACTTAATCTATCAATATCTATATATAAACCACTTGAATCCCTCTTACGACTTCCCTTTCCACCTATTTTTGTGTTATCACTTCCTTCATCTTTCATCAATAGTGGAATCCACTTTGAGTATTTATCAAGGTAGAGAGGACTTTTAAACAACCTATCAATGTCATAAAATGTCCCGAAATCATGACAACAGGAAGTAGATGTGATAGATATTGTGAACTATAGATACCATACAGAAATAAAAATATTCTGAAGCAAGTTGCAGATTTGAAAGCAATTTAAATAAATGTTCTTATTCCAGTCATGGGTTCCTGGTTCCTATTGTAACGAGCAATCTGGGATGAATACTGCTGTCTGCTGAAAAACTGACAATCTTTAAAATGGATGACGTTTGGAAGAGATAGGAGTAATAATTGTCAAACTCATTTGAGAGGAACTCCAGTCAAGAATTGGCAAGTACAATTAAAAATCTAGTAAGTGCACAATTAGTTGCATCAAGCTTTTATTAAATAGTTTAGTTTCATCTGGGTTATATATTTTATATATCACCTCTTCACTCATAAAGGAGACTCAGCTAATGAAATTAACATGCAATTTAAGACAAAAATAGAACATTTCTTCAACAAATATAATACCAAGAAAGATTATCTGATGGAATAGTTTTGATGATTATGTTTTATGACGGAGCTCTTACTTTCAGCTGGAAATAGTTGTTCTTGAAAAATATTTTTGAGGCAAGCTTTGTAATCCAATCTCTTATAGATTGGGTTGGATATCTGGTCAGCATGGACAGGTTGGACTGAAGTGTCTGTTTCGTGTTTTACATCTCTATGACTCTATTTGATAAGATGTGGGAAAACACACACAGTTAGGAAACAAACTTCAAGCCTCTGTACATTGTTCTCATCAAAAATGGACAGCATTTCTTGCACAACTGTCTCCATCTTCTAACCAGTTTGTGTGAGTGGAGAGGTGGGTGCGGTCAAGATCTTAGAATTCTTAAAATTAGAAATCTAAAAAGTGCTTTGACATGAATGGGTTAATGATGGAATGCCTTTACAAGGCTATTCGAAGCAAGCTCTGTTGAAAGATTCAGCTGTTGTTTTTGAAGCAATGACTAATTAGATAGCAAGTGACATGGATTTTCAACAAGTACTTGATAAGCTGTCTCATTAGATGCTTGTCCGAAAAAGTTCCATGGTTGTATAGCAGAAAATACAGCAGTAAGGATAGGTAGCTGATTGATGGAAAGAAACAAAGACTTTCAGGTAAACACACATTGCCTGGATTGAGCCCACAGTGAATCGATACATTAATGTTGGGACCACTTCTGTCCTCTGTGTGTAAAGATGACTTGAGTTTGGACATAGGAAGTTCATGGCATAAAGTGTGAGGAGGTTCAGCAAATAGCTTGGAAAATGCTTCAGAATAACGTGCACAGACTAATAGTGGAGGGAGACAGACTGTTAAAGAAATCTAGTGCAATTAAGTAAAAATAAATATATTTCACTTCCAGTACTTCATTTCCACTGAACCTTCACATTTCTATGATATCCTGCGAGATCCTATTCTAACATAGGAAACGCTTCAGCTAGTTTGGACACAGCAAGCTGCCACAATGACCAGATAATCTCAATTCAATAAAATTGTTGTTAAAAAAAATCTTATAGAGATGTGCAGCTCGGAAAAAGACCCTTCGGTCCAACTTGTCCATGAGAAACAGATATCCTAAATGAATCTGGGCCCGCTTGCCAGCATTTGTCCCATATCCTTCTGAACCCTTCCTTTTCATTTACCCATCCAGATGCCTTTTAAATATTGTAATTGTACCAGTACCCTACCATTAAGTAGATAAGTCCTGCCCTAATTTGCGTTTCTAAAATGCAGCACCTTATATCTATCTAAATTAAACTCCATCGGCCAGTCCTCCACCTATTGGCCCATCTAATCAAGGTCTCAGTGCTGTGTTCTGAGATAACCTTCTTTGCTGCCCGTTACTCTATCAATTTTGGTGTCCTCTATAAACCTACTAACCATACCTCCAATATTCACATCCAAATCATTTATATAACCTGGCACTAACATCCTTGGGGGAAGGGGTTCTGCCCTCCTGACTCAGTCTGACCTATACTTTAACTCCACAGCAATGTGAATGTCCCTTAACTGTCTTCAGAAATCTCCATGTAGTCATGCAGTTCAATGGGCTAGCAAAGAGCAAAGAAAAAATGCTCACCTGGCTAGGGACACCAATATTCCATCGGAGAATTTTAAAAAAGGACAGTGGTAATGGGCTAGTAATTCAGAGAGGTTGGCCAGTTACCTGGAGATATGAGCCTGAACTCTAACATAGTAACTGGGAAGGAAATCTACTACCATCATCTATTTGGCATACATATGGTTCCAAGCCAACAGCTTTATAGCTTACTCTATCAGTTCTCTGAAACTGTCTAATAGACCATGAAATTATATGAAGGCAGAGCACTGACTTCAAGTCTTGCCTTGGCCACATCAAATGAATTGAGCGAGGACATAATTCGGTCATTCCTCAATGTCACTGGATCAAAATCTTGGCAATCCCTTCACAGCAGCATTTTGTGTACAGTCAGAGACAAGAGGAACCCCAAGATTGGAGGTTAGGGGGATGTGTGGGGCTTACCAAGATTCCAAGGTTATCTTACAAATGCGCATCAACTGCCAGTCAATGCAAAAATTATTTTTGTAGTTGGTGATGTTAAGTTGATGTTTCTATCAAAATATGAAGTAGAATGCATTGAACTGTGTTAAGTTTTTACGTGAGTGCATTGCGCATGCCCATTGTTGTTTGTTTCTGTTAATTTCAAGTAAAATGTTTAAATTAGCTATGACATTAGCGCATACACAGTACATAGGATGAGCTTCAAGCCATTTCTACTGGTTACAATTATGCCATACACTAAACAATGGAAGTTTTTAAGTTTAAATAAATTGATCCTGCCTTCTAAAAACAAAAGGTGAAAGAAAGAAAACATCCAAACGAGGTGGTATCACAAACAAAATGCTGTGGAGGGATAGAATTAACAAGGTTGCACTTATGCAGAAATTCGTAGGCTCTCAGAAGATCTTTTTGAAGAGCTCTTGTTATTCTAACAGCAGCAACCCAAGACAGCAGGGCTGTACACAGTAAGGTCCTGTAAATTGTTGACATAACAAGTTGTTTTCCTCTTATGTTCTGGGTTAAGGACATTCAGAGAATACCACGGATGCGTCTTTCCTGAATAGTTACATGCAAACTCTTACTTCAGCCTGAGGGACAATATAGGGACCTCTGTTTAATGCCACATCTGAAAGATGATGCCCCTGGTGGTGGAACAGTCCCTCAGCATTGTGCAGTGCAGTTAAAACCTTGAGCTTGAGTTCTGGCCCTGAGGAATTGACTTAGTAAACAGTTAGTTTGTTCAGAAACAATGCATGTTAACTAAGTTGAACAGGCAGCAGTTTGCATACAGCAAGTGTCCTGATTATGCTGTAAGGTTATTCATCTGATCTTAAAATGATGACATCACTATTCTCTTGTGTGCAGTGCAATATGCAAATATGAAACAAAAACACCTTATGAGTTGTTGATCTTGAAGAACATTAATTATTGATTGCAAAAGCAGGGTTCAAGTTTCATCATAGGTCATTTCAGTTGCAAACTCTCTCAATTATTAAATCTTGCTATAATCACCAATCTGGAAGATTTGTTTTTGCTTTGTTCAACAAATCAGTTTGTAGAACAGATTTTAATTTTTGCTAAACGTTTATTACAATTTATTTTAACTCCAAAGATTGTGAACCTTTAACATTCTCTGCCACAGAGGACTGTGGAAATGCAGTCTTGAAGTTTAAGGGAGAGATTGTTAGATTTCTGATTACCAATGGCATTCAGGGTTATGGGTAAAAAGACATTTTGTTTTTATTTATTCATTTTGTGGGGTGTGGGTACCGCTGGCTGAGCCAGCATTTATTACCCATCCCTAGTTGCCCCTTGAGAAGGTGGTTGTGAGCTGCCTTCTTGAACCGCTACAGTCCACCTGCTGTGGTTGACCCATGATGCCACTGGGGGGGGGGGCGGAACTCCAGGATTTTGACCCAGTGACAGTGAAGGAACAGCAGTATATTTCCAAGTCAGGATGGCGAGTAGCTTGGAGGGGAACTGAGAAGCGGTGGTGTTCCCATATATTTACTGCCCTTGTCCTTCTAGGTGGTAGTGTTTCTGGGTTTGGAATGTGTTGTGTCAGGATCTTTGGTGAATTTCTGCATTGCATCTTGTAGATAGTACACACTGCTGCTACTGAGCATTGGTGGTGGCGGGAGTGATGCTTGTGGATGCAGCACCAATCAAGTGGGCTGCTTTGTCCTGGAAGGTGTCAAGCTTCTTGAGGATTGCTCAGGCTGCACTCATCCAAGCAACTGGGCAGTATTCCATCACACTCTGACTTGTGTGTTGGAGATATGGATAGGCTTTGGAGAGTCAGGAGGTAAGCTATTTGCTTCAGTATTCCTGTCTGCTGACCTGTTCTTGTAGTCACTGTGTTTATGTGGTTACTCCAGTTAAGCTTCTGATCAATGATAACTCTCAGAATGTTGATACTGGCGTATTCAGTGATGGTAACACCATTGAATGTCTAGAGGTGGTGGTTAATTTGTGTCTTATTGGTGATGGTCATACCTTGGTATTTATGAGGCAAACATTACCTGCCACCTATCAGCCCAAGCCTGGATATTGTCCAGATCTTGTTGCATTTGAACATGAACTGCTTCAGTATCTGAGGAGTCATGAATGGTGCTGAACACAGTGCAATCATCAGCAAACATCCCCACTTCTGACCTTATGATGGAGGGAAGATCATTGATGAAGCAGCTTAAGATGGTTGGGTCTATGACTCTACCCTGAGGAACTCCTACAGAGATGTCCCGGAGCTGAGATGACTGGCCTCACACAACCACAATTACCTTCCTATATGCCAGGTATGACTCTAATCACTGGAGCATTTGCCCACTGATACCCATTCACTGGAGGAGGCTGAGGTGGATCATCCACTCAGCACTTCTGGCTGAAGATTGCTGTGAACGCTTCAACCTTATCTTTTCCACTGATGTGTTGGACTCTTCCATCATTGAGGATGGGGATTCTTGTGGAGCCTCCTCTTCCATTGTATTGTTTAATTGTCCATTACCGTTCCCGACTGGATGTGGCAGGACTGCAGAACTGAGATCCGATCTGTTGGTTGTGGGATCACTTAACTCTGTTTATTACTTGCTGCTTATGCTGTTTGCCATGCAAGTAGTCATGTTTGGTGGCTACTCCTGGTTGACATCTGATTTTGAGGTATGCCTGATGCTGCTGCTGGCATGCCCTCCTGCACTCTCCATTGAACCAGTGCTGATCCCCTGCTTTGATGGTAATGGTTGAGTGGGGGTTATGCTGCACCATGAGGCTACAGATTGTGCTGGAGTAGAGTTTTGCTGCTGTTAATGACCCACCATGCCTCATGGATGTCCAGTCTTGAGCTGCTAGATCTGACATTGAAGTGGTTGATCAGTCATGGTCATATTGAATGGCAAGGCAGGCTTGACAGGATGAATGGCCTCATCCTGTCCCTTTTCCTGTTCTTAATTATGCTTTTATCTTTAAACATTTTATTTCCCTGACCAACTATGGAGCCAAAAAGTTGAATTTGTCTTCCTCATTTTGGTTTGGAATGGCTGCTTGGTCCCAAGTAAAAATTAAGCCTCAGCAAAAGAAAAGCAAAACTGGTATTTTGTCATTTCGAACCTGATCTCAGAATGTCTCAAAGCATTTGACAGCCAGTGGAACACATTCTAATCACTGTCACACTTCACAAAAACACAGCATACCAACCTGTGCCCAGCAAGATGTCATAAGCAGAAATATGACATTGATGAGGTATGTTTCCTTATGGTGCTGATTAAGGGACCATTGTCCAAGGCACCAGGGATAACTCTCCTGGCTTTTTTAACAGGACAGAATTAAGGTACTGAGCTTGATGACCAGCCATGATCATATTGAATGGTGGAGCAGGCTCGAAGGGTCAAATGGCCTACTCCTATCTTCTTGTTCCAGTAAAGTCATTCCTAGTGGTAGCTTAATAGTACAGTGGGATGCACTATCATTGTCAAAATCTGAATAATCTGTTGATGGGAAGGAACTAAGGATATTGAGAATCTCAATGCCGTGTTCCTGCCTGTCCTTTTATTTGCATATATTTACAACAAACGGATCTTGTGCTCATATTTTAGGGTTTGGTTATCTTACTAGATCAGACACTGAGAATCCTGCTCTTTCTTTTTGAGGGAGAGGTTTGGGTTAGGGACAACAGTCCCAAAAAGCTATTGATTGGTTACTTTTATAACTAATATTCTGCTAACCTTCCCGTAGAAGGCAAATATTTCAATGAATTTGCAGGATGTTCACATCAATGGCAGTTCTATCACATCAATTTCCTATTCCTATCTTGCCCATGAGAAAGAGACAATGGGACTTCTCCCTGCGATATGTCTGCCCCCACCCTGCCCTCCTCCCCTACCACCCTCATAGCTTCAGGAAGGGAGTTCCAACATTTTGATACAGTGACGACGAAGTAACAGTGAATACATCTCATCATCCAGGATGGTGTGTGACTTGGTGATGATGGGGGTGTCCCCATATGTCAGCTCCTCTTGCCATTGCAAGTGCTGGAGGTCACAGGTTTGGGAGGTGATGTTGAAAGAGCCTTGATGGGTTACTGCAGCACATCTTATAGATGGCACACATTACAGTCGCAGTGCATCAGTACCATTTTTTTCACTTCTGAGCAGTTTTGATCGAAAGATTTATGATGTGGCCCACTGGATGGGTGATCAGATGACATAATAGTTGCAATAATTCTACATTTATAGGGTCAGTGTCAATTGCTTTGGAATTATGTAATTGGGTAATTTCCCAATAGACTGGAACATGATACATGATTGAGAAACTGAGAGTCAGAAGCTCACAGATGAAGCTGCTTGCAGAGGGATGATTGAAATTAAAAATTAAAAGACTAATTGAAAGTATTGTCATATTGTTCACAACATTGCCCGTCCTTTTATTTGCATATATTTACAACAAACTTGGATCTTGTGCTAATATTTTAGGGTTTGGTTATCTTACTAGATCAGACATTGAGAAAACCCATAAAATGGTTGAAATATGAGACTTGATTTGTCTTATGCTCATCAGAACAGATGCAAGAGGCAGACTTTCCAACAGTCACCACAATCTGTACTACAAGATAAATGGTTTTGATGGATTGTCAACTGTGATTAAGTGAAGTTTTATCATGTGACGTATGGCTGCAAAATGGTGAAATTTGACAATCTTGTCCTGATGAGTGTGAGACTAAAAGTTTCATCAATGTGTCCCTTTTCAACAATATTCAAGTTCTGTATAACCAGGTGACTGATTGAAAACTGATTGATAGGTGATGGCAGCAGATGAGTGCATTATCCTGCCTTTCGGTGCCAGCAAAGCTCCTCCAGCAATCGGGGCGGCATTATCAGCAGCAGCGAGCTCTTCAAGATGGCGGCGCCAGAAAGATGATATTGACAGCCAGAGCAGAACTTGTGGTCCAGTGGCGGCCTGGCCCGACAGCAGACTCTTGGTTGCGGGGCGAGTGTGAGTTCAAAAGCACCAAAGTGGGCCCAGTGGTGAAGAGATGGCATCTAAAGTGGTGGGCACTGTGGTGAGGTGATGGCAGTCTTCCTTAAGGCTCGTTGTCGGAAACATTCTGAACATTCTACTTACAGCCATAGATTAATACGGCATGGAAACAGGCCCTTTGGCCCAAAGTGATCCATGCTGACCATGACACCCTCTCTGCTTGTTCAATTGCCCACATTTGGACCATATCCCTCTCAACCCTTCCAAATGTGCCTATCCAAATATATCCATGTGCCTATCCAAATATATTTTAAATGTTGCTCACATATCTGCCTCAACCACTTTCTCTGGCACTGGATTAGTGGTGCTGGAAGAGCACAGCAGTTCAGGCAGCATCCGGATGCTGCCTGAACTGCTGTGCTCTTCCAGCACCACTAATCCAGTATTTGGTTTTCAGCATCTGCAGTCATTGTTTTTACCCACTTTCTCTGGCAGCCTATTCCACATATGCACAACTTTCTGTGGGAAGAATTTGCCCCCCAGGTCCTTCTTAAATCTTTTCCCCTCTCACCTTAGTCTTTTCCCTCTCACTTTATTTTTCTGATTGATTTCTTTGACCAATAAATGCTGTACTAATTATTTTTTTCTTTATAATTTGTTATTGTTTCCTAAGAATTTGATCTTGAGTATCTGTCCCTTCATACCTTTGTACTGAAGATGATGCTGTAATACAGTGACCATAACCCTTTCACTGCACTCATTTGAGTTCATGTGACAATAAAGCTAATTCAATTCAACTTAATTCAAACCATTTACTAATGTTCTTTAGGGAAGTCAATTTCCATCTTTACCCAGTCTGAGCTGCGCATGATCTCAATCCCCCAGATATGTGGTTGACTTCTTAACAGCTCACTCCCTCTCAGTTGTGACAAGCATTGTGAGGACAGATTGATGGGAACTGCTTTATAATGGTTGAAGAAGTTCCACCAGCATCTGTTCAGAGATAATTAAGGAATGGACAATAAATGTTAACCTTTCCAGGAACCTCACACCCCAAGCACAAACATTAATAAAACATAAGGGATGAGGGAAGTGTCACCCAGTTAGCATTAGGCAACTCCCTCCTGACTGAAGCATTCAGGCTAGAGCAGACACTGTGCATGTTTGAATCTACAGCACGAATTTCCATGATCAAAGTTCTTGTGTCTGTACAGATGACAGCCTGTACTTGTTAGCTACAGAAGACAAAAAGAAAAAGTTGCTGCATAATAAAAGGAAAATTGAAGCCTCCACAGATCTACATTATTCTAGATTCAATGAGACTAGTCAGCTTAAAAGAACAGTAATTAAAATATTTTGTACACACAAAATTGTGAGTTTAAAAAATAAAAAACTTAAACCTCAAAGCCTTTCCAAATGATTGGACAGATTTTAACACCTGAATGAAAGTCAAAATACTGCAGATGCTGGAAATTGGAAATAAAAACAGAAAGCTGTACTATCTCAGCAAGTTTGCCAGTATCTGTGGAGAGGGAAACAGAGAGTGTTTTATTTTTCATGACACTCCTTCCAAATAAGTATTAGAGATGTACAGCATGGAAACAGACCCTTCGGTCCAACCCGTCCATGAAGACCAGATATGTCAACCCACCTAGTCCCACCTGCCAGCACCTGACCAATATCCTTCCAAACCTTTCCTTTTCATATACCCATCGAAATGCCTCTTAAATGTTGCAATTGTACCAGCCTCCACCGCTTCCTCTGGCAGCTCATTCCATATCCATACCACTCTCTACATGAAAAAGTTGCCCCTTAGGTCCCTTTTATATCTTTCCCCTCTCACCCAAAACCTATGCCCTCTAGTTCTGGACTCTCCCAGCCCATGGAAAGGACTTTGTCTATTTATCCTATCCATGCCCCTCATAATTTTGTAAACCTCTATAAGGTAACCCCTCAGCCTCTGACGTTCCAGGGAAAACAGCCCCAGCCTGTTGAGCATCTCCTCATAGCTCAAATCCTCCAACCCTGGCAACAGCTTTCTAAATTGCTTCTGAATCCTTTCAAGTTTCACAAAATCTTTGATATGAAGGAGACCGTCGCTCCAGGGAAAATATCCCCCAGCTATTCAACCTCTGACAGCCTCTGGAGGTCAGTGCAGGGCAGAGAGAGAAAGAAACTGACACCACAGTGAACCTGCACAGTTACTGCTTTTGCTGTTTGAATTCATGCACTGCTGGACATCAGAGTGCGTCTGGAAAAATTAACAAACAGTGAAATTCACAACTGATCTTGGAGGAACTGTTTGGGCGAAGTTCACAACACAGAATCAGATAAGTTACTTGTTTTAAGTGGCCTACAGAAAGTCTGCAGTAGTGAGCAGTGAGTAGAGTGGGTTATTTCATGATTGTATGTTTTTTGAGATATGTCTCTTGATGAAACTTAAAATACAAGCCATAACTATTAATCTAACATGGGGCAGTGTTTTGTAGTGGAATAAGACAGTGTTATTTTCTGGGTCTGTAGATTGTGAAGGAGCAAAAATGGCCCTCAGTAGAGTATTCTTGTCAGATGTGGGAGTTTAAAGAGAGTTTAAGGGTTACTGTGGATTTTATCTGCAATAAATGCTGTTGGTTACAAATCTTATTAGACCAGATATCCAAAATTAATTTAGTCCCATTTGCCAGCACTTGGCCCATATCCCTCTAAATCCTTCCTATTCATGTGCCCAAATATCCCAGGCAATGGACAGCTAAAATTGTAACATATTTCTCAGGAAATGCCTAAGGCAGACTCTGTTTTTTCTGTGAAGTGCCAGGTCTAACACAGATTATCCAGTAAGGGTGGGGTTTCTCAAGTGTTTGAGCAATGATTGAAGCTAGCTATTTCACACTGTTACCATGCAGTAACAACAGGGGTGGCATTTGTCAGTCACTGGATGCTGCGGTCAAGCCAAATAAACATTCCTTATAAAGGGCTTATGTCTGAGACGTTGACTGTCCTGCTCCTCGGATACTGCCTGACCTGCTGTGTTTTTCCAGCACCACACCTTTTGACTCTGACTCTCAGTCCTCACTTTCTCCAAAAGGACATTCTGCCAATCATGCGAATGACTATTATGATATAGGAATTCAGTCCTTGTGTGATGCCAGATACGCATGTATCAAAGACCAGAGAATCATATCAAACATCGCATCCCTTCAGCTGTTACCAACATTCATAGTACTGATCGTACCCAACCAGTCTGTGCTTGCAAAACCCACAACACTGTATCCAAAATTAGAAATGATTCTACTAGTGAACAGCATTTTCTGGATAATCCTGAGTGGACAACGAAATATGCTGATAACTCACTCAGTATTGTCACACTTTCATGGCTTGGATCCTACATAGGTTAATGCCCAGGGTCAGTTTCATTGCAGATAGAAAGAAAATGTACATGTATTAATGTACCATAAGGAGCGAGCTTCCTGAGAGAAAAAAAAATCTACTTTAGGGTAAAGGAAAGAGAACATGGGAAGTCACTAGGATGTTCCTTGTGCCAAATCCATTCTGTTGAATAGCAGGTTTTTAGTTGATGTGTGTTGCTAAACAGATGGAGGACAGACCAGAGCTCCTGCAAAGAGTGATAGAAATCTGCAGCACAGAAGGGCCTTCAGCCCACCAAGTCTGTGCCACTCAAAAACAAGAATCACTATTCCAATCCTGTTTATCAGCACTTGGCCAATAGCCTCCTGTGCTTGTCATCACAAGTGCACATCTAAATATTTCCTAAATGTGATGAGGGCATCTGCCTCTTCCACGCTTACAGACAGTGAGTTCCAGATTCCCACCATGCTCTGGGTAAGAATGTTTTTACTCACATCTCCTCAAAACCTTCTGCCCCTTAGCCCTAACCTGAGTCCCTTCCCCCCCACTTCTCTCCGCCCCCCCCCCCCCCCCCCCCCCCAGTAACTGATCCCTCCAGCAAGTACCGTACGGATGACCCTCAGTCCAACTCATTCACACCAGACATCTCAATCTGACCTAGTCCCATTTGCCAGCACTTGGCCCATATTCCTCTAAACCCTTCCTATTCATATGCCCATCCAGATGCCTTTATAACGCTGAAATTGTACCAGCTTCCTCCACTTCCTCTGGTATCTCGTTCTATTCACACATTACCCTCAAGTCCTTTTTGTATCTTTCCCCTCTCACCCTAAACCTATGCTCTCTAGATTTGGACACACCCAACCCTATGAAAAAGACCTTGGTTGTTCACCCTATCTGTGCCCCTCATGATTTTATAAACCTTTCCAAGATCACCTTCTCAGCCTCCAACGCTCCTGGGAAAATAACCCCAGTCTATTCAGCCTCTCCCTATTGCTCAAATCCTCCATTGCTGGCAACATCTTTACAAATCATTGTAAATCTGAACCCTTTATTATGACACAGGGTAAACCCTCCTGCTTAATTTAAACCAGCAAAACAGGAACGGTTTATTCTATGCAGTAATCTGTGAAAATTCGAGAAATCAAGTACTATGGAAAGTAAATATTCCCAACTTTATTTCTTAATGTATAACAGAGAATAATTAACTAACAATTATTTACAACTCCTTTCTCTAACCTACATTTAATCTCCCCCTTCTACAATACTAGTCCAAAACAAAACCCCGATTAAGATTTACCAAAAATTCAAGTTTTCAAAACCAGGCGGCTGTCAAATCTTCTCTTCCTCTGTCTCCTTTTTTTAGGGATTTCTGTTTCACAGGTCACTGGTAAATAAAGGTACCGTTAAGAGAGCTATTCTCCAGGCAGTCTGCAGATGCTGGTGGATTGGCAGTTCTCCTCCTAAATTTTCAATATTCAATTTTCCCTGGTCTTTTTCCCCCCAAAGTATTGGCTTTCAAGATTGTCAGGATACAAAATTCAAACTGGGAGTTTGGTATTTTTCGAGGTATAACTTAAATTAATTAGCTGAATTCAAATCTGTTTTGTCGTTTCCAGGCAACCAGCTAATCTAGCTTTTGACCAAGTATTACATTGTTACCTTATTCAGAACATTTGGTGCTGTGTCAGGTAGTTCTGCTAGCTTTTGCTCTCTTAAAGGTGCAGTATACCCACATCTTCATAACACCCCACTTAAGAAAAAAATAACCATCATAATGAAAAGGTGGCTTCATTTTTTTTGTTCTTGAAACACATTGCCCTAACATACATATAGCTTTAATCTAAGTTTGCCTTAACTTCTTCCCATATAACTGTATATAACATTAAATAAAGATGAATCTCATCTAAACTTTATCTGTTCAATCCACGATGACGCATCTGCGATTACATTCTTATGACCCGCAATATGTAGGATTTGTAAATTAAATGTCTGTAACATAAGACTCCAATGAAATAGTCTCATATTCTTGTCTTTAAAGTATTCTAGGAATGTAATTGGACTGTGATCTGTGTACACAACCATCTCCAACACATTATTCGTGGCATATACGTTAAAATGTTGTAAGGCCAGTACCAAACTCAATAGTTCTTTTTCAGTTGTGGAGTATTTCCTCTGGTGGCTGTTGAGTTCCTTCGAAAAGTAACCAACTGAGAGTTCATTCCCATCCTCATCTTCCTGTAGGAGCACAGCTCCAACTCCAATGTCAATAGCATCAATGGTGACTTTAAAAGGATTTGAAAAGTTTGATGTAGCTAAAACTGGTTTGGTGGTTAATATTGATTTCAAACGGTCGAATGCCTCCTGGCATTGTTCTGTCCACTGAAACTTTGTGATCTTCTTCAGCAAATTGGTTCATGGTGCCACGACACAGCTGAAGTTTGGAACAAACTTCTGATAGATTCCACTGAGTTCGAAGGATCAAAGCACCCCTTTCTTTGAGGTTGGTCATGGAAATTCCTCGATGACCTTTGTCTTTGCGTTCCGTAGGGTCAATCTTCCATGACTGAAGTTATTTCCCAAGAATTTCACCTCTGCATTTCTGAATTCAGTTTTATTTAAGTTTATTTGCTTTTCGTAGTTGTTCGAAGAGCTCTCCCAACCATACCATGTAATCTTTCCAGGACTTACTAAAGATCACTACATCATCCAAGTAAACTGTGCAGTTTGTTAACCCAGCCACAACTCTGTCCATGAGCCTTTGGAATGTGGCGGGTGCATTCTTCATTCCAAAGGACATCATTTTAAATTGAAATAGCCCATTTGGGGTTACAAATGCAGAAATTTATTTTGCCATCTCTGATAAAGATACCTGCCAGTTACCATGCAGTAAGTCCAACTTGGTGATGTAACTGGCTTGTCTGACTTTTTTGATACAGTCCTCCAATGTAGGAATTGAAAATGAGTCTGATCTTGTAATGGCAATGACCTTCCGATCATTCATGCAGAATCGTTGAGTCTCGTCTTGTTTGGGAACTAAGACAATCAGCGAACGCCATTCGCGCTGGCTTGGTTCCATGATGGCCTCATTGAACGTGGCTTCCACCCCTATCTGGACTTGTCTGGCTTTGAAAGGATTAAGCCTATAGGGGTGTTGTTTTATCAGAACAGTATTCCCTATGTCTACTTCATGTACAATAGTTTTAGCCTTCCCCATCTGATTCTTACATATGTTCTCATTCTGTAGTAACAAATCTTTCAACTGCATTCTATGCTCCTGAGACAGATCGCTCACTGACCTATCCCACTCCTCAAGGACTTCATTTTTTAATCTATTTTGAGGCACATCAAAATCCACATCATGTCGATTTGATTCCTCACTCCGCGGGGCCGTAACTAACACCTGTTTCTCCAGTTCTTTCTCTCTGGTATAATACAGTTTCAACATGTTCACATGACATACCTGATACCTATTTTTTTCCTAACTGGCATCTTTACTAGATAGTTTACCTGACTCAACTTTTTCTCAATTTGATAGGGACCACTAAACCTGGCTTTGAATGGATCTCATACCATTGGTTACAGTCCGAACACTTTATCCCCTTGGGAAAACATCCGAGTCTTAGAGCTGTTATCTGCCATCTGCTTCATTCTACGCTGTGCCTTCTTTAGCTGCTGTTCAGCCAACTCACCCACTATTTTAATCTCTAACCCATCTCCAATACAAACTCTAAGTGTGAGATCTCCAACTTTGGTCCTGTCCATTTCTCATTAATTTCAAAGGGCGTCTCACTTCATGACCGAATATTAACTCAAAGTGAGTGAACTGAGTAGATTCATTTGGGACATCTCTATGGAAAACAATATGGATGGGCTTATCCCAGTCATTTGGGTAATCCTGACAGTATGCTGTAAACATGGTCTTCAAGGTCTGATGCCACATTTCGAAAGCTCCCTGGGATTCAGGGTGATACACACTGGATTTAAAGTGCTGTATACCTAAGCTATCCACAACCTCCTAAAGTAGCCGAGCAGTAAAATTTAACCCTTGGTCTGACTGAATCTCTCTGGGTAGCCCATACCATGAGAAGAAAGCTACGAACTCCTCTACCACCCTTTTTGCCTTGATACTCTGGAATGGAATTTCCTCCAGAATCTGGTAGACACGTCCATTACAGTTAACAAGCACTAGTTCCCACTTTTAGTTCTCTGGAGGGGACCGACACAATCAATTATAACTCACATGAAAGGTTCTTCAAATGCAGGAATTGGCAACAAAGGGGATGGTTTTATTACCAGCTGTCGCTTACCTACTATTTTGCATGCATGACACGTGCTGCAAAAGTTAATCACATCCTTGTGCATTCCAGGCCAATAAAAATGTTTTTGTACCTTAGCTTGAATTTCTCATACCCCTCGGTGACCTTGTACAGGTAGTTGTAACACCTTCTGTCTGTATGCTACTGGCAACACAATCTATAAGACTATAAGACCATAAGACATAGGAGCGGAAGTAAGGCCGTTCAGCCCATCGGGTCCACTCCATCATTCAATCATGGCTGATGGGCATTTCAACTCCACTTACCCGCTTTCTCCCCGTAGCCCTTAATTCCTTGTGACATCAAGAATTTATCAATTTCTGCCTTGAAGACATTTAGCGTCCCAGCCTCCACTGCAATCTGTGGCAATGAATTCCACAGGACCACCACTCTGGCTGAAGAAATGTCTCCGCATTTCTGTTCTGAATTTACCCCCTCTAATTCTAAGGCTGTGTCCACAGGTCCTGGTCTCCTTGCCTAACGGAAACAATTTCCTAGTGTCCACCCTCTCCAAGTATCTTGTAAGTTTCTATTAGATCTCCCCTTAATCTTCTAAACTCCAATGAATACAATCCCAGGATCCTCAGCTGTTCCTCATATGTTAGACCTACCATTCCAGGGATCATCCGTGCGAATCTCCGCTGGACACACTCCAGTGTCAGGATGTCCTTCCTGAGGTGTGGGGACCAAAACTGGACACAGTACTCCAAATGGGGCCTAACCAGAGCTTTATAAAATCTCAGTAGCACAACGGTGCTTTTATATTCCAACCCTCTTGAGATAATTGACAACATTGCATTCGCTTTCTTAATCACGGACTCAACCTGCATGTTTACCTTTAGAGAATCCACGACTAGCACTCCCAGATCCCTCTGTACTTTGGCTTTACGAATTTTCTCACCGTTTAGAAAGTAGTCCATGCTTGTATTCTTTTTTCCAAAGTGCAAGACCTCGCATTTGCTCACATTGAATTCCATCAGCCATTTACTGGACCAATCTTCCAAACTGTCTAGATCCTTCTGCAGCCTCCCCACTTCCTCAGTACTACCTGCCTGTCCACCTAACTTTGTATCATCGGCAAACTTCGCTAGAATGCCCCCAGTCCCTTCATCCAGATCATTAATATATAATGTGAACAGCTGCGGCCCCAACACTGAACCCTGCGGGACACCGCTTGTCACTGGCTGCCATTCTGAAAAAAGATCCTTTTATCCCAACTCTCTGCCTTCTGTCAGACAGACAATCCTCAATCCATCCCAGTAGCTCACCTCGAATGCCATGGGCCCTCACCTTGCTCAGCAGCCTCCTGTGTGGCATCTTATCAAAGGCCTTTTGGAAGTCTAGGAAGATAACATCCACTGGGTTTCCCTGGTCTAACCTACTTGTCACCTCTTCAAAGAAATCCAACAGGTTTGTCAGGCATGACCTTCCCTTACTAAATCCATGTTGACTTGTTCTAATCCGACCCTGCTCTTCCAAGAATTTAGAAACCTCACACTTAATGATGGATTCTAGAATTTTACCAACAACTGAGGTTAGGCCAATTGGCCTATAATTTTCCATCTTTTGCCTTGATCCTTTCTTGAACAAGGGGGTTACATCAGCGATCTTCCAATCATCTGGGACTTTCCCTGACTCCAGTGACTCTTGAAAGATCTCAACCAACACCTCCGCTATTTCCTCAGCCACCTCCCTCAGAACTCTAGGATGTAGCCCATCAGGGCCAGGAGATTTATCAATTTTAAGACATTTTAGCTTTTCTAGCACTTTCTCTTTTGTAATGGCAACCATACTCAACTCAGCCCCGTAACTCCCTTTAATTGTTGGGATATTACTCATGTCTTCCACTGTGAAGACTGATGCAAAGTACTTATTAAGTTCTCCTGCTATTTCCTTATCTTCCATCACTAAGCTTCTAGCATCAGTTTGAAGTGGCCCAATGTCTACTTTTGCCTGTCATTTGTTTCTTATGTATTGAAAGAAACTTTTACTATCATTTATAATATTACTGGCTAGCCTACCTTCATATTTGATCCTCTCCTTCCTTATTTCTCTCTTTGTTATCCTCTGTTTGTTTTTGTAGCCTTCCCAATCTTCTGATTTCCCACTGCTCTTGGCCACTTTATAGGATCTCTCTTTTTCTTTGATAGATTTCCTGACTTCCTTTGTCAGCCATGGCTGTCTAATCCCTCCCCGGATAATCTTTCTCTTCTTGGGGATGAACCTCTGTACAGTGTCCTCAATTATACCCACAAACTCCTGCCATCTTTGCTCTACTGCCTTCCCTGCTACGCTCTGCTTCCAGTCTATTTTCGTCAGTTCCTCTCTCATGCCCTCATAATTACCTTTATTTAACTGTAACACCATTACATCCGATTTTGCCTTCTCTCTTTCAAACTCCAGACTGAACTCTACCATATTATGATCGCTGCTTCCTAAGTGTTCCCTTACTTTAAGATTTTTTATAAAGTCTGGTTCATTACATAGCACTAGGTCCAGAATAGCCTGCTCCCTTGTGGGCTCCATGACAAGCTGTTCCAAAAAGCCATCCTGTAAGCATTCCATGAATTCCCTTTCTTTGGATCCACTGGCAACATTATTTACCCAGTCCACCTGCATATTGAAGTCTCCCATGATCACCGTGACCTTGCCTTTCTGACATGCCTTCTCTATTTCCCGGTACATGTTGCGCCCCTGGTCCTGACCACTGTTAGGAGGTCTGTACATAACTCCCACTATGGTTTTTTTGCCTTTGTGGTTCCTCAATTCCACCCACACAGACTCCACATCATCCGACGCTATGTCATTCAATGCCTTCAATTTAATTTTGTTCTTAACTAACAAGGCAACCCCGCCCCCTCTGCCCACCTCCCTGTCTTTTCGATAAGTTGAAAACCCTTGGATGTTTAACTGCCAGTCCTGACCCCCCTGTAACCACGTCTCTGTGATGCCTACCACATCATAATCATTCACGATGATCTGTCCCATTAGTTCGTCTGCTTTGTTACGAATGCTACGAGCATTCAGGTAAAGTGCCTTAATGCTAACTCTCTTATCATTAGAGATATTGGAAGTCATAAGATGTCCTAAGTTATCCTTCCTTTTTGCTGCATTCCCAGTCTGTCTCAAGTTTAAATCTGCCTGCAGATATGCTATCCTGCCACTTATCTTTCCATTTAACTCCATAATCCCTGTCGCTTTCACTTTCCCTTCCCCCCAACTCAGAAGTTTAAAGTCCTACTGACCACCCTATTTATCCTCTTCGTCAGAACATTGGTACCTGATCGGTTCAGGTAGAGACCGTCCCAACGGTACAGATCCCCCTGGTACCAAAACTGATGCCAATGTCCCATGAAGTGGAATCCCTCTTTCCCACACCAATCCCTTAGCCACGTGTTTACTTCCCTAATTTTCTTGTCCCTATGCCAATTGGCACATGGCTCGGGTAGTAATCCGGAGATTATGACCCTTGAGGACCTGTGCTTCAATTTCCTTCCTAGTGCTCGATAATCCCCAAACAGGTCCTCCACCCTAGCTTTGCCTATGTTGTTAGTCCCAACGTGGACCACAACAACTGGATCCTCCCCCTCCCGCTCCAATATCCTTTCAAGCTGGTCAGAGATGTCCCGCACCCTGGCACCGGGCAGGTAACACACCATGTGAGACTCCCGATCCGGTTTGCAAAGGATACTATCTGTCCCCCTAATTATAGAATCCCCTATAACCACTACTTGTCTATTAACTCCCCACTCTTGAATGGCCTTCTGCACCATGGTGCCGTGGTCAGCTGGCTCATCCTGTCCAGAGCCCTTTCCCTCATCCGTACAGGGAGCAAGAATCTCATACCTGTTGGACAAGGTCAAGGGATGAGGCTCCTGCACTCCTGAACTCAGGTTCCCCCTACCTGCCTCACTTACAGTCACACTCTGATGTCCCTGATCACTAACTGAATGTGAATTACTTAATCTCCCAGGTGTGACTGCCTCCTGAAACAAAGCGTCCAGGGTAACTCTCCCCCTCCCGGATTTGCCGCAGTGTTTGAAGCTCAGATTCCAAATCATCAACTCTGATCCGGAGTTCTTCCAGCAATCAACACTTGCTGCAGATGTGGTCACTGCCGTTCACAATGGGATCCGTCAGCTCCCACATCATACAGCTACAGCACATCATCTGCCCAGCCATCTCTGCTTAGTTAATTACTTTATTACTTTGTACAGGTTTGAGTTAAAATACTTTCTGGTACCTCTCTGCTGTAGTCTTTTTCTAAAAACCAATTAATAGATAAACATAAAACGTAATTTTTTAACCAGACACTGATAAAGAAATAGGAAATCCTTACCCTAAAAAAAAACAGAGCACTTAGTAAGGGGGTTAAAGGAGGAGGGCGGGTGGGAGACCCTACGGTTGTAGAGTCTTGGGTTTAGCCGCCTTCCTGATTTATATACTCACTGGTTTCCTTCCCGGCTGCCCCTCTGGTCGTCGTCACTTCCCCCTGCTGCTCCCGCTCTTTCTGTGAAGAGAGAGAGAAAAAACACCGCTGCCTGCTACCGGTAAGTAATTTTAAAACAAACTGTCTTACCTTAGCTGTAGCCTTCCGGGTTTGTTTAAACTCAGCTGCTGCTCGCACTCAAAATGCCTGGTGCACTTTGGCCCATTTCTCCTCTGCACTAACCTGCTGAGGTCTCCATTTCCGTCTGAGGATTCTATCTTTCAGAAAACAACCCTCCGGAATATTTTCTGCCTCTTTTTCAAAGTACGCATCCACATATATATCTTTTATTGTCTTGTCTTGCTATTGCAAGACTCTTAGTCTGTCAGGACTAAGCACTTCTGTCTGACCCTCTATCTGTTCAGGTCTTTCCTACACCATTACATCAAACAGGGTATCCGCTAACTGAACCTCAACTCCTTCATCTTTCTCTTTGAGTATTCACTTGTTGCTGTGACTTAGGATTGTGGAATCTGGTTACCACACAGTCTGGGAAAATACCAGGACATTTTTGTTGTAATTCCTCAGTTTCTTGGTCTTCCTCAGTCTTTTCCAGAACAAGAGATGTCACTCCCACCTTGGATCCTGCCAAGTCATTCCCAAGCACAAACTGAATTCCGGGAACTGACACTCTGTCAATCACGCCAACTCTAACTTCCCCGGTCTTGAGTTGGCATTCCAACCTAATCTTACAGAGGGGAATGCTAAATTTCTGTCCATCTATCCCACAAATTGCCAGAGTCTTGGGTAACAAATCAGAAAGAGTGCATATTCACTCATCGCTTAGTATCAGCGACCAGTTAGATCCTGTATCTCTCAAAATTATAACTTATTGTCTTTCTCCCCCTGTTCTTTCTGAGCAAAATTTACCCACAGTGGCAAATTCTTTGTAGCGATCAGATACTAACTCCATACCCAGCCCCTGCCTTGGCTGGGCACTCTCCTACAGCTCATCAGCTCTTCTTGGGGTCTCCTTTATTACCTTCACTAATGCCACTGGCTTAGCTTCTTTAACCACATCTTTTACCATAGTACCTTTCTTTAACGACCAGCACTGTGACTTTATGAGTCACACTTTACTGCAGTGGAAACACCGGAGTCCTTACACCTCCTTTCCACCCTCTTGGGCCTCCTTTATTATCCTGTGGTAAATTCTTACCAGTGTTCTCTACTCTTGGTTTAATAGTGTAGGGTCTCCCCTTCTCCCAACTTCTATCCCTCACTGGCCAGAAGCTTGTCTTATGCACCAGCTTGTACTGATCTGCTAATTCTGCTGCCCTTCTCACTTCCTGAACTTTTTGTTCCTCCATATGAATTCTTACCATCTCTGGAGTGAGTTTTTAAACACCTCCAGCAGAATAATCACTTGTAGAGCCTCTAAGGTCTTATCTATTTTTAAAGCCTGCACTCATCAATCAAAATTACTATGTTTAATTCTGTTGAACTCAACATAAGTCTGACCTGGTTCCTTCTTTGTGCTTCTGAACCACTTTCTTTATGCTTCTGGTACCAATTCATAAGCACTTAAAATAGCCTGTTTAACCTCTTCATAACCTCTTGACCCCTCATCTGACAGTGCAGCAAATACCTCACTAGCTCTCCCTACCAGGTTAGTCTGAACGAGCATTACCCATAAATCCTCAGACCACTCCATCTGTCTGGCCAATGTTTCAAATGAAATAAAGAAGGCTTCAACATCTTTCTAATCAAAATGTGGCAGAGTTTTGACATATTTATATATATCACTACCTTCTCTTTTAATCTCCATCCTGTTAACTTGACTTTGCTGACTAAGTCGCAACTTCTCAAGTTCAAGTTCTCGCTCTCCCTTTTTTCTCTCTCTTTGCTCAGCTAAGAATGTTCTCTTTCTCTCTCTCTCTCTCTCTTTCTTTCTCTTTGTTTATCTTCTACCTCCATTTTCCTCTATTGTAAATTAAGTTTTTTCTACCTCTACTGCACTTGCCTGTTTCTCTGACACATCTAAGTGTATGAGTAATTCCCTTACAATTTCAGCTTTACATTTGTCCTTGGTTAAATCTAATTTCTAAAATCTAATTCTAAAAGTGTGGCCTTTATCTTTCCTTCTAAACGTTCTTGGCAAATTTGAGAATCACCTTCAAATCCCAGAACCTCTTTAGCAAACTTAAGAGCCACTTCTCTCACTTTCAGTTTAATCAACCACCAGTCACCGAAATTAAACATCTTGTCTCACCTATGCTTTATTTAAAGATCTAGGATACTGACCTGCAAGTGTTTAGATTTGCTGGGATTTTTCATACGCCCAAATCTATTCAAATCTGTCTAAACAAGTTCAAATCACAAATCCAAGATACAAACTTTTCAAATAGTGGACAAAAGCCCCCAGAATGTTCAAATCCCCTCAAACTGTTATGACACAGGGTAAACCCTCCTGCTTAATTTAAAGCAGCGGCACAGAAAAGATTTATCCCGTGCAGTAATCTTTAAAAACTCAAGAAGCCAAGAGCTAGTTAAAGTAAAAATTAAAAATTAACTACTTTATTTCTTAAAGTATAACAGAGAATAATTAACTAGCAACTATTTACAATTCCTTCCTCTAGCCAATCCTTTACCTTCCTCTTCTATAATTCTAGTCCGATAAACACCTCCCCCCCCAATTAAGATTTACCAAAAATTCAAGTTTTCAAAACCAGCCAGCTGTCAAACCTTCTCTTCCTCAGTCTTCTTTTCTTAGGGATTTCTGTTTCACAGGTCACTGGTCGATAAAGATACAGTGAAGCAAGCTATTCTCCAGGCAGTCGGCAGATGCTGGTGGATTGGCAGTTCTCCTCCCAACTGTTAAATTTTCACCAGTCTTATACCCCCAAAGCATTGGATTATGTCATTGGCTTTTTAGATTGTCAATATACGAAATTCAAACTTGATTGGAGTTTGGTATTTTTTGAGGAATTATTTAAGCTGATTGGCCTAATTTGACTTTTTATTTGTTTCAGGCAACCAGCTTATCTAGCTTTCAACCAAGTACAGAAGCGCCTCAACATACGATCAACCCCATTCACGAACAAATCAGTTTACGAACAGGATTGTACGTAAAATTTTACTTCAACGTATGTATGAAATTCAAGGCACGAACGCAAAAAGCCCATGTGCGACCACGTGGTTTCATTGTTCTGCTTTACTACATGTTTGCTGAACGCAAAAGCTATCGGGCCCCGTGTGATCTCATTCAGTTCGTCTTTGGCACGTGCGCTGTGAACAGCCATCCAAGCATTCTTACGCTATCCGAACAATGGGAAAAATTAATTCAGTTCGCAAACTTTTCGGTATTACATTGTTACTTTATTCAGAACACTTGGTGCTTGGTTTGAGATTTTAACTCTCTTAAAGGGACAGTACACCCATATCTTCATAACACCTTTCAAGTTAAACAACATCCTTCCTATAGACTGATGTCTCCATCACCATTATCATGTTTTTGTGAGAGTTCTTTGGATTATGATACAAGATTAAACCAGAATTAAGATGATCATATAACCTCTACAGAGCAGAAAGGCACCATTTAACCCATCGAGTTTGTACTGATTGCTGAATAGAATCCCACCGAGACCCAGCCTTCTCTGCCCTATGTCCATAATCTGACATTTCCCATGGTCAATCCACCTAACCTGCACATTTTTGGACTTTAGGA
Organism: Chiloscyllium punctatum; assembly: GCF_047496795.1. NCBI lineage: Eukaryota > Metazoa > Chordata > Chondrichthyes > Orectolobiformes > Hemiscylliidae > Chiloscyllium > Chiloscyllium punctatum. Next base: position 79,671,449 of record NC_092763.1, read on the forward strand.
GGAAACTAGAGCACCCAGAGGAAACCCCAACAGACATGCAGAAAATGTAAAAACTCCACCCAGTCACCCGAGACTGGAATCGAACTCAGGTCCCTGACACTGTGAGACAGCAGTGCTAACTTTTAATAGATGTTTATTGTTACACAGTTTCCACTTTGCTTCTAGAAACACAGGTGATAGGAACTGGAGTAGACCATTCAGCCCCTTGAGTTTGTGCTGCCAATTAGTATGATCATGGCTGATCATTGAGCTTAATATCCTCGTCCTACCCTCTTTGCATAACCCTTGATCCCTTTAGCTATAAGAGACTTACCTCAAAGAACCCCATCATTATCCCATACAATGACTATAATGACTGTGATCTCTTGTGACATTTGTCACTGAGTGCCTGAGATATGATGTTTTAAAATAAAATCAATCTGCATTTTCGAAATATCATGGCCTTTGTAGTTTTCACATGAACAAAAAATCTTATTCCTACCCCATGGGTCCCAAACACCTCTAAATTCCATCTCTATTAAACTGAATTTCTTTTTGGTTATTTTTGGAGGTTATTTTTGCATCAACAAAGGCTGGCTGTTTGATGCATTTAAATCTGTGAAAATGACAAGCTCAGTGTTGCCTGTTGTGATTTCATTCACTTTGGCTTGCAAAGCTATTGCAGCCTGGAAATAAAAATGAGACTTGTTGTTTTGCTACTATTGCTACCCCACTGGATTCAAATCTACCATCACTGGGTTGGAAGTGAAGGTCTCCAAGAAGGACAGCATACAGCTGTGATGGAACTGATGGATCAACAATTTACCTCACAGGTAGACAGTGTGACTAAGAAGGCATTTAGCACGTTTGCTTTCATTGCTCGGACTCTTGACTATAAGAGTCAAAGAATCACAGAATCCCCATAATGTGGAAACAAGTAATTTGGCCCAACAAGTCCACAACAATCCTCCGAAGAGTAGCCCACTCAGTCCCATTCCCCTACATTTACCCCTGATTAATGCATCTAACCTACACATCCCTGAACACTATGGGCAATTTAACATGGCCAATTCACCTATCCTGCACATCTTTGGATTGTGGGAGGAAACCAGAGCACCCAGAGGAAACCCACATAGACACGGGTGAGAATGTACAAATGCCACGCAGAGAGTCGTCTGAAGCTAGAATCGAACCCAGGTCCCTGGCACTGTGAGGCAGCATTGTTAACCACTGAGCCACTGTGCTGCCATGTGAGATCATTGTGTCCAGGTTGTACTGGATGTTGGTGAGACTTCTTCTGGAGTATTGTGTATATTTCTGGTCTCCCTGTTACGGGCAGGCTAGTGGAGAGGGTTCAGAAAATATTTACCAGGATGTTGCTGGGAATGGAGGTTTTGAGATATAACAGTAGACTGGACAGGCTGGGACATTTTTCACTGGAGTATAGGAGGTTGAGGGGTGCCTTTATTGAGGTTTATAAAATCATGAGGGGTATCAATAAAGTGAATGGCATGGGTAATTTCCTGAGAGTGGGGGAGTTCAAAACTAGCAGGCATTTTTTTGAAGGTGAGAGGAAAATGATTTATAAAGGACATGAGGGGTAATCTTTTTTTTTTACACAGAGAGTGTTCCTGTATGAAATGAACTATCAGAGGAAGTGTTGGATGCATGTACAGTTACAACATTCAAAAGACTTTTGGATTAGTTCATGAATAGGAAAGGTTTGGAGGGATACGGGCCAAACACGGGCGTGTGGGAGTAGTTTAGTTTGGGAACACGGTCAGTATGGTCTGGTTGGACTGATGGGTCTGTTTCCATGCTGTACGGCTCTATAACAGAGTTATTTTGAAACGATTAATCTGTGGGGTATGCATTTGACTGACAGTTTATTGCTTGTTAAGTTACCTCCAGAAGTATCCAAGCCACTGTAAAGGACTGGAAATTACATAGTTAAATGATTTCACAACAGAAGGGAGGTGGTAGCATCAGCTCAACATCACTGCACTAACAATCCAGTACCCCAGAGTAAGGTTTTAGGGACACAAGTTAAAATTCTAACTGCAGCACATGGTGATATTTGAATTAACCCCCCAAAAAAACTAAGAACAAAGAGCAAAGAACAATACAGCAGAAGAACAGGCCCTTCGGCCCTCCAGACCTGCAGTAACACATTTTGCCCTTTCATACTAAAACGGTCTTCATTTACAGGATCCATATCCCTCTATTCTCTTCATATTCATGTATTCATCCAGGTGCTTCTTGAATTCTGCTGTTGTGTCTGCTTTCACCACCTCCTCTGACTGTGTGTTCCAGGCTCCCACCACCTTTTGTGTGGAAAATATGCCTCGTACATCTCCTTTAAACATTCCCACTTCTCACCCCCCCCACCCCCCCCCCCCCAAGCTTCTTGATCCTGAGTCCCCTAGTAATTTACCCTTCCACCCTGGGAAAAAGCCTCATACTTTCCATTCTATCCATGTCATTCACAATCTTATAAACTTCTGTCAGGTCACCCCCCCTCAACTTCCTGCATTCTAATAAAAATAAACCCAGTCTATCCAACCTTTCTTCATAGTTAAAATCCGCCAAACCAGGCAACATCCTGGTAAACCTTTTATGCACTCTCTCCTAAGCATCTACATCCTTCTGGTAGTATGATGACCAGAACTGTGCACAATATTCCAACTGAAGTTCTAACTGAAGTTCTAAAAAGCTGCAGCTTAACTTGTCTATCCTTAAACTCAATGCCCCTTCCAATGAATGCAAGTACGCCATCAGCCTTTTTTACTACATTACCTTCCTGTGCTGCCACCTTCAGTGATCCATGGAGCTGCACACCCAGATCCCTTTGCATATCAATACTCCTAAGGGTCCTGCCATTCACTGTATACTTTCCCCTGTACCTGACCTTCCAAAATGCATCACCTCACATTTGTCTAGATTAAACACTATCTGCCATTTTTTCTGCCCATGCCTCCAACAGATCTATATCCTGCTGTACTCTCTGTCAATCCTGCTCATTATCCACAATTCCATCAATCTTTGTATCATCCACAAACTTACTAATTAGACCAGCTACATTTTCTTCCAAATCATTTGTGTAGATCACACACAGCAGAGGTCGCAGCACTGATCCCTGTGGAACATCAATAATCACAGGCCTCCATTCCAAAAAGCATGCTTCCACCACTGCCCTCTGTCTCCTGTGACTAAGCCAGCTCTGTATCCATCTTGCCAGCTCATTGCTGATACCATGTGACTTCACCATTTGTACCAGTCTGCCATGAGAGATTTTGTCAAAGGCTTTACTGAAATCCATGTAGTCAACATCAACCACTTTTCCCTCAATAATCTTCATCACCTCAAAAAAACTCAAGTTAGTGAGGCACGACCTCCCCATACAAAACTATGCTATCTATCATTAATAAATCCATTAAATAAATGGATCCAATTAAATAAATCCATTCAATAAATGTGTATAGATCTTGTCCCTGAGAATCGTTTCCAATAATTTCCCTACCACCGACGTGAGACTCACAGGGCAGACCTGTAATTTCCAGGATTATCCCTGCGACCTGTCTTAAACAGTGGGACAACTTTGGCTCTTCTCCAGTCTTTTGGGACCTCACTCATGGCCAAAGAGGTTACAAACCTGGAACTTTGAGCTTGCTTCATGGTGACCATTGTTAATTGATTGCTGTTTTAAAATTAAAAATCAAAAGCTGTTTACTAACATCCTTCAGGGAAGGTAATCTGTTACGCTTTATCTGGTCTGGCCTACATGTGACTCCAGGCCCACAGCAAATGTGATTGACATTTAACTGCCGCCTGGGGAATTAGTGATGGGCAATAAATGCTGCCCCAGCCAGTGACATCCACATCCACGGTGAATGAGGTTTTTTTTAACAAAAACGTACCAAAAGGAGTTCACATTCTGCCCAAACCAAATCATATTTATGTTTCAACTCCAGTTTAGTTTCTTCCAACTTTTATTTATTGGATCTAGTTCAGTGTACTAATTTCTTTCTGCATTGGATTTATATAGCTAACCTATTTATATTATTCATCTAAACCATTATTTGTGGGAATGAGTTCCACATTCTCACCTCTTTTTGAGTAAAAATATCTTCCCTGACTTCTGCAGTGGATGTCTTTTACTCATACCTACATCCCAGGCCCTGTCATGATATGAACTGTTTTCACCACAGTCAATCCATTTTCTGCTACCTATTGCCCCCTTCCTGGCTTATGATCAACCTGCCTGACCTTCTCTTTCTCTGGGCTCCATCTCCACCGATCCACTCACTTCTTCCCCCCCATACCCTGCCATCAGCATAAATATTACTTTTTTCCCCAGCTAATGTCAACCTTGGAGAAAGGTCACTGGATTCTAAATATTAACTATTTTCTATCCACAGATGCCACCAGACCTAATAAGTTTCTGTTTCAGAATCTGCAGTTCCTTCTTTTATTTTCCAGTAGATTAACTGGGTAAAATCTTTTCCCATGCGCTCATACAATGTACATAGCGTCTTATCAGCTGCAACATAACTGAATTTCTCTTGGACTTCATCTCTCAGCTGAGACCATGTCGCCTATTACGCTGCTTTCAATGTTTTCTTGTCTCCACTGGAGAGATGGTACATAGACTGGGTGACTGCTTTGTGGAACATTTCATCCATAAAAATGACCCTGATCTTCTTGTAGCCTGTCATTTCAACACACTACCCTGCTCCCTGGTCAACATCCCTGTCTCAGACTTGCTGCAGTGCTCCAGCGAAGCTCAATGCAAGGTGGAAGAACAGCACCTCGTTTTCAACTTGGAGATCCTGCAGCCTTCTGGACTCAATGTAGAGTTCATTAACTTTGGAACCTGATCACCTCCTTCCCTGTCCTTTACGCCCCTCTCCCCCACCCCCCTCCTACAACTGAGGCTTTCTTATCACACATGCTCCATGCAGCACAGCCAGACCATTTTCAACTACTTCTGGACCCCACTGGTAGTTTCTCTTTCTCTCTGGCCTACCATTATCCACCCCTTTGTCTGTCCAAATGCCTTTCTCCCTCTCTAGGCTCTGTCTCCACTTATCGTTTACTCCTTTACACCCATCTCCTATCTCCAGCATTAATACCACCTTTTCCTGACCATTACTAGTTCTGAAGAAGGGTACTGGACCTGAAATATTAACTCTGCTTCTCTCTCCACAGATGCTGCCAGACCTGCTGAGTTTCTACAGGTATTTCATATGTTGTTTCTCGCATCTGCAGTCTTTTATTTTTGTTTCACCTGTTTGCTCTTTTTCCTAATAACAATTTCTTTACAATTTTACTTCTGAGATTACTTGGCTGTCCTGTATGTGAATTCCCTTAGTATTTGACAAATGGCAATATTCTCTTCCCTGTCCTTAGGAGAAAGTGAGGACTGCAGATGCTGGAGATCGAGTCGAAACGTGTGGTGCTGGAAAGGCACAGCAGGTCAGGCAGCATCCGAGGAGCAGAATAGTCAACGTTTCAGGCATAAGCTCTCCATCTTAATGAAACATCAATTCACCTGCTCAGTGGATGCTGCCTGACCTGCTGTGCTTTTCCAGCACCACACTTTTCAACTCTTCCCTGTTCTTGTCCTGTAGCAAACTTCGGTGAGCAAATTATCACTATGTATATCCAGGTCACAGAGTAAGAGGATATGGAAGTCAAGCAGTTACAGGTAGAAGTAAACATGCCAATGAAGAGCACAAATCATCTAAGCTGAAGAGAAGCTGAAATTAATCCAACCAGCTCAGATACGGTCATTTCAGTGTTAAATATGCTCACCATGAAATAGAGAGTCCAAGTGGAGCGAATAATTCCAACATCAATGAGACTCATCTTCTCAGTATTCCAGAGGCTAACACTATCCATCTCAGGGGAAGAAGATTAACTCAACAGTAGGGCTTATGAGGAGAAGGTTTTATCATCTGTGGATGATGTGTTCACTCCCAGTAAATACAATCTAAACTATTCAATGGATTGGCCTTCACATGCTGTTAACTCAGCAGCTGTCACAGGAGTTTAATTTTTAATTAATCACAGTGATTTACTTCAGTCTCAGGCACTGATTTTGATTCTTATTTGATGACCAATAATTTGTTAATACTGAATTATATTGTAGTATGTATCATTTTCTTATCCTCTGTTATTCTTTTGGTTAAGTATGTGTGTCTGTGAATTATCCCTTATTCAAACATTCAGAATTTTCATCCATAGACTGTTTATGTCTGCTTATGATTTGTGTATTCAATGTTTAAATTGAGTTATTGTTAATTCTGTTTTGTAGTCAATAAATAATTGAAAGTGCATGACTTTCCTGAAGTGATGATTTGGCATGAAGAGATAATTTATTCATTAAATAACTTGTGGGTCTGCTAATTGAGAGTGGGTGAGGCAGATTCATAGTCCACATTAGGTGACATTAGCCAGCAAAGGGCATCATTCACTCTGAGAATCAAGTTGGACAGTAAATCCCAATAATCTTTTCTTAATTGGAGTCAATGTTAAAGATTTATCTGATCGCTTGGCATATATTTGTCAGAATACCGACCTCAATTATTTCTCATTAATGTGCTGGTCTTTGATGAAAGAAGCCATAAAGCAACCTCTCATTCCTTAAACTGGAACTATTCTTTGGAGAGGTGATTGTTTTGAATCATTGGCTTTTCACGGTGCTGACAATGCTATGGAATAAACAATTTTAGCTCTTTCATCAACTGACAAGTTCAGTTCCTGAAAATGTCAGCAACTTATCTTCACTTTCAATTCTTCGAAGTTGCCCTATGTATAAGTTGCCCTAGTTCCCCCTCTCTCATTAGAGAGAGATGGCTAGTGGTGGTTTAACCTGAGGGTCACCATGCCTCCAGCAAGGAGACATGTTGTGAAGGAGCATCCTTCATGATAACCTCAGCAGGGGATTGTACTTGTGCTGTTTTTGTTACTCTGCATTGCAAAGCTGCTCAGCCAACTGAGCTAACTGGCCCCAGTTATGCATTCCATAACAGGGGCATGTATTGACAGAGTTAGTTATACATATCCCTCCACCATGGTTGCTAATACCCGCGGTTACGTACATCATCCACTCTCTTCTGCCCTTACCTCTTCCCCTCCCTCCGAGAACAATGGTAAAGATCCTCAACCTCATTTCCCATCCTCCCAGTCTCCGCATTCAAAGGAGCATCTGCCACCACCTCCTGCAGGATGCCATTACCAAAACCATCCACTGCCAGCACTCTGTTGGGACTGTTTCCTCCAAGGCATCTTCCTCCAATCGTCCGTCACTCCTAGTGCATCCTCACTATCCCTCCGCCTCCTCCCCCAACCCAACCATTACACCTTCCCATGAAATCACTGAAAGTGTAACAGTTGTCCATTCATCTTCTGGCTCTTCACTATTCAAGACCCAAACATATCTTCCTGGCGAAGCAGTGTTTTATTTGTATTTCTTTCCATCTAGTCTACTGTATTCACTTCTCACAATGTTGTTTCCTTCAAAATTGACAAAACCAAAGCCAAACTGAGTGCCACTATGTGGAACATCTGTCCTCTGTCTTTAAGCATTGCACTAATCTTCCAGTTGCTTACTATTTTAATAACCCTTCTTGTTCCTATGATAACTTCCTTGTTCTAGGCCTGCTACAGTGTTCTAACACAACTTCACACAAGCTAAGGGAGCAACTCTTCATTTCTACTTTGGCACTTCACAGCCTTTAGGGTTCAATATAGAGTTCAACAACTTCAGAACCTGACCATCTTATTACCCTCACTCTCTAACTTCAGCTGTGTCTTGTCGATTTTGCCTTCTGAAAATTGGGACTATTTTCTTCTATCCACACCTATTTCACATCTCTGTCACTCCTTTACTGGTGTACACGTCCCCTTGTTTCTCCATGCACAATCTTTTCCACATGCTCCCCTCCCCCATCAACAGCATAGATACCTCAATATTTCAACTTATTTCAGAAGAAGAGTCAAAACCAACTCAAAATGTTAATGCTATTTCTTCCTTCATAGATGCTGCCAGACCTGCTGAGTTTCTCCAGTGCATGGAGTTTTCATTCCAGATTTCTAGCATCCAGTATTTTGCTTTTATGTTTGATGAAGAGGGATGGGAGGGTCTCCTATGGAACGTGAATGGTGAGGTAGATCAGTTGGGTTGAAAGATCAGTTTCTGTAGAGTCACTGTAATAACAAAACAGATCTTCCACACTTGCCACAGCAGCAGTAAAGGTGATGCATAACAATTCCAAGTTAAAAATCACACAACACCAGGTTATAGTCTAACATATTTATTTGGAAGCGCTAGCTTTCGGAGTGCTGCTCCTTCATCAGGTGGTTGTGAAGTATGATGAAGGAGTGGCGCTCCGGAAGTTAGTGCTTCCAATTAAACCTGTTGGACTATACCCTGGTGTTGTGTGATTTTTAACTTTGTCCACGCCAGTCCAACACTGGCACCTCCAAGTCAATTCCAAATTCAATTATGTTAAAATAATGGGGCTCGTCTATTCAATATTCCACTACCCAACTCAGGGGATGACAAGTTAAAGTCAATGACAGGGCTCATGAGAAGATGGTCTGATCATCTGTGGATGATGTGTTCACTCCCAGTAAATACAATCTAAACTATTCAATGGATTGGCCTTCACATGCTCTTAACTCAGCAGCTGTCACAGGAGTTTAGTCTTGAATTAATCTCAGTGATTTACATCAGTCTCAGGCACTAATTTTGATTATAAATTGATGACCAATAATTTGTTAATACTGAATTGCGTTATAGTATGTATTGTTTTCTTATCTTCTGTTATTCTTTTCAAATATTTCTGATTATGAATTATTCTTTATTCAAACTTCAGAAATTTACTTCATACATTGTTTATGTCAGCACGTGACTTGTGCATTCAATGTTTAAACTGAGTTATTGATTATGGTTTGTAATCAATAAACAATTGCAAGGGCAAGACATGGTAAATTTAAAATTCTTAACAACATAGCTGGTGATCTTTCAGAAATAGGCACATTCAAGATAAGGAACCTATTGGGACAAGTCACAAAACATATTGAAATTATCCACAGGTACTTATCAAACAAGTTGTATGTCACAGAAAGTTGGAGACTTCCCACATGCTGCCTTCTGCGATGAGTTACTCATTTATCTGGGTTGCCTGTGAGGAAATGATTATGATGTTGAAATCAGAAGCCGAAGCCTCTCAGAATGGACAGTCAGCCAAACCTCTGTAGCCAAGCCTTTTGAGATGTAGTGGTGTTGGCACATTACATCGGATACTAACATTTCTGTCATCTGTCTGCTTTTCTTCCCAGGAACGAAGCAGAAATGGATGGAACTACCCAAAGGGACTCCAGGAATTGCATCTAACAGCCTGAGATTACTTTGTCATTTTATTGTAATTGAAAGTTTAAAGCTTTCAGATTAAATCAGAAAGAACCGTGAATGCTGGAAATCAGAAACAAAAACAGAAATTGCTGGAAAGCTCAGCAGGTCCGTGCAAAGAAATTAGTGTTAATGTTTCGAGTCCAGTGACCCTTCCTCAGAAGTAAGATGGGTCTGAGGAACGGTCACTAGATGTGAAACATTAACTCATTTCTCTCAACAGATGTGGGTGGCACAGTGACTTAGTAGTTAGCACTACTCCCTCAGAGAGCTAGAGACCTAGGTTTGATTCCTCCCTTGGGTGACTGTCTGTGTGGAGTTTGCATATTCTTGGTGTGTGTGTGTGTGTCCTCCTATGGTCCAAAGATGTGCAGGTTAGGTGGATTGGCCATGGTGAATTGCCCATGGTGTCTAGGGGCGTGCAGGTTAGGTGGATTGGCCATGGTGAATTGCCCATGGTGTCTAGGGGTGTGCAGGTTAGGTGGATTGGCCATGGTGAATTGCCCATGGTGTCTAGGGGTGTGCAGGTTAGGTAAGTTAGCCATTTGAAAGGGTAGTGAGATGCTCTTCAGAGGATTGGTGTTGACTCAATGGGCCAAATGGCCGTTTTGGCACTGTAGGGATTTGTTGAATTTTTTTTTGCTGCCAGACTTGCTGACCTTTTCCAGCAATTTCCATTTTTGTTGCTTTCAAATCAACATAGTTCAGTTTTGAGGCAATCTCGCCTTAACTGGCAATCTAACAGAAATTAAGCTAATCCCATCAATGGGATTGGTCCTTTTGATGTTTGTTCCTGATTTCATCAAGAAAACACAGTCAAATGTAAATGTCTCCCCACTCCATTATTCACTGAATGAACATAGAACATAGAACATAGAAAAATACAGCGCAGTACAGGCCCTTCGGCCCTCGATGTTGCGCCGACCGAAGCCTACCTAACCTACACTAGCCCAATAACCTCCATATGCTTGTCCAATGCCCGCTTAAATGACCATAAAGAGGGAGAGTCCACCACTGCTACTGGCAGGGCATTCCATGAACTCACAACCCGCTGAGTAAAGAATCTACCCCGAACATCTGTCCTATACCTACCACCCCTTAATTTAAAGCTGTGTCCCCAACATCTGTCCTATACCTACCACCCCTTAATTTAAAGCTGTGTCCCCTAGTAATAGCTGACTTCATTAGCGGAAAAAGGTTCTCACTGTCAACCCTATCTAAACCCCTAATCATCTTGTACACCTTTATCAAATCTCCCCTAAACCTTCTTTTCTCCAATGAGAAAAGCCCCAAGTGCCTCAGCCTTTCCTCATACAATCTTCCTACCATGCCAGGCAACATCCTGGTAAACCTCCTCTGCACTCGTTCCAATGCCTCCACATCATTCCTATAATATGGAGACCAAAACTGCACACAATACTCCAGATGAGGCCGCACCAGAGTCTTATACAACTGCAACATTACCTCAGGACTCCGGAACTCAATTCCTCTACCAATAAAGCCCAGTACACCATATGCCTTCTTCACAGCACTATTTACCTGGGTGGCAACTTTCAAAGATCTGTGTACATGGACACCAAGATCCCTCTGCTCATCCACACTACCAAGTAGTCTACCATTAGCCCAGTAATCCATCTTCTTGTTACTCCTACCAAAGTGAATGACTTCACACTTAGCTACATTAAATTCCATTTGCCACCTTACTGCCCAGCTCTGCAACTTATCTATATCCCGCTGTAACCTGCCACATCCTTCTTCGCTGTCCACAACTCCACCGACGTTCATGTCATCCGCAAACTTGCTCACCCAGCCTTCAAGCCCCTCCTCCAGGTCATTTATAAAAATGGCAAACAGCAATGGTCCCAAAACAGATCCTTGTGGAACAGCGCTAGTAACTGCACTCCAAGATGAACCTATACCATCAACTACTACCCTCTGTCTCCTTCCAGCCAGCCAATTCCTAATCCAAACCTCTAATGCACCCTCAATGCCATACCTCCGTAGTTTTTGCATTAGCCTGCCATGGGGTACCTTATCGAACGCCTTGCTAAAATCCATATACACCACATCTACTGCTTTACCCTCGTCCACTTCCTTGGCCACCTTCTCAAAGAATTCAAAAAGGTTTGTGAGGCACGACCTGCCCTTCACAAAACCATGCTTACTATCCTTGATCACATTATTCCTATCCAGATGTTCATAAATCCTATCCCTTACATGGATCTGATATAAAGTGGAAATATGAAATATCAGCGGTGATATACTGACTGCACTCGCCACAGCATTGCAAAACTTGGTGTTTCTGAATTCCAACCATCCTGATGTGCTTCTCAGGAACATTGTACCTTTAGATCTGGGGGATCAGTTCCACGCTGGAGTCCCTCTCTTCACTTTTCCCATCAACAGCTTTTCTCTGGGCATGTCCCCTCTCTTTTCTGTACTGCAGTTTCTATGATTAGATTACTTACATTGTGGAAACAGGCCCTTCGGCCCAAAAAGTCCACACCGACCCGTTGAAGCACAACCCACCCAGACCCATTCCCCTACATGTACCCCTTCACCTAACACTACAGACAATTTAGCATGGCCAATCCACCTAACCTGCACATTTTTGGACTGTGGGAGGAAACCGGAGCACCCAGAGGGAACCCACGCAGACACAGGGAGAATGTGCAAACTCCACACAGTGAGTCGCCTGAGGTGGGAACTGAACCTGGGTCTCTGGCGCTGTAAGGCAGCAGTGCTAACCACTGTGCCACCGTGCCACCCACACACCGATCCTTTCACACTTCACATAACAAAACAATGGAATTGATACATTATAATTACCAATACAGGCCCAATTATGTTAGAACCTTATATTATCATCATCTAGAACCACAGCGTAGGCTTTTGCTGTATGTTGATAACATCTACTTCACCACCATCTCCCTCGTCTGCTCCACTGTTGCCCAATGATCAGATTGCTTATCTGACATTGAATACAGGGAGTAAATATTTCCATGAATATTTGCATTTAGTGGGCGGCACCGTGGCACAGTGGTTAGCACTGCTGCCTCACACCGCCAGAGACCTGGGTTCAATTCCCGCCTCAGGCGACTGACTGTGTGGAGTTTGCACATTCTCCCCGTGTCTGTGTGGGTTTGCTCCGGTTTCCTCCCACATTCCAAAGATGTGCAGGTCAGGTGAATTGGCCATGCTAAATTGCCCGTAGTGTTAGGTAAGATGTAGATGTAGGGGTATGGGTGGGTTATGCTTCGGCGGGGCGGTGTGGACTTGTTGGGCCGAAGGGCCTGTTTCCACACTGTAAGTAATCTAATCTAAAAAAGTAATCTAATCTAAAATGAATAATATTAATCTCTCAATTTACATCAAAAAAACAGATTAATCTGGTTATTATCCCACTACTGTTGGTGGAGGCTTGCTGTGCATAAGTTACATTTCTGTCAATGAAAAACACGATTGCACAGGTTATAAAACATTTCAGGATATCTTGAAATCATAACAGATTGCAATATAAATATAATTTTTGCATTTATTATTAAACTTAAATTTACTTTTTAACCGGTGTATATAGGCCTATTCTGCTGAGTTGCTTAAAAAGTGTGTCTTAGCTGACTGTCAGTCTATACTCTAAGCTGCATGTTTCATGCAATCAGTCCAAGATTCCTTTGGGATTCCACATACTCTGGCAGGCAGTATCGGCCTGCTGCTCCATTAACGTCCAGTTTTGGAAGTCACTGCTGTACATCAAGGAAATAATGTAGAAGGAATTTTGCTTATAATGTCGAGAATTTCTAAGGTTTTTTTTAAATCCTTCAATGAAGTTTTAATTGATTCACTTGATTAGTCAACTGAAAAGCTTAAACTTTCTCTCATTGTAATTTGTGGTCATGTTGTCCAAACCTGCAGTCAGTCTTGTTCCCTTCTTTTTTTTAAATAAATCCATAACATGTGGTACATGTGGTACAATCTGATCCAAAATAGATTCAGCCTGTTCTATGGAGATGGGAGGAAAATCTCAGTGTTGATTCTCAAAAGTGATATCACAGAGGCAGAGTTTTAAACAACTCCATTAATCCAACCCCATTAATCCAACAACAGCTTGAAAGTTGACAATAGAATAAAACATACCAAGGTGATTCCAAGAGATAACCACGATAATGAGCCACATAAGGAGACAGTGGATCGAATGAGCAGAGGTAAAGACCATAACACCAGAGAGTTTAAGAGCAGAAGTTGGCCACTCAGCCCATCTAGTTTGGTCTATCATTCAATGACAAGGAGAAAGTGAGGGCTGCAGATGCTGGAGATCAGAGTCGAGAATGGGGTGCTGGAAAAGCACAGCCGGTCAGGCAGCATCCGAGGAGCAGGAGAGTCGAAGTTCCGGGTTTAAACCCTTCATCAGGAATGTAATGTGCCCACCTTTGAGTATTGTGTTCAGCTCTGGGTACACAAAACTTCCTGATGAAGAGCCTATGCCCAAAACGTTGATTCTCCTGCTCATCAGATATTGCATGACAGGCTGTGTTTTTCCAGCACCACACTTTTTGACTTTATCATGCAATGAGAACATGGTTGATCTGATAATCCTGAACTCCACTTTATGTTTAAACAAATAAATTTTAAGAAAATTCTTAAAGAAGGGGAGAAAAGCTGTGGGTTTCCTCTGGGTATTCCAGTTTCCTTCCACAGTCCATAGATCTGCAGTTTAGGTGGATTGGTGATGCCCAGTCAATCATCAGCCAATCTTTCATCCATTGACTCCATTTATATTTCTCAATGCCTTGGAAAGGCAAGCAATATCATCAGTTATCTAACCTATCCCAGTTATAATCTCTTCCAACTTCTTCCATCAGGCAGAATATACAAAAGCTTGATATACATAACAACAGATTGAAGAACAGCTTCTTCCCTGCTGTTATTAGACGTCTGTATGAACCACTCAAATTTCAAATCTAATGTTGATGTTGCTTTTTGCGCGCCTGCTTTGCAGCTGTAACACTTTGCATTCTTTGCTTTGTTCAGTCATACTATGATCTTTGTAAGTTTTGATCTGCCTGTACTGCAGGTAAAACAAAACTTTTCACTGTATCCAGGTCCATACTGTCATAATAAATCAAATCAAAAATCAAATCAAGTCATTATGCCGCATAGTGTCAAGGTAAGTGCAGGCTAGGTGGGTTAGCCACTGGAAATACAGGGTTACAGTGATTGGGTAGCGGGATTAGCCCTGGTGGGATGGCCGTCAGACGCTCTGTGTGGATTCGATGGAATGAATGGCCTGCTTGCCCACTGTAGGGATTCAACGATTTTTATAAAATGTTGACAGGTTAATGAATGGAATGCCAGATTTAAGACTCAGCCTGTTGAGGGTGGATTAGTTGATTTTTATATTGCCAGCTTTTTCATAAATTATGCTACTCACTTCTCAACCCACCTAATCAACGCTGTGCACATTAAATGCAAATTATTCTACTAATACAAAAAGGAAACATCCTTTTCTACAGATAGGTGAAAGAATGCACCCCTCATTCTTTTAACTGATGGAACACCACATTTTGGTTCTGTCTACACTTACTGAGTGCAGGCATGAATATAGAGCAGTGTAAGATGCTGCATTTTAGTCAGAAGAATAACGAAGCCTCAAGCTACTTGGAGACTACAGCTCTAACTGGGGTAAAGGAGTGAAGGCATGGCCACATAAAGAGGCACAAATCATTAAAACTAACACAAATTAACAAATCAAGTACACACGAAACATAGGGATTCTGACGAGATGCCTTTCCAAAACAGTGAACTTATGTAAAGAGTATTGTATTCAGTTCTGGGCACCTTATTTAATGAAGGATGTTAAAGCCCTGGAGAAGATTGCAAAGGAGATTTACTGGAATGATACCGGGGATGAGGGATTTTAAACACAAGGAACAAATACAGAAATTGGACTTATTCTCCTTGGAGCAGAGAAGGTTAAGAGGTGAAATAAAGCAAAGAATCATGGATGCTAGATTAATATTAAGAGGTAAACTCAATGATGATTTGGAGGTGCCGGTGTTGGACTGGGCCGTACAAAGTTGAAAATCACACAACACCAGGTTATAGTCCAACAGGTTTAATTGGAAGCACTAGCTTTCGGAGCGCAAGTGCTTCCAAATACACCTGTCGGACTATAATCTGGTGTTGTGTGATTTTCAACTTTAAACTTAATGAGGTGTTCAAAGTTGACATTAAAATTGTGGAAATACAAGAGCAGTTTTGACAGAGTGAGGAAGGGTATTCTGTTTTCACCGTTTGCTACGTCAGTGACTCAGGGTCACAATTTCAAGATTGTCAGCAAACCAACTTGGAATGAGATGAGGAGAAATATCTTTACACAGAGAGTTGTTAGGATTTGGAATGGAAGACTAATGGAGGCAGATTCCATAGGAAGCTTCTAAAGAGAGTCAGATATTTATTTGCAAGTGATGAATTTAGATGGATATAGGACTGGAGAGTAGGATTAGCTGGGTGGCTCTTTCAGGAGCTGGTACAGCCATGATGAGTCAAAAAACTTCCTTCTGCAGTGGAAAACTCACTAATTCTATGAACTTTGGTTAGAGCATACTTGAAGTACTGTAGAAATGTTTTCCACGTGATGCAAATGATGTTGGGGAGGGATAAGGAAAGTATAACAAGGATGTTATTAGAATATCTCAGTTATTCTAATTATGAAAGGTTGAATGGCCTGGGACTTTGAAACTCTGGAAAGCAGTGGGCTGTGGGGTAATCTGATCAAGGTGATTCAGGTAATAAAAGTGTTAGATCGAGAAGATGTTTCCATTTATATGGAAACCAAAAACTAGGTGTAACAACAATAAAATAATAAAGAATAAATCCAATGAGGAATTGGGTAGAAATTTTGCTATCTGGAGAATAGACAGAATGTGGAAGTCACATTAGAGTGAAAGCAATAGCATGGAGTTTTGATAAGGCTTGATGAATGTAAAAGTAAAACACTGCAGATAAGTGGAAACTCAAGAGGAAGAAGGTGGATATTTGGAGGCCCTCCCCTTGTGGAAGTTGGCATCATCAGATCACATGTGACAGAGATACTGGAGATGGGAGAATGGAATAGAGTCTTCACAGGAAGCAGGGTTTGGGGATGTATAGTCGAGATAATTGCGGTGTTGGTGAGTTTATGGTGGGTATTGCAGACCCTTTTGTGTGAGTTATTGGCCTGAAGTCCAAGTGTCTGAACCAGAGGGTTGTGAGTTCTGAGAGCAGCCATTTTAAACTTCCCTGTACTGCAGGTAAAACAAAAGCAAGGTTCCTCCTCATTCTGGATGCTGGCATTCAGTCAAGGTCATAAAGAATCAGAACTACAGGAGCTCAGCCAGCCTAAAGGCTTCCTGAAAATTGGTTCCTTAAAGTCTATCTTTCAAGACGTAAAGTGAAGTTAGGGGGTTATCAGATCAGCCATGAGCTCATTGAATGATAGAGCAGTTTTGATGGGCTGAGTGAGCTACTTCTGCTCCAGCATTTTATGGTGCTATGCTTTTTTTTTAGGGTGGCACGGTGGCTCAGTGGTTAACACTGCTGCCTCACAACACCAGGGAAACGGGTTTGATTCTTGCCTTGGGTGGCTGTCTGTGTGGAGTTTGCACATTCTCCCCATGTCTGTGTGGGTTTCCTCTGGGTGCCCCGGTTTCCTCCCGTAGTCCAAAGATGTACAAGTTAGGTGAATTGGCTGTGCTAAATTGTTCATTGTGTTGGGTGCATTTGTCTGGGGTAAATATCAGGTAGAGGAATGGGTCTGGATGAGTTACTTTTGAGAGGGTCAGTGTGGACTTGTTGGGCCAAATGGCCTATTTCCATACTGTGGGGAATCTAATCTTTTGGTCATTTGACCCACAGTTTCCTTATGTGGCTCACTAACATCTTTATAATGCTCCTTGGCATGTTTTACTGCATTGCAGGCTATAAACTTTCAAACTGGTGTTGGAGAAACAAGAATCAGAAGATTCCTACACCTACTGTTTAGAAACTTTACATCTGTAATATCACTTCAGAGAATGAAATTTTCTTAAGGTCCCGTATCACCTTCAAAATATGAAAGAAAGCACATTTTTACAGGCCTTGGGGAGTTCCCTTGGATGAACAGCAGGAAAATATTCTGAGTATGATGTTGCTATGCAGTCTGACTCAATGATAATAACAGTTGTGCCGTGTCAGACCTGACTCCACAGGGAGAACACGCATGTTTGAGTCAGAGGCTGGGGGTTCAAGCTCAGTCCAGAGATAAGACACTGTCTGTGTCCCATCGGGTCATTACAGCACTGCCATCTTTTCAGTGAGTTGTCCAGGATTTGCCTGCCTTCCTGAGTGTTTCTAAATTATCTTATCCTGCTATTTCAATGCAGAGGAGAGTAAATCTCCCCTGTGCCCTGGCAGACGTTTATCCTTCAATAAACATTCCAAAAGGCAGATTATCTCTTTGGGATTTTACTATGCTCAAGTTGGCAACTGTGTTTCCCATAATGGCAACACTTCCAAAAAATACTTAATTGACAATAAGATGCTTTGCAGTGCTTTCTGATTGTGGAAAAACTTACAGTAATGAACACTTACTTCCTCAAGAACTGGATGTGTACTTTCTGTTGGTAATGTGAATTGTATTTCAATGATATAGAACTTTTACCTAACGTCATAGGGGAAGGGGCGGTAATGGTCTAATCGTGTCGTAACTAGTGAACCTAGTCAACCAGGTAACATTCTGGCAGATTCTGGATTAGTGGTGCTGGAAGAGCACAGCAGTTCAGGCAGCATCCAAGGAGCTTCGAAAGCGACATTTCGGGCAAAAGTCCTTCATCAGGAATAAAGGCAGTGAGCCTGAAGCATGGAGAGGTAAGCTAGAGGAGGGTGGGGGTGGGGAGAAAGTAGCATAGAGTACAATGGGTGAGTGGGGGAGGGGATGAAGGTGATAGGTCAGGGAGGAGAGGGTGGAGTGGATAGATGGAAAAGGAGATAGGCAGGTAGGACAAGTCAGGACAAGTCATGGGGACAGTGCTGAGCTGGAAGTTTGGAACCAGGGTGAGGTGGGGGAAGGGGAAATGAGGAAACTGTTGAAGTCCACATTGATGCCCTGGGGTTGAAGTGTTCTGAGGCGGAAGATGAGGCGTTCTTCCTCCAGGCGTCTGGTGGTGAGGGAGCGGCGGTGAAGGAGGCCCAGGACCTCCATGTCCTTGGCAGAGTGGAAGGGGGAGTTGAAATGTTGGGCCACGGAGCAGTGTGGTTGATTGGTGCGGGTGTCCCGGAGATGTTCCCTTAAGCGCTCTGCTAGGAGGCGCCCAGTCTCCCCAATGTAGAGGAGACAGCATCGGGAGCAATGGATACAATAAATGATATTAGTGGATGTGCAAGTAAAACTTTGATGGATGTGGAAGGCTCCTTTAGGGCCTTGGATAGAGATGAGGGAGGAGGTGTGGGTGCAGGTTTTGCAATTCCTGCAGTGGCAGGGGAAAGTGCCAGGATTGGAGGGTGGGTTGTAGGGGGGCGTGGACCTGACCAGGTAGTCATGGAGGGAACGGTCTTTGCGGAAGGCGGAAAGGGGTGGGGAGGGAAATATATTCCTGGTGGTGGGGTCTGTTTGGAGGTGGTGGAAATGTCGGCGGATGATTTGGTTTATGTGAAGGTTGGTAGGGTGGAAGGTGAGCACCAGGGGCATTCTGTCCTTGTTACGGTTGGAGGGGTGGGGTCTGAGGGCGGAGGTGCGGGATGTGGACGAGATGCATTGGAGGGCATCTTTAACCACGTGGGAAGGGAAATTGCGGTCTCTAAAGAAGGAGGCCATCTGGTGTGTTCTGTGGTGGAACTGGTCCTCCTGGGAGCAGATCCGGCGGAGGCGGAGGAATTGGGAAAACGGGATGGCATTTTTGCAAGAGATAGGGTGGGAAGAGATGTAATCCAGGTAGCTGTGGGAGTTGGTGGGTTTGTAAAAAATGTCAGTGTCAAGTCGGTCGTCATTAATGGAGATGGAGAGGTCCAGGAAGGGGAGGGAGATGTCAGAGATGGTCCAGGTAAATTTAAGGTCAGGGTGGAATGTGTTGGTGAAGTTGATGAATTGCTCAACCTCCTCGCGGGAGCACAAGGTGGCGCCAATGCAGTCATCAATGTAGCGGAGGAAGAGGTGGGGAGTGGTGCCAGTGTAATTACGGAAGATCGACTGTTCTATGTAGCCAACAAAGAGACAGGCATAGCTGGGGCCCATACGTGTGCTCATGGCTACCCCTTTGGTCTGGAGGAAGTGGGAGGATTCGAAGGAGAAATTGTTAAGAGTGAGGACCAGTTCAGCCAAACGAATGAGAGTGTTGGTGGAAGGGTACTGTTGGGGACGTCTGGAGAGGAAAAAACGGAGGGCTTGGAGGCCCTGGTCATGGCGGATGGAGATGTAGAGGGATTGGATATCCATGGTGAAGATGAGGCGTTGGGGGCCAGGGAAACGGAAGTCTTGGAGGAGGTGGAGGGCGTGGGTGTTGTCTCGAACATATGTGGGGAGTTCCTGGACTAGGGGGGATAGGACAGTGTCGAGGTAGGTAGAGATGAGTTCAGTGGGGCAGGTGCATTCTGAGACAATGGGTTGTCCAGGGTGGTCAGGCTTGTGGATCTTGGGAAGGAGGTAGAATCGGGCACTGCGGGGTTCCCGGACTATGAGGTTGGAAGCTGTGGATGGGAGATCTCCTGAGGTGATGAGGATCTGTATGGTCTGGGAGATGATGGTTTGGTGATGGGGGGTGGGGTTATGGTCGAGGGGGCAGTAAGAAGAGGTGTCCTCAAGTTGACGTTTGGCTTCAGCGGTGTAGAGGTCAGTGCGCCAGACTACCACTGTACCCCCCCCCCTTTATCTGCTGGCTTGATGGTGAGGTTGGGATTGGAGCAGAGGGATTGGAGGGCTGTGCGTTGTGAGGGTGAGAGGTTGGAGTGGGGGAGGGGGGTCGACAGGTTGAGGCGGTTAATGTCCCGGCGGCAATTGGAAATGAAGAGGTCGAGGGCAGATAATAGGCCAGCGCGGGGTGTCCAGGTGGATGCAGTGTGTTGGAGGTGGGCGAAGGGGTCCTCGGAAGGTGGGCGGGAGTCCTGATTGTGAAAGTAAGCTCGGAGGCGGAGGTGACGGAAGAATTGTTCGACATCACGGCATGTATTTAATTCATTGATGCGTGGATGGAGGGGGATGAAGGTGAGTCCTTTGCTGAGGACTGATCGTTTGTCCTCAGTGAGGGGAAGGTCTGGGGGGGATGGTGAAAACTTGGCAGGGCTGGGAGCTGGGATCTGGTGTGGGTGTAGAGCTGGGAGTGGGGGCGGAGCTGGTAACTGGAGTGGGTGTGTTGGTGGGGGAATGGGAGTGGATCTGGCAGATCTGAATTCAATTCCCATCACAATCAATGTTGAAATTTAAATTTAATCAACAAAAAAACTGGAATTAAAAGTATAATGAAATTGTTGTAAAAGCCTAATGGTTCATTCACATCCTTTTGGAAAGAAAATCTGCCAGCCTATATGTGCCTCTCGACTGACAGGTAGTAGAAATGTATCTTTGGCAGTACAACCTTGATGGGCTAAAGGTCCTCCACTGTACAGTAGAATCCTATGGAATATGGTCTGAAATAACTCCACAGAGGCCAGTTTCCCATCACCTAAGTCACTCTTTATTCACACATGGAGAGTCCCTGACACTGATCCAGCTCCCTCAGAG
The DNA here is from genome assembly GCF_047496795.1 of Chiloscyllium punctatum. Taxonomy (NCBI): domain Eukaryota; kingdom Metazoa; phylum Chordata; class Chondrichthyes; order Orectolobiformes; family Hemiscylliidae; genus Chiloscyllium; species Chiloscyllium punctatum. The sequence continues at coordinate 79,692,574 of NC_092763.1, forward strand.
CCAATTCTGAGCATGAACAGTATTTCTGGCACTCCTGTTTAGATCTGTCAGCCGACTCCTTGATTGGACCAGATTAACAGCCCCAATTAAGGAACTCATACTCTATGAAGTCTACCTGGCTGACCTCATTACCTGGTGAGGCCACACCGAGAATATTGTGTGCAATTTTGGTCTCCTTTTCTGAGGAAGAGGATGCTCTTGCTCTTGAGGGAGTGTAGCAAATGTTTCCCAGGCTGATTCCAGGGATGGCAGGACTGATGTATGAGGAGAGATTGACGCGTTTAGGATTGTTTTCGCTGGAGCTCAGACGAGTGAGGGGGATCTCATAAAGGAAACTTACAAACTTCTAACAGGACTAGACAGGGTAGATGCAGAGAGGATGTTCCCAAGAATGGGTGTGTGAAGAACCAGGGATCACATTCTGAGGATTTGGGTTGGACCATTTAAGATCGAGAGGAGGAAATATTTCTTCACCCAAAGAGTGTGATCCTGTGGAATTCATTACCACAGGAAGTAGTTGATGCCAAAACTTTGAATGCATTCAAGAGATGGCTAGATCTAGCATTTGGGGTGACTGGGATCAAAGGTTATGGGGAGAAAGCAGGATTAGGCTATTGAGTTGGATGATCAGCCATGATCATGATGAATGGTGGAACAGGCATGAATTGCCGAATGGTCTCCTCCTGCTCTTATCTTCTATGTTTCTATGTTTCTACATTGTTGGCTCTGAAATGACCTTGCAGAGCGCTTCAGGGAACATCTCCAGGACACCCATACCAATCAACCCCACCGCCCCATGGCCGAACATTTCAACTCCCCCTCGCACTTTGGCGAGGACATGCAGGTCCTGGGCCTTCTCCACCGCCGCTCCCTCACCACCCAACGCCTGGAGGAAGAACACCTCATCTTCTGCCTCGGAACCCTTCAATCACAGGGCATCAATGTGGACTTCACCACTTTCCTCATTTCCCCTCCCCCCCCACCTTACCCCTGGTCCAAACTTCCAGCTCAGCACCATCCTCATGCCCTGTACCACCTGTCAATCTTCCTTCCCACCTATCCGCTCCACCCTCCTCTCCAACATATCACCTTTACCCCATCCTCCATCCACCAATTGCACTCTCAGCTACCTTCTCCCCAGCCCCACCCCCTTTCCATTTATCTCTCCACCTCCGAGAATTCCAGTCTCATCCCTGATGAAAGGCTCTTGCCCAAAACATCGATTTTCCTGCTCCTCGGATGCTGCCTGACCTGCTGTGCTTTTCCAGCACCACTCTAATCTTGACTCTAATCTCCAGCACCTGCAGTCCTCACTTTCACCCTCTGAAATGACCTTGCAAACTGCTCAATTGTATCCAAGAGCAATGAGGCATGGGTAATAAATGTTGGCCTGGTGGTACTTACAGAGGAATTTTTTAAAAAATCTAACATTGGGCAAATAAATCCTGATTTAATCAGGAAATGAGTATTCTCACTGGTATTATTATCAGAGGCTGTGACTTTGATTATTACCAAAAGTATCATTTTCTAACATCCTTCATTATTTCTAAAAAAACCTTGCTAGAATCTTCGATGGAGCATGGATCTGATGGGGTTCAACAGATCAAAAGACAGCAGGAGCTGTACTTTAATTATTCTAACTTTGATTCAGCTATGAATATTATAGAGACCTTGAAAACAACTATGAAGTTAGACTTGATTTGTCACAAAAGGTTATCACTGCATAACGTGCAGCATGACTAAATTCATACACGGCTCTAATTAAGTGTGAGTAATTAAGATCAGAGTGCACAAAGAAAGAATTTAGTGTCACATAGTGTGGCGCAGAGCTAATGACTGCTGCATCTGCAGCCTCACATGCCACAACTCAGCAGGGAAGTGAAGAAACAGCAGTGAGATCTTGAGTATAACAGCTGTGGGATTCAAGTTGCTTTTTATCCAGATATGTTCTGGAGGAAAATCAGTCTGAAATGAGATAAAAAGACAGGAACAAAAGTCAGCCGCATGGACCCTTGAGCCTGCAAGCACAGTTTGTGGGTTACACAGACACAAATACTTGCAATTGGTCCAGCAGTCCAATTGATCCACATCGAAATTTAACACCATGCAAGCCTCTTGCCAATCGACTTCATCAAACCGTTGTAGTTTTTGTTTCGTCCGCATACATTTAGGTTTTAGTTTCTTCTTGAAACGCATCAGCACAAGTCACTTTAACTAGTGAGTAGCAAATTAGAACTGAATAGTGAGTCCATGTCAGGTTTGTGAAATTGTTTGATCAGGTGACACCAACAGAAACCAGACATCGCCGGAGAAACTCAACAGGTCTGGCAGCATCTGTTGAGAGAAAGCAGAGCTAATGTTTCAAGTCAAGTGAAACCTACTTCAGAACTGTTTTTGTTTATTGCATCTGCAATTCTTTGTTTTGCTTGATATGGTAGAAGCTGGATGATATTTGTACTTTTCAAGGAACGCAAAAAGAGAGGATTATTGATATAAGACAACCATTGAGATAAGAGTATAAGAACTTGGAGCAAAAGGAGGCCATTCAGCCCCTTGAGCTTGCTGTGCCATTTAATACAACCATGGCTAATCAAATCTTAGCCTCAACTCCACTTCCCTGCTTGCTTTCCATAATCCGCCAAACTATGACTAATTAAAAATCTATCTATACAAAAGCAAAGAACAGCAGATGCTGGAAATCAGGAAAAAAAGACTATCTCCTCCTTGAATTGCCTGAGTGAGAAATCCAATCAGGAAATCAGGAGAAACTTCTTTACCCAGTGAAAGGTGAGAACACGAAACTCTTTGCTGAAAGACTGAATAAGGCTGATGCATCACATAAGAGAATCGAGATAAATAAATGAGAGATAAAGGAATTGAAGGGTATACTGACAGGGCGATATATAGTGAATGGCAGTATAAACACCAGCATGGACCTGAAGGGATGAATGGCCTCTTCCTATGGTAATGAACCTAGAACAGAGGAACAGGAAGAGGCCACTCAGCCCATTGAACCTGCACCAACATTCAACATGATCATGGCTGCCCATCCACTTCAATGACTTTTTTTATCTCACAAGATCTCCATAGCCCTTTACATTGTGAGATTTCTGAACACCAATTTCAATCTTAAATAAACACAATGACTGAACTTCTGCCGCTCTCAGGGGTAAAGAGTGAAGAGAAAATTTCTCCACATTTCAGTGCTGAATGACATCTTTGTTATTCTCAAATTGTCTCCCTTAGTCGAGATTCACCAGCCAGAGAGGAATGTCTTACCCGCATTGGTCCTGCCTGTACCTTTTGTTGGATGGTGGTAGCAAATCTATTGGATGCTTACACAATATGGTGAGCAGTGGTGAAGATTCATCATGCAGCATCACAAACCTCACACACAGTGCACAATACAGATGAGGAGCACTGTCACTTGCACTAACATCTGAAATGATACGGTGTACTGATTTTCCTGATCAATTCTGTTTGCAACATCCCCAAAAATCTTCAAAGTGCCTGTCAAACATCAGTCCCTATTCACCCATCTGTGCTGACTATGCCCAGTCAGATCATCATTATCCAAATGTCCATTTATCACGTGGTTTTTAATCAATTGTGGCTTTATCCCCAACTACTTAACATAAGGCAAACTGATCTGTAGGTTCCTTGTTTTCTCTCTCACGCCATTCTTTAATAGTGAGGTGACATTTGTGAGCATCCAATGTGCAGATACCATTCTAAAATTTATGGAATTTTGGAAAATGATCACCATTACATCCATTATCTCCACAGCAACCTCTTTCTAAGATGTAGAGTATCAGATCTCTATGAATCTGTGTTCTTCCTTATCTTCAAAAGTTTGGTCTTCCAAACTAACATCCTCTATTTCTAATGTATTGCTTCAGTCCCTCATTATCAGATCAATGAATCCTATTTTCCTTTTTGCTTGTTTTTATTAAAAAGTTGAGTTCCTGTGAATAATCAGTTTCCAGTTTTGGTCACCCTGTATCCATGTTTCATTAATGACAATTAGCTCACAGCCATTTAACTCTATTCAAATCCTGCAATCATCCACCTCATTGTGAACAGTACCCTTAGCTTTGTCTCTTTGACATTATGAAGACAATGGAAAGGATTTTTGGAAGGTAGGGTTTTCTAGATGGTACCTGAAGATCAGCAAGAAATGCTGCCAATCACAGCAGCCCTGGAGCTTTGAGGAAGGTGAAGAGGGCCTACAGTCCATTGATCTGGTTGGTCAGTATCTCTGACATCTCAGCAGTGCTGGGGAGATGGAGTCAGAGAGCAGCCTTGATGACGAGGCCATGTGGGATTGAATATTGGCTGATGTGGATTGTCATGGACACTCAATGTGAAAATGGAACCCACTGCTAGTCCCAAGCTATTGCCAGCCTCAAAATTCAAACCAAGGTAATTGATGGTAAGAGGTTAAACCAGTAAGTGAGCACTGATTTGGGGTGAAGACATGTGCTGCACACGGGGTTTTCCTCCCATTGATAAAATCATCATCAGGTCAAGGGGGAGCTGGAAAATCCACCCGGGTAATTTTAACCCAGCCCCGGCCTACAAACCTGAAGCTGAACCTTTTTGAAATGCTTCCTGTGCTCTGGTCAGGCTGAGCCCCTGAACTAACATCATGAGATTGACAAAAAAATAAACAGACAATTCCAGAGGAAATTCATTTTTGCTATAAGATTCACCTTCAGTAGGGGGTCATTGTCAATCCATGCTTCAGGCTCACTGCCTTTATTCCTGATGAAGGGCTTTTGCCCGAAACGTCGATTTCACTGCTCGTTGGATGCTGCCTGAACTGCTGTGCTCTTCCAGCACCACTAATCCGGTCATTGTCAATGGTAGATTTGGGGGATGGGGGTGTGGGGGTGCTCTATTTGTAAAGAGGAGCTATGGGAGTGGGAGGAGGGGAAGGTGGGAAATTGGAATGTTCATTTACGGCGAAATAAAATTAGTTTTTTTTTGAAAGGAAAGACTTGTTTCTGGTTTTGAGACAGAAAAATGGTGCATTGATGTTGGTGTAGAAAGCAGCTGTGAAGACATAACCTTTTGTCCTATTACTGTGGAGCAGAAAACAGAGGTCTTCCTGTACCTCCATTTGGATAAGTCATCAGATTGTATCACATTACATGAAAGCAAGTGAGATTGATTGATCCAAGTGACTCTGGCCATGCACTAACGCTCAGCAGCCTCCACCTAAATATGAAATAAGAGCAGCCAAATTTGGTCCCATCCAATATTCATTTCAATCTGTCTTCAGACATTAGTCAAAATTCTCCAGAGTTATTAAACTTTACTGTTACATTTCTTTCCTACTCCACAGCATCCCAGATCCCAAAAACTCACTGTATAAAAACAAAGTTCTCCCCACTACCCTGAGGCTTCTTTTCTCATCACTTGATTTATTTGGTCTTTGCTGGTGGAACCAGTTTTCTTCTGACATTGTCTATCAAAACAGCTCATAGTTCTGATCATCTCTATTAGGTCTCCTTAGATGGAAAATGAGCCCAGCTTCACATTACTGGCCTTCATATTACTGAACAATCAATGTGGAGAATGATGATATCAGTAAGAGACCATAGATTTTTCATATTTTGGGAATATACAATGAAATGGAAGTCAGACCACTGTAGCTGAAAACCAGAGAAATACTGCAGTTTGAAAATTAAGGGTTGCATATTGTTGAGTTGTGCAATACAATGTTTCCTTTTGGAAGCAATAAGAGGGAGAGCTAGAAACACTGGCACTGAGAATGTTTTGAGTTAAGAAAATTCTGATTGTTTCACCTACTGTAGTGTTAAAAAGCTCTCAGTGCCCTGAACATTGGAGAGTGGAAAAAGCACCAATAGCCTGCAAATGGAAAGTAACTGAAGTATCTGTCTCTCTTTCTGTCTCTCTCTGTCTCTCTCTGTCTCTGTCTCTCTCCCTCTCTCCCCCCCATGTGGGAAAAGACAATAATCAAAAAGTATAAAAGTGTGAATTAATAAATGCATGCAGTGTACCTCAAAAGAGATGACTCGATACAAAATAGAATGTCATTGTTACAAAAACCAAAATGACTGAGAAAAATAATTTTACACCTTGATTTCTGATCTCTGGATCTTTGGAAATTCATTTACCCTACACATATTTCTTTGCCACCCACTGCATATATATATTAAGCAATTAGATCTTGTCTGTATTAATCATAAGTTATGTGTTTGAAGTTTTGAAGTGATACAATCTCAATATTATAAGCTGGAAATATTTTCTTTTCATTGTTCTTTTAAAGTTGAAAAAGTTCAATAAATAAAATATTTATTTTTTCTGTTCTTGAAGAAACCTGATGTAATTGCTTTTGCCATGAGTAGCAGTCAGATAAATTAAAGGACATAAATTATAAAGTGGTAATGTCACTAACCTAGTAATCTCAGAATGACTAGTCAATGTTTTGGGAATATGGGTTCAAATCCCAATATGGCAGGCAGTGAAATTTAAGTTCTATAATTTTTTTTTAAAACTCAGATTTGTGATCTTTATGGAACCATTGTTGATCATCTTGCTTTTAAAACAAAACTCTTGTTCACAAATGTCCTTCAGGGAAGGCAATCTGCTATCCTTATCTGATCCCACCGACATGTGATTCTAGATCCATAACGGTATGATTGATTCTTATCTACCCACTGGGGAATCAAGGATAGAAAATAAATGCTGCCCTAGCCAGTGACACCCCCAAACCATCATCAAATAAAAGAATAGTGTTTACAGCTTAAGATGCTCCAGATCTGAGTCATTAAGCTATGGACACTACAATGCATCAGGAAAAGAGAAAGTTACCTGAATACTGTGCTTCACAGGCTACGTCCTACAGAAGTCAGAGATGGAATGGTTATGAAGGCACAACAACTTCTTCCTCAGGCAGCTCAGGAAATTTAGTGTGTCCATAAGGACCCTCATCCACTTCTCTAGACGCACAATAGAAAGCGTACTGTCTGGGTGCATAACAGCCTGGTGTGGCAACTGCTCTGTCAAGGACTGTAAGAAATGATAGACGATCGTGTGCACAGTGTAAACCATCAGGGAAGCCACCTTTCACCATAGTCTCCATTTACACAGGTCACTGCCACAGAAAGGCTGCCAACGTCATCAAAGATCTCTCCCATTCTAGTAATGATCTCCTACAATCTCTTCCATCATGCAGAAGGTACAGAAAAGTGAACATATGCACCAGCAGGTTCAAGAACAACTTCTTCCCTTCCATGATTAGACGGATTAATGGATTCTCCAGTTTCAAATAATGCCGATCTTGCTAATGTTGCTCTGGCCGAGTGTACGGCTTGTGCAATTTAACCTCTGTCTAAGTCTTTCTGATCTGTACAGCCTTGCTTACTATGATCTGCCTGAACTGCTCACAAACAAAGCTTTTCACTGTACTCAGGTACACGTGATAATAAATCAATAAAACAATCAATTGAATAAAACTGAGTTAGGTGTGGAGATCCACAAGATCTTTGGTCAGGGGTCTCAGGCTTCGCAGGTCTTTAACAGGTTCTTCCTTTGCCACCACAAGAGGTGTGAAACCTGCACTCACACCTCCCCTCAAGGCTCCAAAGGATCTTTTCACATCCGGTAGAGATTGTCCTGCACATCCAACTACCTCATCTACTGTGTCTGTTCCTCTCGCTGTGGTCTTCTTTACACTGGGGAGCCAGGATGCCAACTCACAAAGCATTTGAGGGAACATCTCCGGGATACACACACTAAATATCCCCAATGCCTTGTGGCTGACCACTTCAGCTCCCCCTCCCACTCCCCCAAAGTCATGCATGTCCTGGGCCTCCTCCACTGCCAAATCAAAGCCATCTGCCAACTGGAGAAAGAGCACCTCACCTTCCGCCTCGGTACCCTACAACCACATGGCATCGATGTTGATTGCACCAGTTCCCTCATCTCCCCTCCCCCCAACTTATCCCAGATTCAACCCTCCAACTCAGTACAACCCTCTTGAACTGTCCTACCTGTCCATCTTCCTTCCTACCTATCTGATCCACCCTGCCCACTGATCTAACACAATTACCCCCACCTGCATCCACCTTTCCACTTAGCTTTCCCCCATGCCTCATTCACACCCCACCCCCTATTTATCTTTCATCCCCCCTCCGCATCCATGTTCCTGATGAAGGGCTTCTGCCGAAACGTCAACTCTCCTGCTCCTCAGATGCTGCCTGACCTGCTGTGCTTTTCCAGCACTACCCTTTTCATCACTTTCAGCTTGCAGAGTCAAGAGAAGGAATTACAGTGGGAGGAGGGGATTAAGCAAACTAACGAGAGAGCTATGGCGCTGGGAACTATTCAAGTAGAGAGAATTACAGTAACAGGAATAGATTTGTAGCAGTATTCAGTAGAGTTAAGAGAACAAATAATGCTCTCTACTACCGAGAACATAAGTCCAAAAGGCTGTATTTCCTGCTTGGTCACAGGCTGGACAGGAAATTGGAATGGGACAGGAAGAATCCACTTGTTGTTAAATACACATGTACTGACAGGAAAGTCCCACTATTTCAACCTTGCCCCTCACCTGAGGTATGGTGACCCTCAGGAGAAACCACTACCACTACCATTCACCTCTCCTCTAAGGAGAGAACAGTACCATGGTCCTCTGGGACTATGGTAATTTTACCTTTCCCTTTACGAGCTACATAAGTGAAACAACAAGAGTTGAGGGTGTATGATTCATTTTAGGATGAAATAAACAAAAACACAAAGCAAATAATCAATGGTTTAACATCTGAGCCATGAGTATATTGGCATAGGACAAGTTGAATAGTGTGGGAGGAATGACCTTTGATGCATGGTGCATGACCACAGTATTGGGATAAATGAGAGATGTACAAATGGGATGGATTTAATCTGAACCACAGTACAGCAAGTGACATGGTGAATGCTGTAACTAGAGTTGTACATAAGACTTTACATTAAAGAGTGAGGGGGAACTATCATTTGTGGGAAGATTTATAAGTTCAATCAAAAGTACTGGACAATTGTGCAGTACAGCAATGCAGATCATGAATAACCAGAGTGTAAGGAGGAGAACTGACAGACAGAACACCGCACCAGAAAATATGATCAGAATGGGATAAACAAGTAAAATGTAGAATTAAATGCTCTTTATCTCAATTCACATTCTTAAGACAGATAAATTGACAGAGTAAATAGAAATAAATCAAATCGGCATGCAATCAAATGTATCATTAGATTTTTAAGAAAACTGGTTGTTGCCAATGTGTGCCTGTTGTCTATTGTTGATTTAAATACTGTGGTGCCAAGGAACATCGTGCTTTACTTGTTTTAAATAACAGCAAATCACTGTGGACGCTGGAAATCTGAAACAGACTCGGATGCTGCCAGGCCTGCTGAGTTTCTTCAGCATTTTCTGTGCTTTATTTGTGTGTTAAAGGAGAGATATTGATTATTGGAGATAATTGTGAATTCCCAAGTCTTTGTGAATCTATATGGCCTTCTACCAACACAAATGCCAAAAATATTGTGACTAAGTGACTTGATCAACTAATGAGAGAGTTAGTGATGTTCAAAAAGATCCCTTGAAAACTAAAAGGTAGCTCCCACCCAAAAAAGTATCAAATATAGTCCTCAAGAAATTCCAACAGGAGCCCTTAAAAATAAAACAGTTTGAGCTTTGGTAAGAGTGATCATAACATTAAAGTGTTACAACTGAGATTGCAAGTTGTACTGATTCCTTTCTAGTCTGACTTATCCACTGGTCATAACAATTATAAAATACAAGCAGAGTGGTTATATGGTTGTTTATGTATATTTTTAATTGTATCTAGCTCAGCGTGCCACAAGCAATTCAGTCAGGATTTAGTCATCAACAAGTAATAACTGGCTTATGACAAATAAAACCCACCCAAACAAGCAAAGATTATTGTCAAAGACAAGTTTTGACATTTTTCAGACAAAGTTTAGACTTAGATGGATATGACTTACATTCCAAAATCCCAAAGTTTACATGAGGCAGACATGAATATCAAATAATGATTGAAAATCCCACATAGTATTTCAGTAGCAAATATGATTAAATGGAATCCACTAATCTTTCAGTAAATTCCTAATCCCTGATGTTATTGATACTGTGTATCACAAAATCACACGAAAGAACATCACTTTCAGTGTGATGCTGTGAAATTTGGTCTCAAATTAATGTCTTAAATGAGTGGCACAGTGGCTCAGAGGTTAGCGCTGCTGCCTCATGGCACCAGGTTTGACTCCACCCTTGGGCAACTGTCTGTGTGGACTTTACACATTCCTCCCATGTCTGTGTGGAGTTTGCACATTCTCCCCTGTGTCTGTGTGGAGTTTGCACATTCTCCCCCATGTCTATGTGGACTTTCCACATTCCCCCCATTTCTGTGTGGGTTTCCCCTGGGTGCTCCAGTTTCCTCCCACAGTCCAAAGATATGCAGGTTAGTTGGTTTGCCTTGGGAAATGCAGGGTTACAGGGACAGGTGGCATGGTGGCTCAGTGGTTAGCACTGCTGCCTCACAGCACCAGGGTCCCAGGTTCAATTCCAGCCTCGAGCAACTGTCTGTGTGGAGTTTGCATGTTCTCCCCACATCTGCATGGGTTTGCTCCGGTATCCTCCCACAGTCCAAGGGTATGCGAATTGGTGATGCTAGATTGCCCATAGTGGCAGGTGCATTAGTCAGAATGAAATGGGTCTGGGTGGGTTACTCTTCAGAGGGTCAGTGTGAACTTGTTGGGCCGAAGGGCCTGTTTCCACACTGTAGAGAATCTAATCTAATCTGATGTGTACTATAGAGATTCTGTAATTCTTGATACTGGAAAGAAATAAAACAAAGGAAACATTTTGCTTCTATTTGACTGGTAGCAGTATGGTTTTCCAAAACAAAGGAGTAGCTATGGGCACCCGTATGGGCCCCAGCTGTACCTGCATCTTCGTAGGATATGTGGAACAGTCCATCTTCCGCAACTACACTGGCACCACCCCGCACCTTTTCCTCCGCTACATCGATGACTGTATCGGCGCTGCCTCGTGCTCCCACGAGGAGGTTGAACAGTTCATCCATTTTACCAACACCTTCCACCCCGACCTCAAATTCACCTGGACTGTCTCAGACTCCTCCCTCCCCTTCCTAGACCTTTCCATTTCTATCTCGGGTGACCGAATCGACACATACATTTACTATAAACCGACCGACTCCCACAGCTACCTAGACTACACCTCCTCCCACCCTGCCCCCTGTAAAAACGCCATCCCATATTCCCAATTCCTTTGTCTCCACCGCATCTGCTCCCAGGAGAACCAGTTCCAAAACCGTACAACCCAGATGGCCTCCTTCTGCAAGGACCGCAATTTCCCCCCAGACGTGGTTGACGATGCCCTCCACTGCATCTCTTCCACTTCCCGCTCCTCCGCCCTTGAGCCCCACCCCTCCAACCGCCACCAGGACAGAACCCCACTGGTCCTCACCTACCACCCCACCAACCTCCATGTCCAGCGTATCATCCACCATCATTTCCACTACCTCCAAACGGACCCCACCACCAGGGATATATTTCCCTTCCCTCACCTATCAGCATTCCGAAAAGACCAATCCCTCCGTGACTCCCTCGTCAGGTCCACATCCCCCACCAACCCAACCTCCAATCCCGGCACCTTCCCCTGCAACCGCAAGAAATGCAAAACTTGTGCCCATACCTCCCCCCTCACTTCCCTCCAAGGCCCCAAGGGACACTTCCATATCCGCCACAAATTCACTTGCACCTCCACACACATCATCTATTGCATCCGCTGCACCTGATGTGGCCTCCTCTATATTGGGGAGACAGGCCGCCTACTTGCAGAACGTTTCAGAGAACACCTCTGGGACACCCGGATCAACCAATCCAACCACCCCGTAACCCAACACTTCAACTCCCCCTCCCACTCCACCAAGCACATGCAGGTCTTTGGACTCCTCCATCGCCAGACCATAGCAACACGATGGCTGGAGGAAGAGCGCCTCATCTTCTGCCTAGGAACCCTCCAACCACAAGGGATGAACTCAGATTTTTCCAGTTTCCTCATTTCCCCTCCCCCCACCTTGTCTCAGTCAAATCCCTCGCACTCTGCACCGCCTTCCTAACCTGCAATCTTCTTCCTGACCTCTCCGCCCCCACCCCACTCCGGCCTATCACCCTCACCTTGACCTCCTTCCACCTATCGCATTTCCAACGCCCCTCCCGCAAGTCCCTCCTCCCTACCTTTTACATTAGCCTGCTGAATACACTTTCCTCATTCCTGAAGAAGGGCTTATGCCTGAAACATCGATTTTCCTGCTCCTTGGATGCTGCCTGACCTGCTGCGCTTTTCCAGCAACACATTTTCAGCAGTATGGAATAGGCGTTCAGCTCTTTGAACTGATTTGATTGTAATCTGAAATCTGCATTAATACTTACCCTTTGATCATTTATCCCTGGCTTAACACAAATTTATCTATCTCTACATGAGAAGTACTCAAGGACTGCTTCAACCACATCTTCAGGAAGAGACTCATGACCCTCTGAGGCAAAGCTCTTGTGTCTAATCTCTGTTTTAAATGGACAATTCTTGATTGTTAATCAGTGACCTCTAGTTCTCTCTACAACCAGTCAGGTTAAATTCATAGCACCATGGAATCATAGAATCCCTACAGTATGGAAACAGGCTTTTCGGCCCAACCAGTCCACGCCGACCCTATGAAGAGTAACCCACCCAGACCCATTTTGCTACACTGTGCCTCGACATTTACCCCTAACTAATGCAGCTAACCTACACATCCCTGTGGGCAATTTAGCATGGCCAATTCACCTAACCTGCACATCATTGGATCTAACCTTGCCACATCAAACCTGGATTACAAAAGGTTTGAGGATTTGCTCAGTGTGTCTGTTGCATCGTCATGGAAATCATCTTGCCCGTGATTCAGGAGAATGTAGGCCAGATCCCTTGGAGGGTAGTCAGTGAGTGCAGCAGTGTTGACGGCATCATCTTGAAAATCAGCCTTTAATGTAAGTCACTAAGTTCCACCTCAGATGAAATGAGAAAGTTTGCATCACATCATTTTCATGAAAAGTAAGTGAGTTTGCCTGGTGTCATGAACAGCATATATTTCTTAACAAGGCCATAAAAAATGTTATTGTCAGGTATGGACGTCGGTGAGACTGCTTTTGGAAGACTACAAAACATTCTGGTCTCCCTCCGACTGGAAGGATGTTGTGGAACTTGAAAGGGTTCAGAAAAGATTTACAAGGATGTTGCCAGGATTGGAGGTTTTGAGCTATAGGGAGAGGCAGAATAGGCTGGAGCTGTTTTCTCTGGAGCTTTGGAGGCTGAGGGGGTGACCTTATAAAGTTTTATAAAATCATGAGGGGTATGGATAGGGTAAATAGACAGGGTCTTTTCCCTAGGTGGGGGAGTCCAGAACTAGAGGACATAGGTTTAAAGTGAGAGAGGAAAGATTCAAATAGGATCTTGCAGATAACTTTTTCACACAGAGGGTGGTGCATGTATGGGAGGAGCTGCCAGAAGAAGTGGTGGAGGCTGGTACAATTACAACATTTAAAAGGCATCTGGGTGGGTATATGAATAGGAAGGATTTAGAGGGATATGGACCAAATGCTGGCAAATGGGACAAATTCAGATTGGGATGTCTGGTCGGTGCAGATGAGTTGGACCAAAAGGCCTGTTTCCATCTGTATGATTCTATGACAGATGTAGCTTCTCCAGTTTGTGCTCTGACTTGCTGGAGCATCGTAGCATGAATTGGACAGTCAAGAGTGCATGTGAGCAGGATGGAATAACATCTCATCTTCAGACTAAGCACTTGACAACCTTTTGGACTTAATATTGAGTTCAACGCCTTCAGAATGGAAACACACTCCTATTCAACACCTACAGATCGTGAACCCACTCCCATTCCTTCCCTTTCTTTTAACTTTACTTGTTACGTTATCTGTCACCCAATCCCATTTCCCCTCCCATCACTCCAAAGGGACTGTCCATTCTTTCTAGTTTAGCGGTTAGACCCAGCAATGTTCTGCCATCCTCACATTTCGATTAATCAATCTGCACTTAATCACCATCCTTTATCCCCCAGCAGCTCACCACACCCCAACCCACCTCCAAACTTCATTCAGCTCTTCACCTGATGAAGGAGCAGTGCTCCAAGAGTTGGTGATCTCAGCTAAACTTGTTGGACTGTAACCTGATGTCGTGTGACTTCTGACTTTGTCCACCCCAGTCTAACACTGGCACCTCCACATCACATTAGCTCTGAAGAGTCACCTAGAATCTTTTATGTAGACAGGCCAACAGGAGGTGAGGCCATACTGGATTTGGTTCTGGGTAACGAACCAGGCCAGGTGTTAGAATTGGAGGTCGGTAAGCACTTTGGGGACAGTGACCACAATTCGGTGACTTTTGCTCTCGTGATGGAGAGGGATAAGTGTACATTGCAGGGCAAGAGTTATAGCTGGGGGCAGGGAAATTATGATGCGGTGAGGCATGACTTAAGATGCGTGGCTTGGAAAAGTAGGCTTCAAGGCAAGGGCGCAATTGATATGTGGAGCTTGTTCAAGGAGCAACTATTGAGTGTCCTAGATAAGTATGTACCTGTCAGGCAGGGAGGAAAGGGTCGTGTGAGGGAGCCGTGGTTTAATAAGGAACTGGAATCCCTTGTTAAAGGGAAGAAGGCGGCCGATGTAAAGATGAGGCATGAAGGTTCAATTGGGGCGATTGAGAGTTATAAGGTAGCCAGGAAGGATCTGAAGTGAGAGCTAAGAGCAGCAAGGAGGGGACATGAAAAGTCCTTAGTTGGTAGGATTAGGGAAAACCCAAAGGCTTTCTATAGCTATGTCAGGAATAAAAGAATGACTAGGGTAGGAATAGGTCCAGTCAAGGATAGTAGTGGGAAGTTGCGTATGTAGGCTGAAGAGATTGGGGAGACACTGAATGAATATTTTTCGTCAGTATTCACTCAGGAACAGGACATTGTTGCCGATGTGAATACTGAGTCACAATTAATTAGAATGGACGGCTTTGAGGTATGTAGGGAAGAGGTGTTGGAAATTCTGGAAAGGGTGAAAATAGATAAGTCCCCTGAGCCCAATGGCATTTATCCTAGGATTCTCTGAGAAGCAAGAGAGGAGATTGCAGAGCCATTGGCCTTGATTTTTATGTCCTCGTTGTCTACAGGATTGTGCCAGAAGACTGGAGGATAGCAAATGTGGTTCCCTTGTTCAAGAAGGGGAGTAGGGATAACCCGAGTAACTATAGGCCAGTGGCTCTCACTTCTGTTGTGGGCAAAGTCTTGGAGAGAATTGTAAGGGATAGGATTTATGAACATCTGGATAGGAATAATGTGACCAAGGATAGTCAGCATGGTTTTGTGAAGGGCAGATCGTGCCTCACAAACCTTATTGAATTCTTTGAGAAGGTGACTAAGGAGGTGGACGAGGGTAAAGCGGTAGATGTGGTGTATATGGATTTTAGTAAGGCGTTTGATAAGGTTCCCCATGGTAGGCTACTGCAAAAAATACGGAGGTATGGCATTGAGTGTGAGTTGGAGGTTTGGATTAGGAATTGGCTGGCTGGAAGAAGACAGAGGGTAGTAGTTGATGGTAAAGGTTCATCTTGGAGTGCAGTTACTAGCGCTGTTCCGCAAGGATCTGTTTTGGGACCATTGCTGTTTGTCATTTTTATAAATGACCTGGAGAAGGGGCTAGAAGGTTGGATGAGCAAGTTTGCGGATGATACAAAAGTTGGTGGCATTGTTGACAGTGAGGA
Source organism: Chiloscyllium punctatum (assembly GCF_047496795.1). Classification (NCBI taxonomy): domain Eukaryota; kingdom Metazoa; phylum Chordata; class Chondrichthyes; order Orectolobiformes; family Hemiscylliidae; genus Chiloscyllium; species Chiloscyllium punctatum. The sequence continues at coordinate 79,708,424 of NC_092763.1, forward strand.
AAAATGTGGCAGGTTACAGCGGGATATAGATAAGCTGCAGAGCTGGGCAGAAAGGTGGCAAACGGAGATCAATGTAGTTAAGTGTGAGGTGCTTCATTTTGGTATGAGTAATAAAAAGATGGGGTACTGGGCTAATGGTTGGATACTTGGGTAGTGTGGATGAGCAGAGGGATCTTGTTGTCCATGTACACAGATCTCTAAAAGTTGCCAACCAGGTAAATAGTGCGGTGAAGAAGGCATATGGCGTACTGGCTTTTATTGGGAGAGGAATTGAGTTCTGGAGTCCTGAGGTCATGTTGCAGTTGTATGAGACTCTGGTGTGGCCGCATCTGGAGTATTGTGTGCAGTTTTGGTCGCCATACTATAGGAAGGATGTGGAGGCACTGGATCGGGTGCAGAGGAGGTTTACCAGGATGTTGCCTGGTACGGTAGGAAGATCGTATGAGGAAAGGCTGAGGCACTTGGGACTGTTTTCATTGGAGAAAAAAGGTTTAGGGCTGACCTGATAGAGGTGTACAAGATGATTAGGGGTTTAGATAGGGTTGACCATGAGAACCTTTTTCCACGTATGGAGTCAGCTATTACAAGGGGGCATAGCTTTAAATTAAGGGGTGGGAGGTATAGGAGAGATGTTAGGGGTAGGTTCTTTACTCAGCGAGTCGTGAGTTCATGGAATGCCCTGCCAGTAGCAGTGGTGGACTCTCCCTCTTTATGGGCATTTAAACGGGCATTGGATAGGCATATGATGGATAGTGGGCTAGTGTAGGTTAGGTGGGCTTGGATCGGCGCAACATCGAGGGCCAAAGGGCCTGTACTGCACTGTATTTTTCTATGTTCTATGTTCTATGTTCTAGACTCAAAACGGTAGCTTGCTCTGTCTCCACGGATGCTGACTCACCAGTTGTGATCTCCAGCATCTTTGTTTCCATTTCACCATTATCTCTTGTCCACAAACAACAGGAACACCCTTTAATTAAATTCACTATTTCCCAGAATAGATGTTCCCACAGGATTGTGATAATCCCGTTTAAGGTGAACTTGTGAGATTGCTGCAAAATACAAATTAATAGCTGGAAAATTGAGGATGCTCTATAGAGTTTCTCACTGAAGTAATTTATTAGTTTGCTAACAGCAGGAGAGCAGTATCTAATCACATGATCAACATAATAGAGCAAACTTGACACAGACCAGGAAATTGACTTTCTGTGCAATAAGGATGGACATTTTAGGTTATTTTTTCATTTGTTTTTATTCATTCATAGGATGAGGGCATCACTGGCCAGGCAGTATTTTATTGCCATCCCTAATTGCCCGGAGGGCAGTTAAGGGTCAACTACGTTGTTGTGGGTCTGGAGTCACATGTAGGCCAGACCAAGTAAGGATGGCAGTTTCCTTCCCTGAACGACATTAGTGAACCAGATGGGTTTTTCCAACAGTCGACAATAGATTCACAGGCATCATTAGACTTTGAATTCCAAATTTGTATTGAATTCAAATTCTACCATTTGCCTTGGCTGGATTCAAACCTGGATCCCCAAAACATCAGTTGAATCTCTGGATTAACACTCCAGCGCTAATATCATTACATCCTTGCCTCCCCTTTGTGAGGAGTTGGCTGCAGCGATTTGATGAAGAGTCATTCGTCTGGATTAAAAAGAAATTGCAAACATAATTATGAAACATCAAGGCTCTGAAATTAATAAAGCAAAACATAGAAATGGCCTTGATTTCTCCAGGGAGAGAAATGGCAACACATTGTGACACAGACTGGAAGTGTGTGGGTTGGATCTGACAGTTGGGTGAGCGAATTGGGAGAATGTGTTTCACAATCTGGCCGGGGGTGTGATTCCCTGGAAAAAAAAGAATCCCAATGCTCCATATATAGGTCTAAAATCCAAAGGCATGAGTTGTAGAAATTTTCACTGAAAAGGATTTCGAATGTTTGGAATTCTCTGACGAGAGATACCTGGATCCAAAGTCATGGAGAACACTGTGGACAAAGATTTCTCAACTATGAAAATCAAAGGAGTCAAGGGAAAAGGGTGGCAATGTTTGGTTCAGGTTGAAGATTGGAAACAATCCAACTGATAGTGGGACAGACGCAATGAACTCCTCTTGCTGCTATTTTTTCTGTTACTTGTTATGCTTTGGCCTTGCATTTCCGTCCTGGAGGGTGTCTGGGGTGGTCAGAAGCAGTCCATGTACCTTTAGTTCATTATTGTGGGTGGTATGGACAAGATCAGACCCCCTCAAAATATTTTAAGAAGGGGTTTGTTTCTCCTTTTAAAGGCAGATGTAAAGGTGTCTCAGATGCAATACGTCTGGTCAAACTGTTCGACATGAAGCAAAACACGATTCATTTCAACATTGTAGCTAAATTACTAACAAAAGAAGATGAATTTAGAATAATTTAACAGATTGAAAACTTAACAGAATAATAGCTATTACTATTTACTAATTACCTATTGCTAATTAACTATTCCAATCTAGTAGCATCCCATAGACACACCCCTTGGCCAAAAGGAAAATTCAGACACAGATCCTCTCATGCAGTTCTCCATTCCAGGAGGAAAAAAAATTAAGAGAAGATTCAGAGAGAGTCTGTTACAGACTAGGCCAGACCTCCTCAAAAATATTTGAAGAAGGTAGACCAGACTCGGACGTTTTCTTATTTTAAAGGCAGATGTGAAGTGGATATTCCAGGTTCGATGCAGCTGGTAAAACCACTAAGCTTGAAGTAAAACAGAATTTATTTACACACTACAGTTGAAACACAAACAAGAGACAGCAGAATTTAGAATAACTTAACTCATAGAAAGCGTAACCGATCTGATACAGCAATGTAACTAATTAACTGTTCCAGTCCAGTAACACCCCATAAACACACCCCTTGGCTAAAAGGTAAATTCAAAAACAGAATCTTTCAGGCAAAAGGGAACAACGTCCAGAGAGAGATTTATACAGTAAATGCAAGAGCCTTGGGAAAAGTTGATGAGCAGAGAGATCTGGGAGTTCAGGTCCAACGTACCCTGAAGTTGGCTGCACTGGTGGATAGAGTGGTCAAGAATGCATATGGTTTGCTTGCCTTCATTGGATGGGGTGTTGAGTCTAAGAGCTGGCAGATCATGGTAAAATTGTACAAGACATTGGCTCGGCCACATTTAGAACACTGTGTACAGTTCTGGTTGCACATTACCAAAAGGATGTGGACACTCTGGAGAGGTTGCAGAGAAGGTTTACGAGGATGTTGCCTGGTATGGAAGGTGCTAGCTATGAAGAGAGGTTGAGTAGGTTAGGATTGTTTTCATTAGGAAAAAGGAGGTTGAGGGGGGACCTATTGAGGTCTACAAAATCATGAAGGTTATAGGCAGGGTAAATAAAAATAAACTTGTTCCCAGGGTGAAGGATTCAGTAACGAGACATCATGCTTTCAAGGTGAGAAGAGAAAAGTTTAAGGGGGATAAACGCAGCAGTACTTTACACAGAGGGTGGTAGGTACCTGGAACGCGTTGCCAGCAGAGGTGGGAGAGGCAAGTGTGGTAGATTCAGTTAAGATGCCTCTGGACAGATGCATGAATAGATGGGGAGCAGAGGGATACAGAATTGGGCGACAGGTTTAGACAGTGGCTTTGGTTCAGCTCAAGCTTGGAGGACCAAAGGACCTGTTCCTGGGCTGTAAATTTTCTTTGTTCTTTGTCTTTGTTTTAACAAAGGTTTTGAAGTTTTGTTGCCAGTGTGGGTTTTATCTTTGTGGAGAACCTCTTGCCTGTGTGTTGCAAGAATGTGGTCCAAATCCCCCTCCTCAGACTACAGGCAGTACTCAGGGAGAGTAGAACTGATGGTGGTGCTGTCTTGAATTAAGCCAGTAAGTTCGGTTTTCAATTCCCTACTCCTCAGATGGAATGGGAAAGATCCAGTGGGTGTCCTGAGTAAAATTTACTCCTCAACCAAGAATCACAAGAAACAAAATTATAGTTGGTTCCGATATAATGTGCTAGTTCTGTTCTCGTGCGATCTTACGCTATAAGAAAATCGCGCAATAGCCGTGATATTTAAACTATTGGGGCCAGAATCACGTTATAGACAATATAGCGAAGGATAGCTCACATTCTATAATTAACGGTCGAATTCTTCAATCGCACTGAAGCCAATTCACCATGAAGAAACATGCATTATCGCAGAATTGACTGCACCTCTGTGTTATTTTGCCAGAAAGCCCCTTTCCTCCCATTGCAGCTTCTGCGAGAAGGAGACGTTTCCTGCTATACCTGGTGGCTTAATACTTATGCAGAACAGGATTTCACATCAGTACAATGCCAAGTGATTCCTTGTTATCGTAATTGGATGTAAAGGAGAAAGTTGCAACAGGCCATAGCAAAAAGGCATTTTTTTTTTTATTCAGCAGAATTCTACCAGATGAGTTTTAGTAAGGTGCATATAACAACACAGATATCATTACTAGAACAGGAGCCATAAATAATTCATGCCTGCGATCTATCACATATTGTTAGAAACCCTCTTGGTATTTGACCTACTTAATTTCCATCCATTGAAACAGTGCTTTCCCAAATATAAAAGTCAGCTGGGTGTTTGAGAGATTTTGAAACCAGGAATTATTTTCAAGGGTATTTAAATGAAGTTGCTGAGATTTGGGGGCCAAATGTTTTGGTTTGCGAACATGTAGATGATGATTCACAATTGCTCTGTCCCAGCTGGAGGTGATGAAGGCAGAGTGATTTGTTTTATCTGCCTGTCTTCATGATAGCAGTGTGCAGATCAATGAGAATCATGTTACATGCACAGTAAAGGATCCAGGTTACTGAGAGAAGAGCCTGAGTTAAAGTCAGCCTCCACATCTAAAGGTGTTGTCCATTTGTGGAACCCACTGCATAGAAACACAGAAAGCAGGAACAAAAAATAGGCCATTCAGCCTTTGAGCCTGCTATGTCATTCAATATGGTCCTGGCTAACGATCCAGCTCAGTACTAAGTTCCCACTTGCTCCGCAAACCCTTTTATCCCTTTAATACGAAGAACAGTATCTACCAAAACAGGATTATAAAAGACAAACAAAAGAGATGTACAGCACAGGAACAGGCCCTGTGGCCCTTCAAGCCTGTGTCCATCATCATGCCTGAACTAAAGTAAAAAACAAACCTTCTGCCCTCCTTCGGTTCATATCCCTCTATTCCCTCCCTATTATGTTAAGGACCAGAGCAAACATCTTCAAAATACATTTCAATAGACCCCAACAATTACTTATTGTTAAAGGCAAGTATAAGGTGTTGTATAGGGTAAAAACAATGACTGCAGATGCTGAAAACCAAATACTGGATTAGTGGTGCTGGAAGAGCACAGCAGTTCAGGCAGCATCCAACGAGCAGCGAAATCGACGTTTCGGGCAAAAGCCCTTCCTGATGAAGGGTTTTTGCCCAAAACGTCGATTTCGCTGCTCGTTGGATGCTGCCTGAACTGCTGTGCTCTTCCAGCACCACTAATCCAGTATAAGGTGTTGTATACCAGATTCAATTCGATTGATCCAATTACTAGGCTTGAAGCAAAATACTCTTTATTCCTATATTGCAGTTAAAATACAGACAAAATAAGTAATGAAAAATAACTAGCTCTATCAAAATGCTTAACAAAATGATATATTTGTTAACTCCAATTATTAGCTGTTCCAATACAGTAACATCCCATAAACACACACCTGGCAGAGGCAAATTCAGTAAAACAGATGGTCTCATTTGCAATTCTTCAATCCAGGAAGAAAGAACATCAAGAGATAACTCTGAGAGAGAGCAAGAGAGATCACAAGCATTTTGCTGTAGCAGGGAAAGATGTAGAGCAGATTCCAAACCCCAACAGCTACAAAAAGTTAAACTAAAATCCTGGTTCTGTAAGAGTTTGATCTTATCTCTTCATGATGCTTCGATTGTTCCAACTTAAAAATGCCTGAAGGCTTTGCAAGTTGCTTACTTTATTTTTTTGAAACAGCCCCACTCTACACCTCTGTCTCAACCTTACTTCATAAAATACCAGGACAAAATCTACCTCTTAACGCAATAAGGCAGCATCACACAAGACAACACTGTTTTTAAACTCCAACACCTTTGTCATTTAAATTCTATTTACTTTCATAATTATCTGCTGCACTGCATGCTAACATTTTCAATTTCCTGCACAAGAACACTCAGATCTCTCTGTGCTGACACCTTTTATGGAGTCTGTCTCATTTTATGAGCAATACCTGCTTGAGGATCTTTAACTATGAAATCTCATATTAACCTTACCTCCACTGCACATCACTAGATATAGAATATCCAGTTCCCAGATAGGTTCTGCAACACATTGCTCTAAGATACAATCCCTGATGCATTCTGTAACTTCACCTTCCATGTTATCTGATTTGTCCGGTCAGTATCCAGATTCTAATCCCCCATGAGAATTGAAGAGCTCCACTCAGAAAGCCTCCAAAATTTCCAGAGTTATAAATTGTCCTACAATGAGGTAACTCTTCAGTCTATACACAGCCAATTTTTCTGGATAAGGGAAGGCGTTAAGGCTCCTCTACAGCTAAACTCTGGATTCTCTTGCTCCCTGATAGAAATGTAGAAACTAGATTAGATTACTTACAGTGTGGAAACAGGCCCTTCAACCCAACAAGTCCACACCGCCCCGCCAAAGCGCAACCCACCCATACCCCGACATCTACCCCTTACCTAACACTACGGGCAATTTAGCATGGCCAATTCACCTGACCTGCACATCTTTGGACTGTGGGAGGAAACCGGAGCACCCGGAGGAAACCCACGCAGACACGGGGAGAATGTGCAAACTCCACACAGTCAGTCGCCTGAGGCGGGAATTGAACCCAGGTCTCTGGCACTGTGAGGCAGCAGTGCTAACCACTGTGCCACCGTAGGAATAGGTCATTTGGCCCTTCATGCCTGTTCCACAATTCAATATGATCATAGTTAATGATTAATTAATGATTATATTAATGATTAATCATCTTAATGCCCTCTTCCTACTTTCTCTTTATTAACCCCCCATACCTTTAATATCTAAAAACATTGAATTTCTTTTTCAAAACATAATAGAAACATAAAAGTGATTTGTCACTGCCTGTCGCTCAGATTCCAGCTCATCAATTCTAAACTGAAATTCCTTAAGAAGCCAACCCTTAAAGTAGATGCGTTACCCATGGGTTACACCAGCATCCACCAGCTCCCACATACAACAGCTGCAACACATCACCTACTCAGCCATCTTTATTATATGTAATTCATTAATCTGGATCCGAAATATTTTAAAAGCAAGCTTCCTAACCATACTCTTCAGCAGTAATAATATATCCAAATTTATTTCACTTTGCCAATCAATGGAGACATTGGAGAAATACTCACCAATCAATGATACTTGGTTCTGTCTGGTACACACAGGTTGATGGGGCTCTCTTCTATTGGTTTTTATTTCCCAACATTATGCTTTTCACATAACTGCACTCTCCCAGTCTGCTTCACAAGTAATGCTGCCTTCTTGTACATTCTTCCCAGTCTCTCATAAGGAAATCAAATACCCTACCTTAAAGGACACAGTGAAACTTTAGGCTTTTCACAACAATTAATGAAAGCTTCATGGACACTATTACCAAGACCAGCATACAGCTCTGGATTTATTAATTCATTGAATTTAATTTCTACTAGTTGCCACTAAGGGATTTGAACCCACGAATCTGGAGTGCTAGCTTGTCCAGTGATATAGTCACAGAGTCATAGAGTCACAGGGCACAGAAACAGACCCTTGGGTCTAATGAGTCCATGCTGAATATATTCCCAAACTAGATGAGTCCCACCTGTCTGCCTCTAGCCCATATCTTTCCAAACCTTTCCTCTTGATCCAAGTATCTTTGCAAATGCATTCACATTCACCACTTCCTCAGGAAGTTCATTCATCAAGTGAACCACCCTCTGTGTAAAATATTTGCCCCTCGTGTCTTTTTAAATCTCTCACCAAATAAAACCCAAGTCGTGAAATCTCCCAGCCAAGGGAAAAGACACCTACCATTAGTGTTCTATAATCTTCATGATTTTATAAACATCTATAAGGTCACCTCTCAACCTCCTACGTTCCAGTGAGAAAAGGTCCATCCAACCTGCCCCATCGTCTCACACATTAGAAATGATGTAGATCCATCAATGACCATACCAAGGAGTCCTGAGCGATGAAGGCACACATCTTGACTAACTAATTTGCTATGGGACTTTGGTGATGTTGAATAAAACCAAGAGAAATAACAATGCATTCCTTCAGCCCATCACAGAGCAGACTCTAATGACAATGCCCAAATTGAAGTTGGATTTTATGAGTATTCCCAAACACCACCATCAATCATTTTTACACATATCAATTAAGTGTGCCATTGTGGTGACTCTTTGTTAACAAGACTGGACCTTCAGGTTTGACCATCTCTGTATTGGAAAGGATATCCTCAAAGTTTTTCTTAATCCATCACTGTAACTGCACTGGAAATCTGCCATGCTTCCTATGAAGTTAGTTCAACAATGTTGGAGAGGTTGTAGGAAAGCTGTTCCCCTTATAAAATCTTCCAAAGGAATTGCTGCAACGCACCCAAAGCGGCCAGGAACAGACTGTGCTTTACCAGTGAAATTCCAGACATCAGTGATAAAGACATTAAATAGGATGGGGAGTTTACTTTCAGGACAGAGAGTGTATAAAAGTGGCCAGAAAAACTGTCTTAGATTTGTTGTGAACATTCCGCAATGAAGCAGAGTGCATGAATGATTTTTTTCAATTTGATTAGATTCCCTACAGTGTGGAAACAGGCCCTTCAGCCGAACAAGTCCACACCGACCCTCTGAAGAGTAATCCACCCAGACCCAATTCCCTCTGACTAATGCACCTAAAACTATGGGCAATTTAGCATGGCCAATTCGCCTGACATGCACATCTTTGGATTGTGGGAGGAAACAGGAGCACCCAGAGGAAACCCACGCAGACACAGAGACTCCATGTGCAAACACCATACAGTCGCCGAGACTGGATGCGAACCTGCATTGTGAGGCAACAGTGCTAACCACTGAGCCACCTTGCCGCCCCACATTCTTCTCGAAGAATTTACAAAACCTCAGTTGAAAACAATCCTATTGTCAGTTTGCCCTGAGCCTTGTAGCGTTATAAGAGCAGAGAGGTTATACTGGAGTGGTACAGAACTATGGTTAGGTCACAGCTATAGCGCTGTAATGTGATCGCACTGCAGTGGGTGCAGAGGAGATTCACCACAATGTTGCCTGGGATGGAGCATTTTAGCAATGAAGAGAAGCTGGATAATCTCTTTGGAGCACGAAAGGGGGGACCTGATAGAGGTGTGTAAGATTATGAGTGGCATGGACAGGGTAGATAGAAAGCAGCTGCTTGTTTTTGTTGAATTATTTTGTTTAATAGCAAAGGAGCATAATTGTAAAGTGAAGGGCAGGATGTTTAGAGGGCATTTGAGAGAAATGTTTTTTTTTACCCAGAGGATGGTGGGAATCTGGGATGCAATGACTGGGAAACCTCACAACCTTGAAAAAGAAGTGAGCACTTGAAACAGCAGAATATGGGCAGCACGGTAGCATGGTGGTTTGCACTGTTGCCTCACAGCGCCAGAGACCTGGGTTCAATTCCTGCCTCAGGCAACTGTCTGTGTGGAGTTTCAACATTCTCCCCGTGTCTGTGCGGATTTCCTCCGGGTGCTCCAGTTTCCTGCCATAGTCCAAAAATGTGCTGTTAGGTGAATTGACCATGCTAAATTCCCTGTTGTGTTAGGTGAAGTGGCAATAGTAGGGGTCTGAGTAGGTTGCTCTTTGGAAGGTCAGTGTGGGCTTGTTGGGCCAAAGGGCCTGTTTCCACACTGTAAGAAATCTAAATCTAATGTTCAAAATCATGGGACAAGTAGGACCAATTGAGTTAGAGTAAGTTTTTTTGTCCAGACTCCATTGGCTGCAGGATCTCTTCTGCACTGTATGACTCTCTGACTCTATGCTCTCACCAGAGTTTATGAAACTGCAATTGCTGTGAACCTTCCTGACAAAGATTTAATCATTCTTTTTAGTTTAGGTCTTTCAATGTCTCTACCTGCCTCACTGATTCAAATCACCACTTTACTGGCCTGACTGAGTCAGGTATCTATGAGAAATGCTATACAGGTAGAATGAAGTGAAATGTGTGATCTGTGCTGTAAGGTCCCTGACTCACTCTTGCTCCTAGACATACAACAAAGAGATTCTTAAAAAACACTGAATTTCTTGGTCAGTGTCACTGTTGTATGAATTACTCTATGCTGAGCGTTTGTGTTGAGTTGGTATTGAACAACACAAAATTAGCTTTGTTTACTGTTATATGTATTTGAACAGCTTCACAGTTAAGTGCAAACCGCAAAATCCCCTTACCTCACCTCCAGAGATGGCATAGTGGTTCAGTGGTTAGCACTGCTGCCTCACAGCATCAGGGACTCAGGTCCGATTCCAGTCTTGGGCCACTGTCTGTGTGGAGTTTGCATCTTATCCCTTTGTCTCTGTAGGCTTCCTCCGGGTGCTCTGGTTTCCTCCCACAATCCAAAGATGTGCAGGTTAGGTGAATTAGTCATGCTAAATTGCCCGTAGTGTTCAGGAATGTGAAGGGTAGGTGTGTTAGTCAGGGATAAATGTAGAACAATAAGGTAGGAGAACGGGTCTGGGTGGGTTACTCTTCAGAGGGTCGGTGTGGACTTGTTGGGGCAAGTGGCCTGTTTCCACACTGTCGAGATTCTATGATTCACTGATCATCTTTCAGCTTCACTGCAGCATTGGATTATTTAGTCCCTAAAACCTGTTCCCTCACTCAGTGAGTTTCCAGCTCATTTGTAAATGAACCCCATATAACTGCCTTTGGTAAACAGAAATTCATAGAGTAACACATACAATCCAAAGGAACCTTGAAAGAGTATAGTTAAGGTATTTAGCATAATCTTACTTATTTTCCCTTAGATCTTTGGACTAAAAAAAATCTGGTCAGAAGTCACTGTTATGGAGTCATAGGGATGTACAGCATGGAAACAGAGCCTTCAGTTCAACTCTTCCGTGCCAACTAGATATCCTAAATTAATCTAATCCCATTTGCCAGCACTTGGCCCATCTCCCTCTCAACCTCTCCTATTCACATACCCATCCAGATGCTTTTTAAACATTGTAATTGTACCAATCTCCACCACTTCCTCTAGCAGCTCATTCTATACATGCACCACCCTCTTTGTGAAAAAGTTGCCCCTTAGGTCCTTTTTAAATTATTCCCCTCTCACCCTAAATCTATGCCCTCTACTTCTGGACTCCCCACCCAAGAAAAAGACCTTGTCTGTTTTAGTTTAGATTACTATACAGTGTGGAAACAGGCCCTTCGGCCCAACAAGTCCACACCGACCCGCAACCCACAACCCTACATTTACCCCTTACCTAACACTACGGACAATTTAGCATGGCCAATTCACCTGACCTGCACAACTTTGGACAGTGGGAGGAAACCGGAGCACCCGGAGGAAACCCACGCAGACACAGGGAGAATGTGCAAACTCCACACAGTCAGTCGCCTGAGGCGGGAATTGAACCCGGGTCTCTGGCGCTGTGAGGCAGCAGTGCTAACCACTGTGCCACCATGTCACCCACACGTGTTTATCCTATCCATGCCCCTCATGATTTTATAAACCTTTATGAGGTCATGCCTCAGCCTCTGACACTCCAGAGAAAACAGCCCCCACCTATTTAGCCTCTCCCGATAGCTGAAATCCTCCAACCTTAGCAAACATGCTTGTAAGTCTTTTCTGAACCCTTTCAAGCTTTATGATATTTTTCCAATGGCCGGGAGACCAGAATTGAACACGGTTTTCCAAAAGTGGCCTAACAAACGTCCTCTGGAATATCATTGCACAGTATTTTATGGGTGGGAAAGTTGGTATGTGTACTCATTAAAATGAATGCCATGTCTTCCTCTAGCTAACCCTACCACAATATTATGAGTACTAGAGGAGATGTCACATTAGTGAATTGCTTTTCGCCTGAGAACCTCAAGTAGGAAATTGTTACTCATATCTGAGTCTCATCTCATCACCACATAAATGTAATAGATACTAAAGGGCATACGTCCCATGTTCAACCCAGCAGGTCGGTACACACAAGCTGCTGGTAAGTGAAAGGTAGTGGGAAAAGGCTCCTTTCTGGGTATCCAGTGCCAATCAGAAGCACCTCCCCCCAACATTTTCCTCTTCGCTTGATCGTCCCCTCTTGAAGGCCCTATCCAACATGCCCCTCACCCCTCCTCATCAAGGCCTGTCAGCCAGCCTGGCCAGTTCCTGAATCTAAATGGGCACCAGGTCATCCACGGTTCTTTTTACTCATGGACCTCCTGCAGTACTGGGTGTACCCACCATCACTGGTGGCATTGCAGCACTACATAGAACCTGGCCTTTCATTTGTTTGCAGCTCTATGGGGCAGGATGTCCTCCTGGAGTTGTGCCAATGATAGAAATGTCACTGAACCAGTAATTTCCACATCCCAGGAAAACCTTTTCTGGACATGGGTTTCAAATCCCCCTTCTGCAGCTTGTGTCGTTTAAATTCAATTATTACGTTTGAAAACAAACTTCAATAATTATGACTACAAAACTATCACTGGTTGTTATAAAACCCAATTTGTTTCAATTGTGTGGTTTATGGAAGGAAATCTGCCATTTTTCCCAGCCTGGCCCACATGTGATTTGGCCATGGCAGACACTGACTTCGTCCCTTGCTGCTGTTAGCAAATGAGTATGATCAGTGACCAAATCCACCATCTCCTTATACTCATTAATAATATCACTGTGAATAGTTTCTAAAAGGCCCATATTGTCTTTGCTTACACTATCTTCCCGAGTTTAGTTTTCAAAATTGTTGTGTTGATTTTGACATTTCTTGCAATAGCTTTTTTATGCTCCCTTTATGTATTTCTTCCATTTACTTTGTTGACCTCTGCTGTAGAATTTGCACTTTAATGGGGAATGAACCACAGCTGATAAGAGCAGCAAAAGTAGGTAAGACAATCTCAGCGATCATAATAATGTGTTTCAAACTGACAATTGCAAAGATGGATATGCCGTAACTATAATGGTAATCAAGTCGGCAGATTGAAAGAAAAGTTGATTTTGAGGGGTTGCAAATAAATCTTGGGAACATCAGTGCACAATTTTGTCAAACAGAAATGTCAAGCATCTCTGCCTCAGACTTGCTGTAGTGTGTCAGCAAAGCTCAGTGCAAACTGGAAGAGTAGCGCTTCATTCTTCACTTGGGAACCCTGCAGCCAATCGAGTTCAATAACTTTAGGGCTTGAGCTCTTTCATGTCTTTAACCCAACCCCCATACACCAGGCCTTGTTATCACATGGTCTGCCATTACACACAAGCCATTACTAGCCACTAACAATCTCCATTAACAGCTATGGTGTGGAGGAGCTGGTGTTGGATTGGGGTGGACAAAGTTAAAATCAACAAGGTAAAAACAATGATTGCAGATGGTGGAAACCAGATTCTGGATTAGTGGTGCTGGAAGAGCACAGCAGTTCAGGCAGCATCCAAGGAGCTTAAAATCACACACCAGGTTATAGTCCAACAGGTTTATTTGGAAGCACTAGCTTTAGGAGCGCTGCTCCTTCATCAGGTGGTTATTCTGATGAAGGAGTAGCACTCTGAAAGCTCTTGCTTCCAAATAAATCTGTTGAACTATAACCTGCTGTTGCGTGATTTTTTAACATTAACAGCTATTCATCCTCATAGCCAGATTGTGGTTCACTCCTTTGACCAACTGCTCTTCTCTTTCTTTGAGCTCTATCCCCATCTATCATTTAATCCTTAACCCCTCTCCTCCACCCTATCTTCTGCATATAAACCGAGCTTTTCCTAGCTACCAGCAGTCCTGGGGAAGGGTCACTTGACCTGAAATGTTAACACTGATTTCTCTTCATAGATGCTGCCAGACCTGCTGAGCTTTTCTAAAAATTTCTGTTTGTGTTTGTGAAGGTAGAGCATAAAGTGGTTACTGCATAAGTGAGGATCATTCAGCCCAGCATTTCTGTGCCAGGTCTCAATTAGTGCAGCTCACCTAGCCTTACCCAGTAGCCCCCAAAAATTGTTCCCTTTAGATAATTATGCAATTGTTTTCTAAGGGCCTCAGTGAAAATAGAATAGCAGGGCATTGCTTGTTTTGTTAGTTTGAATAACAACGGTAACCATTTGCAACAGTGTTCAAGGGAGTGCAGGGAAAAAAAAACTCTACCAGAAAGAAAGAAGAAATGAAACCCCTAGTATAACATTATGGATGAATAAAGACAGGAGAGATCGACTGAAGGTTAAGTAGGTGAATAAAAAGTACATCAATAGCAGAGGAGTGTGTGATAAGAGAAAACAGAAAGACATTAGGAGTGAAGTAAAAAAAAACAATTTAGGAGGCAAAGAGGAACTACTAAATTAAATTATCAAGGAACAAAAAAACCCATTTTCTAAGCACATCAATAATAAAAGAAGACTCTGCTGGGAAAACGACCATTAAGGGATAGGTAGGATAATAAAACAAGTAATGATGGAGAGATGGCATGAGTATTGAATAATTTATTTTTCTTCCACATTTACAGGTAAAAAGAACAGGTAGACAAAGCATTGAATAATAGGATGGGTAATGGGATAAGTGCACTTAAAATGACTAAAGTGGAAGTATTTCTGATTCAAACTGTTGGTGCGACTCGACAAGTCAAGATTCCAGGCTGAAATTTGGCCTGACTGATGATTCCTTTTGGTTTAATTAGTTAATGTGGTGGTTAGGCACTGAGATATATTCATATGAAGCTGAATAAGTGGTGAGAGGTATGTAAAGATACTTTAGAGCAAATTAGACAAGTTACATGGGTGGGCAAATACAGATGTATTATAACCTGAATATATGTGACATTGTCCACCTTAGTAGGAAAAGCACAACGGTAGAGAATGACTTAAATCGTCACAAACAGAATAAGTGTATGTACAAAGTGGTTACTGGTGGATAAATGGTTGGTAGATGCAGTATAATGTGGGTAAATGTGAGATTAACCACTTTGGGAGCAAAGTCAGAAGTCATATGACACCAGGTTAAAAACATCGATTTCGAAGCTACTTGGATGCTGCCTGAACTGCTGTGCTCTTCCAGCACCACTAATCCAGAACCAGGTTAAAGTCCAGTAGGCAAAAGTGAGGACTGCAGATGCTGGAAACGAGAGTCTAGACTAGAGTGGTGCTGGAAAAGCACAGCAGGTCAGACAGCATCCAAGGAGCCCCCACCAGTTTACAGTCCAACATGTTTAGTTGAAATCACAAGCTTTCGGAGCATTGGTCCTTTGTCAGGTGAAATCAACTAAACCTGATGAATGAGCAGTGCTCTGAAAGCTTGTGAGTTCAAATAAACCTGTTGGTCTAGAACCTGGTGTCATGTGACATCTGACTTTGTCCACCCCAGTCCAACACCGGCACCTCCACACCACGACTTTGGGAGTAAAAACAGGAAGGTGGATTATGATCTGAATGGCTATAAATTCAGAGAGAGGAAAGTGCACAAAGACCTGGGTGCACCAGTCACTCAGGTAAGCGTGCGGGTGCAGCAAGTGGTTAAGAATGTAAACGGTATGTTAGCCTTCCTAGTGAGAGGATTTGAGGACAGGAAGAGGGATTTCTTGTTATAGTTATAAGGGGCTTTGGTGAGATCACACCTGGAATATTACACATGGTTTTGGTCTCCTTACCTGGTGATGAATGTTCTTGGTATTGAAGAAGTAAAGCAAAGGTTTATAGAGCCATAGAGTCACAGAGATGTACAGCATGGAAACAGACCCTTCGGTCCAACCCGTCCATGCCGACCAGATATCCCAACTCAATCTAGTGCCACTTGCCAGCACCCGGCCCATATCCCTCCAAACTCTTCCTATTCACATACCCATCCAAATTCCTCTTAAATATTGCAATTGCACCAGCCCTCCACCACATCCTCTGGCAGCTCATTCCATACATGTACCACCCTCTGCCTGAAAAAGTTGCCCCTTAGGTTTCTTTTATATCTTTCCCCTCTCACCCTAAACCTATGCCCTCTAGTTCTGGACTCCCCGATCCCAGGGAAAAGACTTTGTCTATTTATCCTATCCATGCCCCTCATAATTTTGTAAACCTCTATAAGGTCACCCCTTAGCCTCTGACGCTCCAGGGAAAACACCGCCAGCCTGTTCAGACTCTCCCTGTAGCTCAAATCCTCCAACCCTGGTAACATCCTTGTCAATCTTTTCTGAACGCTTTCAAGTTTCACAACATCTTTCCGTTAGGAAGGAGACCAGAACTGCATGCAATATTCCAACAGTGGCCTAACCAATGTCCTGTACAGCTGCAACATGACCTCCCAACTCCTGTACTCAATACTCTGACCAATAAAGGAAAGCATACCGAATGCCTTCTTCACTATCCTATCTACCTGCAACTCCACTTTCAAGGAGCTATGAACCTGCACTCCAAGGTCTTTCTCAAACTAATTCCTAGGTTGGCAACACTAAAACATGAGGAAAGACTGAATTGGGTAGAATTGTATTGACTAGAGTTTCGCAAATTTGGGGGGAGCTTTCATAGAAACCTATGGAATTCTACCAGGGACTTACAGGGTAGATGCAGGACAGATGTTCCCAATAATGGGGGAGTCCAGAACCAGGGGTCACAGTCTAAGGATAAGAGGTATATATACGTGGTATTATATACAAATTGTACATTTTTCATCCCATTCAAAGAGCATACACTTTGGAGAGTTTGCATAAATTTATTATAGAAGAATCAAGAGAAAGGACAGTAAAGACATTATGTCACATACTTCATATTGGTTCGAATTTTCTTGTATGAATTCAGTGGATGCTGGTACTGCAGGCAAGGTCAGCAGTATTATCCCTAATTACCCAGATGGCAATTCAGAGTCAATTCCATTTCTTTAGTTCTGGAGTCACTATATAAAGTTGGCGATTTCTTTCTGTTGTGGACAATAGTGAACCAGATGGGTTTTTACAATTTGCAGTGGTTACATAGCCACTATTAGGCTAATTATTTATTTTAGATTTTCAAAAATTAGTTGAATTTAAAATTCATCATCAATCCTGATGGATTCAAATTCAGAACAATAGACAGGGCCTCTGGATTATTCATCTATTCTGCCACCATCCTATTCAATGATGTTGTGCCAAACAGGTGGTGGATAGCTAACATAATTCTTGAAAGAAGGGGGATATAAACAAGTGCATAGCAAAGGAATAATTCTATCAAACACACAAAAACAGAAGTTGCTAGAGAAACTCAGCAGGTCTGTCAGCAGCTGGGGACAGAAAGCTGAGCTAACATTTTGTGTCCAGAGAAACCTTCATCAGAATAGATATTATAGCAAGTTATTCACAACTGTATAATCACTCAGCCTTGTTTGCTGGAATCACACAATTGATGAATACTGGAAGAAAATATAGAAGCATAGAAAATGGGTGCAGGAGTAGGC
Source organism: Chiloscyllium punctatum (assembly GCF_047496795.1). NCBI lineage: Eukaryota > Metazoa > Chordata > Chondrichthyes > Orectolobiformes > Hemiscylliidae > Chiloscyllium > Chiloscyllium punctatum. The sequence continues at coordinate 79,726,023 of NC_092763.1, forward strand.
CATTCGGCCCTTTAAGCCTGCACCACCATTCAATATGACCATGGCTGATCATGGAATTCCAGTATCCCAATCCCACTCTCTCTCCAAATGCATCATGATCCCTTTACCCACAAGGGCCATGTCCAGCTCCCTCATGAATCTATTTAATGAACTGGCCCCAACAGCTTCCTGTGGGAGAGAATTCCACAACTCTCTGAGTGAAGAAAATCTTCCTCATATCAATCCTGAATGGCTTGCCCGTTATTCTTAGACTGTGACCCCTAGTTCTGGTCCTCCTCAACATTGGGAACATTCTTCCTGCATGTAGCTTGTCCAGTTCCAACAGGATTTTAAATGTCCCTCTGAGATCTCCCCTCGTTCTTCTAAATTCCAGTGAATACAGGGAAAGCCTGACTATGGGTACTGGAGGGGCTGAATGGTCTGGTTCTGTGCTGCAACATTCTCTAATTGGTAGTACAGAGAGAGAGTTAAATACCGAGGATCATAAAACTCCAATCAAATATACAGTGCAGAGAAACCTTTCACTGGTGAGGTTGCATGATTAATTTAAATTGCGAAAGAATTGATCATCATAAACATACCTTTACCAGAATGGATGACAGAAGCAAAAATGGCCTTTAATATCATAGTGGATCATTTGTAAGAGAAGGCAGTTCCAGCAATATTTTGAGAGCCATGACAGAAGACAGGAGCAGAACAGAATAGATAAATTGTGCCTTGGGGAGCGTAGTTTGAATTGAAGAAGAAATGGGAATTGTAGGATGAAAGGAATGTACGAGCTACATTTCCTGAAGAGAAAAAGGCAACTTGTGATATGATGCATGTCAGCTGTGCAATGCAACAGCCAGATTGATGCAGCTGAATCTGTAAAAATCTATAGCATCAAAAAGCATAAAAAGAAGCGTTTAGTCCAACTGCTCTTTGGCAACAATTACAATTGAAATGAAATTTCATCTGCTCCTATTGCGTCTTGTCATTCAGTTTCCAGAAAACTGTTGACAAAAAAAAACTTGTTCAAGTGTAATGAGCAAAGAAACTAGACAGAGTCAATTCTTCATTCAGACTGAGACTTACTAGCAATATCTGAGAAGAAAAATGTATTTTTTTTCATTCATCGTCTGATTACAAACTGAAAAACACATCCTGAGAGTATGGTGAAGGCAGGTTCAATTGTGCTTCAAAAGGGAATTAGATTGTTTTATGAAGGGAAAAGACTCAGCAACAGGGAGAGAGAGTCAGCAGCAGAGAGGCACAGTGTGGCTTAAGGTCCTGATTCTATTATTTTTTAAATGGATTTATCCTCGTGCACTCTCTCCTTCATCACTGTCGCAGGGAGCTGAGAAAATATATCGAAACCTGTAGTGTTTCCAGGAATCTCTGTCAATAAATCCTCTCAAAGATGATCAGACATCTCCTGGACATGTCCTGTTTCTTTCAGCATTACTGTAAATCCTGTGGATGCAAGTTTGTTTTTATCTTTAAAGAACATAAGAACTAGGAGCAGGAGGAGGCAATTCAGCCCATCTGGCCTGATCATGGTTGATCACATCTCGGCCTCAATGCCTTAGTACAGCATATCGATTGAATCTGAGCATGACCCTGATCTGCCAGTCACCTGCCATTTTAATGTTCCTGCTTGGTCCTGCTCTTCCTGCCCAATTCTCGCACTCCTGCAGAGTTCCATTGATGTTTCAAACAGCCTTCAGGAACAGCACCTCGCCTTTCTCTCTACACTCTGCACTCAATGCTCATCCCAACAACTTTAGCTCAAGATCTCAGCCCCATTTTGTCTTTTTCTTGTTGCCCATTTATCAATTTTTCTCTTTCACTTTCTTCTTGCTTTACCTTTTGCTTGCTTTTGGTCAGCTGGTCATTCTTTTGTCATTTGCAGTTCTTTTCAAACATAGAGTCATAGAGTTGTACAACATGGAAACAGACCCTTTGGTCTAACTCGTCTATGCCAATCACTTCCTTCTGCCTGTGTTTGGTGTTTCAGGGAACATCTCCTGGGCACCCGTACCAACCAATACCACCGCCCCATGGCAGAACACTTTAACTCCTCCTCCCACTGCACTTAGGACATGCAGGTCCTGAGCCTCCTCCATCGTCACTCCCTAACCACCTGACCCCTGGAGGAAGAATGCCTCATCTTCCACCTCAGGACACTCCAACCCCACAGCATCAATGTGGATTTCACCAGTTTCCTCATTTCCCTTTCCCCCGCCTTATCCCAGCTCCAAATTTCCAGCTCAGCACCACCCTCATGACCTGTCGTACCTGTCAATCTTCCTTTCCACCTATCCGTTCCACTCTCTCCTCTGACCTATCACTGATACCCCACCTCCTTCTACCTATCACACTCTGAGCTAGCTCCCCCCACCCCCCCATTTACCTCTCCACTCCCAAGGCTCCCAGCCTCATTCCTGATGAAGGGCTTTTGCCCAAATGACAATTTTCCTGCTCTGCAGATGCTGCCTGACCTGTTGTGCTTTTCTTGCAACACACTCTTGACTAATCTGCAGCATTTGCAGTCCTCACTTTCACCTTTGGCCCATATCTGTCCAATCTTTTCCTATTCATGTACCCATCCAAATGCCGTTTAAATGTTGTAATTGTACCAGCCTCCACCACTTCCTCTGGCAGCTGTTCCATACATGCACTACCCTCTGTGTGAAAAAGTTGCTCCTTTTAAATCTTTCCTCTCTCACCTCAATCCCAAGCCCTCTGGTTTTGGACTCACCTACTTAGTTTCTTAGCTTGTCCCATTCTCATTCCCTTTGTCTTTGCTGTTGTCATTTGTTCTGGTTGAGGACAATCCTGCTGTTTGGTTTTTAATGAGTAGCAATTCCAGAGAGTTTGGTAAAGTAGGCAGTAAGATGTTTACAGTAATGTGTGAACCATAAGCAGGTTACAAAACTTCTTCCATCAGTGCTACTGCTCATTGCTAGAACCTTATATAGCTCTCCACTGACTGGCTCAGATTGATTTTCTGTGTCTGTGCAATATCAGAACTGTGTGTGGTGCTAATCACGTTATCCCAGGTATTAACCCTCTCAGGACAGTGAATAACATTTCTTTTTTTTTTGTAGTACCATCTCTCTTGCTTATCCATACCATGGACCTTCCATTTTAATCTTCTATTTCAAATTCCCCCTTTTGACAAGCATAAACCCTATTACTTCTTTAACCATCCCCTGTTCGGATGGCAAGTTTACCGACCTGCAACGCCGGTCAGAATTTGATGCTGACATTGTGAGGCTATTCCAGGGTACTCTGTGTTGCATTTCTCTGATGTCATTTACCTGTTGAACCTTACGTGGGATAGAACTTCTACACCCCAGGAGCTGTCAAAAGAGCATTGCTGCTATCCATTGGAACACTGCTCTCCAGGAATGATGACCACTGTCGGTGTTGCACTCTGGCCCTCAGCATGGATCCCTGTTGAGTGGAAACTATGGGAAGGGGGAGCAGTGGCTGGTGTGGAGGGAATCCAAAGACAGGGATGTCTGTGGACCTCCATGCGGCCCCTATCCTGGACATCATTCCTTTCAACTGGGGAACTAAATGCTTGAGAATGACAGGAATCCCATATTAGGTTGGCTGCTGACTCCTTACAGATGATATATTCTCTGCCAGCCTCTGGTTGAAAACCAGCCATGATGATGAGGTCCTTAAAGGCAAGAAGGTTTCTGGACAGGTCTGTATGAGTCCTTTGGATGTTCAGATAGTCCAGCAATGAATTACAGACACTGTTCCATCCAGATACCTGGAGTACATTTTAACACGTATTCATAGATAATGCATGATTGTAAGGCAAAATATTCTAAACTGGACACATTCTAACCCTCTGCAGAGAACGAACGCATGACTACTGATGTCACAGTTACATCACAGCTGACCTCAGGAACTTATCTACATATTCATTCAAGGCATAAGTCTGCAGACCAGTCTCCAGCCTGTGTTTGACTGGGAGGAGATGTTTGGAAAGAGGGAGCAATCTCCATTGGTTAACTCTGCATCTTTTTCATGACTGCCACATGATCTGTTGAGCGTTTCCAGCATTTTCTCCTTGTTTCATCAGATTCATCCTCGAGAATGCGTGCTTTCCTCAGTAAGCATGTGACATAAAAGTTCCACCAAGACACAGACTTGTTTCTTATTCCTCCTAATTGGGTCAGAGTTCTTTTTTCCCCATCAATCTTTACGGATAGTGCCACTTTGGGTCATAGTATCCTTTGGACAGGAATGAATTAGCCAGTTAATCACGTAGCCCAAAGGAAAAGCACATCCCATTGAGGAGGCAATAGAAGTTTGCACTTATATAGCACCATTTCACAACTACAGGCTGTCCCAAAGTGATGTGAAACCACTGAAGGACAGATGAAGTGTCGTCACTGATGTAAAGCAGGACAAGTGGCAGCCATTTTTTAAATTATTTGTTTAAGAGAATGTAGGCATTACCAAAATGCTCACCGATCTCCAGCAATAATTGCTTTCCAGAATCTTCAGTAATTTGCTGTGACTGGCAAGGCCTGTATTTGTTATCCCCTATGACCCCCCTATGACCCCCCACCCACAGCCCTCCACATTTTCCTGGCGATGATAGGCTGCCACCTTGAATGATTGCCATCCTTTGAGTTTGCACACCCATCCAATCCCTGCAGAATGCTTTGATATTAACCAGATCATCTCCAGGTCATCCTGCTATAACATATTTCATTAGTGTGAATTCGCTATAATGCAATTGATGAATTGTTTCTAAAGTGCAAACTTTTAAAACCTGTGTTGGCTGTAATGCTATTGCATCACCAACACTTTAAGCGCTGTTTCTAAAGCACAATTGTTCTATAATGTGGGGTTGGACAAGAATACAACCCTTGCGTAAAGAAGAACTGACTATTATATTTATGTTCTTCTGGAAGAGATGACATGGGATGTTTACATGTCTCGGGGTAGGCAGATCCTTGGTTTAATGCCCCATCCTAAAGCTCGAGGCATTATTACTGCAGCACAGTGGCTCAGTGGTTAGCACTGCTGCCTCACAGTGCCAGGGACCTGGATTCAATTCCAGCCTTGGGCGACTGTCTGTGTGGAGTTTGCATATTCTCCTTGTGTCTGCATGGGTTTCCTCAAGGTGCTCCAGTTTTCTCCCATATTCCAGAGATGTGCAGGTTAGGTGGATTAGTCATGGGAAATGCAGGGTTATGTGGATGGAGTTGGGTCTGGGTGGGATGGTCTTTGAAGGGGCAGTGTGGACCCGATGGGCCAAATGGCCTGCTTCCACACTATAGGGATTCTATGAAATTTCCTCAGTTCTGGATTGGTAATGTGAATCTTGATGTTATGATCAAGGCTTTAGTATGAGATTTGGACCCATGATTCACAGATAAGCATCAATCATTTAGAGTCTTAGAGAAGTACAGCACGGAAATAGACCCTTCTGTCCAACTTGTCCATGCCCACCAGATATCTGAAATAAATCTAATCCCATTTGCCAGCATTTCACTCCCCCACCCTGGGGGAAAAAAACTTGTCTATTTACTCTATCTGTGCCTCTCATGATTTTGTAAACCTCTAAAAGCCTCCGATGCTCCAATGAAAATAGCCCCAGCCTATTCAGCTGCTCCCGATAGCTCAAAGATTGTTTTATGAAGGGAACCAAAACCTTGAAACATGCTTGTAAATATTTTCTGAACCTTTTCAAATTTCACAATGTCCTCCTTGTAGCAGAATTGCATGTAATATTCTAAAAGTGGTCTCACTAATGTCCTGTACAGCCACAACATGACCTCCCAACTCCTATACTCAGTGCACTGACCAATAAAGGAAAGCATATCAAACACCTTTTTCACTACCCTGTCTACCTGTGACTCCATTTTCCAGGATTTACGAACCTGCACTCCAAGGTCTCTTTGTTCAGCAACACTCCACAGGACTTTACCATTAAGTGTATAAGTCCTGCCCTGGTTACATTTCCAAAATGCAGCACCTCACAATTATCTAAATTAAACTCCATCTGTCAATCCTCGACGCATTTGTCCATTTGTCTGTGAGACCTCTGATGGAGCAGAAGCACCAGCTCAAAGAAGAGAAATGGGCACTTAAAGCTTATGTCCTTGCACAATTCTTTTCAAAGAAATACAAAATGAATCTACCAATTTCTGAAATGCCAGTGTTAAAGCTGAGCACTTAAAGAGGGATCATTAAGGTTATAAACAGATTGCTTCTTAGTGATGCTCTTCATAACTTTTGTGATTGCTAACAAAAGAAAGTAACTTAAATGAGTCTATTAGTTATCTCGTTGCGACTAGAATAATACCAACGGCACAGGTCAATTTCCCATTTCAGCAGGGAACACCTGCTCCATAGCCCTGCCTCTGAGAATGGAAGGCAACGGCAAGACACCCCCATTGACAAAAACTGGCAAGAAAATGGCTCAGAACGATACATCAAAACTCATAAGGTGTGGGAGCAAAAGGAGGCCATTTAGTCCATCATACTGCTCTGCCATTCAGTGAAATGATGGCTGGTCTGGAAATCCTCACCTCCACCTTCCTGCCTTTTCACGATAACCTTTGATTCCCTTATTAATTAAAATCTGTCTCTCTCAGCTTTGAATATACTTGATAAGTCAGACTCAACAGACCTCAGCAGTAAAGAATTCTGTCGACTCATGACACTCTGACAGAAGAAATTCCTCCTCAATTCAATCTTAAATATGTAACCCTTTATTCTGAGAATATGTCCTCTGGTCCGAGACTCTCCCACAACCTTATCCATATTTACCTTGTCATCACCTATGGATCTTATTCAGGTTGCCTCTCACTCTTCTAATTTCGATTAAGTACATGCCCAAACCACTAAACCTCCCTTTAGAAGACAGACCGTCCATCCCTGATAATAGCCTAGAGAGGTAAAAACAATGACTGCAGATGCTGGAAACCAGATTCTGGATTAGTGGTGCTGGAAGAGCACAGCAGTTCAGGCAGCATCCAAGGAGCTTCGAAATCAACGTTTCGGGCAAAAGCCCTTCATCGGGAATAAAGGCACTGAGCCTGAAGCGTGGAGAGATAAGCTCAAGGAGAGTGGGGGTGGGGAGAAAAATGGCATAGAGTACAATGGGTGAGTGGGGGAGGGGATGAAGGTGATAGGTCAGAGAGGAGAGGGTAGAGTGGATAGGTGGAAAAGGAGATAGGCAGGTAGGACAAGTCCGGACAAGTCATGGGGACAGTGCTGAGCTGGAAGTTTGGAACGAGGGTGAGGTGGAGGAAGGGGAAATGAGGAAACTGTTGAAGTCCACATTGATGCCCTGGGGTTGAAGTGTTCCGAGGTGGAAGATGAGGTGTTCTTCCTCCAGGCGTCTGGTGGTGAGGGAGCGGCAGTGAAGAAGGCTCAGGACCTCCATGTCCTCGGCAGAGTGGGAGGCGGAGTTGAAATGTTGGGCCACAGGACGGTGTGATTGATTGGTGGGGGTGTCCCGGAGAAGTTCCCTAAAGCGCTCTGCTAGGAGGCGCCCAGTAACCCCAATGTAGAGGAGACAGCATCGGGAGCAATGGATACAATAAATGATATTAGTGGATGTGCAAGTAAAACTTTGATGGATGTGGAAGGCTCCTTTAGGGCCTTGGATAGAGGTGAGGGAGGAGGTGTGAGCGCAGGTTTTACAGTTCCTGCAGTGGCAGGGGAAAGTGCCAGAATGGGAGGGTGGGTCGTAGGGGGGCGTGGACCTGACCAGGTAGTCACAGAGGGAATGGTCTTTGCGGAAGGCCGAAAGGGGTGGGGAGGGAAATATATCCCTGGTGGTGGGGTCTTTTTGGAGGTGGCGGAAATGTCGGCGGATGATTTGGTTTATGCGAAGGTTGGTAGGGTGGAAGGTGAAGTTCTGTCCTTGTTACGGTTGGAGGGGTGGAGTCTGAGGGTGGAGGTGCGGGATGTAGACGAGATGCATTGGAGGGCATCTTTAACCACGTGGGAAGGGAAATTGTGATCTTTAAAGAAGGAGGCCATCTGGTGTGTTCTGTGGTGGAACTGGTCCTCCTGGGAGCAGATACGGCGGAGGCGGAGGAATTGGGAATACGGGATGCCATTTTCGCAAGAGATAGGTGGGAAGAGGTGTAATCCAGGTAGCTGTGGGAGTCGGTGGGTTTGTAAAAAATGTCAGTGCCAAGTCAGTCGTCATTAATGGAGATGGAGAGGTCCAGGAAGGGGAAGGAGGTGTCAGAGATGGTCCAAGTAAATTTAAGGTCAGGGTGGAATGTATTGGTGAAGTTGATGAATTGCTCAACCTCCTCGCGGGAGCACGAGGTGGTGCTAATACAGTCATCAATGTAGCAGAGGAAGAGGTGGGGAGTGGTGCCAGTGTAATTACGGAAGATCAACTGCTCTACGTAGCCAACAAAGAGACAGGCATAGCTGGGGCCCCTACGGGTGCCCTTTCGTCTGGAGGAAGTGGGAGGATTCAAAGGAGAAATTGCTAAGGGTGAGGACCAGTTCGGCCAGACGAATGAGAGTGTCAGTGGAAGGGTACTGTTGGGGACGTCTGGAGAGGAAATAACGGAGGGCTTGGAGGCCCTGGTCATGGCGGATGGAGATGTAGAGGGATTGGATATCCATGGTGAAGATGAGGTGTTGGGCGCTGGGGAAACGGAAGTCTTGGAGGGGGTGGAGGGCGTGGGTGGTGTCTCAAATGTATGTGCCAAGAGAACCTTATGTGGACAGACTCTTCCCCAAGACAGGGCTCAAACTGTTCAAAGTATTCCATTTGTGGTCTGAGGAAGTCCTTGTGTATATTTTCTGGAATCATTTGTTTTAAATTCCATTTAAATTCCATTGGCTTGCAGCCAATAAGCCAAGGACCTGCAAAACTCCAACATTAACTCCCAGCTACCAAGCTGACATTTCACAAAGTGGGAATGATAACATAAAGCAAATGGGTGATGAGTATTGAAACGTTCATGCTGAATGACTTTCATTGGGCTTGGAAGGTTACTCAGTTTTGATTGATTGAATGATCGATTTCATGTATTGTCATGTGTACCTGATTACAGTGACAAGTTTTATTTGTGAGCATCCAGGCAGATCACAGTAAGCAGGGACATACAACCTTTCATCCTAGAATCCCACATAAGAGGAAGCATCCACTCCATGTCTATTTTAACCACACCTTTTATCATCGTGAATACCTCAATTTGATTTCCCCTCATTCTTCTGAATTCCAGAAAGTAGAGGCCTAAACTGTTCAATCTCTCTTCACACAACAAACCCCTCATCTCTGGGATTAATCCAGTGAACTGCCTCCAATGCCACTACATCTTTCCTCAAATAAGGGGATCAAAACTGTGCGCAATACTCCAGGTGCGGTCTCATCAATTCCTTGTATAGTTGCAACAATACTTCCTTACTTTTATATTCTATCCCTCTAGCTCTAAAGCCAACATTCCATTCCCTTTCTTTATTATCTGATGTATCTGCACACTCATTTTCTGTGACTCATAAATGAGTACAACTAAAGCCCTCTGCACCGGAGCAGCCCAAAGTCTCTCCCTGTTCAGATAATACATCACCTTCCCATTTTTTCTGAATAAAATACATGACCTCACACTTTTCAACTTCAAACTCTATCTGCTGCATTTTGACTCCCTCTCCCAACCTATCTATATCCATTTGGAAGGTTCTCATTTCCTCATTACAATTTACCATTCTGCCTATTTTTGAGTCATCTGCAAATTTGGCTATCGAGCCTTCTGTCCCTGTATCCATGTTGTTACTGTAGATTGTAAATAGCTGGGGTCTAAGGACCAAACCCTGTGGCACCCCAATAGTTACTTCTTGCCATCCAAAACAAAATTATCCCAACTCTCTGCCTTCTGTCCATCAGTCAGTCACCTATCCAAGTTAATAAATTACCACTAATCCCACATGATTCTCTCTGTTTGTTTGTCTGTCTGTCTGTCTGTCTGTCTGTCTCTCTCTCTCTCTCTCTCTCTCTGTCACTCTGTCTCTGTCTCTGTCTCTCGCAATGGTCACTTAATGTACATTTGCAGCCCTCTTTTGAAAAGCATAGATGGAAACAAAAATGTCCACAGGTTCTGAGCCATGGTCATCACATTATGTGTGCAATAGACTCCTTGCCAATGTCTGGCTTGAGGTGCCCTATAGCTCAAATTTCTTCTGCTCAATGTTGATTCATTATTCTATTCTCACTGTATTTTATCAACTGAATAATGATTATCTGAGTTGTTCGGGGTCTTGGAAAATTCAGAATCATATTTTACTGCACAGACCCAGTAGCTGTCCATTCCATCCTGTTCCGTCCACTTTTTTCAGCAATGTTAATGCAACCAAAAGGTAATAGAATTTTTTTTTTCATAGCTGCCTGTAAATTAGGTGACAGAAACCTGGAATGATCTCATTTCCAGGTTTGTATAAAATATCAACTCTGGTATTTTTCCTAATTAAATACATTTCTGATCTCAAACTGAGGGAGTTAATTAAAAAGTCAAAAGTGCCCAACTGCGTATTTGTGAACCTTGGGATATAGATCACCAGGAGCAAGAGAATACAGAAAAGAGCAAAGACAGGATTTTAACAAACTCTCAGTCTGTCTGCCTGCTGACTATAAAGCACAAGTTTTAAAACAAAAGCATTTTGTGGGAATCCCAGGTAGTTTGCATTTCCCTTGTGACACATTAACAGTCCCTCCTACTGCCACCTTGTACCCAACTCCTTTTCTTTGCTCCATTGTATCTAGTCAGGAGACTGTGCCATCAAACCCACACTGCTGCCCTTTACATACCAAGTTTCTGAATCCTTTCCAACAAGAGAAGAGCGCACATCACTTCCAGTCATCATTCATTCAGAATTGTGAAGTAATCTTTTATGACTCCATAAAAAAATCTGAAATGTGAATCATTTCCGTCTGCTTTGCCCATTTCTTTTCAAACATTGAAATTTTTGTATGAGAATGATAAAATGGAATAGTTTATTTTCAGCTGGAAAATCTTCTCACAACTTGGATGTTGAAATCTTTTGCACTACAATTTAATGACATATGTTCAAACTTCTTGAAAGGAAACAATGGTATAGCAACTGCTCTGTCCTGCTCTGTAAGAAACTACAGAAGGATGTGTGCACAGTTCAGATCATCACAGAAGCCAAACTCCCATCCATGGACTCCATTTGCATTTCTCGCCGCTGTGGAAAGGTTGCTAAAACCATCAAAGACCCCTCCCACCCCGGTAATGCTCTCCTACAACCTCTTCCATCAGGCTGAAGACACAGAAGTCTAAACGCACACACCAACAGGTTCAAGAACAGCTTCTTCCCTGCTGAATGAACTCTCTAACTTCACATAATGCTGATCTTGTGAATGTTGATCTTGCTTTGGGTACCTCCAGTGCAGTGTAACCTGTATGCCTCACTCTGTCCTAATTTTCTCGGCCTTTGATCTTAGGATAAGGAGTAACAAATTTAAAACAGAGTTGAGGAGAAATGACATCTCCCAAAAGGATGTGAATCTGTGGAATTTGCTACCCCAAAATGCGGGGGATGCTGGGACAGTGAGTAAATTTAAGGAGGAGTTAGATAGATTTTTAATTGGTAATGAGTTGAAGGGATATGGGGAGAAGGCAGGAAAATGGGGGTGAGAAGCATATCAGCCATGATCGAATGGTGGAGCAGACTCGATGGACCGAATGACCTCATTCTGCTCCTATATCTTATGAACTTATGAATGTTTTGAAGTGATTTCAAGCTGACTAGGCTGTGGCCTCTTATTTTACCGCCCATATCTGTCCAATCTTTTCCTATTCATGTACCCATCCAAATGCCGTTTAAATGTTGTAATTGTACCAGCCTCCACCACTTCCTCTGGCAGCTGTTCCATACATGCACTACCCTCTGTGTGAAAAAGTTGCTCCTTTTAAATCTTTCCTCTCTCACCTCAATCCCAAGCCCTCTGGTTTTGGACTCACCTACTTAGTTTCTTAGCTTGTCCCATTCTCATTCCCTTTGTCTTTGCTGTTGTCATTTGTTCTGGTTGAGGACAATCCTGCTGTTTGGTTTTTAATGAGTAGCAATTCCAGAGAGTTTGGTAAAGTAGGCAGTAAGATGTTTACAGTAATGTGTGAACCATAAGCAGGTTACAAAACTTCTTCCATCAGTGCTACTGCTCATTGCTAGAACCTTATATAGCTCTCCACTGACTGGCTCAGATTGATTTTCTGTGTCTGTGCAATATCAGGACTGTGTGTGGTGCTAATCACGTTATCCCAGGTATTAACCCTCTCAGGACAGTGAATAACATTTCTTTTTTTTTTGTAGTACCATCTCTCTTGCTTATCCATACCATGGACCTTCCATTTTAATCTTCTATTTCAAATTCCCCCTTTTGACAAGCATAAACCCTATTACTTCTTTAACCATCCCCTGTTCGGATGGCAAGTTTACCGACCTGCAACGCCGGTCAGAATTTGATGCTGACATTGTGAGGCTATTCCAGGGTACTCTGTGTTGCATTTCTCTGATGTCATTTACCTGTTGAACCTTACGTGGGATAGAACTTCTACACCCCAGGAGCTGTCAAAAGAGCATTGCTGCTATCCATTGGAACACTGCTCTCCAGGAATGATGACCACTGTCGGTGTTGCACTCTGGCCCTCAGCATGGATCCCTGTTGAGTGGAAACTATGGGAAGGGGGAGCAGTGGCTGGTGTGGAGGGAATCCAAAGACAGGGATGTCTGTAGACCTCCATCTGGCCCCTATCCTGGATATCATTCCTTTCAACTGGGGAACCAAATGCTTGAGAATGACAGGAATCCCATATTAGGTTGGCTGCTGACTCCTTACAGATGATATATTCTCTGCCAGCCTCTGGTTGAAAACCAGCCATGATGATGAGGTCCTTAAAGGCAAGAAGGTTTCTGGACAGGTCTGTATGAGTCCTTTGGATGTTCAGATAGTCCAGCAATGAATTACTGTTCCATCCAGATACCTGGAGTACATTTTAACACGTATTCATAGATAATGCACGATTGTAAGGCAAAATATTCTAAACTGGACACATTCTAACCCTCTGCAGAGAACGAACGCATGACTACTGATGTCACAGTTACATCACAGCTGACCTCAGGAACTTATCTACATATTCATTCAAGGCATAAGTCTGCAGACCAGTCTCCAGCCTGTGTTTGACTGGGAGGAGATGTTTGGAAAGAGGGAGCAATCTCCATTGGTTAACTCTGCATCTTTTTCATGACTGCCACATGATCTGTTGAGCGTTTCCAGCATTTTCTCCTTGTTTCATCAGATTCATCCTCGAGAATGCGTGCTTTCCTCAGTAAGCATGTGACGTAAAAGTTCCACCAAGACACAGACTTGTTTCTTATTCCTCCTAATTGGGTCAGAGTTCTTTTTTCCCCATCAATCTTTACGGATAGTGCCACTTTGGGTCATAGTATCCTTTGGACAGGAATGAATTAGCCAGTTAATCACGTAGCCCAAAGGAAAAGCACATCCCATTGAGGAGGCAATGGAAGTTTGCACTTATATAGCACCATTTCACAACTACAGGCTGTTCCAAAGTGATGTGAAACCACTGAAGGACAGATGAAGTGTCATCACTGATGTAAAGCAGGACAAGTGGCAGCCATTTTTAAAATTATTTGTTTAAGAGAATGTAGGCATTACCAAAATGCTCACCGATCTCCAGCAGTAATTGCTTTCCAGAATCTTCAGTAATTTGCTGTGACTGGCAAGGCCTGTATTTGTTATCCCCTATGACCCCCCTATGACCCCCCACCCACAGCCCTCCACATTTTCCTGGCGATGATAGGCTGCCACCTTGAATGATTGCCATCCTTTGAGTTTGCACACCCATCCAATCCCTGCAGAATGCTTTGATATTAACCAGATCATCTCCAGGTCATCCTGCTATAACATATTTCATTAGTGTGAATTCGCTATAATGCAATTGATGAATTGTTTCTAAAGTGCAAACTTTTAAAACCTGTGTTGGCTGTAATGCTATTGCATCACCAACACTTTAAGCGCTGTTTCTAAAGCACAATTGTTCTATAATGTGGGGTTGGACAAGAATACAACCCTTGCGCTAAAGAAGAACTGACTATTATATTTATGTTCTTCTGGAAGAGATGACATGGGATGTTTACATGTCTCGGGGTAGGCAGATCCTTGGTTTAATGCCCCATCCTAAAGCTCGAGGCATTATTACTGCAGCACAGTGGCTCAGTGGTTAGCACTGCTGCCTCACAGTGCCAGGGACCTGGATTCAATTCCAGCCTTGGGCGACTGTCTGTGTGGAGTTTGCATATTCTCCTTGTGTCTGCATGGGTTTCCTCAAGGTGCTCCAGTTTTCTCCCATATTCCAGAGATGTGCAGGTTAGGTGGATTAGTCATGGGAAATGCAGGGTTATGTGGATGGAGTTGGGTCTGGGTGGGATGGTCTTTGAAGGGGCAGTGTGGACCCGATGGGCCAAATGGCCTGCTTCCACACTATAGGGATTCTATGAAATTTCCTCAGTTCTGGATTGGTAATGTGAATCTTGATGTTATGATCAAGGCTTTAGTATGAGATTTGGACCCATGATTCACAGATAAGCATCAATCATTTAGAGTCTTAGAGAAGTACAGCACGGAAATAGACCCTTCTGTCCAACTTGTCCATGCCCACCAGATATCTGAAATAAATCTAATCCCATTTGCCAGCATTTCACTCCCCCACCCTGGGGGAAAAAAACTTGTCTATTTACTCTATCTGTGCCTCTCATGATTTTGTAAACCTCTAAAAGCCTCCGATGCTCCAATGAAAATAGCCCCAGCCTATTCAGCTGCTCCCGATAGCTCAAAGATTGTTTTATGAAGGGAACCAAAACCTTGAAACATGCTTGTAAATATTTTCTGAACCTTTTCAAATTTCACAATGTCCTCCTTGTAGCAGAATTGCATGTAATATTCTAAAAGTGGTCTCACTAATGTCCTGTACAGCCACAACATGACCTCCCAACTCCTATACTCAGTGCACTGACCAATAAAGGAAAGCATATCAAACACCTTTTTCACTACCATGTCTACCTGTGACTCCATTTTCCAGGATTTACGAACCTGCACTCCAAGGTCTCTTTGTTCAGCAACACTCCACAGGACTTTACCATTAAGTGTATAAGTCCTGCCCTGGTTACATTTCCAAAATGCAGCACCTCACAATTATCTAAATTAAACTCCATCTGTCAATCCTCGACGCATTTGTCCATTTGTCTGTGAGACCTCTGATGGAGCAGAAGCACCAGCTCAAAGAAGAGAAATGGGCACTTAAAGCTTATGTCCTTGCACAATTCTTTTCAAAGAAATACAAAATGAATCTACCAATTTCTGAAATGCCAGTGTTAAAGCTGAGCACTTAAAGAGGGATCATTAAGGTTATAAACAGATTGCTTCTTAGTGATGCTCTTCATAACTTTTGTGATTGCTAACAAAAGAAAGTAACTTAAATGAGTCTATTAGTTATCTCGTTGCGACTAGAATAATACCAACGGCACAGGTCAATTTCCCATTTCAGCAGGGAACACCTGCTCCATAGCCCTGCCTCTGAGAATGGAAGGCAACGGCAAGACACCCCCATTGACAAAAACTGGCAAGAAAATGGCTCAGAACGATACATCAAAACTCATAAGGTGTGGGAGCAAAAGGAGGCCATTTAGTCCATCATACTGCTCTGCCATTCAGTGAAATGATGGCTGGTCTGGAAATCCTCACCTCCACCTTCCTGCCTTTTCACGATAACCTTTGATTCCCTTATTAATTAAAATCTGTCTCTCTCAGCTTTGAATATGCTTGATAAGTCAGACTCAACAGACCTCAGCAGGAAAGAATTCTGTAGACTCATGACACTCTGACAGAAGAAATTCCTCCTCAATTCAATCTTAAATATGTAACCCTTTATTCTGAGAATATGTCCTCTGGTCCGAGACTCTCCCACAACCTTATCCATATTTACCTTGTCATCACCTATGGATCTTATTCAGGTTGCCTCTCACTCTTCTAATTTCGATTAAGTACATGCCCAAACCACTAAACCTCCCTTTAGAAGACAGACCGTCCATCCCTGATAACAGCCTAGAGAGGTAAAAACAATGACTGCAGATGCTGGAAACCAGATTCTGGATTAGTGGTGCTGGAAGAGCACAGCAGTTCAGGCAGCATCCAAGGAGCTTCGAAATCAACGTTTCGGGCAAAAGCCCTTCATCGGGAATAAAGGCACTGAGCCTGAAGCGTGGAGAGATAAGCTCAAGGAGGGTGGGGGTGGGGAGAAAAATGGCATAGAGTACAATGGGTGAGTGGGGGAGGGGATGAAGGTGATAGGTCAGAGAGGAGAGGGTAGAGTGGATAGGTGGAAAAGGAGATAGGCAGGTAGGACAAGTCCGGACAAGTCATGGGGACAGTGCTGAGCTGGAAGTTTGGAACGAGGGTGAGGTGGAGGAAGGGGAAATGAGGAAACTGTTGAAGTCCACATTGATGCCCTGGGGTTGAAGTGTTCCGAGGTGGAAGATGAGGTGTTCTTCCTCCAGGCGTCTGGTGGTGAGGGAGCGGCAGTGAAGAAGGCTCAGGACCTCCATGTCCTCGGCAGAGTGGGAGGCGGAGTTGAAATGTTGGGCCACAGGACGGTGTGATTGATTGGTGGGGGTGTCCCGGAGAAGTTCCCTAAAGCGATCTGCTAGGAGGCGCCCAGTAACCCCAATGTAGAGGAGACCGCATCGGGAGCAATGGATACAATAAATGATATTAGTGGATGTGCAAGTAAAACTTTGATGGATGTGGAAGGCTCCTTTAGGGCCTTGGATAGAGGTGAGGGAGGAGGTGTGAGCGCAGGTTTTACAGTTCCTGCGGTGGCAGGGGAAAGTGCCAGAATGGGAGGGTGGGTCGTAGGGGGGCGTGGACCTGACCAGGTAGTCACAGAGGGAATGGTCTTTGCGGAAGGCGGAAAGGGGTGGGGAGGGAAATTTATCCCTGGTGGTGGAGTCTTTTTGGAGGTGGCGGAAATGTCGGCGGATGATTTGGTTTATGCGAAGGTTGGTAGGGTGGAAGGTGAAGTTCTGTCCTTGTTACGGTTGGAGGGGTGGAGTCTGAGGGTGGAGGTGCGGGATGTAGACGAGATGCATTGGAGAGCATCTTTAACCACGTGGGAAGGGAAATTGTGATCTTTAAAGAAGGAGGCCATCTGGTGTGTTCTGTGGTGGAACTGGTCCTCCTGGGAGCAGATACGGCGGAGGCGGAGGAATTGGGAATACGGGATGCCATTTTCGCAAGAGATAGGTGGGAAGAGGTGTAATCCACGTAGCTGTGGGAGTCGGTGGGTTTGTAAAAAATGTCAGTGCCAAGTCAGTCGTCATTAATGGAGATGGAGAGGTCCAGGAAGGGGAAGGAGGTGTCAGAGATGGTCCAAGTAAATTTAAGGTCAGGGTGGAATGTATTGGTGAAGTTGATGAATTGCTCAACCTCCTCGCGGGAGCACGAGGTGGCGCCAATACAGTCATCAATGTAGCAGAGGAAGAGGTGGGGAGTGGTGCCAGTGTAATTACGGAAGATCAACTGCTCTACGTAGCCAACAAAGAGACAGGCATAGCTGGGGCCCCTACGGGTGCCCTTTCGTCTGGAGGAAGTGGGAGGATTCAAAGGAGAAATTGCTAAGGGTGAGGACCAGTTCGGCCAGACGAATGAGAGTGTCAGTGGAAGGGTACTGTTGGGGACGTCTGGAGAGGAAATAACGGAGGGCTTGGAGGCCCTGGTCATGGCGGATGGAGATGTAGAGGGATTGGATATCCATGGTGAAGATGAGGTGTTGGGCGCTGGGGAAACGGAAGTCTTGGAGGGGGTGGAGGGCGTGGGTGGTGTCTCAAATGTATGTGCCAAGAGAACCTTATGTGGACAGACTCTTCCCCAAGACAGGGCTCAAACTGTTCAAAGTATTCCATTTGTGGTCTGAGGAAGTCCTTGTGTATATTTTCTGGAATCATTTGTTTTAAATTCCATTTAAATTCCATTGGCTTGCAGCCAATAAGCCAAGGACCTGCAAAACTCCAACATTAACTCCCAGCTACCAAGCTGACATTTCACAAAGTGGGAATGATAACATAAAGCAAATGGGTGATGAGTATTGAAATGTTCATGCTGAATGACTTTCATTGGGCTTGGAAGGTTACTCAGTTTTGATTGATTGAATGATCGATTTCATGTATTGTCATGTGTACCTGATTACAGTGACAAGTTTTATTTGTGAGCATCCAGGCAGATCACAGTAAGCAGGGACATACAACTTTTCATCCTAGAATCCCACATAAGAGGAAGCATCCACTCCATGTCTATTTTAACCACACCTTTTATCATCGTGAATACCTCAATTTGATTTCCCCTCATTCTTCTGAATTCCAGAAAGTAGAGGCCTAAACTGTTCAATCTCTCTTCACACAACAAACCCCTCATCTCTGGGATTAATCCAGTGAACTGCCTCCAATGCCACTACATCTTTCCTCAAATAAGGGGATCAAAACTGTGCGCAATACTCCAGGTGCGGTCTCATCAATTCCTTGTATAGTTGCAACAATACTTCCTTACTTTTATATTCTATCCCTCTAGCTCTAAAGCCAACATTCCATTCCCTTTCTTTATTATCTGATGTATCTGCACACTCATTTTCTGTGACTCATGAATGAGTACAACTAAAGCCCTCTGCACCGGAGCAGCCCAAAGTCTCTCCCTGTTCAGATAATACATCACCTTCCCATTTTTTCTGAATAAAATACATGACCTCACACTTTTCAACTTCAAACTCTATCTGCTGCATTTTGACTCCCTCTCCCAACCTATCTATATCCATTTGGAAGGTTCTCATTTCCTCATTACAATTTACCATTCTGCCTATTTTTGAGTCATCTGCAAATTTGGCTATCGAGCCTTCTGTCCCTGTATCCATGTTGTTACTGTAGATTGTAAATAGCTGGGGTCTAAGGACCAAACCCTGTGGCACCCCAATAGTTACTTCTTGCCATCCAAAACAAAATTATCCCAACTCTCTGCCTTCTGTCCATCAGTCAGTCACCTATCCAAGTTAATAAATTACCACTAATCCCACATGATTCTCTCTGTTTGTTTGTCTGTCTGTCTGTCTGTCTGTCTCTCTCTCTCTCTCTCTCTCTCTGTCACTCTGTCTCTGTCTCTGTCTCTCGCAATGGTCACTTAATGTACATTTGCAGCCCTCTTTTGAAAAGCATAGATGGAAACAAAAATGTCCACAGGTTCTGAGCCATGGTCATCACATTATGTGTGCAATAGACTCCTTGCCAATGTCTGGCTTGAGGTGCCCTATAGCTTAAATTTCTTCTGCTCAATGTTGATTCATTATTCTATTCTCACTGTATTTTATCAACTGAATAATGATTATCTGAGTTGTTCGGGGTCTTGGAAAATTCAGAATCATATTTTACTGCACAGACCCAGTAGCTGTCCATTCCATCCTGTTCCGTCCACTTTTTTCAGCAATGTTAATGCAACCAAAAGGTAATAGAATTTTTTTTTTCATAGCTGCCTGTAAATTAGGTGACAGAAATCTGGAATGATCTCATTTCCAGGTTTGTATAAAATATCAACTCTGGTATTTTTCCTAATTAAATACATTTCTGATCTCAAACTGAGGGAGTTAATTAAAAAGTCAAAAGTGCCCAACTGCGTATTTGTGAACCTTGGGATATAGATCACCAGGAGCAAGAGAATACAGAAAAGAGCAAAGACAGGATTTTAACAAACTCTCAGTCTGTCTGCCTGCTGACTATAAAGCACAAGTTTTAAAACAAAAGCATTTTGTGGGAATCCCAGGTAGTTTGCATTTCCCTTGTGACACATTAACAGTCCCTCCTACTGCCACCTTGTACCCAACTCCTTTTCTTTGCTCCATTGTATCTAGTCAGGAGACTGTGCCATCAAACCCACACTGCTGCCCTTTACATACCAAGTTTCTGAATCCTTTCCAACAAGAGAAGAGCGCACATCACTTCCAGTCATCATTCATTCAGAATTGTGAAGTAATCTTTTATGACTCCATAAAAAAATCTGAAATGTGAATCATTTCCATCTGCTTTGCCCATTTCTTTTCAAACATTGAAATTTTTGTATGAGAATGATAAAATGGAATAGTTTATTTTCAGCTGGAAAATCTTCTCACAACTTGGATGTTGAAATCTTTTGCACTACAATTTAATGACATATGTTCAAACTTCTTGAAAGGAAACAATGGTATAGCAACTGCTCTGTCCTGCTCTGTAAGAAACTACAGAAGGATGTGTGCACAGTTCAGATCATCACAGAAGCCAACCTCCCATCCATGGACTCCATTTGCATTTCCCGCTGCTGTGGAAAGGTTGCTAAAACCATCAAAGACCCCTCCCACCCCGGTAATGCTCTCCTACAACCTCTTTCATCAGGCTGAAGACACAGAAGTCTAAACGCACACACCAACAGGTTCAAGAACAGCTTCTTCCCTGCTGAATGAACTCTCTAACTTCACATAATGCTGATCTTGTGAATGTTGATCTTGCTTTGGGTACCTCCAGTGCAGTGTAACCTGTATGCCTCACTCTGTCCTAATTTTCTCGGCCTTTGATCTTAGGATAAGGAGTAGCAAATTTAAAACAGAGTTGAGGAGAAATGACATCTCCCAAAAGGATGTGAATCTGTGGAATTTGCTACCCCAAAATGCGGTGGATGCTGGGACAGTGAGTAAATTTAAGGAGGAGTTAGACAGATTTTAATTGATAATGAGTTGAAGGGATATGGGGAGAAGGCAGGAAAATGGGGGTGAGAAGCATATCAGCCATGATTGAATGGTGGAGCAGACTCGATGGACCGAATGACCTCATTCTGCTCCTATATCTTATGAACTTATGAATGTAATACCTAAAGTTTTGAAGTGATTTCAAGCTGACTAGGCTGTGGCCTCTTATTTTACCACCTTGACGGAGAGAAGCCCTCCGTGAAACTCCCAAAGCTTGATGCTTCCCCTGGTTTTGGAAAAGTTCAGTCTGTGGTAATTGGCACAGTGCCAGTATGTGATATCGGGCAAGGGTGGTTGAGATAGTTCACTTTTATCTTTAACTTTTAGCAATGACATCACTAAGTCAGCCATTTGACAAAGTGAGCAGTTAACAAGCACTTCCCACCAGGGGGAAGTGCGGCAATAGGGGAGGATTTAAATTAAACTGGAGTGCAGATAGAACCAGCTCTTTTTAACATTTTCTACTCAATTTGTTCAGGGACGGTATTACTTATCTCTGGAACCAAAGAGATTTAAACTGGGCTTCTCACTCAGAGGTAGGCACATTACGACAATGTCATAAGAGCCCCCAGAATCCATTGCCAATCCTCTTTTATCTACATTGTCTCTCATTATCCTG
Organism: Chiloscyllium punctatum; assembly: GCF_047496795.1. Lineage (NCBI taxonomy): Eukaryota > Metazoa > Chordata > Chondrichthyes > Orectolobiformes > Hemiscylliidae > Chiloscyllium > Chiloscyllium punctatum. Next base: position 79,747,482 of record NC_092763.1, read on the forward strand.
TCCAGTTATGAATGGTAGATGATAGGCCACTGGTGAACCTAAACAGAAGAGCCCGCTATCTTTGTTAATAAGATGGTTTATTGTATGATTAATGAGCTTTGAAAAGGGGGAATTGACTCCCTCTTTTGGTTTTACTACCCGTCAGTCAGTTTACAACAAATATTTTAATTTTGGCTGATATCTATATCATATTTTAATTTTTAAAAATCTAATTGGATCAAAATGAAGAGGCTGATTGCAAATCTTGCTTGTGTGAAAGAAAGAGAACTTTTACTACTACTACCCTCAAGAAAAACAGTTCAGGGTTCCTCACATCCTGAATCTCATTCCCACCCTTGGTTTTTCAAAGACTACTCTTGTGACAAAGTTAAAAATCACACAACAGGTTTATTGGAAGCACTAGCTTTCGGAGCGCCGTTCCTTCATCAGGTGTGGCCTCCAAAAGCTAGTGTGCTTCCAATTAAACCTGTTGGACTATTACCTGGTGTTGTGTGATTTATAACTTTGTACACCCCAGTCCAACACCAGCACCTCCATATCATGACTACTCTTGTGACAGTCCTGTCAGCCTTGTGATAGTCCAGTGACTTTCTTCCCAGCACTTATCACTCAGTCTCTCAGACACCATCTTGAGTGCTTGGCCTCACCTTGTGTGATGCTCAGTGATCTACACAATGAACTTGCCATTCCTGTCAGAAGGTGTGCTAAGCCAAAGAAGATGGTCCACAGGAAGGATCGGGGTTCTGCAACGAAGAGAAAGTGAATACAATAGTGTGCCAATGAGTGTAGGTATCATTATAACCACAATTCAGCTCCAGAAGGTACAACTCAGGCCATTTCCAGTTACTCAAGAAAGTGAGAACTGCAGATTAGAGTTGAGATGCTGGAAAAGCACAGCAGGTGAGGCAGCATCCAAGGAGCAAGGGAATCAGCGTGGATTCCTGATGAAGAGCTTGTGCCCGAACATCGATTTTCCTGCTCCTCAGATGCTGCCTGACCTGCTGTGCTTTTTAGATTAGATTCCCTACAGTGTGGAAACAGACCCTTTGGCCCAACCAGTCCACACAGCTCCTCCAAAGAGTAACCCACCCCCCCCCCTCTAACTAATGCACCCATCACTGTGGGCAATTTAGCATGGCCAATTCACCTGACCTGCACATCTTTGGACTGTGGGAGGAAACCGGAGCACCTGGAGGGAACCCACGCAGACAGAGGGAGAACATGCAAACTCCACACAGACAGTCAACTGAGGCTAGAATCGAACCTGGGACCCTGGTGCTGTGAGGCAGCAATGCTAACCACTGCGCCACCATAATGCCTAACACCACACTTTCATTTCTAGTTACTGTCAGATGGACATGGTTATGCTGAGCACAATTGAATCATTTGTTTGTCCATTAGTGTCCAGATGACAGCAGGTGGTGTAGCGCTTGGTTTCACAGGTTGGCACAACATTGAGGGCTGAAGGGCCTATTCTGTGTTGTAATGTTCTGTGTTTGATCTTGGTAATTCCATTGACCTTGCAAAGCAGTCCGATGCTGCTCTCGAAATTGCAGCCCAGATCAGAGTTACTCTGACACGGAGCAACAAAATCCCAAACCAATCATACACCAGCACTCTGGCTCGAGGCAAGACCTTTCAGTCACGGGTGGGAGGACTTGGTGAAGACTCCGTCAATACAAGAACATGCTCAGTATTGTTTCTGTTTTGGGTTGAGCATCATACATATGTATTGAGTATCTCTACAGGTCTCTTTGCGACCAAGGATCCCATGCTGTGGTGAAGTTGCTCCCCTGATTTGGCCAAAGTCCACTTCTCATAATTGTGACAGTAGGTCATAAATATCAGCAGCCATCCTGGTCAGCAATACCACCTGTTCAGGACAATTATCTTTTATGTCTCATGGTGTTCTGCTTGATCATGAACTGCGACAAACACTTGACATCTAGAGCTGTCAGGAAGAATGAGTTGCTTCGGCTGTCCCTCCGTGTCATGAGTGAGTCGATTGACGACTCCATACTCCTCTCTGATCCTCTTCCAATACCTCAACAGTTTCTCTGCCCATCTCAACTCCGTTAGTAGCAGGTACCAGTTTTGTAATGTTCAGGCATCCAATAATGCTGCAGCCTACTGAGGCCAGTGCCAAACACCTGAAACTGTCTGACATCTTTCTCCAAGGTAAATGGCAAAGGTGAAATGACACCCAATGCTCAATGTCTGGACCTGGTTTACTCAAAACTGCATCAGTGACCCTCATTGAATATTGGAGTAGAGTAGAGTAACTTTATTTGTCAATTCTGCCATTCACAGCTGGTACAATAAAAACAAGACAGCGTTCCTCCAGAACCAAGGTGCTATATGAACACACAGACCATACAGGAGTATAGTCATACACAGGGCAGCATAAAGTGCGTAGTGAAGTGCAAAACATACAAGACAGCCCAGTAACTCCTGACAAGACAAGACAATAGGCACAGTGGTGGACAAATTACAATGTAACAATGAATGATTATTAATAAAACATTGTTTTAACAGCAATTCCAGAGGTCATCTGAAAATTGCAAATTGGATAGAGTGTGATCATACAGAGTTAAGGAGCAAGATGGCTTGGGGGAAGAAACCAATGCACAACTATGAGATATTATACTGAATGTCATAGGGAATTGGGATCAGAAAGTTACCACTGGCTTGGGGTGTAGGTGTGACATCTTCCTTCTATGGGCAACAATGTTTGTATTGCACACAAAAACAGAAATAGCTGGAAAATCTCAGCAGGTCTGGCAGCATCTGTGGAGAGAAAACAAAGTTAAAGTTTTGGGTCGAGTGACCCTTCCTCAGAACTGATGGTAGCTGGGAAAATGTTGGTTTATATGCAGAAGCTTGGGGGAAAGGGGATGAGGAGTAAATGATAGGTGGGAATGGAGCCCAAAGAGAAAGAAGAGCAGTTGGACAGACAAAGGAGTCGATAACAATTTATTTGGGAGGGCGAATTGTTGTTAATGGGGACTGTTAGTGCTAACAATGAGTTGTGTTTAATAGCAGACTGTGTGATAACAATGCCTGGTGTGTGGGAGTTGGGTAAGGACATGGGAGAGCTGCAGCCCAAAAGGTATTGAAATTGATATTGAGTCCAGAGCAATCCCAAGTGGAAAATGAGATTGTTCTTCCAGCCTTGTGTTAAGCTTTGCTGGAGCACTGTAGCAAGCCTGACACAGAGATGTTGGCCTGGGAACAGGGTGGTGTGTGGAAGTGGCAGACAACAGGAAGCTCAGGGTCTTTTTTGAGGACAGGACATGGATGTTCTGCAAAGTGGTGACTCAGTCTGTGCCTTGTTCCCCCAGTGTAGAGGAGAGCAGCGAATGCAGTAGACCACATTGTGGGAAGTGCAGTTAAAGTGTTGCTTCACCTGAAAGTTATGTTTGGGGCCTCAAATACTGAGAAGGGAGGAGGGAAATGGGCAGGTGTAACATCTTCGGTGGTTGAAGGGAAAGGAGCCATGGGACTGTGGAAGGGGATGTTGGGAATGATGGACGAGTGGACTAGAGCATCCTGGAAGGAACGGTCCCTGCAGAAGGCAGACAAGAGGGTGGGAAGGGAAATATGTCTAGTGGGGTTTCCATAGCAACACCTAGCCAGATCGTTATCTACTCATTTGTCTGTCCAACTGTTTTTTTTCTTTTGGCCTCCTTCCCCATCTAACATTTACGCCTTAGCCCCTCCCCCACCTATCTTCTGCATATAAACCAATATTTTCCCAGGTAAGGTGACTGGTCCTGAAGCGTTAACTCTGATTTCTCTTCACAAATGCTGCCAGACTTGCTGAGCTTTCCCAGCAACTTCTGTTTTTGTTCCTGATTTACAGCACCTTCATTTCTCTTGGTTTTTATTTAACATTTGCATGACTTTTGTTCTTCATCTCTACTGCGTCAGGAATCAAAATTACTCAAGTTCCTCTGCCCAATGTGTTTTGTTGCTCACTGCTTATGGAATATTCAGACGTAGCTGAGTAGATTGTTGCCAGTGAATACATCAAACTCAGGACATCTCTGAACTTCGGGAAAACAGGGAATCTCCAAGCCAGCAGTTTGAGTTTTATCCTGGAGTCATTTCCCATGTTCCTCCCATTCAGCTTAAGTTGCCAACTGGCAAATGTGAACCATTGTTTCCTGCTTTTGAACCTGTGACAGCTCCACTCCTGGGTCAATGGACACTGACTCAGTTTCTGAATGAAAATGAGTTGGAAATCGGGGTGGCCAAGGACAGACGATGAGGCAGGCTTCCATTGAGCATACAAAAGATATCTTCACAAGCTGCTTTCCAGCTCCCTGGTAAACCCCTTAAAGGATCATTCCCAATGAAGACTTTATGTTCGAATCATTGACTCTCCTGCTCCTTGGATGCTGCCTGACCTGCTGTGCTGTTCCAGCATCACACTCTTCGACTCTGATCTGCAGCATCTGCAGTCCTCACTTTCTCCTATCAACTTGGGTGGCAACTTTGAGGGATCTATGGATGTGGACCCCAAGATCCCTCTGTTCCTCCACACTGCCAAGAATCCGGTCTTTAACCTTGTAACCTGCATGCAAATTCGACCTTCTAAACTGAATCACTTCACACTTTTTGAATTTGAACTCCATCTGCCACTTCTCAGCCCAGCTCTGCATCCTGTCAATGCCCTGTTGCAACCTACAATAACCCTCCAGCATCTGCACTCCTCAGTTTCTCCCTGAGATAAAGGATCATGCCATATATACTCTATCCCAAACACTCTTGCAGCATTCTCTGAGTTACTCGGTAAATCATGGACTCAGGCAACAAACTTGTACATAGTATTGCACAAACCTTCTATATTAAGCACACAACTCACTCTGCAACTTAGACGCTACTCCTCTACTACTCAAACTTTTAAATCAAAAATCATGCTTTTGTCGATAACAAAGTGCCTGAGGTGTTGTAATTGGTCTGGAAAAGTTGCCACATCCATAGTTCGACTTTCAAGTTAAACTGTGACAAGTGAGCTGAGACAATGAATATTCTTGTGCAGGTCTCCTTGAATGTTGAACCAAAGATGAGTATGTCATTCAGATACATGAGAAAATTAAGGTCGCCAAAAGCTTTATTCATAGCACACATGAAGGGGTAAACAAAGCCAGGCCAGGCAGGACAGATCACAGAGCAGTAGTGCTAATGGGTTGGATTTTCTTTCTTAGAGTCATAGAAGTCCACAGCACAGAAAAAGGCCCTTCAGTCTATCAAGTCTTATCAATCAGAAACAAACACCTAACTATCCCAATCTCATTCAGCCAACATTCCATTTCCATGAACACTTCCTGACAGCGCAGGGGCTACCATTCCCGACTTTGTCACCACATAATTCTCAATTTCTTCATCTTGCAGCAACAGAAGCATATTTCTTTACCTGTTCAGCAAGAAACATTTATTTTGTAATTATGCGCGTCATATCAAATTGGTTTCAATTCTGTATAAAAAAATCTTGTTTTATTCTTATAGATTCAAGATCCAAGAAAAATTCAGAAACATTAAAAGGAAGACTTGGCTGTGTACTGAAAGCTCTCCGGGTTATGATATTATTTGAACTTGTTGACTGTGTTCACTTGATTTCTAACTGCCTATTATTCTCTTCATAGTCCACTGCCTTTCCATTGATTTTACTTTACATGTCACATGCTCAATATTGCCTGTTGCAATGTTCTGAAATATCACAGTGACTGGTTACTGCTAAAGGCAGAAACCACACTCTCATCTCTCACTGTAACTGCAATGGGATGAGACAAAAAAAAGCACAGTAAACTGAACTCTTCATGTCCATCTCCAACCATCAATTATTGCTGACTCATTTTACCATTCCACAGAAAACCATTAATCGATGACATCCTCTGCTCAACCAAACAGAGCTAAGTGCAAGGAACAGCAAAGAAAAGGGACGATTATTATGAGGTCAACAAAACAGACAGTACAAAAGGTAACTGTGGAAGTGATGGGCAATTATTGTGGTGATGTGATGAGTTGGATGACTGTGAAAGATAGTATCAGACCATTGAAGGACAGTTTATAATGGTATCACTGAGAATGGGAGAAATTTCAACTGATCCTTCAAGGCAGCATTTGATTGTTTGTGTTTTTAATGATGAGGACAAAATGGGTGAACATACTGGTGGTCAGGAGGGGAATTGGAAAAAGCCAGGTCAAATATAATAACCAGCAAAGCAGGAAGGAGGTTAATGAACTTTGCAATTGTAAAAAAATCCATCTTCTTCTGCTACAGAGCTATCATTACTGACTCTAACTCTGCCACTTCCATATCTCTCAGCAAGTATCACGAACTACACTATTGATTTGATTTATTGTTGTCAGATGTACCGAGATACAGTGAAAAGTATTGCCTGCAGCATGTCTGCTCAGAAGCTCTCTCCCACTTCATCACCCCAATCTACAGATCCTTCCTTCCCTCGAGGCTTCCATCTCGCTCACCAATGTCACCTCATCATGTCTTCTGTCAGGAATGTCCCCTTTGTCATCATCTCTCCCATCCAATTGAACAAAACACAATCCTTCCCTTTGCCTTTTTGCAGGAAGAAGCTAACTTATAAGTGAGCAAGAAGTGGCAGACTGTAGACATCTCACACTGTATGATACGACAAACATAGAAGCATAGAATATAAGAGCAGGGGCAGGCCATCAGCCCATTGAGCCGGATCCACCATTCAAAATAATCATGGCTGATCATCCAACTCATTCCCTTGTTCCTGCTTTCTCCCCATACCCTTTGATCTCTTTCGCCCTAAGAAGACACTGGGGTTGGCCAGAGAAAAGGATGACCATCCATATGAGGATGCCAAGTCCTTCATGTACAGCTGACTGAGTGACTGCTTCCCCACCAGCACCCCCCAATAACTCCTTCTCATCCAACAACCATCCTGATTTTGAAATATATACACAACGTATGGTAGCAATTTGGACTTTCCTCAATAAATAGCAGTGGATGCTGGATCAGTTGTTAATTTTAAATCTGCCATAGATACGTTTTTGTTAAGCCAAGGTTTTAAGGGCTACGGACCAAAGGCAGGCATATAAGTGTTAGGCCATAGGTCAGCTATGATCTCATTGAATGGTTGAACAGGCTTGAGGGGCTGAATAGCTTGCTGATATCTTTCTACATTAATGTTGCTGGGTCAAAATCCTGGAACTCCTTCCTTCACAAACATTGTGGGCTTATCTACAGCACATGGAATGCAATGGTTCAATAAAGAAGCTCACCAGATCCTTCTCAAGGGGCAGTTAGGGATGAGCAATAAATGTTGACCCAGCCAGAGACCCTCATATCTATGAGTGTATAACAGAAACAAAACATGTCCATGGAACAGTGAGTCGAGATTTAAACAAGTTCTTCAGAAAGACAAAGGCACCTGGAGGTTCAAGAGGAGTACAACTTTCTTTCAGACAAAGAAGCACATCATTTGGAGAGATATGACCTGGAAAAGCAGCAGTGCAATTTTATAGTCTCCAAGACAGTCAGGGCAGAAAGAAAGAAATCCTGAGTAAATTAGTTGTCAATAGTGCAAACATTCCAGTGTAAGTATAACATAAGAAAAAAGTGTGTAAGATCTAAGTGATCTATATTAGCATTTAGTGTCTTTACAAGGGGGCATTAACTTCAGAAATATCATCAAGAAAGAATGAAATCCTGAGTAAATTAATGTTGGTAGTGGAAAATCCCCAGAGGCAGAACATTGTGGAAGTGAAATATAAGGTAACTCTGTAAGATATAAGTGACCTATGTGAACATTTGGTGTCTTAAGGAAGAGGCATTAACTTCAGAAATATCATCAAGTGAATGTGGAAACTTATTGGCAGAAAACAAATTGCAGCTATGTTGCATTTCTTTTGATAATTCACCATCACCTGGTGATGGGCAATGAGTGCTTGCACAGCAAAAGGTACACAAAATAAAACAAAAAGGAATAACAAACATTCAAAGCACATTAATGAACCAATAATCGGAATCTTCATGGTTTAATGGGGTAAAGATTTTGACAGAAATTACTCAAACTGTGGGAATTAGTAAGAATTTCTTCATAAGAGCCATAATAATTTAAATTAGATTACTTACAGTGTGGAAATAGGCCTTTCAGCCCAACAAGTCCACACCAGCCCTCTGAAGAGGGACCCTCCCAGACCCATTCCCCCACACCTAACACTACGGACAATTTACCTAACCTGCACATTTTTGGACTGTGGGAGGAAACCCACGCAGACACAGGGAGAATGTGCAAACTCCACACAGACAGTTGCCCGAGGCGGGAATTGAACCCGGGTCCCTGGTGCTGTGAGGCAGCAGTGCTAACTACAGAGCCACCATCCATAATAAAAGCAAATAGAATTTCTTTGAACTGCGATGGGCTGGAGTCATTCTGTAAAACTATGATAAAACTAATAACTGTTTATTTAAGTTGCAAAACTTGGATTTATAGAGAGGATAGAAAAAGGGTGGGAATCCACCATTTTTGCCACAAAATGCAGGCAAGACCTCCCTTATAGCAACAAAGATAAGCAGAACTGCTATTACTGTTACAGTTATAAGAAGGCAAAATAGATAAACACATTAATAAGACATGGTGTCAGAAGAAATATAATGAGCAAGACTAAGTTTTAGAAATGGGCCAAATAAAACTGGACATTAGATTAGATTAGATTACTTACAGCGTGGAAACAGGCCCTTCGGCCCAACAAGTCCACACCGCCCCGCCAAAGCGCAACCCACCCATACCCCTACATCTACCCCTTACCTAACACTATGGGCAATTTAGCATGGCCAATTCACCTGACCTGCACATCTTTGGAGTGTGGGACGAAACCGGAGCACCCGGAGGAAACCCACGCAGACACGGGGAGAATGTGCAAACTCCACACAGTCAGTCGCCTGAGGCGGGAATTGAACCCAGGTCTCTTTGTGCTGTGAGGCAGCAGTGCTAACCACTGTGCCACCATGCCGCCCAATCTTGCCGGCACCACATCTTGCCGAAAACAATATTTGAGATGTAGAATTGTGTCCAACTTAATGCTAAACCAATAGTAAGTCAAGTCAGATTAGATTCCCTACAATGTGGAAACAAGCCCTTTGGCCCAACCCACTACATTTACCCCTGACTAATGCACCTAATACTATGGGCAATTTAGCATTGCCAATTTACCTAACGTGCACACCTTTGGACTGTGGGAGGAAACCAGAGCACCCAGAGGAAACCCACACAGACAGTTGTCTGAGGCAGGAATTGAATCCAGGTCCCTGGTACTGTGAGGCAACAGTGCTAATCACTGAGCCACTGTGCTGCCCCACCTCTATACCCAACTGAAAGTTTAACTGATGATAGTTTAGCTCACCAAGGTGTAAAGGATGTAGAACATACCTTTGGTGAGGTATTAAACTTCTTTGATAATTCAACCTTCGGGCTAATAAAATTCAAGAAAAATCACAACTTAATGAAAGATTTCAGCATCCCAGAGAAAACATGGATAAGTTCATTAACAATCTTCACAGAATAAGGCAGAAACGAGACTGTGGTGTCAGATGTATAAGTGTCAGAATTGTTTTAAGTAATGCTATTGTCTGATATATTTTGAGAAGAATTGACTTGAGTAAAAGCTGATCCTTCAGTGAATGAAGTAAACATTTGGAAGCACCATAAATCAATCCCAACAATTTGAGAATCAACCTTATGACAGGAGATTAGTAGAATCCTTCCAATTCTTAAAGTACAGAACCACAAATAATGTAAGTGAAAATCCAGGACAGCAATTAGGAAAGGCAGCACTAAAACTAATAAAAATTCACTGAACATTCTTGTCAGCACAGTGGTCTAAACCTGACAGGCAAAAAACAATACCCCGTTCTTAAATGTGACTCTACCTCTTATATAATAGGTCATTTTCAGAAATATGCAAAATGAGACACAGTTTTAGAAAAGTAAAAAAATCAAGTCATTATCCGCACAAACAGCTTAATGAGTTGAAATAGTTGTTCCAACCAAGCAAGGAGATGGAACTAACTTTCATCTTTTTGATATCACTTCAGTCATTTGCAACAAGTATCTTTTTTTTCTTTTAGGCATCCAATTAGCATACTTGCACGAAAATTTAGTTAAGTAGATTAAAATGAAGAAGTAATTTCCAAGGTCTTATTGTGTGAAAAGAAGAGGAATTTTATTACCTGCTAACCTTGAAAAAAACTAATAAAATGCAACATCAAAACATATGCACATAAACACAGGTAACACGCTTAAAAGGAAGTAGTGGGAGACTATTCAATATCAGTGGAAAGATAACAGCAGATACAGTTTCAAGGTTTTTGTATCTTTGAGCTGTGATAGTAAAACTTGCATCAATTGTTGAATAGTATTGTCTTTTTTTTCCTGAGCTGTATTGGAAGTTGTAATATCTTGAAGTTCACAGATAATGTACTTTTTCCAAGTTGCTTTTTCACTGGAGATGTCATGCAGCATAGGGAGAGAGACAAAGAGAAAGTAAGGCTTCTATGTTTTGTTGTCATGAATCGATTTAACCCTCTGTCTCTGCTCTGTTTGAAGTATGGCTCGTTTATGTTCCTTCATCCAGATCTATTGTCTGGGATATTTTGTAGGCAACATTTTATTTCCCAATACATAAATTTATCATGCTTAGATGAATTAAACAGGAGAGGCAAATTTATTGATGCTCGTTGAGTTGTTTAGTTGTTTCACTATATTTGGGTGAAGTGGTAATTGGGTGAAACAGTCCCATATAAGTTCCCTGGAATTGCCTCAATCAGTGTTCAAATGATCACAGCAGCCATTTTAGGTCAATACTTGTTCTTTCTTAAAAAAAACGTGAAAGTCTCAGGTCTTAAAGGTGATGGAAGATGCATAGCAATTGTCCATGTTTACTCTGATCATAACACATGCTTCAGTAGAAAATAAATTAGAATTGTTCCAAAGCAAAATTGATGATCTAGGTGTTACATTTTAGGGGATGATATTTACGTTAATGTTTATCATATGAGTTTCAAGTTAAATACCAGGATGTAATAACATTATAAGATGGCAAGCAGTGATTAACAAAATGGCTGACAATAAAGCAACTATGTAGTCCAGAAGGTGGAGTATTTAAGATTATAAATATGCTGCCAACAACTGTCTAATATACCGAATGTCAAATCAAAGAAAACCTGAATGAACAGCTACCCCACTCAAATCAATAGATGAAGCAAAATGGATGTAATCCAGAGTGCAACAGAGCTTGACAAATGAAGACCCATAACGTATTCCAGTCTGTGGTTAGATGCTGAGATGTCTCAGAAGAAGCAAGTTCAAGCAAAATATTTGTCTGCCTTATCTTCTCAGGAAGAATTTCAATAACAATGACAGACATCACAACACGTCAAAAACAAATTGCATTGTTTCTAATTCACTTATGGGGTGTGTGTATTAGTGGTTCAGCCAACATTTATTGCCTGTCCCTAGTAGCCCTTGAGAAGGGGTTGGTGCAGTCATGTGCAGCAGCAGTCAAGTAGCAGAAACAGGGAAGTAAACATTTTGGTTTCATTGATAATGCAATCACTGAATGAAAGAGTCCAGACCAATTAACAAATCAAAGTAAAAAGTTTGAAACATGACCAGAAGTTGCTGGAGAAACTCAGCAGGTCTGGCAGCATCTATGGGGAAAGAGCAGAGTGAACGTTTCGAGTCCGGTGACCCTTCTTCAGGGCTGAAACTTCCATTTCCCCAGCATTTTCTGTTTCTTGTTTCAGTTTTACAGCATCTGCACTTCTTTGTTTGCTTGAAGTATAAAGTTTGCAAGCTTTAACATAAATCTCTTGGTGGATTAAAACTTGCTGACTGTTTGAAGGTATGGTGCACGGAACTCAACAGAACCCATCACTGAGGAGGAACGACCAATGTCTAACGATTTAAGGTACTGCAAGGATGAAATTGCTGATTTCAGAGATTCAGGATACTGTGAAGAAGAAATTGAGGCAAAAAGCCCTCTGTGAAGGAAATCCAATAAATTTAATGTCCTCCAGTTCAAAGGGAACTCAGAGCGAATCAATGGAACAATCTTACACCCTGCAAACTACCAATCCTCCAGCAATTGAAGAGAACACATTTTAGGAGAATAGTGAAACTTCCCAATCAGCCGAAATTATAATATCAAAGGTTGGGGAAAGATGGTGTAGTGCTTAAATATCTGCAAGTATATACTTTAAAAATGTGTGGAAAGTTTGGGAGCTGTTGTTGTATTTAGGTTTGAAAGAGTTAATATCGAGATTTGTGATATTGATGATGTCATAAAGACTGTATACAACATAGTGGATGGCCCGGTGAATTGGCCATGCTAAATTGTCTGTAGTGTTAGATGTAGGGAAGTGGATCTGGGTAGGTAACGCTTCAATGGGTTGGTGTGGAATGTTGGGCCAAAGGGCCTGTTTCCACAGTGTAAGTAATCTAAAACAACATAGCTTAGAATTTTGAGGAGGAATCCAACACCTTGTTCTCAAAGTCTCTGTAAAAATATTGATCCTATCAATGCAACATATAAATTATATGTTATTAACTAGAAGAGACTTTTCTAGTTAAACCAGAAAGTGGTTTTCCTCTACCAAACTAGACCAATTCATAGAATCCCTACAGTATGGAAACAGGCCATTTGGCCCAACAAGCCCACATCAACCTTCCAAAGAGTATACCACCCAGACCCATTCCCCACACTACTCTACATTTCCCCAGACTAATGCACCTCACCTGCACACTATGGGGTAATTTAGCACAGCCAATTCACCTAACCTGCATATGTTTGGACTGTGGGAGGAAACTGGAGCAAACCCATACAGGGACACAGGGAGAATGTGCAAACTCCACACAGTTACCTGAGGCTGGAATAGAACCCGGGTCCCTGGCTCTGTGAGGCAACATTGCTAACCACTGAGCCACTCTGCCTTGCTATTTCACTCACTTAAAGAGCTAATATTTTCACTTAGCAAGACCTGATAAATATCCAAGAACAAATTGCTGCAGATGCTGGAATCTGAAAAAAAAACAACACATATTGGAAATGACAGGTCAGACAGCATCCGTGGAGAGAGAGCAAGCTAACATTTTGAGTCCAGGTGACTCTTCATCAGAGCTAAAGCTTTGTTTGCTCTCTCTCCATGGATACTGTCTGACTCCTAAAAATATCAATATGGTCATGACTAAATAATCTGTTGTAGTGATGTGGATTAAAGGAGAAATGAACAATCCTAGGTAGATCATAACCCAGTGTTATCCCCTTTGCATGTGTAGGTTACAATGCCTATTTAAAGTCAGTATTCACTGCAAATTCAAAATACCACAGTGAACGAGAGAGAGTGGGGTGTGTGTGTGTGGGGGGGGGGCGTGGTGGAGAGAGAGAGAGAGCGAGAGAGAGAACGAAGCCATGAAAGAGAGAGAAAGAGAAAGAGAAATCATTTCTAACAAAAGGTTTGAGCACTGGGACATTGAAGCAATCGGAGAGAGGTGCTGATCTCGGCTGTTTGACACCTGCAACAGTGGAACATTACTGTGTTTGTGGTTCCCAGATGAATTTGGCAAACAAAGAGAAACGCTGAGCCATTCAATGTGAATTCCCACAAGAAGTAAAATGGGCACATTTTCAAGAGGGAATTACAAAGACAAATTAGCTTGAATTAAGTGCAAGTTGGCAGATTGGGAAGCAAGGCATTGTTTGCCGTCCAGCTGACAATGTCAGAGGATTGGGTAATGCTCAGGGTCATTGATTTATACTAACTGAATTAATCAGATTAGAACTTCTTGCAATGGAATATCAGGATTTTATCAGCGTTTTGGGACAGCTCTCTGTGGCTGTCTTTTCATGCAGATCTGAATATACTGATGGGTCGTTACCAACAAAGACGTTATGTTAGCATGACAAAATACATCAGGCACAGTTCAATGTTTGCCTCATTGCAAATAAAATGAGACTTGTATTTCTCTGCTTCCTTTCAAAACCATGTTCAGTTTCAAATACTTTACAGATCAATGAAGCACTGTTGCAATGTGGGAATTATGGCACCAATTGACACGCATCAATTCCACAAGAAGTGTGAACCCAGAGTAGTCACAATACAGAAATGCATGCAGTATAGGTATGGAAATTGCAGGATGTAGTCAGAACCAAGGCTGCCTGGCAGATCAGTTCAGTGCTTTGTAGTCACATCATGTTAAGTCAAGAATGGCAGAGGACAATGAATGAACTAACAGCATGAGTGTAGTTCTAACACCAATTAAGGAACTTTAGACAATCCATGGCAAAGCAACCACTAGGTTGGTGCCCCATCCACCATCTTCCACACTCACTTCCTCCGTAAGGCTAAGGAGCAAAATTAGGACATTCTGCCCATCAAGTCTGCTCCATGGCTGATAAAAGTTTATCAATGCCATTTTCCCGCTTTCTCCCCATAACCTTTGATCTCATTGACTATCTCTGTTTTAAATATACTCAATGATGTGGCCTCCATAGCTTTCTGTGGCAATGAATTCCATTGATTCACCACGCTCTGGCTGAAGACGTTTGTCCTTATTGCTGTTCTAAAGGAATTTCCCTTTTTTCCAAGGCTGTGTCCAGAGGTCCTAGTCTTTCCTGCCAATGGAAACATCTTCCTAACATCCACTCTGAATCGATACACAATGACTATTGAGTACTACATCACCAGGATGCACTGCAGCAACTCGCCAAGTTCCAATAACACCTCTAACTGTAGTCTATCTACACCCGGCATTTTAAAGAAAGTAGACCAATAATGAATCAGTCATCATGAATTTAATAATTCCGTCATTTAATTTACTTGAAACATTAAAATAAGTTATGAATGCGTTGCCAGCTGTGGTGGTGGAAGCAGAGTCATTGGGGACATTTAAGCAACTGCTGGACATGCACATGGATAGCAGTGAGGTGAGGGGGGCGTAGGTTAAGTTACTATATTGTACATTAGGATTAAGTCTCGGCACAACATCGTGGGCCTAAGGGCCTGTTCTGTGCTGTTCTTTTCTGTGTTCTATGTTCTATGTTTGATGTTCTATATTACATTCATTGCAGCAAATAGCCAGGTGTCCAGATTACAAAGCCAAAGTTGACTAATGACAGTCAGAGTCACTGAGCTTCAAACTGATTTTAAAGTAGGTCGGTACGTTGTAGGGTATTTTGGGCAAGCTAATGAAGCTTAGGATAGACCATTCTCCTGGCCCTGATGGAATGCATCCCAGGGTACTAAAGGAGATGACAGGAGAAATAGCAGGTGCACTGGTGGTAATTTTCCAAAATTAACTGGTCTTTGGGGCAGTCCCAGCAAATTGGAAAACAGCAAAAGTGACACCATTGTTTAAAAAGGGAGGTGGACAAAAGATGGGGAAACTATAGACCAGTGAGCTTCACCTCTGTAGTGGGGAAGATATTATCAAGGAAGAAATAGCAAAGCATCTTGATAAAAATTGTCCCATTGGGCAGATGCAGCATGGGTTCATGAAGGACAGGTCATGCCTGACAAATCTTTTGGAATTCTAAGAAGGCATTATGCACAAGGTGAACGATGGAAATCCAGTGGATGTGGCGTACCTAGATTTCCAAAAGGCCTTTGACAAGCTGCCGCATAAGAGGCTGCTGCATAAGATAAAGATGCATGGCATTATGGGTAATGCATTAGCATGGATAGAGGATTGGTTAACTAACAGGAAGCAAAGACTGGGGATAAATGATTGCTATTCTGGCTGGCAATCAGTGACTAGTGGTGTGCCTCAGGGATCGGTGTGGGGACCACAATTATTTCCATTTAAATATAGATGGTTTGGAATTGGGGTCTATGTGTAGGGTGTCAAAGTTTGCATTTGACACTAAGATGAGTGGCAGAGCAAAGTGTGGAGAGGACTGTGAAACTTTGCAGAAGAACATAGATACATTGAGCAAGTGGGCAAAGGTCTGACAGATGGAATACAATATTAATAAATGTGAAGTCATCCATCTTGGTAGGAGTAACAATAAAAAGGATTATTATTTGAATGGTAAAAAGTTGCAGCATGCTGCTATGCAGAGGAACCTGGGTGTCCTTGTGCATGAATCACAAGTAATTAGGAAGGCAAATGGAATTTTGGCCTTCATTGCTAAAGGAGCTGAGTTTAAAAACAAAGAGTTTATGTTGCAGCTGTACAGGGCACTGGTGAGGCCACAGCTGGAGTATTGTATGCAGTTTTGGTCTCCTTACTTGAGATAGGATGTACTGGCACTGGAGGGAGTGCAGAGGAGGTTCGCCTTGTTCATTCTGGAGTTGAGAGGATTGGCTTATGAGGAAAGACTGGGTAAACTGGGATTATATTCATAGGAATTCAGAAGATTGAGGGGAGGATCTTATAGAAACATATGAAATTATGAAGGGAATAGATAAGATAGAAGTAGAGAGGATGTTTCCACTGGCAGGTGAAACTAGGACAAGACGGTATAGCTTCAAGATTAGGGGGAGCAGATTTAGGGCTAACTTGAGAAGGAACTTCGTCACCCAGAGGGTTGTAAATCTATGGAATTCCTTGCCCAGTGAATTAGTTGACGCTACTTCAGTAAACATTTTTAAAGCTTTTTTTTAACAGTAAAGGAATTAAGGGATATGGAGGGAGGGCAGGTAGGTGGGTCTGAGTCCATGAGAAGATCAGCCATGACCTTATTGAATGGAGGCCTCCAATCCTGATGAAGGGCTTTTGCCTGAAACGTCGATTTTCCTGCTCCATGGATGCTGCCTTACCTGCTGTGCGTTTCCAGCACCACTCAAATCTAAACTCTGGTTTCCAACATCTGCAGTCCTCACTTTTGCCTCGAAGAGCCAGATGCCCTACTCCTACTCCAAGTTCTTATGTTCTTATGTAAATAATTGAAAATTCCTTTAAAATAGTGTACAATGTTATTTGTCAGTTCCTGCAGTGTACTGCAGTCAGATACTTCGTAAAATAAGTTTTTTTCTTGTTTAAAGACTTTTAAAGGTTGCTCATAAGGGCCCCTGTGCCCAGAAAACATCATTTGAATTAATCAGAGGCTTTAAAATTAGGGGCAATAAGAACATTTCGCATTGGCTTTGGTGAATGTTTTGATGTGGGAGTCAGATTTTATTTCAGTGTGGCAATATTTCAACAAAACTTTGAAAATGCAGCAATTCAATTTGCACTGGATGCAATTTCCACTTGAACATCCACCATCCAGCATGCTGGTATGAGTATTTTCAGGTTCATTGTTTTTCCAAAACTAGTGTAGCCTAATCAAGCCTTCAGGCTATGATATTGATTAAGATCAGTCACAGAGTAATCTCCTTAGAATAATATTACAATGAATGTAGAAATGTTTTTTTGCAACACTGAAGGAGCTCATTTGGCCCATGGAATCTGTTGTTGTGGTGTTGTCAACAAGTCTCAATCAAAAAGTTTCATGGTGGCTCAGTGGTTAACACTGCTGCCTCACAGCACCAGGGTCCCAGGTCTGATTCCAGCCTCAGGTAACTGTCTGTGTGGAGTTTGCACATTCTCTGCGTCGGTGTGCTCCGGTTTCCTCCCACAGTCCAAAGATGTGCAGGTCGGGTGAGTTGGCCATACTAAATTGCCCATGGTGTTAGGTGCATTAGTTAGAGGGAAATAGGTCTGGGTGGATTACTCTTCGGTGAGGATGAGTTGGGCCGAAGGGTCTGTTTCCACACTGTAGGTAATCTAATCTCATCAAAATCATACATCTTTATCTGCTTCAAGAAATTTTGGGATTTCACAAGACTTAGGCAATTCAGCCTATCATGTCTGCTCTGCCATTCAATGAGATCATGGCTAATCTGATCATTCTTAACACCACTTTCCTGCCTTTTCTCCACAGTGCTCAATTCCTTTACTGATTAAGAATCTATCTATCATGGCCTTGCACGTATTTAATGTCCCAGCCTCAACAGCCCTCGCATTCCACTGATCCACTGACCTCTGAAAGAAGAAATTCTTCCTCATTTAACTGAAATCAGCAGCCCTTTAGTCGAAGATAGTACCCATTCAGTCTTGCCTGTCCCACGAGGGGAAATGATTTCTATCCAATCAAGCCTCCCACTATCTTATGCGCTTCAAAATGTTGCCTCTGATTCTTCTAAACACCGATTAGTACAGACAAACCTACACAACATCTCCTCAGAAAAGAGCCCCTCCATACCCAGCCTTAAGCGAGTGAAATTTCTCTGGACTGTCTCCAATATCAATATATCTTTCCTTAGAAAAAAGTATCAAAATGGTTCACAGAATTGCAGGCACGGCCTAACTGGTATATTGCACAATTTTAGCAAAACTTCCCGAAATTCATGCTCCAATCTTTTTGAAGTAAAGACTCATAATCCATTTGCCTTACCCATTACTCATTGAACTTGAATGCTAGCTTTTCGTGATTCATGGACAACAACTCTCAAATCCCTCTATTCTGTAACTTTCTGCAGTCTTTCTCCATTTAAATAACATTCAGCTCTTCTATTCATATCTCACCAAAGTGCATAATCTCAGATTTTCCCACATTATATTCCATCTGCTGAACTTTTGCACATTTACTTAAACTGGCTACAACTCTCTGCAAGCACATAGTGTCATCCTCACCAATTGCCATTCTGCCTATTTTGTGTCATCTGCAAAGTTGGTGGTGATCCGTTCACTTCTGTCATCCACATCATTTATATGTACTGTAAAGAATTCTGGCCCCAACACAACCCCTGTGGTCCTTCATTAGTTACCGGATTCACCCTCCAGAACTTCCCATCTGTGAAATTTTGCTTCATTGATTCTAGTTTGTGCCTTCAATTATGCAGGCATGGCATGTGTAAATGCTACATGGCATGTATTAGTCCCAAAGCCAAAAACATCATCATTTTATTTAGGCTTACCATTTTTATTATTGTGTTTGTAAATTTCCTTAACTAAGGCAGTGACAGGTCATAACCAGTAAGGAAAATTATGAAGCAATTTTTAAAAGTGAACAGGGAAAATAACAAACATTGATTTTGCAGTCATTAAAAATTCAATTATCCCTTGATTAAATGAAAAACAATTATTATGGTTGTTGTATTTTTACGTAGCAACCAGGTTTCTTTCTTCCGTCTCTTGCAGTTATCTGAAAATAACAACTGCATTACATCGCACTTTTCACAATCACTGGATGTCTCAACGTACATTAGGGCCAATGAAAAGTTTTTGGAGCATGGTCACTGTTAGAATCTTGGCAACAAATCAGCCCAATGATGTGCAGCAATCTCTTGAGAGGTAACGATCAGATAATTTCTTTTCGAGATGTGGGAAGTGAGAGAAGTGATTGCTGGGCCTCTAGCTGAGATATTTGTATAATCGATAATCACAGGTGAGGTGCCAGAAGACTGGAGGTTGGCTAACGTGGTGCCATTGTTTAAGAAGAGTGGTAAGGACAAGCCAGGGAACTATAGACCAGTGAGCCTGACATCGGTGGTGGCCAAGTTGTTGGAG